>NC_086444.1:318094358-318794358 GCF_028390025.1 Pseudophryne corroboree | reverse complement strand
CTGTACAACATCCACAACTTCCACCAACCGTGAGCAAAAGATCCAAACATCCAGCAATAACACTGGTCCTGCCTGACTGGCCCTAAATACCCTAGCCACTTGAAAAATGGCGCCAAAAGCAATGTGATGTCATCAAGGAGAGACAAAAACTTCTCCACAATAAATAACCTCTTATTATCAAATAAACAGGAAAATAGCATGGCCAACTCACCCCCACCAAAGAGCACAGGTAATGAAGCTCACAAACAACGAGCCAAGGACAACGGAGCCACACCAACAGCCCACTGAGAACCACCGAGTCCCGGAGCAGGGCACTTCCGGTCCGTGGAACGCAAACGTCACACGGCCGGAAGCGCCCATCCGGAACGCAAACTGGAAGTCAGGGACCTTTGTTTTATCAACTCACCCCCACCAGGGAGCACAAATGGTGAGGCTCATAACCAGCGAGCTGGGGACAACGGAGCCACACCGATAACCCACTGAAAACCGCCGAGTCCCGGGGCGGGACACTTCCGGTCCGTGGAACGCAAACGTCACACGGCCGGAAGTGACCATCCGGAACGCAAACAGGAAGTCAGGGACCTTTGTTGTAACGTATTCAAGCTATAGCATATATAGAAGAGCTGTCAATCCAGATTTAGCTAATGTGTACAATACACCCATTTTAGGACATTTTAAAGTAACTACCAGTGGTCAAATATATATAACCTGTATAGGCAAGGGTACTAGAGCCAGGCAGAGCAGTATTAGGATTTCCCACAACAGAAATACATCCCCCAAAAACAAAAATATATAGTTATAACACACATTGACTAGATCCCCACGGTGCAGCGGTCAGGCAAAAGCTAATTATTATTAATCACTATATATCACCTAATTCTACAATATTTCTCTATCGTCCTAGTGGATGCTGGGGTTCCTGAAAGGACCATGGGGAATAGCGGCTCCGCAGGAGACAGGGCACAAAAAGTAAAGCTTTAGGATCAGGTGGTGTGCACTGGCTCCTCCCCCTATGACCCTCCTCCAAGCCTCAGTTAGATTTTTGTGCCCGGCCGAGAAGGGTGCAATCTAGGTGGCTCTCCTAAAGAGCTGCTTAGAAAAGTTTAGCTTAGGTTTTTTATTTTACAGTGAGTCCTGCTGGCAACGAGGGACTTAGGGGAGAAGAAGTGAACTCACCTGCGTGCAGGATGGATTGGCTTCTTTGGCTACTGGACATTAGCTCCAGAGGGACGATCACAGGTACAGCCTGGATGGTCACCGGAGCCTCGCCGCCGGCCCCCTTGCAGATGCTGAAACAAGAAGAAGGTCCAGAATCGGCGGCATGAAGACTCCTCAGTCTTCTTAAGGTAGCGCACAGCACTGCAGCTGTGCGCCATTTCCTCTCAGCACACTTCACACGGCAGTCACTGAGGGTGCAGGGCGCTGGAAGGGGGGCGCCCTGGGAGGCAATGAAAACCTATTTTTGGCTAAAAATACCTCACATATAGCCTCCGGGGGCTATATGGAGATATTTAACCCCTGCCAGAATCCGTTAAGAGCGGGAGACGAGGCCGCCGAAAAAGGGGCGGGGACTATCTCCTCAGCACACAGCGCCATTTTCCCTCACAGAAAGGCTGGAGGGAAGGCTCCCAGGCTCTCCCCTGCACTGCACTACAGAAACAGGGTTAAAACAGAGAGGGGGGGCACTAATTTGGCGTTAGAAATATATAAAAAAGATGCTATAAGGGAAAACACTTATATAAGGTTGTCCCTATATAATTATAGCGTTTTTGGTGTGTGCTGGCAAACTCTCCCTCTGTCTCTCCAAAGGGCTAGTAGGTCCTGTCCTCTATCAGAGCATTCCCTGTGTGTGTGCTGTGTGTCGGTACGTGTGTGTCGACATGTATGAGGACGATGTTGGTGAGGAGGCGGAGCAATTGCCTGTAATGGTGATGTCACTCTCTAGGGAGTCGACACCGGAATGGATGGCTTATTTAGGGAATTACGTGATAATGTCAACACGCAGCAAGGTCGGTTGACGACATGAGACGGCCGACAAACAATTAGTACCGGTCCAGACGTCTCAAAAACACCGTCAGGGGTTTTAAAACGCCCGTTTACTTTAGTCGGTCGACACAGACACAGACAGGGACACTGAATCCAGTGTCGACGGTGAATAAACAAACGTATTCCTTATTAGGGCCACACGTTAAGGGCAATGAAGGAGGTGTTACATATTTCTGATACTACAAGTACCACAAAAGAGGGTATTATGTGGGATGTGAAAAAACTACCGTAGTTTTTCCTGAATCAGATAAATTAAATGAAGTGTGTGATGATGCGTGGGTTCCCCCCGATAGAAAATATGGGCGGTATACCCTTTCCCGCCAGAAGTTAGGGCGCGTTGGGAAACACCCCTTAGGGTGGATAAGGCGCTCACACGCTTATCAGAACAAGTGGCGGTACCGTCTATAGATAGGGCCGTCCTCAAGGAGCCAGCTGACAGGAGGCTGGAAAATATCATAAAAAGTATATACACACATACTGGTGTTATACTGCGACCAGCGATCGCCTCAGCCTGGATGTGCAGAGCTGGGGTGGCTTGGTCGGATTCCCTGACTAAAAATATTGATACCCTTGACAGGGACAGTATTTTATTGACTATAGAGCATTTAAAGGATGCATTTCTATATATGCGAGATGCACAGAGGGATATTTGCACTCTGGCATCAAGAGTAAGTGCGATGTCCATATCTGCCAGAAGATGTTTATGGACACGACAGTGGTCAGGTGATGCAGATTCCAAACGGCACAAAGGTGTATTGCCGTATAAAGGAAGAGGAGTTATTTGGGGTCGGTCCATCGGACCTGGTGGCCACGGCAACTGCTGGAAAATCCACCGTTTTTTACCCTAAGTCACATCTCTGCAGAAAAAGACACCGTCTTTTCAGCTTCAGTCCTTTCGTCCCTATAAGAGTCATATCTGCCCAGGGATAGAGGAAAGGGAAGAAGACTGCAGCAGGCAGCCCATTCCCAGGAACAGAAGCGTTCCACCGCTTCTGACAAGCTCTCAGCATGACGCTGAGACCGTACAGGACCCCTGGATCCTACAAGTAGTATCCCAGGGGTACAGATTGGAATGTCGAGACGTTTCCCCTGCGCAGGCTCCTGAAGTCTGCTTTACCAAGGTCTCCCTCCGACAAGGAGGCAGTATGGGAAACAATTCACGAGCTGTATTCCCAGCAGGTGATAATTAAATTACCCCTCCTACAACAAGAAAAGGGGTATTATTCCACACTATATTGTGGTACTGAAGCCAGAAGGCTAGGTGAGACCTATTCTAAATCTAAAAAAATTTGAACACTTACAAAGGTTCAAATCAAGATGGAGTCACTCAGAGCAGTGATAACGAACCGGGAAGAAGGGGACTATATGGTGTCCCGAGACATCAGGGATGCTTACCTCCATGTCCCAAATTTGCCCTTATCACTAAGGGTACCTCAGGTTCGTGGTACAGAACTGTCACTATCAGTTTCAGACGCTGCCGTTTGGATTGTCCACGGCACCCCGGGTCTTTACCAAGGTAATGGCCGAAATGATGGTTCTTCTTCGAAGAAAAGGCGTCTTAATTATCCCTTACTTGGACGATCTCCTGATAAGGGCAAAGTCCAGGGAACAGTTGGAGGTCGGAGTAGCACTATCTCGGATACTGTTACAACAGCAGGGGTGGATTCTAAATATTCCAAAATCGCAGCTGATCCCGACAACAAGTCTCCTGTGCTTAGGGATGATTCTGGACACAGTCCAGAAAAAGGTGTTTCTCCCGGAAGAGAAAGCCAGGGAGTTATCCGAGCTAGTCAGGAACCTCCTAAAATCAGTGCATCATTGCACAAGGGCCATGGTAAAAAAATGGTGACTTCCTTCGAAGCAATTCCAGTCGGCAGATTTCATGCAAGAACTTTTCAGTGGGATCTGCTGGACAAATGGTCCGGATCGCATCTTCAGATGCATCAGCGGATAACCCTATATCCAAGGACAAGGGTGTCTCTCCTGTGGTGGTTACAGAGTGCTCATCTTCTAGAGGGCCGCAGATTCGGCATTCAGTTTTGGATGTTGGTGACCACGGAGGCCAGCCCGAGAGGCTGGGGAGCAGTCACACAAGGAAAAAATTTCCAGGGAGTGTGATCAAGTCTGGAGACTTTTCTCCACATAAATATAGCTAAGGGTAAATTTATAATGCTCTAAGCTTAGCAAGACCTCTGCTTCAAGGTCAGCCGGTATTGATCCAGTGGGATAAAACATCACGGCAGTCGCCCACGTAAATAGACAGGGCGGCACAAGAAGCAGGAGGGCAGTGGCAAAAACTGCAAGGACTTTTCGCTGGGCGGAAAATCATGTGATAGCACTGTCAGCAGTGTTTCATTCCGGGAATGGAAACTGGGAAGCAGACTTCCTCAGTAGGCACGACCTCCACCCGGCAGAGTGGGAACTTCATGGGGAAGTTTTCCACATGATTGTAAACCGTTGGGAATTACCAAAGGTGGACATGATGGCGTCCCGTCTGAAAAAAAAACGGGACAGGTATTGCACCAGGTTAAGAGACCCTCAGGCAATAGCTGTGGACGTTCTGGTAACACCGTGGGTGTACCAGTCGGTGTATGTGTTCCATCCTCTGCTTTTCATACCTAAGGTACTGAGAATTATAAGACGTAGAGGAGTAAGAACTATACTCATGGCTCCGGATTGGCCAAGAAGGACTTGGTACCCGGAACTTCAAGAGATGCTCACAGAGGACTTATGGCCTCTGCCGCTAAGAAGGGACTTGTTTCAGCAAGTACCATGTCTGTTCCAAGACTTACCGCAGCTGCGTTTGACGGCATGGCGGTGGAACGCCGGATCCTAAGGGAAAAGGCATTCAGGAAGAGGTCATTCCTACCCTGGTCAAAGCCAGAAAGGAGGTGACCGCACAACATTATCACCACATGTGGCGAAAATATGTTGCGTGGTGTGAGGCCAGGAAGGCCCCACGAAGAAATTTCAACTCGGTCGATTCCTGCATTTCCTGCAAACAGGAGTGTCTATGGGCCTCAAATTGGGGTCCATTAAGGTTCAAATTTCGGCCCTGTCGACTTTTCTTCCAGAAAGAATTGGCTTCAGTTCCTGAAGTCCAGAAGTTTGTCAAGGGAGTATTGCATATACAACCCCCTTTTGTGCCTCCAGTGGCACTGTGGGATCTCAAACGTAGTTCTGGGATTCCTCAAAACACATTGGTTTAAAACCAGTCAAATCTGTGGATTTGAAGCATCTCACATGAAAAGTGAACATGCTCTTGGACCTGGCCTGGACCAGGCGAGTGTCAAATTGGTGGTTTTTTTCTCAAAAAAGCCCATATCTGTTTGTCCATTCGGACAGGGCAGAGCTGCGGACTCGTCCCCAGTTCTCTCCCTAAGGTGGTGTCAGTGATTCACCTGAACCAGCTTATTGTGGTGTCTTGCGCCTACTAGGGACTTGGAGGACTCCAAGTTGCTAGATGTGGTCAGGGCCCTGAAAATATAGGTTCCAGGACGGCTGGAGTCAGGAAAACTGACTTGCTGTTATCCTGTATGCACCCAACAAACTGGGTGCTCTTGCTTCTAAGCAGACTTTTGCTAGTTGGATGTGTAATACAATTCAGCTTGCACATTCTGTGGCAGGCCTGCCACAGCCAAAATATGTAAATGCCCATTCCACAAGGAAGGTGGGCTCATCTTGGGCGGCTGCCCGAGCGGTCTCGGCTTTACAACTTTGCCGAGCGGCTATTTAGTCAGGGGCAAACACGTTTGTAAAATCCTACAAATTTGATAACCTGGCTAAGGAGGACCTGGAGTTCTCTCATTCGGTGCTGCAGAGTCATCCGCACTCTCCCGCCCGTTTGGGAGCTTTGGTATAATCCCCATGGTCCTTTCAGGAACCCCAGCATCCACTAGGACGATAGAGAAAATAAGAATTTACTTACCGATAATTCTATTTCTCGGAGTCCGTAGTGGATGCTGGGCGCCCATCCCAAGTGCGGATTATCTGCAATACTTGTACATAGTTACAAAAATCGGGTTATTATTGTTGTGAGCCATCTTTCAGAGGCTCCGCTGTTATCATACTGTTAACTGGGTTTAGATCACAGGTTTTACAGTGTGATTGGTGTGGCTGGTATGAGTCTTACCCGGGATTCATAAATCCTTCCTTATTGTGTACGCTCGTCCGGGCACAGTATCCTAACTGAGGCTTGGAGGAGGGTCATAGGGGGAGGAGCCAGTGCACACCACCTGATCCTAAAGCTTTACTTTTTGTGCCCTGTCTCCTGCGGAGCCGCTATTCCCCATGGTCCTTTCAGGAACCCCAGCATCCACTACGGACTCCGAGAAATAGAATTATCGGTAAGTAAATTCTTATTTTTACCACTATCTGATTGGGTCAGTTAAACGCATCCCACTGCACCCTGTGGATCAAAGCCAAACACATATTATTTGGATTAAAAAATGTATAATGCTATCTAGTACAAGAGCATTAATTGTAGAAACAATGTGTATAAAACACTAATAAACATTAAAAACGTGCATCGGGCAGAAAAAAAGCATATGCAAGTTTAACGTAAAAATACGTTAAGCGGATTCGACTCATTCAGGCCATTAGGTGTCACAGAGCCTAATCTATATATCCATCTTGCTTCTAGTTTTTTCAAAAGAAGAGACCGGTCACCTCCTCTGTTAGGAACAGGGACCCAATCAATGATTCTGCACTTCAACGATGCCACTTGGTGTCCTTCCTTCAAGAAGTGTTGGGCCACCGGTTTGTCGGTACGACCTGTTTGTAGCGCTTGATGAATTGAGCTGCGATGGTTTGCCATTCGCTCTCTGAACGAACAGGTGGTCATCCCCACATATGGAAGTCCACAAGGGCATAATAACATATAGATGACATGATCCATCCGGCAGTGTAAACGATATCGAATGGTGATTGGTTTCCCACTCAATGGATGTGGAAACTTCTCCCCGACCAACATTGAGCGGCATGTCACACAGCCCAAGCATTTGACACAGCCTTTTCTTGTTTTATGCAACCAATTGTTTTCTGAGCCACCCATTTGTCTCGTAGGATGCATCAACAATTGTTTCAAGTTTCGCCCACGTCTAAAGGCTAGCATGGGTGGATGTTCCAAAGATTTTTTGAACTTCGGATCTGAACTCAAGATAGGCCAGTGTCTCCTTATCGATGTTCTGATGGTGGGCGATTTGGCATCAAATTGTGTGACATATATCATCCGCGGTTCTTTGGTCGGTTTCACTTCACCTATTCGTGCTCGTGCTTTTTCCAAACACTTGTTGATGGTATCTTTGCTGTACCCCCTCTGCGGATCCTGTGACATACTCTAAATGTATGCACAATCCCATGCCCCTTGTGAAAAGAAAGGTTGATGCATTGATTGATACATCAGTAAATTTGGGCTGGTTGACTGAGCAGATGTCGACATATCTAAAGGTGGATTTTCCAATTTGTCCCATGCTCTATACACTCCCTAAGGTCCATAAATCTATGGTTAACCCTCCTGGCAGACCTATTATTTCTACCAGGGGGTCTCTTTTACAACCATTAGCCATGTTCGTGGATGGTTTTCTACAGGAGCTTAACCATCGCAGCTCAATTCATCAAGCGCTACAAACAGGTCGTACCGACAAACCGGTGGCCCAACACTTCTTGAAGGAAGGACACCAAGTGGCATCGTTGAAGTGCAGAATCATTGATTGGGTCCCTGTTCCTAACAGAGGAGGTGACCGGTCTCTTCTTTTGAAAAAACTAGAAGCAAGATGGATATATAGATTAGGCTCTGTGACACCTAATGGCCTGAATGAGTCGAATCCGCTTAACGTATTTTTACGTTAAACTTGCATATGCTTTTTTTCTGCCCGATGCACGTTTTTAATGTTTATTAGTGTTTTATACACATTGTTTCTACAATTAATGCTCTTGTACTAGATAGCATTATACATTTTTTTTAATCCAAATAATGTGTTTGGCTTTGATCCACAGGGTGCAGTGGGATGCGTTTAACTGACCCAATCAGATAGTGGTAAAATATTGTAGAATTAGGTGATATATAGTGATTAATAATAATTAGCTTTTGCCTGACCGCTGCACCGTGGGGATCTAGTCAATGTGTGTTATAACTATATATTTTTGTTTTTGGGGGATGTATTTCTGTTGTGGGAAATCCTAATACTGTTCTGCCTGGCTCTAGTACCCTTGCCTATACAGGTTATATATATTTGACCACTGGTAGTTACTTTAAAATGTCCTAAAATGGGTGTATTGTACACATTAGCTAAATCTGGATTGACAGCTCTTCTATATATGCTATAGCTTGAATACGTTACAACAAAGGTCCCTGACTTCCTGTTTGCGTTCCGGATGGTCACTTCCGGCCGTGTGACGTTTGCGTTCCACGGACCGGAAGTGTCCCGCCCCGGGACTCGGCGGTTTTCAGTGGGTTATCGGTGTGGCTCCGTTGTCCCCAGCTCGCTGGTTATGAGCCTCACCATTTGTGCTCCCTGGTGGGGGTGAGTTGATAAAACAAAGGTCCCTGACTTCCAGTTTGCGTTCCGGATGGGCGCTTCCGGCCGTGTGACGTTTGCGTTCCACGGACCGGAAGTGCCCTGCTCCGGGACTCGGTGGTTCTCAGTGGGCTGTTGGTGTGGCTCCGTTGTCCTTGGCTCGTTGTTTGTGAGCTTCATTACCTGTGCTCTTTGGTGGGGGTGAGTTGGCCATGCTATTTTCCTGTTTATTTGATAATAAGAGGTTATTTATTGTGGAGAAGTTTTTGTCTCTCCTTGATGACATCACATTGCTTTTGGCGCCATTTTTCAAGTGGCTAGGGTATTTAGGGCCAGTCAGGCAGGACCAGTGTTATTGCTGGATGTTTGGATCTTTTGCTCACGGTTGGTGGAAGTTGTGGATGTTGTACAGTACCTCCTGAGGAAGGCCCTTGCTTTGGGCCGAAAGCGCTTGAGGAAATGCTGATCATGTAAAGTATAAATATCAATAAATGAACAGTTGTTTATGAAAAAAAGTCTGGAGAGTGCCCCCTCTGAATTTCTTTCGCTCTCTCTCTCTCTATATATATATATATATATATATATATATATATATACACATAATATATAAAAGCAGAAAGTACCGGCTCTCCCATCAGCTGTACACCCGCGCCGGGTGCCCGCAAGATAAAGTTCAATAGACACAAATGGATGTGCGGCACTCCAGACGACTTAAGTAACGAGACTCAGGCAGTAAATGAAAGCAACGTTTCAATGTTTAACACATCGTCTTCAGGCTTAACAAACACACATAAAACGACACTCACCTAAATAGTGATCTCACCCCTGTGACTGGCGCCATTGATCCGGGGGCGGAATTGCAGCCCGCTCAGGTGCGCGAACGCAAGCGTCACTGACATCATCATAGTGCTCCCATCACCAAGGCAACATGTCAACAAGCATAAGCTACATAGAAAAACATGTATCGTAACATAAGCCTACTTACAATTAACAATTACACAGGTACAGGCCTGTCGTAACTAATCATCGTACTAATGGCCCAAATTTTGAATTCATATGTTAAAACCTATCTAGGTACATATAATACAGATCTATAACTGCATTATGCATAGTGCTAAATGACAGACTCATACTAAATACCACAGGGTCCTAAACCAAACAGCTCAAACCCAGATGTTCATTTAGTCCACGAGGTGCCATAGTATCTAACCGCTGGATCCATTGGACCTCTAATTGCAATAATTTTAACCCTCTATTCCCCCCTCGAAGAGAGGGCTGAACCTGATCGATCATCCTGTACTTCAAGGAGGTCAATGTATGTCGGGCTTTGGCAAAATGCCGAGCCACAGGCTGATCACTTTTACCAGAAGTTATGGCAGCTTTAATGGCTGACCTGTGGGCTGTCATACGCTCCTTAAATGCCCTCTCCGTTTTGCCTATGTATGACAGGCCACAGGGGCACAAAAGTTGATAAACGACAAATCTGGAACTACATGTCAAACGGTATCTGATCTGGTACGTCTTGCCAGTATGCGGGTGCTGGAAGGTACTACCAGAAATCAGATACTGGCAAGTGGTACAGGTACACTTGTAACAACCATTTCTACCCGCAAATGCCATGGTTTGTTGTGCTGGATCATAAATATCCGATTTCACTAATATATCCCGTAGGTTTCTGGGTCGTTGGTAACATGGCATAAGTTTAGTATGTGTAAGCGGCAAATCTGGATCCGATTGGATCAAGTGCCAATGTTTTTTAGCTGACCTCTTGATGGAATTGCTGACTGAATGAAAACCATTAACCCAGGGTAGAATGCTGTCTTTATCCTTATCTTTATGATGATTTAATAGCTGTTGGCAGTCTAATGCCATAACTTTGGTTTTAGCCTGATTTAACAACAGGGGGTCATACCCTCGCTCCAGAAATTTTTGGGACATATTTTCAATATGATGTATAGCTAATTCTGGATCAGAAGTGATCCGTTTAGCCCGCAAGAATTGGGAATAAGGTAGCCCCCGTTTCAGAGGCAATGGGTGGCTACTTGAAAAATGAAGGTAATTATTACGGTCAGTGGGCTTAGAATACAATGATGTGGTAATTTTACCTTTATCTATAGTCAGCTGAACATCCAAAAATTGAATGGTATTAGAATCAATAGAATATGTGAATTTAATAGGATGCTCTTTGGAATTTTGGTAATCTATAATGGCAATCAAAGATTCTTTAGAACCCTGCCAGATGACCAGCAGGTCATCTATATACCTGCAAATAAATAGGATCTTGTTGGATATTTCTTCATTAATAAAAAATATTTCCTCCTCTATCCCAAACATATAGATATTGGAGTACGACGGGGCCACACTGGACCCCATCGCACACCCACGACGCTGCAGGTAATATTTACCGTCATACAAAAAGTAATTTTTCAATAAGGTCATCTCCAATAGTCTAAGGCACAGGGAGATGTCTGGCCCCTCGTAATCTGATTGGGAATGCAAAAATGCACCAACTGCTGCTAAGCCCCCCTCATGAGGGATGACTTTATACAGGCTCTGCACGTCAATAGTGCAGAGCACTGAACTTGATGACACAGAGAAACAAGTTCTGAACAAAGGTTTGTCCTTTGCCCCTGTGTCTAAACCACAACCATTACAGTGGAAGGTTGAAAAATACAGGCTGAATAGAACTTTGAAGTTGAAAGAGTTTTTTGCTAAGCAATCCGCTGCACCTGCACCTGTTACAGAAGAGCCGGTAGCATGGATACCAAATAAACTGAAAAAACTGTTACCGAAATCTACATTTGACCCACAATCAACAAATGCCTCTATCCGTACATATATGCGTTTGGTGGAACAGGAATGTGATCCACTGGTTAACAAGCCCCCCCCCTATTCGGGACAATCTTACTAGAGGCCAGAGAGAGGCATTGGCAAAGTTGGCAGCAAATAAAGACCTTATATTTAGACCTGCGGACAAGGGGGGTGCTTTAGTTATCCAAAATCTTAAGGATTACAAAGAAGAGATTTCATCTCAGCTCAGTGACAGTGATACCTATTGTCGCCTAACGGGTGACCCTACGGGACAATTTACAAAGATCTTACTGAATGTCTTAATTCTGCTGTTACAGCTGGTCAGATTTCCTCTAATGTAAAAGATGCCCTCATTCCTCAGCACCCTGTGGTGCCATTATTGTATACCACGCCCAAAATACACAAACGGTTGGATAAACCCCCTGGCCGACCCATCATATCGGCTAGGGGGTCGTTATTTCAACCGGTGTCAATTTTTTCAGATGAAATCTTCCAGCCATATATTCAAAAGATGCCCAGATATTTACTGGACACGAGTACGCTATTGAGACGTCTTGAGGCTTTACCATTGTTACCTATGGATACAGTGCTCTGCACTATTGACGTGCAGAGCCTGTATACAGTCATCCCTCATGAGGGGGGCTTAGCAGCAGTTGGTGCATTTTTGCATTCCCAATCAGATTACGAGGGGCCAGACTTCTCCCTGTGCCTTAGACTATTGGAGATGACCTTATTGAAAAATTACTTTTTGTATGACGGTAAATATTACCTGCAGCGTCGTGGGTGTGCGATGGGGTCCAGTGTGGCCCCGTCGTACTCCAATATCTATATGTTTGGGATAGAGGAGGAAATATTTTTTATTAATAAAGAAATATCCAACAAGATCCTATTTTTTTGCAGGTATATAGATGACCTGCTGGTCATCTGGCAGGGTTCTAAAGAATCTTTGATTGCCATTATAGATGACCAAAATTCCAAAGAGCATCCTATTAAATTCACATATTCTATTGATTCTAATACCATTCAATTTTTGGATGTTCAGCTGACTATAGATAAAGGTAAAATTACCCACTGACCGTAATAATTACCTTCATTTTTCAAGTAGCCACCCATTGCCTCTGAAATGGGGGCTACCTTATTCCCAATTCTTGCGGGCTAAACTGATCACTTCTGATCCAGAATTAGCTATACATCATATTGAAAATATGTCCCAAAAATTTCTGGAGCGAGGGTATGACCCCCTGTTGTTAAATCAGGCTAAAACCAAAGTTATGGCATTAGACTGCCAACAGCTATTAAATCATCATAAAGATAAGGATAAAGACAGCATTCTACCCTGGGTTAATGGTTTTCATTCAGTCAGCAATTCCATCAAGAGGTCAGCTAAAAAACATTGGCACTTGATCCAATCGGATCCAGATTTGCCGCTTACACATACTAAACTTATGCCATGTTACCAACGACCCAGAAACCTACGGGATATATTAGTGAAATCGGATATTTATGATCCAGCACAACAAACCATGGCATTTGCGGGTAGAAAAGGTTGTTACAAGTGTACCTGTACCACTTGCCAGTATCTGATTTCTGGTAGTACCTTCCAGCACCCGCATACTGGCAAGACGTACCAGATCAGACACCGTTTGACATGTAGTTCCAGATTTGTCGTTTATCAACTTTTGTGCCCCTGTGGACTGTCATACATAGGCAAAACGGAGAGGGCATTTAAGGAGCGTATGACAGCCCACAGGTCAGCCATTAAAGCTGCCATAACTTCTGGTAAAAGTGATCAGCCTGTGGCTCGGCATTTTGCCAAAGCCCGACATACATTGACCTCCTTGAAGTACAGGATGATCGATCAGGTTCAGCCCTCTCTTCGAGGGGGGAATAGAGGGTTAAAATTATTGCAATTAGAGGTCCAATGGATCCAGCGGTTAGATACTATGGCACCTCGTGGACTAAATGAACATCTGGGTTTGAGCTGTTTGGTTTAGGACCCTGTGGTATTTAGTATGAGTCTGTCATTTAGCACTATGCATAATGCAGTTATAGATCTGTATTATATGTACCTAGATAGGTTTTAACATATGAATTCAAAATTTGGGCCATTAGTACGATGATTAGTTACGACAGGCCTGTACCTGTGTAATTGTTAATTGTAAGTAGGCTTATGTTACGATACATGTTTTTCTATGTAGCTTATGCTTGTTGACATGTTGCCTTGGTGATGGGAGCACTATGATGATGTCAGTGACGCTTGCGTTCGCGCACCTGAGCGGGCTGCAATCCCGCCTCCGGATCAATGGCGCCAGTCACAGGGGTGAGATCACTATTTAGGTGAGTGTCGTTTTATGTGTGTTTGTTAAGCCTGAAGACGATGTGTTAAACATTGAAACGTTGCTTTCATTTACTGCCTGAGTCTCGTTACTTAAGTCGTCTGGAGTGCCGCACATCCATTTATGTCACATAATATATATATATATATGTCAGTATCTCTGTAGGGCACCCAAAAATGTGGGATTTTGAATGAGGGATACTCAACCTGTATAATAAATAAATAAATATATATATATATATATATATATATATATATATATATATATTGTAATCTCTATTCCATAAAAGACAGAGAGCGCCTCCTAGTGCAGTAAAAAGGCACCATTTTGTGCTGACAAAGCTATACGTGAACTTGTACAATCTTTTGATGATCCACACAAGTTCACCAACAGAATTAGATTTTTCATGGATTTTAATGAAGATCCAGTACACCCACAAAAGATAGAAAAGAATAAAAATACATAGTGTAAACCAATATTCAGTTGGTTACAAATATAAAGTTAATGCTCGTACATCAGAGAAAGAGGAGCAGCTGATCTGAAAATCAGCATACGATAAGTACCAACGCGTTTCGACTAGGTGGAGCTGCGTTATATCCTCCAGACGGCCCAAAGTTGAGCAGATAAATGATGTTACAATGTGTCACCGTTCTAATCAGGAGATATAGATATATATATATATATATATATATATATATATAGCCAAAGAAATCAGGTGGCCCTCACAGACTTGTGGCTTGTAGTGAAAACAAACTTCACTCCGTGAAGAAATTTATTGTGAAATAAATAATAAATTTCACAATAAATTTCTTCACGGAGTGAAGTTTGTTTTCACTACAAGCCACAAGTCTGTGAGTGCCACCTGATTTCTTTGGCTATTTATTGGTGGGCCTGCAGGTCCACAAGGAAGGGCACCACAGCCAGTTGCTTTGGAGGAGTGACGGGGCAATCCTGGGATATATATATATATATATATATATATTATATTTCTCTGACGTCCTAGTGGATGCAAGGAACTCCGTAAGGACCATGGGGAATAGCGGCTCCGCAGGAGACTGGGCACAACTAAGAAAGATTTAGGACTACCTGGTGTGCACTGGCTCCTCCCTCTATGCCCCTCCTCCAGACCTCAGTTAGAATTTTGTGCCCGGCCGAGCTGGTTGCACACTAGGGGCTCTCCTGAGCTCTTAGAAAGAAAGTATATTTAGGTTTTTTATTTTCAGTGAGATCTGCTGGCAACAGACTCACTGCTTCGAGGGACTGAGGGGAGAAGAAGCGAACCTACCTGCTTGCAGCTAGCTTGGGCTTCTTAGGCTACTGGACACCATTAGCTCCAGAGGGATCGAACACAGGCCCAGCCTCGGTCGTCCGGTCCCGGAGCCGCGCCGCCGTCCCCCTTGCAGAGCCAGAAGCAAGAAGAACGTCCAGAAAATCGGCGGCTGAAGACTCCGGTCTTCATTAAGGTAGCGCACAGCACTGCAGCTGTGCGCCATTGCTCCCCATGCACACCTCACACTCCGGTCACTGATGGGTGCAGGGCGCTGGGGGGGGGGGGGGTTTGGGCCCTGGGCTGCAATATAAATACCTTAGCTTGGCAAAAAAACACATAATATAGTCAGGAAGACTATATATGTGTAAAATCCCCTGCCAAAAATATCCTGAAAAAAGCGGGAGAAGTCCGCCGTGAAGGGGGCGGGGCTATCTCCCTCAGCACACTGGCGCCATTTTCCTCTCACAGCTCCGCTGGAAGGACGCTCCCCAGGCTCTCCCCTGCAGTTTCCAGGCTCAATAGGGTAAAAAAGAGAGGGGGCACTAAATTTAGGCGCAAATTGTGTATTATAGCAGCTATAGGGGAAAAATCACTGTGTGTGGTGGGTATCCCTGTATTATATAGCGCTCTGGTGTGTGCTGGCATACTCTCTCTCTGTCTCCCCAAAGGACTTTGTGGGGTCCTGTCCTCAGTCAGAGCATTCCCTGTGTGTGTGCGGTGTGTCGGTACGGCTGTGTCGACATGTTTGATGAGGAGGCTTATGTGGAGGCGGAGCAGGTGCCGATAAATGTGATGTCACCCCTGCGGGGTCGACACCTGAATGGATGGACATGTGGAAGGAATTACGCGACAGTGTCAACTCCTTACATAAAAGGTTTGACGACGTGGGACAGATGTGGGACAGCCGGCTGCTCAGCCCGTGCCTGCCCAGGCGTCTCAAAAGCCATCAGGGGCCCTAAAACGCCCACTACCTCAGATGGCAGACACAGATGTCGACACGGATACTGACTCCAGTGTCGACGACGATGAGACTAGTGTACATTCCAATAGAGCCATTCGTTATATGATTACGGCAATGAAAAATGTGTTGCACATTTCTGATATTACCCCAGGTACCCCAAAAAAGGGTATTATATTTGGGGAGAAAAAGCTACCAGTGGTGTTTCCCCCATCTGATGAATTAAATGAAGTGTGTGAAGAAGCGTGGGCTTCCCCCGATAAGAAACTGGTAATTTCTAAAAAGTTACTAATGGCGTACCCTTTCCCGCCAGAGGACAGGTCACGTTGGGAGACATCCCCTAGGGTGGATAAAGCGCTCACACGTCTGTCTAAAAAGGTGGCACTACCGTCTCCGGACACGGCCGCCCTAAAGGAACCTGCGAATAGAAAGCTGGAGGCTATCCTGAAGTCTGTATATACACACTCAGGAATTATACTGAGACCGGCTATTGCTTCAGCATGGATGTGCAGTGCTGCAGCTGCGTGATCAGATTCCCTGTCGGAAAACATTGATACCCTAGATAGGGACACTATATTGCTAACCGTAGAGCATATTAAAGACGCTGTCTTATACATGAGAGATGCACAGAGGGATATTTGCCGGCTGGCATCTAAAATAAACGCAATGTCCATTTCTGCCAGGAGAGGATTGTGGACTCGGCAGTGGACAGGAGATGCAGATTCTAAAAGGCACATGGAAGTTTTGCCTTACAAGGGTGAGGAGTTGTTTGGGGATGGTCTCTCGGACCTCGTTTCCACAGCGACAGCTGGGAAGTCAGCATTTTTACCCCATGTTCCCTCACAGCCAAAGAAAGCACCGTATTATCAGGTACAGTCCTTTCGGCCCCAGAAAGGCAAGCGGGTTAGAGGCGCGTCCTTTCTGCCCAGAGGCAGAGGTAGAGGGAAAAAGCTGCAACATACAGCCAGTTCCCAGGAACAAAAGTCCTCCCCCGCTTCCTCTAAGTCCACCGCATGACGCTGGTGCTCCACAGGCGGAGCCAGGTACGGTGGGGGCCCGTCTCAAGAACTTCAGCAACCAGTGGGCTCGCTCACGGGTGGATCCCTGGATTCTACAAGTAGTATCTCAGGGGTACAAGCTGGAATTCGAGACGTCTCCCCCTCGCCGTTTCCTCAAATCTGCCTTGCCGACAGCTTCCCCGGACAGGGAGGCAGTGCTGGAGGCGATTCACAAGCTGTTTTCTCAGCAGGTGATAATCAAGGTACCCCTCCTTCAACAAGGACGGGGTTACTATTCCACAGTGTTTGTGGTACCGAAACCGGACGGTTCGGTGAGACCCATTTTAAATTTAAAATCCTTGAACACTTATATAAGAAGGTTCAAGTTCAAGATGGAATCACTCAGGGCTGTGATTGCAAGCCTGGACGAGGGGGATTACATGGTATCACTGGACATCAAGGATGCTTACCTGCATGTCCCCATTTACCCTCCTCACCAGGAGTACCTCAGATTTGTGGTACAGGACTGTCATTACCAATTCCAGACGTTGCCGTTTGGTCTGTCCACGGCACCGAGGGTATTTACCAAGGTAATGGCCGAAATGATGATACTCCTTCGAAAAAAGGGAGTTTTAATTATCCCGTACTTGGACGATCTCCTGATAAAGGCGAGGTCCAGGGAACAGTTGTTGATCGGAGTAGCACTTGCTCGGGAAGTGCTACAACAGCACGGCTGGATCCTGAATTTTCCAAAGTCGCAGCTGGTTCCTACAACGCGTCTACTGTTCCTGGGGATGGTTCTGGACACGGAACAGAAAAAAGTGTTTCTCCCGGAGGAGAAGGCCAAGGAGTTGTCATCTCTAGTCAGAGACCTCCTAAAACCAAAACAGGTGTCGGTGCACCATTGCACGCGAGTCCTGGGAAAGATGGTGGCATCTTACGAAGCAATTCCTTTCGGAAGGTTCAATGCAGAGCCGGCCTTAGCTATAGGCAGGCTAGGCATTTGCCTAGGGCATCCAAGCATGTCTGGGGGCATCCAAGCATGTCCCTGCAGTATCTCATGCTGGGAAGGACAGTCTGCAAACTAACTGTTACTTTCCAAATGTATTCAATCAGTACTTGTATACACTGCTGTTCACATTTGTCAAATAAAATGCACACTCTCCCTTAAAGTTCTTTAAACTCCCTCCGACATGCTTGAATGCCCCTGACTTGTGAGACCTCAGACAGACAGCAGAAGCCTGGTAACTGCAATTCCTGGACCTGTGACATTTTCACTGACTATATAAGGTTATTACTGGATAGATCCTTATGATACCACATGTGTATTTGGAAGACTGCTTCACATAAATCTGACATCACCTAAACTGCTTGTGCACATGGGGGAGGGGGACCCTGCTATCCTGTGTGTGTCCCTTATCCCTGTGCAAACCCCAGGTGTCTGCAGGGACATACCATGGGCAGTGTTCTCCTCACACTTTATTTCCTAGTCAGTCCATGCCGTAAAATTCCCCTGCCAGGATGGCATACCCTGTGAGGTCACATCAGTATGGGTGCCCCTTTAACGGGTGCGAGTGGAAGCACGCACTCACCCTGCCACCCAATCTCACAAAACGCAGTCGTGGATCCAGGGAGCTGCATGGGCGCACACACTGACTGCAAGCACACCAGCAAGCAAAAGTACTAGCATTACTAATGTGGGGTTATATGTGTCAGGTGCATCACTGTGTGGAATTATGTGTATTATGGGCATTACTAATGTGGGGTTATGTGTCAGGTGCATCACTGTGTGGAATTATTGTTATTATGGGCATCACTGTGTGCCATTATGCAGGGTTGAACTGGCCAACAGGGTACCCACCCCCACCCTCAGTGGTCCCCACTGCCTAAGTGTTTCTGGGTCAGATGCAGAACTAGCGGCAGTGCTAGGGGGCACCAGACAAAATTTTGCCTAGGGCATCAAATTGGCTAGGGCCGGCTCTGGTTCCATGCAAGGATCTTTCAGTGGGATCTGTTGGACAAGTGGTCCGGATCGCATCTTCAGATGCATCGGCTGATAACCCTGTCTCCAAGGACCAGGGTATCGCTGTTGTGGTGGCTGCAGAGTGCTCATCTTCTAGAGGGCCGCAGATTCGGCATACAGGACTGGGTCCTGGTGACCACGGATGCCAGCCTTCGAGGTTGGGGGGCAGTCACACAGGGAAGAAACTTCCAAGGACTATGGACAAGTCAGGAGACTTCCCTACACATAAATATTCTGGAACTAAGGGGCATTTACAATGCCCTAAGTCAGGCAAGACCCCTGCTTCAACACCAGCCGGTGCTGATCCAGTCAGACAACATCACGGCGGTCGCCCATGTAAACCGACAGGGCGGCACAAGAAGCAGGATGGCGATGGCAGAAGCCACAAGGATTCTCCGATGGGCGGAAAATCACGTGATAGCACTGTCAGCAGTGTTCATTCCGGGAGTGGACAACTGGGAAGCAGACTTCCTCAGCAGGCACGACCTCCACCCGGGAGAGTGGGGACTTCATCCAGAAGTCTTCAAGCTGATTGTAAATCGCTGGGAAAGGCCACAGGTGGACATGATGGCGTCCCGCCTCAACAAAAAGCTAGAAAAATATTGCGCCAGGTCAAGGGACCCTCAGGCGATAGCTGTGGACGCTCTAGTGACACCGTGGGTGTACCAGTCGGTTTATGTGTTCCCTCCTCTGCCTCTCATACCCAAGGTACTGAGAATAATAAGAAGGAGAGGTGTAGGAACTATACTTGTGGTTCCGGATTGGCCAAGAAGAGCTTGGTACCCAGAACTTCAAGAAATGATCTCAGAGGACCCATGGCCTCTGCCGCTCAGACAGGACCTGCTGCTGCAGGGACCCCGTCTGTTCCAAGACTTACCGCGGCTGCGTTTGACGGCATGGCGGTTGAACGCCGGATCCTGAAGGAAAAGGGCATTCCGGAGGAAGTCATCCCTACGCTGATTAAAGCTAGGAAGGAGGTGACCGCAAACCATTATCACCGCATATGGTGAAAATATGTTGCGTGGTGTGAGGCCAAAAGGGCCCTAACGGAGGAATTTCAGCTGGGTCGATTTCTGCACTTCCTACAGTCAGGGGTGACTATGGGCCTAAAATTGGGTTCCATTAAGGTCCAGATTTCGGCTCTGTCGATTTTCTTCCAAAAAAAAACTGGCTTCACTGCCTGAAGTTCAGACGTTTGTTAAAGGAGTGCTGCATATTCAGCCCCCTTTTGTGCCTCCAGTGGCACCTTGTGATCTCAACGTGGTGTTGAATTTCCTTAAGTCACATTGGTTTGAGCCACTTAAAACCGTGGAACTAAAATATCTCACGTGGAAAGTGGTCATGCTGTTGGACTTGGCTTCGGCCAGGCGTGTGTCAGAATTGGCTGCTTTGTCATGTAAAAGCCCTTATCTGATTTTCCATATGGATAGGGCGGAATTGAGGACTCATCCCCAATTTCTTCCTAAGGTGGTATCAGCTTTTCATTTGAACCAACCTATTGTGGTGCCTGCGGCTACTAAGGACTTGGAGGATTCCAAGTTGCTGGACGTAGTCAGAGCCCTGAAAATCTATGTTTCCAGGACGGCTGGAGTCAGGAAAACTGACTCGCTATTTATCCTGTATGCGCCCAACAAGCTGGGTGCTCCTGCTTCAAAGCAGACTATTGCTCGTTGGATCTGTAGTACGATTCAACTTGCACATTCTGCGGCTGGACTGCCGCATCCTAAATCTGTAAAAGCCCATTCCACGAGGAAAGTGGGCTCTTCTTGGGCGGCTGCCCGAGGGGTCTCTGCTTTACAACTTTGCCGAGCTGCTACTTGGTCGGGTTCAAACACATTTGCTAAATTCTACAAGTTTGATACCCTGGCTGAGGAGGACCTTGCGTTTGCTCATTCGGTGCTGCAGAGTCATCCGCACTCTCCCGCCCGTTTGGGAGCTTTGGTATAATCCCCATGGTCCTTACGGAGTTCCCAGCATCCGCTAGGACGTCAGAGAAAATAAGATTTTACTCACCGGTAAATCTATTTCTCGTAGTACGTAGTGGATGCTGGGCGCCCATCCCATGTGCGGATTGTCTGCAATACTTGTATATAGTTATTGCCTAACTAAAGGGTTATTGTTATGAGCCATCTGTTCGTGAGGCTCAATTGTTGTTCATACTGTTAACTGGGTATAGTATCACGAGTTGTACGGTATGATTGGTGTGGCTGGTATGAGTCTTACCCGGGATTCCAAAATCCTTTCCTTATTGTGTCAGCTCTTCCGGGCACAGTTTCCTAACTGAGGTCTGGAGGAGGGGCATAGAGGGAGGAGCCAGTGCACACCAGGTAGTCCTAAATCTTTCTTAGTTGTGCCCAGTCTCCTGCGGAACCGCTATTCCCCATGGTCCTTACGGAGTTCCCAGCATCCACTACGGGCCACGAGAAACAGATTTACCGGTGAGTAAAATCTTATTTTATATATATATATATATATATATATATATATATATATATATATATATATATATATATATATATATATATATATATATATATATATATATATATTGTGTGTATATAAAGGTTTCAACATTAAAGTAGTAGGACTGTACTGCGTGTTATAACTTCTGGCATGTTCAGTGGTGTTCACTTCCAAAATGCCACTTGATTTGGAGTAAGTATACTGTGTATTCATAGTCAGAATTTAAATCAGTACTCCAAAGCTTTGCCATTGGGCAATGCTGCAGTCTTGTCAGCCAGACATTTTTTTCCAGCCTTTCTCTGGATTTTTTCAAAGGGAGAACAATTTAAGGCGATCTGATAGTTTGGAGGACAAGAAGGAGTTTCTCATGAAGCCAGAATTCTCTGCTATGGTGGATGTTTTTTGGCTGAAACCGCTGTCTGTAATGAAGTAGGAACAGAACACTTTATGTCAGCGCTACAGTGGATTAGCGGAGTAATAGCTGAATGTGTGTTTTTACCTCCATAGTTAATATCTGAATTGTCATTTTGGGGCTTAATGGTCTATGCCAGGAATCTGAACTTTTTTTTTTTTTTAATTTACTGTTAGATGTATTTATGTGCCTTCTGCTGGCTGTGCTTACTAACTTTCAGTCTGTCATGGCCTTCTGTGCTGCGGTATTTGGGTGTTCCTAGACTTTCTCTCGTTTGCCTAAACCTAACCCTCTTTCCTGCATTCTAAACCTAACCCTCTCTCCTTAGTGCCTAACCCTAACACTCCCCAGGTGGTGCCTTAACTGCCCCCCTCCTCCCAGTCTAAACCTAAGGCGGCCATTAATACTTACCTTCAGGATCCTGACTGTCGGGATTCCGTTGTCAGGATCCTGATCCTTTCGGGATTCAGTTGTCTTATGTTCTGACAGCTGTCGGCATTCGGGTGTTGGTACAGTATTACGGTTGCCGGAATCCCGACAGACGAGATCCTGAACGTATACCGGATGGCCAATTAGTGGCAGCAGCACAATGTAAAGTGCACAAAGGAAATAATAAACACTCTAGATTCCTGCCAAATTAAGCGTGCAGTAGAAAAGTTAATAATGGGTAAAAACTATTTTTATATTTTAAATGAGTCCTATGTTTATGAGGATGAAAGCAGTTGCAAATGAAAAATTGACATACAAATTGCATATCCAGAAACCATCTATCAAAGTTTTTTGTTTATTTTTGTGGTTGTTGAAGTTTTTTAAAGACCGTATTTGTTCCTTTTCAGGGTACACCTTTGAAGTATGACAGCAGTTCTTCTGTGAGTTCCAAGAAGCATGATGTACGATCCATAATTGGAAGTACGGGTAGACCTTACCACCCTTTGCACCCAATGGAGGTCTTGCAAGACCCCAGGACTATGGAACGAGTGTATGATGAGATGTTGCTGAAAAGTAGATCTAGCTCCAGCTCAATACCGAGGGGATCTCCTGTAATTATGCCAGACCCTGGAAAACCCAGACATAGTCCACTCTCATATGAAGATCATCAGTTGCAACATGCGGCATCATACAGCAGCCATTTGAATAGAGGATCTCCTGTGACTACAAGGGAGTCTGCACAGAGACCACATGAAGGTAAAGGTATTATGTTTGTTCACTTTACTTCCAAAATAAACCTTTTTTCCCCAAAAATAATCTTATGCTTGTACAAAGGAGAAGTTTTTTTGTATAAGAATGCTACCTGTGGCCACTTTGTGGTCCATGTAGGCTGAAACTGGCATCCGTTCACTTTAAAGAAACTGATTCTATTTATTTTGTAGTTGTATATAGCAAGCTCTTGGTTTTCTATATAGGGAAGCATGTTAATATTCTAAATAGGACTTAGAAACAGGTCCTCTTTAATCAGTTGTATTTCTTTGCTGCGTGTTGTCTCTGTGCACTTTGTAGGAAGCAAAAACAATTTCCCAACAACCCCATTCATAGGGGAATGGAGATTACTGGAAATACCATGGTGTGTAGCTGGTGCTAGAGGAGTCTGGGCACTAAAAAGTTAACTTTTAAGATGGCTCGGGTTCCCCTTTCCCTATACACTGCCCAGGGCAGGCAGTCACCAAAGGGAGGAGGGACAGTAAGGGCGTGCTTCTCCGCACCATCACTAGACCACCAGGACCACTGACCCAACTGGATGCCGTTTGTTAACAGCGAGGGGTTCCTGTAATGGTTGCACATGGAGGGAGAAGCCCTCTTCCTCTTCTCCCATCCCACACTTTTGGGGTGCTCCCTGTTTAGGCAGCCCAACAACATTCCTCTGCTCTTTGCCATCAGATGCAGAGCAGCGATCTTTAGAGCCTGTGGTGCAGGATCAGGGCCAAGTTTATAGTTTTCTGCCCACCTTCACTCACCCTTAGGTTTGGTATTGGTGTAAGCAGTATTTATTATTCTATATTCAGCACTGTTTTCCCTTTATTATGGTGGATTATGCTGTGTGGTACTCCATAATTACCGGTATCTGGATTAAGTATCTCTATCTCTAGCCTTCTGTGTCCAATGGAACAACTCCTTCAAGCCATTACTGATTCGGAACAGAGGGTGGCTGCTCAGCTGGAGAGGCTGCACGCTTGTGATGCGTTTAATTTGCCTGCTTTTGGGATCTCAGCGGTCAGGATACAGACGCCGGAATTCCGGCAGCCGGAATCCTGGCGCAACCGGATTATTCCCACTCCTAGGTGTCCATGACACCCATAGAGTGGGAATAGATCCTTTGGTGAGCGCAGCAAGCCACCAAGTCCGCAGTGTGGCGAGTGCAGTAAGCCCGTAAGTGGACTCTTCACCCCACTGCCGGCATTCTGGCGTGCTGGATGCCGCTTTCGGAATATTGACAGTTTTCATCCCGTCTGCCGATAAAATCATACTAAATCCGCTGAGTTGTGGGTGTTTTGCTCTGAGTAATTTGCCACCATTGGAAAATGTTTTGCTATACATCTATTGTCTCCTCAATTTCCTGGTGAGAGCTCAATGTATATATATTCAGCCCTAACTGACGAGAGACCCTTTGAACACATTTCTTGCAAAAAAAATCTCTATTATGCAAATCTGGATGCTACCTTCGCCTCACAGGATTAGAGACTTTTAATGGAGCTTGGCTGTAAGGCAGTAGCAGTCTTCCGAGAATTTCCTACGATTGCCCGAGAGCTTTTTAGCATGGGTCACATCAGAGACCCCATGGCAGGATGATAGTCTTTGAATGATATACGTGCACTGATTATCCTCATCTGTTTTTCTTTGCAGCTTTCCCACTGTTTCATTTTACATTTCAATTATTGTATACTGTTTTGATGGCCTCGTCTGCTAATATTTGTCTGTTTTCATAATGCTTAAATATTATTTGAGGTTTTTTTCTTTTATCTCAATGTTTTTATACTGTCATATCCTGTAGTTATTTTTTTTTTCTCTATTGGTACTTACAGTAATTGCCTATAGGGTTTGATCCATTTTCTTATCTTTTACTTTTCCTGCTTGCCCTTAGACTGTTTCAGTCCTTTATTCAGTTAGGCTAGTATGTTTATAATTTTTTTGGAGTCTCTTAATAGCCTTTTAGATCATGGGCTGGATACACCATGGCCTTAGAGTTACTGGGAATAGTTGCCCCCAAGTTTTATAGTTGTAGTGTAGTTTGGGTTGGGTGGGAGTGTTCGGGGATCCAGATATGCCATCAGTATAGTCATTTAGGGGATCATTTTTTATATTTTGCTATTCATATTTTGGAGATAATGGCTTATACATATTATGTTGGTTTATTTCTGTTTATTTGCTATTTGTTCAATGTGTGTCAGCCTTATTTGGAACAGGTTGGCCTTGCGGCGGCTCGATTTGGTCTTGGTTACTGTAGTGTGGCTATGATGCACAGATCCTTTTCTAGAGCTGCATTTGCATTTGTTACATCAGTACCCACTAGTCTCCGGGGCTTTGGTGTGTTGAACTGAATGGCACCTTCAGATCCCTACTTTACTATTCATATACTGTAAGGGTTTAGTGTAAGTCAGTTCTATGCATTCTGCGATTGTGTGCTGTGTGGCTTCTCCGGACCTGATACTTCTGAGTCACTCATTCTTTTTTATTCTTTGCTATGTTTCTGTAATGAATTTCTTCAATTCACTTATGTTTGTATGTATCCTCACTGTTATTCTCTGGATTACTAAGCACTGGCCGTGCCTCCTCGCTGTGCTGTTCAATATGCAGGGGTAAATAAAAAAATATATTAATAAAACTAATTTAAAAAGAAAAAAAAGATGTCACTGATAGAATACTAGAAGTTTTTCTCAAGTCAAATTTTTTTGACGGCAGGAGCTTCCATCAGACCTGCTTTTGGCCTCCGCTTGGGTCTCCCGAGGATTTAGAGAGGTTGGCGGACTCCCTGTATGAAAGCTTTTGTTCGGTAATGTCAGAGAAGCTGCAGTTTCTCTCAGTTGTAGCATTCTTTCAGCCAGGCTTTCAGGCTGATAAGAAATCCAAAAAAAGCTCTGGAACCTCTCTTTCAATGGTGATATACTCTTTGGTCCTGAATTGGACAAAATTATTGTTTCTGCTGCTGCTTCTAAATCTGCATTCCTATTGTCCTTGGCCACTAAACCAAAGGATCCTCTTTTTAGGTCCTTTTGCTCCCAAGGGCTGTCCAGGTTCCAGTGTTTCTTTCGAGGTCAGAGTGCTTCCTCCTGAGGTAGAGTCCAAAGGAAGACAGTCTGTAAATAGGAATAGATAAAGGTGTACTAATGAAATATGCTATTAAGGATATTTTATGTTTTTGCGTGAATATTGGAATAGCAGATGACATCACTTCCCATGCACCGACTTCCTGATGGAATAGGATTGGCTACTAGTACTATAAATATTTGGCTCCCCACACAGCAGGTCATGTCTTGACAAAGGTCTAAGGACCGAAACGCGTCGGCAGACTGTTGTGTGAGTAGCCATCTCTATATCAGTGATATTTTATGTACTTGTTCGTGTACTTTTTATAATTTTTACGATTTAATTTTTTCATATTTACATATTTTTGTATATGATTGAAACTGTCTTTTATGCCTTCTTGAGGAACCAATAAATTGTTATAATTTTTCTGGAGACCACAAGCTTTTTTATGGTTTTGGCTGGCGACTAGAAAAATTGGTTTTCGGAGGGGAGCAGTAAAGATACCTTGATGGGATTCACGTTGCTGACCTACGTGTGAGTTGGGGTACGCCTATAAATCACTTTAGAGATACCTTTACGGGAGTCACCCCATTTACCACTGTGTGAGTTGGGGTACGTGCATATATGCCATTGATCGGTGGAGGGTCTTTATGTGATGATGCACCATTAACGATTCAACATATATTGAAATTGACTTTGGTGCGGTTTTTGACACAGAAATAACCTTTATAAAACATAAATTCCCATAAAGCAAAGGGGATATTACACATTGGTTGTTTTTCTTCCCTATGTTCCAATTCATATGAGGTTACCTTGGGCTAGAAATTCATTCCAGAGACCACATCTCTAAACAGCAGAGAAAAGAAACCTTGATAGGAGTCCTCACCTACACAGCTGTGTGAGTTGGGGTACGATACCCAGGCCTTCCTTTTTTTGTATTGAGACTGTGGATATTCAGACTGTGCATGTAGAAGAATAAAGATACCTTGATGTGCTTCATATGCCTAGGTGTCATCCTTGACTCTGATCTGTCCTTTGTTCCCCACATTCAATCTGTCTCAAGATCATGTTACATGCATCTAAAAAATATATCCAAAATGCGACCATACCTTACACAAGACACTGCTAAAACTCTACTCCACGCTCTCATTATCTCCCGCATTGATTATTGCAATAGTCTCCTAACTGGTCTTCCCAAAACGAGACTCTCACCACTACAATCCATTCTGAATGCAGCGGCGAGGCTTATCTTCCTCGCTAGACGTTCATCGTCTGCAGATCCACTCTGTCAGTCCCTCCATTGGTTACCTGTACTCTACCGCATTCAATATAAAATACTTTTACTCACACACAAGGCCATTAACCAAACTACACCAACGTACATCACTTCGCTTATCTCAAAATATCTCCCAACCCGACCTCTTCACAAGACCTGCGTCTCTCATCCACACTGATTACTCGCTCCCACTCACGATTGCAGGACTTTCATCGGGCTGCACCCACTCTGTGGAATGCCCTACCACGCACAATAAGACTCTCCTCTAGTCTCCAAACCTTCAAGCGTTCCCTGAAAACTCACTTCTTCAGGCAAGCATACCAAATTCCAGAACCGCCCACATAACTTTCATAAACCTTCCTATCAAATTGCATCCACTCTGTACAGTCCACACATATCCTCACATGTCTTCTCATTCTATGCAATAGATAGCACCTTTCCTTATGTACACATGCCTATTTCTCTATAGATTGTAAGCTTGCGAGCAGGGCCTTCCTACCTCTATGACTGTTTGTTATCACCCATTTTGTTATTGTTATTTCAAATTGTTAAGCGCAATGGAATTTGCTGCTCTATATAAGAAACTGTTATTAAATAATTAATTAATAAATATACCCCTTAGCGTGAGTGGGGGTACGCAAAATAAAAGCTATATCTTCTAATAGGAAAGTGATTAATTACTTTCCCATTTTATGCGCTTTATGAAAATAATGATCCTACTTTTCCTTTCTATAGTCTCAGGCATGTTGCAAACCTGCCCCCAAGCCTAATGGAAAAATAACCCGCATGACAGACTGAACTCCCACCTGGGAGTCCCCAGGGTGGGAGGCAGTCTACAGTTGTACTGCGAGAAATGGTGGAAGGTGATGTCTGATTCTTGGATGGGGAGCATTGTGGGAAGGGGCTGTGTCCTTTCCTTCAAGGAATCTCCTCCCAGTCTTTTTTTCACCACCAGTCTACATCATGAACCTTCCACAGGCGGGGCTGCCCTTTCAGTTTATTTTTAGATACGCTTAGCAACTGTTCCTGCTATTCAGACTGTTCTCCAGGGGGTTCTTCATATTCAGCACCCATTTGTACTTGGCTGGTCGAGCTCTGGGAATTGGCTGTTCAACGTTCTCCCTTTCAGCCTCTCGAGTCGGTTGATCTCAAGTGGCTTACGTGGAAAACAGTTTGTCTGTTGGCTATTTCTTCGGCTCGTTAGGTGTCAGAATTAAGAGCCCTGCTGAATAGGTCTCCATTGCTGATTTTTCATTCAGACTGAATAGTCTTAAGGACTGTCAGGTCTTTTCTTCCAAATGTGGTTTCCAGGTTTAATATTAGTCAGGAGATTGCGGTTCCATTTTCCAGGTAAACAGAGATTCCCAGACGTCTCTAGGGTCCTTGGATGTTGTGTGGCCTCTCCACATTTACGCAGATAGCTCTAGGTTCTTTGATGTTCGGACTCCCTCTTTGTCCTATATACGTTTTTAAAAAAGGTTAGCCCATTCTCAAACAATTGCTTGATGGATTTGGGTGTTCATCTGTCAAGCTTACACTTCCAGTGCCTCATTTGAATGCCACCTACTCTACCAGGTTGGCCAGGACCTCCTGGACAGCTCACCATGGAGCCTTGGTGGAGCAGCTTTGCAGAGCTGCCACTTGGCCTTCGGCACACACTTTTATAAATTTTTACCATTTTGACATCTTCACCTCCAGGGACGCTGATTTTGGATGAAGGTTCTTTGCTCCGCTCCTGAGCATTCCCTCTCTTGGTGGACAGCTTTAGGACATCCCCATGGTATCGTCAGTGTCCCGCATGGCTGAAAGAGAAAATAGGTTTTTGATTCTTACCTGATAAATCTGTTTCTCTGATGCCATGGGGTACACTGGACACCCTCATATTCGCTCCTGGTTTTCCTTGGTTGTATTGGTTTGCGTTCTGCCAGGTCATCTGACCCTCACGTTTGTATGTGTTTATGTGCCTTATGTACTTCTCCTCTATCCTTCCCTTTCCTTTGAGACCTTGCTAGACAAAAAGCTTGAGCTGCATTGGAAATTTACTTTTTAGTGCCCAATCTCCTCCAGCACCAGTAGTACCCCATGGTATCTCCCAGATTGTTCTATCTGTACCACACAGAGCACTGCAGTGTAGTCTCAAGGAAGCATGTCTGGGAGAGGACATAGGGGGTAATTCAGAGTTGATCACAGCAGCAAATTTGTTAGCAGTTGGGCAAAACCATGTGCACTGCAGGTGTGGAAGATATAACATGTGCAGAGAGAGTTAGATTTGGGTGGGTTATTTTGTTTCTGTGCAGGGTAAATACGGCTGCTTTATTTTTACACTGCAATTTAGATTTCAGTTTGAACACACCCCACCCAAATCTACCTCTCTCTGCACATGTTATATCTGCCTCCCTGCAGTGCACATGGTTTTGCCCAACTGCTAACAAATTTGCTGCTGCGATCAGATCTGAATTAGGCCCATAGCTCATGACGGGAGCCTGCTGGTTGCAGATGCTTTCTGCCAGATGAGCCACTCCACTGCCTTATTTCTTATGTTCTCTTTTTTTTTTTTTTGCAAACAACATAGCGCAGAATGCATTGTGTGATAAATCCATACCAAAAAGTTGTACAAACTATTGACACGCTCCCCTGACAAACACCATATACAGTACTGTATGCACCATTACTTGCCCATGCAGCTGTGGTATCAAGCATGCATCCGAAGGCTGTGTTACCAGAGAGTGGCCATACAATGGTCTAGACTTTCCAATGCTATTTTGATTATCCATAATAATTCACAGTAGAGGGCTCATTATTCCTTACAATATACAACTTTTCCTTTTGAACAGTGAACACTGAAGTAATGATATTAGGCAATTACAACTACTCCTTTATTTTCCTTTTTTTTTTTTTTTTTTAAAGCTATGATATTGGGAAACAATTTTTATACAGGTGATCTTTACAGAAATTTTAACATAGATTGGTATCACTTGTATATTATAATGTTATGAGAGGCCAAAAAGGCTGTAAAGTAGAATAGTTAGAATAATGGGTATGTTTATTTAGACAAAAATACAATAGTGGGTTAGTACAAAAGAAATATTATGTAGCCCTTTCTCTATCCATGAGAACCTGTGAAAGTCTGTGGGGTCTTTGCACTCTGCAACTACTGGGTGGACAGCACAACTAGCTACAGCTCGCAGCTGTTTTCTACATACAACGGTTTCCACTAAAGGACGTCATATTGTGGTTTTACCTGTCGCTATTTAATGATGGGAGATTGACATGGGACTGGAGAGAGAGGAAAAGTCAGACTCGAGTGCTGAGCCTAAAACATAGTAAAGCGCCAGAGTTAGATCACTGCCCCAGTGCTTACAAGATCCTGTTTTAGACACAAACCATCTGAAGCTAAACTTGCAATAGAAACAGCCTTGGTCCACTCACCATGTTTTGCCTTCTTTTCTCCTCCAGGAGGCATAAGTTCTGGGAAACCTGTGACTCAGGAAAGGAAGAGCACCCCTAATCCAAGAGAAATGTCAAGTTCCAAGTCGCCTCATACCACAGTCCCTGAACATATGCATGCAATGTCCACCTACGAGCACTTGCTACGTGGCGTCAGCCAGGCTGATCTCTATAGAGGTCACATCCCCTTAGCCTTTGACCCTGCAGCCTTAACCAGAGGGATCCCATTGGAAGCAGGTATAGCATTGTCATCTACTTCTCCCATTTCTACTGATCTCAGTTTGCTGGACATCTCCTGCATTTGTAGTAATTTCCATATGTACTGATCTTGCTGACATTATCCTTATTATTCCCAGGTATAGTAAAACTAGTCAAGTCAGAAATATTGATTTTATATTCATGCATTTTAGATATGATGTGCCCCTTAGTAGTGTCTCATTGCTGCTCTGTTCTTTTTTTTATCAAAGTTCTTTTATGGTTTAAAGAGTCTAGTAAATGGGCAGTGTATTTTCTTGGCCCTTAGCAGTGGGTTCCCTCATCTAATGCCCTGCGTAGGCTGTTCGCCTGCCAGACTCCGGGACTGGGCAGGTACAGGCATTCAGAGACAAGAGACTATAGCAGGCTGTGCATGGGGTTAACTGACAAGGGCAGAGAACGTCTGGTGAAGCCACTCACTGAACAGCAAGTGCGCGTTTTCCAATGCCCTTATATTTATATTCAAAACTGCAATTTAATTGTTCTTACAAGAATATGGCCTCTACATTTCACACTATATGCTGGAGTTACAGATTAATATGTATCTATAGTTATTCTCTTTTACAATATATTGAAGATGCCCTTTTCAGCAGATCACACATCCAAAGTATTTGCTTATTTCACTGAACTGTGCTGCTCATAGTGTATTGTGGATATAACTTGTCCCATGTTCTGGCACACTAATAACCTTTACATGCCGCTGCAAGTAAACAACATGTGTAACGTTTTGGCCATGGCAAAATTTGGCAGCCCTATCAAGAGTGCTATCTAAAAAAATTCTGACTGCAAGTTCTGCTTTGATCCTTAAATTAGCTTATTCATGTGCTATTATATATTGTAGTATTTATCTATGCAGATATTTTTTGAGTTGTGTTTTTGTTGAGCAGGTTAGACGAAAGGGTCTCATTTCTGCATTATTTGTTAAGCATGTTGTATTATATAATTGTGTTACTACTTCATCTGCGGAAAGTGAGAGGTCATCTGTTTGTTTTTTACAGCTGCCTATTACTTACCCAGGCACCTGGCCCCAAATCCAGCTTACCCCCACCTCTACCCACCATACCTTATTCGTGGATACCCTGATACCGCTGCCATGGAGAACCGCCAGACAATCATCAATGATTACATCACTTCTCAGCACATGCACCATAATCCAACGACTGCCATGGCGCAGAGGGCTGACATGTTGCGAGGGCTGCAACCGAGGGACCCCACAATGGCTCTCAACTACACAGCAGGTCCTCGAAGTATGCACTGAATGTCACACTATGTTGTAGAATGCCTATGTCCCTTTAGTTGAGCACTTTGTTGTTTCCCAGGGAAACATGGTGTACAGTGACCGTAAATGTCTGTTTTATTTACTCAGAAAACAATGGGAATTTGTTAATTATCCAAGTCCTGTAATGCAGTATGTTAGATTTTAACTAGTTTTCCATTGAATGATATGTCTGTATTGTATAATTCTAGGCCTAGTACTAGGGTAATAATAATAAGCTCACATAGCAGGTATAGGGTGTTGCCCAAGTACATGGTCACACTATCCCATCATATGTCTACTGTCTTTACCCTTGGGGACATAGGTAAAAGTTTACAGACCACTTGTAGATTAGTGGTGTGACCTATTCATACTATGTTACTCCCAAGGAAGATGGTTGCGCGATTGGTACCTTTTTTATGACCATTCCTCTGCTATAGTTTAATATTCCTGTTACTAGTACCTCTGTCTGCTTCTACCTGGCAACCAGGTTGAAATCTATAGTTGTGTTGTAGAGTATCACAACATTGCACAGCTGCGTAATGTATAAAATAACTTTAAGGGAATGTATGTGAAGATGAAAGTTGTGCAGTAATTAAGTGCCCAGCAGATGTCGGGTCCAGGAAATGTATTAAACATTAAAGTGAAATTAGATGCAATTTGCTGCTGCATTGAATATTTATTTTTGATGATTTAGAGATTAAAGTGACTGTACTTCATTAATAATGCACATTATAACATCACCAGAACAGTAGCTCATGTCCAGTGTCCTGTTTTACAATTCACAGGAATCATAGACTTATCTCAAGTGCCACACCTGCCCGTCCTCATACCTCAGTCTGCAGGCCCCCCTGCTGCCACCATGGACCGAATAACCTACATTTCCGGAGGGCCCCAAACATTCAGCAACCGACTAAGTAGCTCGCCACTCTCCCCAGGTACCAGCATGCACTTATTAGATTCCTTGCAACTCAGATACAACTGTCAGCCATTAGGCATTTGTGAAAAAAACATATTGCCACATTGTACTCAACATATTTGCCAGTAACAGACAGTCTTATCCACTCCAAATGCTGGCACGTAGTAGGCAATTTAAAATTTTAGGTTCCTGACCCAATACCCCGGATACTCTTAATACTATTTACGCTGGGTTCTTATGACCTGATATAACCGGATGGCAGAATGGGCCTGTCCGCCCCCACTGTTAAAACCCATCTTCTGTTTGAAACATAGAGCTCAGCTTATGCTAAGGAAAGCTAAGCTTCACTTAGTAGGTCATTGAATTAGATCCAGAAACTTGAAGGAGATCTATGTGTTTACATAAATTGTATTTGCAGACCTGGACAATCGACCAAATTCTCTTTCTATGTGGCATTTATGCCAGTGACCATACTTAACATTTACAATTTTGATGGAATTTATTTTGGGTGGGTTTCACATACAGTAAAAAAAAAGTACAAACTTTATCCGTCACACACTGAAGGCTCCTGAGGTCGAGCATTGCAATCCAGTCTTCATCTAGGTGGACACAGTAAGGGTTATTGACAATGCATAGACTTTGTCAGAACTTTAAATTAAATTTATTACCAGTTATTTATATAGCGCACACATATTCTGTGCTTTTACAAAGACTATTTGGCCATTCCCATCAGTCCCTGCACCAGTGGAGCTTACAATCTATATTTCCTACCACATGTACACACACATTCACAGTAGGGTTAATTTTTGTTTGGAACCAATTAACCTATCAGTATATTTTTGGATTGTGTGAGGCAAAAGGAGTACCCGGAGGAAACTCATGCATGCACTGGGAGAATATACAAACTCCACACAGGAGTTTGGTGGGAATCTAACCCATGACCTCAGCGGTGTGAGAGGCAGTAATGCTAACCATTACACCGTCCATGCTGCCCTTCGTCATTACTATGTTCGATGTCATCAACTTAGTGATTGCCACCAAAAATAGTGTTTTGTGTTGTTTTTTTTTTATCTGTATCCGAGACCTATTTACTTGCATGAAGACGCTCATTCATCTGTGTATGAGAACTCTTGACACTTGTCCCAAGACATAGGTTTATTGTTTTTACTTTGTCTTTCCTGTTACATAAATGATTATCTTATTACAGCAACAACCACACACATGACCAAGCAAACCTCATCAACCTCAGAGCGCGAGCGAGAGAGGGAAAAGTCAGTGCTTACAACAACGGTGGAGCATGCTCCAATATGGAGACCAGGTTAGAGCTATATTGCTTTGTGGACTTCCAACATCTGTTTAGTATAACCTTCTTCCTGACCAAACTATTCTGGGTTGACAGCTAGGCAATGTATTTTGGAATACAACGTGGCCAAGGAGATTATATTCGCATGTAGTTCTAGATATTGTTTTTGTTGCAGGCACAGAGCAAAGCAGTGGGCGCTTGTCGGCACAAAGTCACAGCCACCAACACTCCCCAGTGTCCCCACGAACAAATGAAAATATCCAGCAGCGTCCCAGCGTTCTTCAAAACACTGGCATGAAAAATCTCATGACAAGCACAGAGAGCATCACTCCCTCCGTATTACGGTAAGGACTTTTTAGGAGTGCAAGGGAATATATTATGCACACTACAAGTCAAAAGTGAACACCCATATTTCTTTATCATCCACTAGGGGTCACTGGAGTACTCTTGGGATATGGACGGGCGTAGCCGAACAAAGGCACTGAATATTCAAATTTAGGACTCTCCCCCCCTCCATATCCCCAAGTACCTCAGTGTACTGTGTCAGTGTTTTTTCGGTGCTCACAGCACGAACATAGGCTTGTGGTATAACCACACTTGGATTTTTATTTTTTAATTTTTATTTTTAATTTTTATTTTTACACTTAGCACATCCCTTCCCAGTTTCTGGAAAAACATGGGTCCGGGATAGTGCCGCTGCACGGGCAGCGAATGGCGTGTCGGTCCTCACAAAGAGCACCCTCACAGCCACAGGCGCTATAAGAGGAGCGCATGGCGTGTCGGTCCTCACAAAGAGCACCCTCACAGCCACAGGCAGCCACTGTCTCCTGCAAGCTGAACGGAGCTTACAGAAAGAAGCTCCGGCACAGCCAGGATGAGACAAAGAGCTGGAAGAGCTACAGCTGCAAGGAGCTTACAGAAAGCCCGTCACAAGAGAAGCTGGAGGCTAAAACAGAGCTTGCAGAGAGAAGCTCGTCACAGCCAGGATGAAAACGGCACAAGGTATGGGTGTCAGGGCGGTCAGCGCACGCTGCCGCCCTACTGTGTGTGATGTTATACTGTAACGCCGCTGAAGGGGTCCTGCTTAACTACCCTACAGAGCGGCCGCACGTCACTCAGCCGCCGGCCGCTCTCACTGTACCCGCCGCTAAGCACGCCGCTGAAGGGTTCCTGCTTAACTACCCTACAGAGCGGCCGCACGTCACTCAGACGCCGGCCGCTCTCACTGCGCTGATGGACCGGCACCAATACAGAGGCGCCGCCGAGAGTCTCCCGTGTGTTAACGAGCGGCCGCACGTCACTCACGGACGCCGGTCGCTCTTCCAGTCACCGCATGCTGATGCCGGACACAGAAACTGGGTACTATTGTTGGAAGGCCCGCCGCCGCCCGCTCTTCCGGACGGCTCCCCGGCGCTATATACAGCGTTCTCCTCCTCTCCCTGCACCCGATACCCGTACGCTGCAGGTAACATGGGGATGGGGGAGGGGAAGTAATGCCATAGCAGCAGCAAAGGCTGCATGGGTTAAAAATAGACACAAGCAGCAAAGCGATTTTTATACAGTGTCAGGGGCTATAATATCACAGAACTGTGATTATACATGTTATATATATAATATATAATGAAGATTTTTGCTGCCAGAACTGTGTCTGATATCAGTATAAACTGTGATTATATGTTTAAGCAATTTATATATATAATATATATATGAGGCTTTGGTTTGCAATAGGCTATCAGTGGCATAATCTATTCCACGTTTAACCATGTTTTCTGTTATTTTCTGTTAAGGCTGCAAGATAATAACATTAACTGCAGGCAGTGTAATGGATAACTAAATTCATGTATTTTTACTGTATCCTACACCTGTGTTATCATTGTATAATCTGTATAATAGGCTATTAAGCCTATATATTAAAACTGCAGCAAATAACCTGTACGGTGATTTTATGTGAAAACATGGCATGGCGGCCATTTTAATCATTGCTGTGTTTCCAGTTATAATTCCAGAACATTCCGGCCATACACCTCTACTCCACAAGGAGGCGCAGGGGTGTTAGTGGGAATTTTTAGTTCAGGATAATGCTAGAACATTCCTGCCCTACATCTTTAAGCCACCAGAAGGCGCTGGGGTGTTAGTAGGAATTTGGTTCGGGTTTCATATGCCATGTGAACTACTTTTCACATAAAGAACACTTTAGTTTCCTAAAGATTTCCGTAGAGATAAATATGCTGTTCAGCAATAACATATTTATATATATATATATATATATATATATATATGCCATATAATAACTTCATTAAGTCGTGCAAGTGTCTGTCTGTTGCCGATTATGATGTCTGTCTACATAGCGAATAAGGCTCTAGTGCAGACTAAAAATATTTAATTATTTTTTTTAAGAAACCTATGTTAACATTGGCATTTCAAATTAAAAGAGCGGTAATCGGAGTCTCGAAATGACTCTGCCAGCTCTAACAAAAGACAGTCTTTACAAAGGGCCAATTTCCCTTTGGATACCAAAGGGTTTATGTCACTGGTCTTATAATTTAATGCACGATTCTATGTCAAATCTCACACCGAATAGTGCGGGGTTTTGGACAACCATACATAATCGTTTCCAAAAGGACGCGATCCACCATGGGAAGATGCGTTTCTGTCAAACATTACAAAAACCCAAGATACAGTTGGGTCACTAGAATCTATGTATGAAACCATGACGATCACTGTTAAAAGAAGCTGCAGAGTATATCTGTTAAGCTTCTGCTAACGCCGGTTATTTTCATTGTCGCTAGTTAAGCGCGACAAGGCCAGAGCTTGTTTGCTCCTAAAATAATATACTTGTAACGGCATTTTAACCCTTTATAACAAACAGTCACGCTTTGTAACGAAGGGACGTCACAGTCAGCAAGCCAGTGGTTTGATGACCTCTTTTATAATTGTGGAAGCGCGTCTTTACATGTTACTTTTGCGAGATTTCATGACTTCAACTCATATATGTCTCAGCTATTTACAGCTTAAAGTACAAAATTGATTCTGTCGAACGGTTTGGCAATATGTCATTTAGTCTTTGCTGGTTTATAAACCAGCCAATAGTACGCCAACAGAGTCAGAGTTACTTATTCCCCTCTGTTTGAGCAAAACCAAACAGCTCCGTTGCAGTATCAATCAGCAAGTCATTTACTACAGTTAGAAAATGGATTTTCTGTAGTTAGTATTTGCTTTTTGCAGCCACAAAATTGCATAATTGCATTTGAAATTCACAATGCGTATTTACCCAGTCCGGTTTCTTCATCACAGGTTCTAGCGTTTGCAAATCGCCACAACCATTACCCATTTCATTTCTACCGTTGCTTATCGCTTCCGGTATTTACCAAAGTGATGTTGGGATCATAGCTCATCTCACATAAGAACTATGTATCAACAAAGTTCTTCTAACTTGCGCTACTAAAGTATACTGCGGTAGCAGATCAAGTTCGAAAACAATCGCATCTAAGTCTGTCTAAACGATGTCAATTCCTAGGTAAGATTATAAATATGGTAAGTCAAAGACTTTTACCTACTACACCAGCAAGAACAAAAGTACACGCACTCTAGCGGTACATTGGTGTATTCATCTATTAAGAATAAAGATGTGTTTTCAATTTAGTTCGCCACCATTCACTCGCGTTTTCCACAGAGGGACAAGGGTGCTTATACTCTGGACGACAGTCACAGAGAGTCAGGATTTGTAGTTAAAATCAACTCAAAGGTTCTAAAACACGACAGATTGCTGTCGATAAATGTCCTAGAACTCTGTGCATTTTACAATGCAATAAATGATTCGCTTTCAGTCTGACCAGGCATAGACTCTGGTTTCTCTTCAGAACGAATACATCTTTCGCTTTTTACTAAAGATTTCCGTGGAGAGAAACAACCGTGAGTTTCATGTAATTTTGTTTTTTCATGCCTAGATCACGCTGGCCTTAAGCAGTCAAACAAAGCAACGCCAGTTGTATACACAACAACCAGTGAGAACCAAGAAGCCGCATGGCAATGCAGCAGGTCACTCAAATCTTCAATGGCTCAGAACGCCATTAGGTGAAAATGTCAAGAGATCAATCAGTGAGTGGACATCTGTTAGACAGATGATCTCACCCGTCAGGATTTGGATCTTGAAAACTGGACATTAAATCCAGAGGTGTTTCATATGTGAGTCCACAGAAGGGGGTTGTCCTCAAGTATACATGATGGCATCTCGCCACAATTACAAAAGCTCAGTAGGTGTACAAAACAGTTCACAAGGGCAGTGGCGGTGAAATCTCTCACATTCATGGGGTCATTCAGCATCGTGTATCTGGCTCCACCATTTTCCGCTTCTCTCTCCGTTGCCAAAACGGATCAGAAGACAGTTCGTCACAGTCATACTGGTGGTAGCTCATGGGTTTCGGAGAAGTTTGCTTCTCGAATTTTCAAGGAATACTTGCACACGATCTTAGCCCTCTCATAATACGTCCAACCTGTTACATCAGGGAACGTTCTTTTATCCATAGTTACCTATATACCTATTATCTGTATACCTATTATCTGTGTACCGCAGCTGCGGTTGACGGGGTGAGGGTTCAAACCGCCCTCTTAGAAAATAGAGCATTACAGTATCGGTTATACCAACCATGTAACGAAATAGTAAGCCGCTTAAGGCAGCTCATTATTAAAAAATTTCGTGTGCTTACATAGGTTGTAAACCTCGGAAGTTTCCAACATCATACTTCAAGTACCCGTATTCGGTTAAACGGGATGGGATGGAAAACTGCGTTCATCTGCACTAACAGTGCAGGTATCTGTGTGGTAAACGTATTTTCAAAGACGTTTGCCTCTATTTGCGTCTGTAAACATCTTTCTACAAGGTGTCACCAAAGTTCAGACTCTATTTATCCCACCTACAGCGCCAGGCGATTTGAGGTTGGGTTCAGATTTATTACAGTTTTCATATTTTGGAACCCTTTCAACAAAGGGGAATTAAGTTTCATATTTTTTGAACCTTTACAACAAATGAGAATTAAGTTTCTTACTTTGGAAAACATTTTTCTTCTAGCCTTGCCTTCGGCAAGGGTGCTTCGGCAAGGGTTTTGTTTTCATATTTGGGTGCCTTGTATTCCAAGCCACCGTATTTAAGTTTTCTCATGACAAAGCAGATCTTCGGACGAAATCCGCTTTCGTATTCTTCACATCAATATACCAATAGTGGTTCCTGTGGGGACAGCACATTCTAGAATTCTGAATGTGGTACACGCATTACGCGTTTATATATGTTCCGAACGTCTACATTACGTGATATAAATACGTTGTTTGTTCTATATAATACTGCAAACTGGGGTTAGCCAGTTTCTCAGCAGACATTATCCAGTTGGATAATAATGACTACAAGTCAGGCTTACTTTAAGGCTAAGTTACAATCGCCTACGTCAGTAATAGTTCATCCCACAGGTTCTGTGGGAATGTCAGACCCAGCGGGTCGTGGAGCGTCTATGACGCGGCTACATAGCCTTCAGTGCACCACGTTTGTGCACGTTTACACGTTATGAATGGTGGCGCCATCAGCATTCAGCTTTGGCCTGCCTACTGTTACAAGTATCAAACAGCTCTCCCGCCCACGAGGGAAGCTTTGGTACGTCCCAAGAGTACTCCAGTGACCCCTAGTGGATGATAAAGAAAATAGGATTTTGGTACTTACCAGGTAAATCCTTTTCTTTGAATCCATAGGGGGCACTGGACGCCCACCCAGAGCAGTTTTACCTGGGTTGTTTTAAGCTCAAGGGAGCTTAGTAAACAAATTTTACTTGGGTGGTGTTAAGCTCAAAGGAGCTTATGGTAACACATTTTCACCGATTGGTTCAAATTATAAAGTTCTATCGGTTAAGGTGTCAACTGTTTAGTTGACAATAAGGTTACAGGTCAACTTTGTGGTTGTCTGTTATGTTATAGGAATTCTCCATTGTCAATCCTCTCTATATCCTGTTCGCTCAGTAAAAAACACTGGCACAGTACACTGAGGTACTTGGGGATATGGAGGGGGGGAGAGTCCTAAATTTGAATATTCAGTGCCTTTGTTCGGCTACGCCCGTCCATATCCCAAGAGTACTCCAGTGCCCCCTATGGATTCAAAGAAAAGGATTTACCTGGTAAGTACCAAAATCCTATTTTTTCCACTTTGTGTTGAAAAAGCAATTCAAGTCCCGTGAATAACCTGAATCTTAATGTAATGGGCTGTTCTGCAGCAAAGATGGAGACTAGGCTATGAAGCACCACCAGTGGACTACTGAAGACTGGATTTCTTTGATTCATGCAGGGGTTCCTCATTGTGAATTTACTAAGCGGTCTGGTGTGGTTTTTTTTTTTTTTTTTTTAACAAATCAAACAATGTTTTCTTGCTAAAAGCATTGTCCCATTAAACTTTGAACTAATGCATACCAATAAACGTCCGGCTTATTAATAAACCCGTCAAACAGACTTTATCAAGCTGGTTTGGGATGAACTGAACCGAAGGGTGAAAGCAATTTACAAGTGCAACTTCTGCAACATTTTTGTAGAAAGAATTCCACAAGTGTAGTTTTTAGTGGTTATAGCTGCACAAAGAGGCTAATTTGAGTCCAAATTTAGGTTAAAGTTGATTAAAATCACTGTTATTTCTTTTATCTCCAATTGTGTTAGTTCTGATAGTGATACATTTAACTGACACTGTAATTTTCAATAAAAACTGGAAAAATTGAGTTATTCTAAAACTCAACTGGTAGTGTAGGGAAGAGGACATTTCTAAAATAGTTTGCAAAAGTATATTCTAATAATTGAAGTACTTACCCTAAGTGATTGTAGAAGTTATCATGCTAAGGCTTTGCTTTGGTTTTTTTTCCTCCAAAGAACGTCCACCAGTTCCTCACCCATACGATCCTCAGCACTGATGTCCACCACCTCGCACCGCTTAGCAAATGAAAGAGAAATCTTCCACTCTGCTGAAAATTCCATGGTACAGAAGGATATTGCAAGGTCACGAGAATCCAAAATTGAACGCTCAAGGACAGAAAACATTTACAACTCAAAGCTGCCACCTGCAACTGTTGAGCAGATGTCACCCATTAACAATATGGAATCCCGGCCTCACCCCTCAGCTGTGGCCAGTACAGCTCACCAGTATAACAACGGACAGGGGAAAAATCAACCGCATCAGCCCCTGGACCAGATTGCAGTGCCAGCCAGTGAGCAGCATAATAGGGACAAGACCCCAAATAAACCCTTTTCCATGCAGGAACAGGAGCTCCGATCACTCGGTAAGACCACCTTGACTGCGGCCAACTTCATAGACGCCATTATCATGCGTCAAATTTCTTGTGATAGCGGGAAGCGAGAAAGAGCCTTGCTAAATACCAACACCAGTAGTGATGGTAAGACATACAGGAGCAGGTAGTTCAAAGCTTGTAGCTTATTTATATTATATTATATATACATATAATATGATATTTATTCTTTTCCATTTTTATTATGCACGTTTTACGGTGATTGGCTTTTCCAGCTTCCCAATTTTTAATTTTTTCCACAAATCATCCATCTCGATTGGTTGCTTGTTTGGTTTTTTTATTTTTTTATTTATCTGATTATATATTTATTTATTTATTTATTTTGCAAGGAATAACTTTGTTGTGTTATTTTGGCCTTATTTGTGCTTGTCTTGTCTTGTCCTGTTCAGTTGTTTATGAAGTGGTGTTTTAATCTGAGCGCATTGAAAGACTAGATAGGCCTTTTGGCCCCTTTCGCAGTAGATGGGTTAATTATATAAATTCACTTTTATATACTAAATGATTGAAATGTGGCACATAATGGGATTATCATTTTGAATATATGTGTTATAAAAGTTAAAGGGGTCTATTTAGCAATAATATCGATATTGGCTCTAATTTTTTCAGCCAATATCATTGCGATTATTAGCATTTTTTTACAGGGGCAATGGTTGTGGTAACGCGCTGTCACTGCGAAGACCTAGCTGGCAGTCTTTTTGTTTACTCTCTCTAGCATTGCGCATGCCCCGACTTCAGGTCAGGCACACTGATCCTGATGCCCCATTTCTTCACAGCATATATCTAGTGTATATATTTATAGGTACACTATACATAACCCTTCATGGCACTTTTCTGCTCATATATGTAATAGACATTGATTTCTGCATATACATACATTCTAATAGGCTTCTAATAAGCAAATACACTGCGAGGGACACTGGCAGCTTAATAGTGGAATGAGGAGTTGTCTCAGGAAGCGGTTACGTGGCCGGCGCACAGAATCCCGGTGGTCAGCATACAGACACCAGGATCCCGAAGACTCACAATGCCGCCAGCCGCAATACCGACTAACAGGCTACTCCCCATCCGTGGGTGTCCACAACACCCATAGAGTGGGAATAGAACCTGTGCCGAGCCCGCAAGGCATTCTGGCGACCAGGATCCCGGCATTGGTATGCTGACCGCCGGGATCCCGTGCGCCGCCCGCGTAACCTCAACCCATCTGTCCCTGCAGCTTTCAGCTGAGATAAAGAATTTCCTCATATTACGTCATTTAACGATGGCGTTATATAGGGTACAGTAAGTTTGTATGGTTTTGCTTTGTTTTCCTGCTTAAGCGCTGTAGAGCAATGCATTTGGGGGGGGGGGGGTTAGTTTTTGTCTGTATATTTCTTCTTAGCAAAAGTGGTCACAGGTTCTAATCCTAGTTGACAAGCTGCATTTTATTTGCCTCCACCATCAAGCTGTTCTTGTCCTGCAATACTATAGGAAAATCGATCCGTACCTGGGACCTCTTTGTGTGTTGTTGTCTGGATTAGCAGGGGTGATGTATCAAACCTTCTAAAGAGTGGAGAAACTGCCCATAGCAACCAGTCACCTTTTGCCTATCATTTTATAGCATGTACTTGATAAATGCTAGCTGGAAGCTGAATAGTTGCTATGGGCAACTTCTCTACTTTTTGAGTAAGTGGATGCAGGGTTTTGAAGAATGACAATATCCATATAGAGCACAGTTTAACTGAAACTGGCCATTAACCCTATCATTGTCAAAGGCGCATGAGACCTGTTGTTCTACACTTACTAATCACACAAATCTGTTCTGGGGGGGCCAGAGCATAGCGGCTAACCTGATAGCAAACACCCAGGAGTTATATTATTATACAAATTATACATGATATTTCTGAAGCCTGACCTATTTAACTCGTTGCATAAATGATAGGAAAAATGAATGTCTTACACATTGGTTTTGGGTTACGGTCGTTAGGTCGACACAAATTAGGTCGAAATGGCCATTAGGTCAACATGTACTAGGTCGACAGGTCAAAAGGTCGACATGAGTTTTTCAAATTTTGGGGGGATTTTTTCACAACGATCCATGTGGACTACGATTGGTACGGTAATCTGTGCCGAGCAAAGCGATAGCGCCATGCGAGGAGACACGGTGCACTAATTTGGGTTCCTCCGTCACTTTACGGAGAAAAAGACACCAAAAACAGTCAAAAACCTCATGTTGACCTTCTGACCTGTCGACCTAGCGCATGTTGACCTAGTGGCAATGTCGACCTAATGAGTGTCGACCTAAGTTGGGTCGACCCAATGACGCATACCCTTGGTTTTATGCCAGTTTTCATAGTGACTGTTTTAGCAATTGGTACATACTTTTCCTCCAGCATAACTATAAGCAAACACACAGTACTGAGTTTTGGGGACTATCAAAATGTATGTACTCCTTTAAGTTATACTTTTTACTCCAGGCCACTTACCAGTACCATTTTGCAAAAGAGCCTGATACATACTGTTCATAGCATCTTAACTTTTACCTACATGTACCCAAATTTTATCCCAACTCCTGAGTGTTTCATTAACAAAACACAAGGTTCAGCCAAAGTGCAGAAGCTCCTGTGTCCTGACAATCCCAGGAGAAGCTGCAGCATTGGGTGATTCCATCGCCTTCAGAGGATTAGCTGCTCTCCTGTTTATGCAGATGGTGGGTCTGACTGCTAGCAGATTGTGGTCACCTTGGGGGTGGCGTGGCTTGGTGGCGTGTCCTCACTGTGACATTTTCAGCTCTTATCGGCAGCTTTTAATCATGCCAAGCAGAACTCTGCATTGCCTGCTCCGTGGTTCTGAGATTTAGTCTGGGTTGTGGACATGAACAGCTGTGCAAAATGTACACTTTGCATACGTAGATCAGCCACTTTATGTATACACGTAAGTACTTGTACTGTATAAGCCTGGGACGGAACACAATAGAGAGGAGTTGTTAAAATACAGGGCAATGGGGTACACTGAATCATAAAACTGGCAATCTGCATTACATGTGATAACCTCTAATGATCCGATTATACAGATAAAATTTGAAATTTGCCTATTCAGCTTTCAGGGTGCTGTAAATAGGAAGGCATCGACACATGGATGGAGAGGATAATGTAAACTTCCCATGGAAAGATAATGCCAATCCTGAGAACTGACTGAACATTTCCTCATTTACTTGTAGAACCCCACCTTTTATATTTGACAAAAAAAAAATGGCAATTTTTGTTTTGCTTACCAGCACATAACCATAAGTGATCTATCCTTTACCAGATTCTAAAGTTTCTAAAGTTAAGTTTGAATAGTCTAATCTAATTTAACGGACGATACCTAATAGATGTTACTTGGTCATCAGGGGTGGCTGAAGTCACAGACTGTCAGGGACTGAAAGGGCGCAGCCTGGCGCCTCCAGCCACGGGCTGAACAGTTGTTGCTAGATCTATTAGATGCTGCACTGAGCTGGAAGCGGGAGTCAGAGTGGTGGTGACTGGAGAGGACAGAATCCAAGGTGGTCTGGGGCATTCATGTCATGTGACAGCGGTGCCCCAGGAAAGATGCAGCCAGCACCTACAGTCGACAGAGGAGGGGAATGGCACAAGTGCAAGCATCTGTGGTGCACCCAGAAAGGAGGGGGAGGTTGTTGGTGCTAAGGGCCTGATTCAAAGTTGTATAACATTACACAGCTGCAAGGAAGCGGCTGTGCAATACCGTACAGTTCATATGCAAATGCAGCAGGAGGCATCTGGTGTAAACAGACGCATCCTGACTGTTTCCGCGATCCACTGGTGCATCTCAAGATGCACCATCGGATCAGTACGCGGGACCATTGGTCATATGAGAGACTTTCAGGTTGCTCAGGATTGCCATCTCTGTCCTGCAGCCGAAGTCAGCTGCGTCACCAGACGCAGACACTGTCCTCTGCACTCCCACAAAACGACATGCATCTGTTTGGTGGAATGCAGGCAGTCGCCGCCCCTTCCCTGCCCCCAAAATCAGGCTGGGGCTTAGGGGGCACTGCGTGCAAGGATGCAGGATCCATTCTACACATGTGCAGTGTCCCCGCTATCGAACTTGTACGCTAACCATCGGCGGGGGTTTGCATTATAAGCACACCAGCAAGCCTACAACTGGATGGTAGAAAAAGAAAGGTATAAAGATTTTGGAAAGTCCAGACCTTAAACCATTAATAGTCTGATGGAATCTTAAAAGGTCTGTATAAGTTCATGGGGGAGATGTACTAAGCCTTGGAGAGTGATAAAGTACCAGCCAATCAGCTCCTAACTGTCTTTCTTTTTTTTGCAAGCATGGCTGGTACTTTATCGCATGAGTGATTTCATTCTACAGGCTACTGCATCATATGGTGGACTTGCTTTTCCACACATGGTGGTGTTAATGTTGGATTTATTTTTGTTGAATAAATAATGACCATTTATGTGTTATTTCTCTCATTAGTTTAGACTTAACAAATGTTAGGACTTCTTTTGAACTAGGTGATTGTTGATGATGGGGTATAGTCAATAAAAGTCGGGTCCATTACCGACATGGAGTTGTCGGAATGGACCCGACAACCCCTATTCAAAGAGCGGCTAAATCCGACTGTCTGGGTGGGGGGAGCAGCGGAGGAGGAGGAGACGGGTGGAGGAGACTGCGAGAGCAGCAGCTGCAGCAGCGTAACTGGAGTCTCATGGCAGCGTCCACCCGGATCCAGCAAGCGGGACCTCGCTTGCTGGAGCCGGGTGGACGCTGCCGTCGGAGGCGGCGGTTCCCCATCCTCCTGCTACGGCCGGAACCTCGCTATTGGAGCCGGGTGGACGCTGCCACTGGGTTCTTTTGTCCTAATGTGCAAAAATAAGATTTATAAGTGTCCTTTCTTTTTCACATGACTTTGCTAACAGGTGCTATATCACGCATATAGCCTTGCAACCTCTATAGTCCATTTTAGCAGTAGAGTCAGTCTTATTGAAGGGCTTATTGAAAGTTCAGGGGAAATTTGAGGAAAAATGACTTTACAGAAAGGTTGGTGAACAAGTGGAATAGCCTCCCATCAGAGGTGGTAGAGGCTAAGACAGTAGAGCAATTTAAAAATTAATTGGATAGACATAAGGATCAAATAAGGTTTGAGATAAAAATATGGTTAAAAAAAAGGGGCAGACTAGATGGGCCAAGTGGTTCTTATCTGCCGTCAGATTCTATGTTTCTAAGAGCTCTGTGACTTGTAACATAACACAGTCATAGAATGCCACCTTTCGAATTAGTCCTACTTCTGCCCTGCTAGACCTGCCCTGGTAAGCTTTTATGCTGGGTACGCACTGGCCAATATATCGGCCATTCAGTTGATATTGTTCAAAGATATATTGCATCAGCTGTGCAACACAGACGATGACTAATATATCTACAGTTATATTGGTACATCGTCTGACCGCCCATACACTTGCAGTACAAGCCGACGGTGATTAACAGCATAACTGGGTGCGTGCATGTAAATGCCCGCCTAGTTTGTGACGTCAGTAACGACGGATCAGGCAGTATGTATGCACAACACACTGCCCAAACCGTCTGCAGATATATCTGCAGATCAACTGATATACAGATGTATTCTATTACAACTTTGCTCCATGCACTACAAATCGCGTTACACATAACATGTGAGTGCTGTGTGACGCTGTAGCTCAGAGCGTCTTTTTTATTTTCTATCTTTTGCCGCGAAAATGCGTCTTAGATGCAATGTAATGCAATAGGGCACACGAGCAGCTTCTGCTGATTAAAATGATTTGCAGCATGCCTATATTCTGTGTGTGACTGCATACTAAATGCTATGCTATGGTGCTTTAGTGGAAAACACTGTAACATTTCATTTCAGATACAGATAGAGTCGCTACTACACACACAATATATGCATGCTGCATATCATTTTAATCAGCAGAAGCTACTTGTGTGTCCTATTACATTACATTGCGTCTAAGACTCATTGCAGGGCAATATACGCCAAAAAAGACCACCTGCGCATCCGAGTCCATCCACAGCATGGCGTGACTTGAAGTGCTGTTTAGCGTGACTGCAGCAAGGATGTAAGGGGACACATCTGTATATCTGTAATTGTGTACCCAGCCTAAAGCCCCCACACACAACAGAAACACGGCCGACGCGCGCAATATCGATATATCGCATTGCTATATCGTTGGTGAAAGTGCGAATCGTTTGCATGTCACTAACGATGCCTATCTGATGTGCGGTCCCATGGGTTGTATGCTTGATCCTCTGATCTTATGTGCTACACATAAGATCAAGCGATCTGGGTAGCGGTGATTCACAGGTCATACGATAAAAGAGGTGCCCGCTGTAGGGGAAAATCGTAAAGACGCTGGTCATCCTAATGTATGGCCACCTTTTAAGTGTTGTGTTTGTTACGTGTAAATGACTAGTGGCAACAACTGCTCAGCCATAAAGTGGAGGGCTACACAAGCTTACATAACTAGACTGACAAGTTATACAGCGTGTAGAGCGTAAAAAATAGTCTGCCCTTTGCTTGCAACACTTCTGCAATAAAGCCGACATCTCACCAAAGCTAGTGAGTGGGATTGGTCGACAGACACAGGAAACATTTATTCCTAAAGAAAGTGACCGCAGTAATTACATACAAATTCCTACAAATGTATAATACAGAGCTATAAAAATTCTTAAATTGGACTTTGATTAGAATAAGATAAAATGAATTGAAAAATACAGAAACTGCATAAAGTCATCTCTATGGACTGCACATTGTTCTACAGAAATGTTAAAGTTTTGTGTACGGTTTAAAGAAACAAAGGACTGAATAACCCAAATGAGTTGCAGAGGCTAAGCAATGCATCTCATAATACATGTAGACATATATGGAGTCCTTTAAGTTTGATTGGCATCACTTTGTCCTGAAGATTAGGTGCACACTTTCCACATAAAGGGCTATTAGCTGATGATAGTTTTGCATTCTCTGGGGGTTTTTTATTAGTCTTGTATGTACTAGAATGCGGTTTCCAACCAGCTTCTGAAACGAAATATTTCGGGGGAAATAGTGTCCATCAAATTGTGAACATTTTGCACAGTTGTGTTACACGTGCTGTTGGAGAGCAGGGTAGGTGCTGAATTGAAAACCCTAACATTTGTGCGTTTGATTAGGATTTCCCACTGGGTACAGCCCTGACAGACATGGTGCAGTTAGCCCTATGACTTCTCAACGCCTGTCTCACGAGAAGCAGAGCCGGGTACCTATGCAGGACTCTGAGATTGCACGGCTGGAGCATGAATCGCGACACAAACAAGGTGATCATTAACATTTCATCGACTTGTGTGCTGACTTTTATGTTGAGTGCTCAAATGGTCAGTGACCATGTTTATTCCCTTCATGTATTGCAGTATTGTAGACATTTGTGGTTTTACAACATTTACATTTTGCTATTTAGTTTAAGCCAAGTGTACTACATTATAGCCATACAATAATGACATTTTGTGAAATAGAAGACTGTTGAAATTTAAGTAGTTTTATTCTGAAAGCATTATACAAACAAGTTTTATGAATTTTCCCATAGTAAATGTTACCCAGTTGTGCAAAGCCAGATTGCTACCACAAAAGTTGTTGAATTCTCCTGAGTACACAGTAGAAATATTTTAGATACAAGGAAGAGAGTATTTAAGTACTGTACACTATATAAGGTATGATGCAGTTATAGAATCTAGAACGAAAGATACAGTATAATTTAATATATTTCTTTTTTCTCTATCGTCCTAGTGGATGCTGGGGTTCCTGAAAGGACCATGGGGAATAGCGGCTCCGCAGGAGACAGGGCACAAAAAGTAAAGCTTTACGATCAGGTGGTGTGTACTGGCTCCTCCCCCCATGACCCTCCTCCAAGCCTCAGTTAGATTTTTGTGCCCGGCCGAGAAGGGTGCAATCTAGGTGGCTCTCCTAAAGAGCTGCTTAGAAAAGTTTAGCTTAGGTTTTTTATTTTACAGTGAGTCCTGCTGGCAACAGGATCACTGCAACGAGGGACTTAGGGGAGAAGAAGTGAACTCACCTGCGTGCAGGATGGATTGGCTTCTTGGCTACTGGACATTAGCTCCAGAGGGACGATCACAGGTACAGCCTGGATGGTCACCGGAGCCTCGCCGCCGGCCCCCTTGCAGATGCTGAAACGAGAAGAGGTCCAGAATCGGCGGCAGAAGACTCCTCAGTCTTCTTAAGGTAGCGCACAGCACTGCAGCTGTGCGCCATTTTCCTCTCGGCACACTTCACACGGCAGTCACTGAGGGTGCAGGGCGCTGGGAGGGGGGCGCCCTGGGAGGCAAATGAAAACCTTTTTTGGCTAAAAATACCTCACATATAGCCTCCGGGGGCTATATGGAGATATTTAACCCCTGCCAGAATCCACTAAAGAGCGGGAGACGAGCCCGCCGAAAAAGGGGCGGGGCCTATCTCCTCAGCACACAGCGCCATTTTCCTCACACAGCTCCGCTGGTCAGGAAGGCTCCCAGGCTCTCCCCTGCACTGCACTACAGAAACAGGGTAAAACAAGAGAGGGGGGGCAAAATTGTGGCAAAACTATATTATTAAAGCAGCTATACAGGGAGCACTTATTATAAGGCTATCCCTGTCATATATAGCGCTTTTGGTGTGTGCTGGCAAACTCTCCCTCTGTCTCCCCAAAGGGCTAGTGGGGTCCTGTCTTCGTTAAGAGCATTCCCTGTGTGTCTGCTGTGTGTCGGTACGTGTGTGTCGACATGTATGAGGACGATATTGGTGTGGAGGCGGAGCAATTGCCAAATATGGGGATGTCACCTCCTAGGGGGTCGACACCAGAATGGATGCCTTTATTTATGGAATTACGGTGATAGTGTCAACACGCTAAAGCAGTCGTTTGACGACATGAGACGGCCGGACAATCAATTAGTGCCTGTCCAGGCGCCTCAAACACCGTCAGGGGCTGTAAAACGCCCTTTGCCTCAGTCGGTCGACACAGACCCAGACACAGGCACTGATTCCAGTGGCGACGGTGACGAATCAACCGTATTTTCTAGTAGGGCCACACGTTATATGATTTTGGCAATGAAGGAGGCGTTACATATTGCTGATACTACAGGTACCACAAAACAGGGTATCATGTGGGGTGTGAAAAAACTACCTATAGTTTTTCCTGAATCAGATGAATTAAATGAGGTGTGTGATGAAGCGTGGGTTGCCCCCGATAAAAAAAAAAATGCTAATTTCAAAGAAGTTATTGGCTTTATACCCTTTCCCGCCAGAGGTTAGGGCGCGCTGGGAAACACCTCCTAGGGTGGACAAGGCGCTCACACGCTTATCAAAACAAGTGGCGTTACCCTCTCCTGAGACGGCCGCACTTAAAGATCCAGCAGATAGGAGGATGGAAAATATCCAAAAAAGTATATACACACATACAGGTGTTATACTACGACCAGCTATAGCGACAGCCTGGATGTGCAGTGCTGGGGTAGCTTGGTCAGAGTCCCTGATTGAAAATATTGATACCCTGGATAGGGACAATGTTTTACTGTCTTTAGAGCAAATAAAGGATGCATTTCTTTATATGCGTGATGCACAGAGGGATATCTGCACACTGGCATCACGGGTAAGTGCTATGTCCATTTCGGCCAGAAGAAGTTTATGGACGCGACAGTGGTCAGGTGATGCGGACTCAAAACGGCATATGGAAGTTTTGCCGTATAAAGGGGAGGAGTTATTTGGTGTCGGTCTATCGGATTTGGTGGCCACGGCTACAGCCGGGAAATCCACCTTTTTACCTCAAGTCACTCCCCAACAGAAAAAGACACCGACTTTTCAACCGCAGCCCTTTCGTTCCTTTAAAAACAAGAGAGCAAAGGGATATTCATATCTGCCACGAGGCAGAGGAAGGGGGAAGAGACAGCAACAGGCAGCTCCTTCCCAGGAACAGAAGCCCTCCCCCGCTTCTACAAAAGCCTCAGCATGACGCTGGGGCTTCTCAAGCGGACTCGGGGGCGGTGGGGGGTCGTCTCAAGAATTTCACACAAGCTGTACTCTCAGCAGGTGATAGTCAAGGTACCCCTTTTACAACAAGGAAAGGGGTATTATTCCACTCTATTTGTGGTACCGAAGCCGGATGGCTCGGTAAGACCTATTCTAAATCTGAAATCCTTGAACCTGTACATAAAGAAGTTCAAGTTCAAGATGGAGTTACTCAGAGCAGTGATAGCGAACCTGGAAGAAGGGGACTTTATGGTATCCTTGGACATCAAGGATGCGTATCTCCACGTTCCAATTTACCCCTCACACCAGGGGTACCTCAGGTTCGTCGTACAGAACTGTCACTATCAGTTTCAGACGCTGCCGTTCGGATTGTCCACGGCACCTCGGGTCTTTACCAAGGTAATGGCCGAGATGATGATTCTTCTTCGAAGAAAAGGCGTATTAATTATCCCATACTTGGACGATCTCCTAATAAGGGCAAGGTCCAGAGAACAGCTAGAGATGGGATTAGCACTGTCTCAAGAAGTGCTAAAACAGCACGGGTGGATTCTGAATATTCCAAAATCCCAGTTAATTCCGACAACACGTCTGCTGTTCCTAGGGATGATTCTGGACACGGTTCAGAAAAAGGTTTTTCTCCCGGAGGAAAAAGCCAAGGAGTTATCCGAGCTTGTCAGGAACCTCCAAAAACCAGGAAAGGTGTCTGTACATCAATGCACAAGAGTCCTGGGAAAAATGGTGGCTTCTTACGAAGCAATTCCATTCGGCAGATTCCACGCAAGAATTTTCCAGAGGGATCTGTTGGACAAATGGTCAGGGTCGCATCTTCAGATGCACCAGCGGATAACCCTGTCTCCAAGGACAAGGGTATCTCTTCTGTGGTGGTTGCAGAGTGCTCATCTATTGGAGGGCCGCAGATTCGGCATACAGGATTGGATCCTGGTGACCACGGACGCCAGCCTGAGAGGCTGGGGAGCAGTCACACAAGGAAGAAACTTCCAGGGCGTGTGGTCGAGCCTGGAAACGTCTCTTCACATAAACATTCTGGAACTAAGAGCAATCTACAATGCTCTAAGCCAGGCAGAACCTCTGCTTCAAGGAAAACCGGTGTTGATCCAGTCGGACAACATCACGGCAGTCGCCCATGTGAACAGACAGGGCGGCACAAGAAGCAGGAGTGCAATGGCAGAAGCTGCAAGGATTCTTCGCTGGGCAGAGAATCATGTGATAGCACTGTCAGCAGTGTTCATCCCGGGAGTGGACAACTGGGAAGCAGACTTCCTCAGCAGACACTACCTTCACCCGGGAGAGTGGGGACTTCATCCAGAAGTTTTCCACATGCTGGTAACCCGTTGGGAAAGACCAATGGTGGACATGATGGCGTCTCGCCTCAACAAAAAACTGGACAGGTATTGCGCCAGGTCAAGAGATCCGCAGGCAATAGCTGTGGACGCGCTGGTAACGCCTGGGGTGTACCAGTCGGTGTATGTGTTTCCTCCTCTGCCTCTCATACCAAAAGTATTGAGAATTATACGGCAAAGAGGCGTAAGAACGATACTAGTGGTTCCGGATTGGCCAAGAAGGACTTGGTACCCGGAACTTCAAGAGATGATCACGGAAGATCCGTGGCCTCTACCTCTGAGAAGGGACTTGCTTCAGCAGGGTCCCTGTCTGTTTCAAGACTTACCGCGGCTGCGTTTGACGGCATGGCGGTTGAACGCCGGATCCTAAAGGAAAAAGGCATGCCGGAAGAAGTCATTCCTACTTTGATTAAAGCAAGGAAGGAAGTAACCGCGCAACATTATCACCGCATTTGGCGAAAATATGTTGCGTGGTGCGAGGATCGGAGTGCTCCGACGGAGGAATTTCAACTGGGTCGATTCCTACATTTCCTGCAATCAGGATTGTCTATGGGTCTCAAATTGGGATCTATTAAGGTTCAAATTTCGGCCCTGTCGATTTTCTTCCAAAAAGAATTGGCTTCAGTTCCTGAAGTCCAGACTTTTGTTAAGGGAGTGCTGCATATACAGCCCCCTGTGGTGCCTCCAGTGGCACCGTGGGATCTCAATGTTGTTTTGGACTTTCTCAAATCTCATTGGTTTGAACCACTAAAAACTGTGGATTTGAAATATCTCACATGGAAAGTGACCATGCTACTAGCCCTGGCTTCGGCCAGGAGAGTGTCAGAACTGGCAGCTTTATCTTACAAAAGCCCATATCTGATTTTCCATTCGGACAGGGCAGAACTGCGGACTCGTCCGCATTTTCTCCCTAAGGTGGTGTCAGCATTTCATCTGAACCAACCTATTGTAGTGCCTGCGGCTACAAGCGACTTGGAGGACTCCAAGTTGTTGGACGTTGTCAGAGCTTTAAAAATATACATTTCAAGGACAGCTGGAGTCAGGAAATCTGACTCGCTGTTTATACTATATGCTCCCAACAAGTTGGGCGCTCCTGCGTCTAAGCAGACTATTGCTCGCTGGATTTGTAGTACGATTCAGCTTGCACATTCTGTGGCAGGCCTGCCACAGCCAAAATCGGTAAAAGCCCACTCCACAAGGAAGGTGGGTTCTTCTTGGGCGGCTGCCCGAGGGGTCTCGGCATTACAACTCTGCCGAGCGGCTACGTGGTCGGGGGAGAACACGTTTGTAAAATTCTACAAATTTGATACCCTGGCTAAGGAGGACCTGGAGTTCTCTCATTCGGTGCTGCAGAGTCATCCGCACTCTCCCGCCCGTTTGGGAGCTTTGGTATAATCCCCATGGTCCTTTCAGGAACCCCAGCATCCACTAGGACGATAGAGAAAATAAGAATTTACTTACCGATAATTCTATTTCTCGGAGTCCGTAGTGGATGCTGGGCGCCCATCCCAAGTGCGGATTATCTGCATTACTTGTACATAGTTACAAAAATCGGGTTATTATTGTTGTGAGCCATCTTTTCAGAGGCTCCGCTGTTATCATACTGTTAACTGGGTTTAGATCACAGGTTGTACGGTGTGGCTGGTATGAGTCTTACCCGGGATTCATAAATCCTTCCTTATTGTGTACGCTCGTCCGGGCACAGTACCTAACTGAGGCTTGGAGGAGGGTCATGGGGGGAGGAGCCAGTACACACCACCTGATCGTAAAGCTTTACTTTTTGTGCCCTGTCTCCTGCGGAGCCGCTATTCCCCATGGTCCTTTCAGGAACCCCAGCATCCACTACGGACTCCGAGAAATAGAATTATCGGTAAGTAAATTCTTATTTTTTAGATTCAGTTGGAACATAGATATCTCGACCACTGGCATTACCAGGTTACACTGGACCTATAAGTGCATATCTCCCTGACAGATTGTATCAAGGGCTTAAGGTGGCTACACACTAGTTTTTGCCCAGTGTGTATGCAGAGAGAGATGATGTGAAAATCGCTGGCCGGAAAATCGCACAGTGCATACACACTGAGCGATTTTCACCTGGCCCAGCGATTTTCACAGGGGTGAACCACTTTCCACAGTAGGAGACTGTGGAAAGTGGTTCACTCGGCCTGTAAAACAGGCCGACGGACGGCGGCGGCCAGCGTTGATGTGGGAGCGTGCATCAGCGCTCATGGCCGGCCATACACACTAGGCAATTTTGAGCTCAAAGTAGCTGTCCTCACACGTTTGGTTTGCATGCTTAGCACGTACGTTTTGACCACACAAATGTGGCTATTCCATAAGATCTTGTTGTTCAGCTGTTGTGCCAAATGACATAATCACATGGGGAATAAATAATGCAGTTAGCAGATGACTTCACATGCATAATGATCACAGTTTTATACTCATACTTCTCTAGCATCCATAAGGGATATTGGGGAATCTAGTACGATGGGGTATAGATGGAGTCCAAAGGAGCCAGTGCACTTTAAATTTCTTCAACTGGGTGTGCTGGCTCCTCCCCTCTACGCCCCCTCCTACAGGCAGTTTAGAAAAAAGTGCCCTCAAGAGAGGATGTACATCTCCGCAGCTCCAGAGAGTTTTCTTCAATTTTCTTTTAAACTTTTATTATTTTTGGTATGCTGTCTGGTCAACAGTATACCTGCCCCATGGGAGTTTGGGGGGGGGGGGCGGTCACCGGTATTTCGAGGTGCAGAGCCGCTTCCCCGCTGAGGGGCTGTTCAGCAAGGCACTGCACCTTGGTTGTCACAGCCGCAGCACACCGCTCACCCCTAACGCTGCCTGTAGGTGACATCGGTGGTGAGTACAAACCCGGGGTACCGCTAGGGGGGTCCCCCGGTTCAAAGTGCGGCTGACCACGGGTGCGGCGTACGGGACCCTCCTGGGGTGTCCCGCTAAGATCCCCCGTGTAGAACTGGCACAAAAGGGCTTGACTAGCACTTATGTGATGTTTTAAGCTATATAGGAGACTTTGCCAGTATAAATATTCATTATAGCTCCGGCGCCATTAGTGGGGGCGGAGCTAACACAGAGCGGGACCTGAGGTGTTTTGGCGCCTTCTTCTGCTTACTGCAGCTATCTACAGCGCACACAGCGCTTCCTGCCTCACAAGACACGCTGGAAAACTGGTACAGAGTGTAGCAAAGGGGGAGCGGGAGAGCCGCTTCTGTACACTATCCTGATCCTCTGTAGGACAAAGATTGTTAGTGTTTATACTCTGTTTTAGAAAGCTGGCAGCCTCACTGGGGCTGTGCAGCTCAGGGTGTGCTGGTGTCCTCTCTTCTCTGTGTCTCCTCTCACATACAGTACGGCAGGCTTGCATTATAACTGTCTGTGTGTATGTGTATGTTGTTGTGCAGTGTATGTCACACCAGATTCTCTCCATTAACTAATGATTCTGTTTCCTGTGAACAATGCAGTCAATCTTCACAAATCAGTGAAGGGGCTGGGGGAGAGGGTCCAGAGCCCCACTGGTTAGGATCTCTTAAGACTACGGTGTCAGATGTCTTCCCAGCTCACTGCTAATGTGCAGAAGACTCAGCTACTACAACAAGCTGTTGCAGATTTAGCTGCTAGGGCAGCCCCCCTCTCTCATGCAGGTCCGCAGAAGCGCGGTTTATCTGCTCTGCTATTTGATACAGATAATGATATACAATATGATGGGGATGACCCGGATCCCGTTAGTAGGGATCCCGATGCTGCCCAGGGTATTAAACCCCTCATTTTGGCAATACGGGATGTGTTAAAGCTCCCTTTAGAGGACGCTGCGTTACAGCAGTCGTTTTTCTTTGTCCAAAACAAGCCCAATGTCAGTTTCCCTGATTCTCCAGAGTTAGATGACTTATGCAAACAGGCCTGGAAAATACAAGAAAAAAAATTCCAAGTGTCCAAACAGTTTTTGCGCACTTTCCCATTTGCTCCTGAAAGTAGAAAAGGTGGTGCTGCCTAACCCGGGCTCCTTTACCATGAGGGATCCAGGGGATCGGAAGATAGACTACCCTAAAATCTCTATACCCTGCAGCCGGCCTTTCACAAAGACCAGTCATTGCGGGTTGCTGGATGACCCATGCTATTAAGTTTTGGTCCACGCAAATTCAGGGGTGCCTCTCGGGGGATATGCCCGTAGTCACTATGGTAACCCTCCTGAAGCAGCACATTCAGGACACTACCCGTGTCCTTTGTGATTCCCTCAAGGAGATGGGGAACATTAATGCTCGGACGTCTGCCATGGCAGTGTCTGCGCACAGGGCCTTGTGGTTGCGTCATTGGATTGCGGACACAGAATCCAAACTTAGTGTGGAATCTCTCCCCTTTTCTGGGGAGTAGCTCTTTGGGGTTGAGTTGGATACGTGGATTTCCAAAGTCACTGCAGGGAACTCCACGTTTCTCCCCTCTGGAGCCCCGTCGGCTAGGCGTTCCTACCCGGGGCCGTCTGTTCAGTCTAACAGATTTCATGCTAGGGCCAGAGGTGCCTCTACTGCGACTAGAGGCACCAGAGAGGAGACCGAAAACCCAGCCGTCGCAGGTTCTCAGGAGAGCACCAGTTCTGCTTTCACTGAGGCCTCGGCATGACGGTGCCCACCCACCCCGAGGAGATCTTGAGGTGGTAGCTTAACTGCGTCACTTTAGCCGCGTCTGGGAGAGCGCCTGCCAAGATACCTGGGTAAAGGACCTCATCTCTCACGGCTACAAGCTAGAGTTCGAAGGCCCTCCTCCCCAACGATTTTTCAAATCAGGTTTACCAGCTTTGGAGGATATGCATGTTAAGCGGCAACAGGCCGTCCAAAAATTGGTCCAGTCTAAAGTCATTGTTCCTGTGCAACTGCAACAGGGAAAGGGTTACTACTCCAACCTGTTCGTGGTACCGACACAGGACAGCTCGGTAAGGCCCATTTTGGATCTAAAATCCTTGAGCCCTTGCCTAAAGGTTTTCAAGTTCCAGGTGGAATACTTGCAAGCAGTGCTTGCAGACCTGGAAGACCAGGAGCTTTTATTGCTCCATTTAGGCTGCACTATCCAACTTATGTCACACCATGGTTGGATTCTCAATTTACAGAAGTCCCACCTGGAGCCAACTCGGTGGCTCCTGTTCCTGGGAATGTTGCTGGATACTGTGACCTGGAAAGTGTTCCTCCCAGGGGACACAGTGAGAGCACTTCAGTAGATGGTCTGCATGGTTCTCCAGCCTACTCGAATATCCATCCATCCATCCTTGCGTAGGATTGTTGGGAAAGATGTCAGCCTCATACTAGGCGATCCAGTATGGAAGGTTCCATGCCAGGACATTTCAATTGGATCTCCTGAGCAAGTGGCCTGGATCACATCTTCAGATGCACCGGATAATACGGCTGTCACCTCAGGCCAGGATTTCTCTCTTGTGGTGGCTGTGTTCCTTCAACCTACTGGAAGGCAGAAGTTTCGGGATCCATGATTGGATACTCCTCAGGACGGATGTGAGTCTGCGAGGATGGGGAGCTGTAACCCAGGGGGCTCCGTTTCAGGGCAGGTGGTCAGCCCACGAAGCCCTCCTTCCGATCAACATTCTAGAACTTCGGGCGATCTACAATGCTCTGCTTCAGGCCTCTCCTCTACCCAAGGATCATGCGATCCAAGTACAGTTAGACAACGCCACAGCAGTGGCGTACATCAATCGGCAGGGAGAGACAAACAGCAGAGCCTTCATGCGAAAGGTGTCAAGGATACTCCTCTGGGCGGAAAAAAATGCAAGAGCACTGTCCGCAATCTTCATTCTGGGTGTGGACAGCTGGGAGGTGGACTTCCTGAGTCGTCACGATCTCCACCTGGGGGAATGGGGGCTCTACCATCTGGTGTTCCGGCAGATTATCGACCGGTGGGGTTGCCCACAAATAGACATGATGGCTTCTCGTCTCAACAAGAAACTTCCCTGGTATTGCTCACGCACCAGGTACCCTCAGGCGAGGGCAGTGGATGCACTGGGGTCGCCTTGGTCGTACCAGCTGGTCTTCCTGTTTCATCCGATTCCATTTCTCCCAAGGGTGCTAAAAGGAATCAGAAATCAGGGTGTTCAGGCAATTCTAATTGCACCGTATTGTCCTCGGAGGGCGTGGTACGCGGATCTTCTGGATATGTCCGTCGAAGACCCTTGGCCTCTACCACTCAGAAGAGATCTTCTTCAGCAAGGACCATTCGTCTGCCCGGACTTACGGCGACTTCGTTTGACGGCATGGAGGTTGAGCGGAACATCCTAGCTCACAAGGGCCTTTCCAAAAAGGTTATTGCTACCATGGTTCAGGCCAGGAAACCTGTGACGTCAAAACACTATCATATCTGGAGGAGATATGTATCTTGGTGCGAGGAACGCAAGTATTTGCCTGCAGAGTTTCACTTGGGACGTTTCCTGCAGGCTGGAGTGGATAAGGGCTTACGTCTGGGTTCTATTAAGGTCCAGATTTTAGCCTCTCTCCATTTTCTTCCAGAAGAAATTGCCAGTGTTGCCGGAAGTTCAGACCTTCTTGCAAGGAGTACTCCACATACAACCACCTTTTGTGCTGCCTACGGCACCCTGGGATTTGGATGTAATGTTGGCATTTCTACAGTCCTCCTGGTTTGAACCTCTGATGACAGTGGAAGACAACTACCTCACGTGGAAGACGGTGATGTTACTGGCCCTGGCTTCTTCTCAACGTGTCTCAGAATTGGGGGCGTTATCGTGTAAAAGTCCGTACTTGGTCTTTTACGAGGACAGAGCAGAGCTCCGGACTAGACATCAGTTCCTGCTGAAGGTTATCTCCACGTTTCATCTAAATCAACCTGTTGTGGTTCCGTCCACTTCTGACGCTTCTGCTCCTCCAGAGGCTTTGTATGCTGTGCGTGCTTTGAAGATCTATGTCAAGCGCACGCCTCGGGCACGGATTCCTTGTTCATGCTCTATGATGCGCAGAAGAAGGGTTGCCCTGCTTCAAAGCAGTCTATTGCTCATTGGATTAGGCTTACTATCCAACAGGCCTATGTGTCGGCAGCCTTACGTGTTCCTAGGTCTCTGAAGGCCTACTCTACAAGATTAGTGGGCTCTTCCTGGGCGGCTGCCCGTGGAGTCTCATCCTTGCAACTATGCCGAGCTGCTACCTGGGCGGGGACACTTTGTGAAGTTCTACAAGTTTGATACCCTGGCCAAAGAGGAATACCCAGTTTGGGCAGGTGGTGCTGCAGCAGTCTCCGCATGTTCTGGAAGCTTTGGAACATCCCACTCGTACTAGATTCCCCAATATCCCTTATGGATGCTAGAGAAAATAGGATTTTCTCTGACGTCCTAGTGGATGCTGGGAACTTCGTAAGGACCATGGGGAATAGCGGGCTCCGAAGGAGGCTGGGCACTCTAGAAAGATTTATGACTACCTGGTGTGCACTGGCTCCTCCCACTATGACCCTCCTCCAAGCCTCAGTTAGATTTCGTGCCCGGCCGAGGTTGGATGCACACTAGGGGCTCTCCTGAGCCCTTAGAAAGAAAGTATAGTTTAGGTTTTTTATTTTCAGTGAGACCTGCTGGCAACAGGCTCACTGCAGCGAGGGACTAAGGGGAGAAGAAGCGAACTCGCCTGCTTGCAGCCGGATTGGGCTTCTTAGGCTACTGGACACCATTAGCTCCAGAGGGATCGACCGCAGGCCCAGTCCTTGGTGTTCGGTCCCGGAGCCGCGCCGCCGTCCCCCTTACAGAGCCAGAAGCAAGAAGAGGTCCGGAAAAACGGCGGCAGAAGACATCAGTCTTCACCAAGGTAGCGCACAGCACTGCAGCTGTGCGCCATTGCTCCTCATGCACACTTCACACTCCGGTCACTGAGGGTGCAGGGCGCTTGGGGGGGGCGCCCTGAGCAGCAATAAAAAACACCTTGGCTGGCAAAATACCACAATATATAGCCCCAGAGGCTATATATGTGGTAAATACCCCTGCCAGAATCCAGGAAAAAGCGGGAGAATAGGCCGCAGAAAAGGGGCGGAGCTATCTCCCTCAGACACTGGCGCCATTTCTCCTTCACAGATCCGCTGGAAGGAAGCTCCCTGGCTCTCCCCTGCAGTCTACACTTCAGAACAGGGTAAAAACAGAGAGGGGGGGCACTAAAATTTAGGCGCAATAGATATATAATATAAAAAGCAGCTATAGGGGACATAACTCAGTTAGTCCCTGCATTATATAGCGCTCTGGTGTGTGCTGGCATACTCTCACTCTGTCCCCCCAAAGGGCTTTTGTGGGTCCTGTCCTCATTCGGAGCATTCCTTGTGTGTGTGCGGTGTGTCGGTACGGCTGTGTCGACATGTTTGATGAGGATAATGATGTGGAGGCGGAGCAGATGCCCTTAGAAGGGATGTCACCCCCTGCGGGGCAGACACCTGAGTGGATGGGCTTATGGAAAGTAATGAGTGCACGTATAGACTCCTTATATAAGAAAATCGACGACATGCCAAATGTGGGACAGCCGACTTCTCAGCTCGTGCCTGCCCAGGAGTCGCAGGGGTCGTCAGGGGCTCTAAAACGCCCGCTACCTCAAGCAGACCCAGATGTCGACACTGATACTGACACCAGTGTCGACGACGATGAGTCTAACCTGATGCCCACTAAGGCCATTCACTGCATGATTGAGGCAATGAAAGAGGTGTTACACATTTCTGATATAAATACAGGTACCACTAAAAAGGGTATTATGTTTGGGGAGAAAAAACTACCCGTAGTCTTTCCCCCGTGGCGTTCCCTTTCCCGCCAGAGGATAGGTCACGTTGGGAAACACCTCCTAGGGTGGATAAAGCGCTCACACGTTTGTCTAAAAAGGTGGCACTACCGTCTCCGGATACGGCCGCCCTCAAGGAACCTGCTGATAGAAAGCAGGAGGCGATCCTGAAGTCTGTATATACACACACAGGTATTATACTTAGGCCAGCTATTGCGTCAGCTTGGATGTGCAGTGCTGCCGCTGCGTGGTCAGATAAACTGTCAGAAAATATTGACACATTAGACAGAGACACGATCCTGTTAACCATAGACCATATAAAAGACTCAGTCTTATATATGAGAGATGCACAGAGGGATTGGCCAAGACGAGCGTGGTACCCGGAACTTCAAGAGATGCTCTCAGAGGACCCGTGGCCTCTACCGCTCAGACAGGACCTGCTACAGCAGGGGCCCTGTCTGTTCCAAGACTTACCGCGGCTGCGTTTGACGGCATGGCGGTTAAACACCGGATCCTAAAAGAAAAGGGTATTCCGGAGGAAGTCATTCCTACGCTTATTAAGGCCAGGAAAGATGTTACGGCAAAGCATTATCACCGCATATGGCGGAAATATGTTGCATGGTGCGAGGCCAAAAAGGCCCCAACAGAGGAATTTCAACTAGGTCGATTTCTGCATTTCCTGCAAGCAGGAGTGAATATGGGCCTAAAACTAGGCTCCATTAAAGTACAGATCTCGGCTCTGTCGATTTTCTTTCAAAAAGAACTAGCTTCAGTACCTGAAGTTCAGACATTTGTGAAAGGAGTGCTGCATATTCAGCCCCCATTTGTGCCTCCTGTGGCACCTTGGGATCTTAACGTGATGATGAGCTTCTTAAAATCACATTGGTTTGAGCAACTAAAAACCGTGGATCTGAAATATCTCACGTGGAAAGTGGTCATGTTATTGGCCTTGGCTTCAGCCAGGCGAGTGTCAGAATTGGCGGCTTTGTCATGTAAAAGCCCTTATCTGATTTTCCATATGGATAGGGCGGAATTGAGGACTCGTCCCCAATTTCTCCCTAAGGTGGTGTCAGCGTTTCACCTGAACCAGCCTATTGTGGTACCTGCGGCACCTAAGGATTTGGAGGACTCCAAGTTGCTAGACGTTGTCAGGGCCCTGAAAATATGTTTCCAGGACGGCTGGAGTCAGAAAATCTGACTCGCTGTTTATCCTGTATGCACCCAACAAGCTGGGTGCTCCTGCTTCTAAGCAGTCTATTGCTCGCTGGATTTGTAGTACAATTCAGCTTGCACATTCTGTGGCAGGCATGCCACAGCCAAAATCTGTGAATGCCCATTCCACAAGGAAGGTGGGCTCATCTTGGGCGGCTGCCCGAGGCGTCTCGGCTTTACAACTTTGCCGAGCAGCTACTTGGTCAGGGGCAAACACGTTTGCAAAATTCTACAAATTTGATACCCTGGCTGAGGAGGACCTGGAGTTCTCTCATTCGGTGCTACAGAGTCATCCGCACTCTCCCGCCCGTTTGGGAGCTTTGGTATAATCCCCATGGTCCTTACGGAGTTCCCAGCATCCACTAGGACGTCAGAGAAAATAAGAATTTACTCAACGGTAATTCTATTTCTCGTAGTCCGTAGTGGATGCTGGGCGCCCGTCCCAAGTGCGGATTGTCTGCAATACTTGTAAATAGTTATTGTTAACTAAAGGGTTATTGTTGAGCCATCTGTTGAGAGGCTCAGTTGTTTTCATACTGTCAAACTGGATATAGTATCACGAGTTGTACGGTGTGATTGGTGTGGCTGGTAAGAGTCTTACCCGGGATTCAAAATCCTTCCTTATTATGTCTGCTCGTCCGGGCACGGTGTCCTAACTGAGGCTTGGAGGAGGGTCATAGTGGGAGGAGCCAGTGCACACCAGGTAGTCATAAATCTTTCTAGAGTGCCCAGCCTCCTTCGGAGCCCGCTATTCCCCATGGTCCTTACGGAGTTCCCAGCATCCACTACGGACTACGAGAAATAGAATTACCGGTGAGTAAATTCTTATTTTAATACCTCTTTTCTCGTAGTCCATAAGGGATATTGGGGGAAACTAGTACGATGGGTATAGACGAGGTCCAAAGGACCCAGTGCACTTTAAATTTCTTCAACTGGGTGTGCTGGCTCCTCCCCTCTATGCCCGCTCCAAGAGGCAGTTATAGGTAAAAACGTGCCCGAACGAGAAAGGACATACTGTATATGAGAGAAGGAACATAACAAAGGGTGGTGAGATTTACACACCACAAACATAAAACAACCAGCAACTGCTGGTAACAGCAACAGCAATCGTAGAACAGATAACTATAGAAGAAGAACCTGCAGAAAAGTCAACGCACTGAGGCGGGCGCCCAAGATCCCTTATGGACTACGAGAAAAGGATTTACCGGTAGGTATTAAAATCCTATATTTTGCCAGCATACCTGATAAGGATCATTGGTAAATTTGGTCAAATAAAAAAAAAAAATGTGCATGGAAGTGTTCAATAATTATTCTTCATGGTATGCTAAACTGTATTTATTCCATTTTCCCAATTGTATGAAGTGCAATGTTCAGTGGCCTTTATTGTGAAAATGATCAATTCTGCAATGCATAGTTCTAAGAGTCTCCGGTGTTGTCTTCTCCACAGTGCCTGTGAAACATATATCAGAAGGACATCTGCGGCAGAAAACAGATGGCCAACAGTCCCCATGTCACACGCAACAGGCTGGGTCACACGTGAAAAATCAACGTGTAGTAACCTTGGCTCAACATATCAGTGTATGTGTTACCTTCTCGTTACTTTCACTGTTTTAGTGCAGAAACCATAATATCATCTCCTGCGAGGAGCAGTGTTGGGAGAAGCAAGGACTGCTGAATATGCAACATTTATATGTAGTTTTGTATAAAGCACCGGCTGACCTCAGCCATAGGTCTAGTTAGGACAACCACAGCTTGCAGTAAGGTAAAAGTTCTGTGTAAGAAATGGAGAGTGCAAGTTCACCAAGCTGCCAATTACTTTTTTATTTAGATATGGGGAAAAGAGTTTGAGTAGTGTCCCAGATATAAAGCCACAAAATTATAGGATGTCTATTTCTAAGAAAATGAGAAGAAATACATTTGTAGAAAATGACGGTGGATGAGGTCATGCAGTTGGTATTGTTTGAGATTTAATGAATGATACCATTACCTTCCATGTTGTTTTCATTTCAGGAGGTTATTACACAGGATTATACACGGCACCATCCACAGCAGTTGCATCCACAAATCCCACCACAAATTTATTATGCTGGCTGCCCAGTATTAGACCTAAGGCAGAACCCCAGCGATACCGTCCATCAGCAACAGGAACTGAGTCAGGCAGCAAGGATATCTCCTGGGAGCAATGGAGAGAAAAGGTTAGTGTTGTCCACTGAAATTAAATGATGTATAAACAGCAAAGCTGAACGGAGAATCTGAAATTAGCCAGAAAAATTGTGATGTGTACCTGAGTTCCAGCCATAATAATGTTGTCATCTTATAAATGACTCTCGCTTGCATAACTACAAAGTTTAGGGAGTCCATGACCTGAACATGAACTTTTAAGCCATGTTTTCCTATGAAAGCGCTATAATGCTTCCCATGAAAAACTATATTCTGACCCTTCCAAGTATAGTCCAAATACTGTGTGCAGTAGATAAACCTGAGCTTCATTGATCCTTAGATCACCAGATCAAAACAAAGCATCTACGTTGAGTGGATCAGAAGATGGTGTCGACCCCATTTCTCCACCGGAGGGCATGGGACACCAAGAGTATACTAGGAGTGCCACATACACAACTTTATATAGAGAGGGAGAGCAAACAGAACCAAGGTAATGCCCTCTCAAAGCATGCCAGCCTACTTTTCCATCAGTATCCAGTCATACTTTCCCCTCCGATTGCTTTTCCAACTACCTTTTGAAGAGAGCGTCCGCTGCTAATAGCCACAGTAGATAACCTATTTGTAGAGTCCTACCTAAGCATTGATCCATGTAAAAAAAAAATTGACATTCTGTCCTTTACCTCCAAGTAGTGTAATCTAATCTGACTAATGTACGGTAGGTACATTATTGACCACCTGATATACTGTAAAGTAACTCTAGAAGATTAATTGCCTATTCTTTTGACATGATCACACAGACACTTGATTAGCACTGATCATGTACTTGGCACCCTAAAATATCATCAATGTGTCCAACATTCTACAGATACTGATCTGGTCAGTATGCAGGAGTGTAGACTGAATATGGACATAGGCATTAAGCCCAAAAGAGGGGCAAGTTCAAAACAAAATCATCTTCTAGAATGTGCGTTGAACAAATTATTGACAACAGACGTCTCTCCTCCCACTCTTTTCTCTTCCAATTTCTGCTCTGTCATAATGACCATCTCTGCATATCCATCTAACCCGGTCTACAAATTCAAATCAAGTTGCATGCTTTGTGCCTAGAATAATGTCTTTATATTGTAAGAAACTCCTTTAAGGAATAACAATGGTTAAGCAAAGGGTTTTTAAATTTATCTAAACTACAATTTCAAGACGTACAAGTTATTAGTAGGTAGCACAGATTTGATCAGAGGTTCTATTCCATGTGTTCTTGTAACTGCACTTGAAAACCAAGCCATAATGATAAAGAGCAATAAAAATAAAAAAGATGTTAAACTTGAAATGCAAAAGTGACTGGCCCTCATAACATGTCATATCCACGTGATATGTGTCAGCACATTTTATCCGTCACTGTATGGTTTTGATTGTGCATTGAATTAAACTGTGAATGGTTATAAACTATGCCAAGAACCTGGAGAATAGAGAACCCATCCCTAAGTAGAGGTTCTCCCAAACACCCTATAAATAAAGGAATTCCAAAAATAAATGCGTATTGAAAAATATAGAAACATAGGTGAATATAGTAGAACAGAAGACATTGTTTAAGTAGAATTAGTAAATGGGTTTCCATGACTTGAAGCCATGAGCCCAGAATTACGGAGTAGTGCTGGTTTTCTTTGCAGTTCACCCAATGCTCTAGAGCTCTGTGGAATATAAAGATTACAAAAGGTGAACTCAGTTTAAATTAACCTCAAAATAGTGATCTATTTGTGAAGTTCAGATACCTCTTTGACCTCCACAGAAGATAATTAAATTTCCTAGGATATCTATTTTAGACGGAAGGTAAAGGATATACCCACCCACCCTAAAATGTTGTATCACCCAAACCCTTTTCTCAACTAAGCAGATTTGTGAGTGTATGGGACCCCAGCAATTTGTTCACACTGAGTCGCTACAGGACTGCTTCGGTTCCTCTACCTTGGTGAACCAGACGGGAGAGAGGAGATGCAGTGTGGTGCAGATAGTCTCTGCTGTGTCCAATCAAAGCCTGTGTTAGAAATAACCAGAGTAGAGTTTGCTTTTTGTAGTTGCCCACATTGTCAGCAAAGGGAGAGCATGCAGTCCAGATGGAGTTGCGTACAAGAAGGGGCCCATAGCATTGTATTTACATAGGTCAGCTGATTGGTGGTAGGAGGACCACTTTAAGAAAATTTACTTTGTTGATGGACATATCGTTTAATAAAAAATTTAAGCTATGGGCGGGATGTAATGAAGTCCGAGTATATCGGGCATGCGGTATGCCAGCCGAGCTCAGATGTTTTTTTTAAAGGGACAGTCATGTACAAGGCATGGTTTAGCAGATAATATTGCGGACTGCAGTCATGTTTTGAACGGAGTCCACAATATTAAGGTAAGTTTGACTTGTCAAGGTGTAGCATTCCCAGTTTACTGGGTCTCAAAAGTCTCCAATACTCCAGTAATGCGCTGTGCTGCAAGCACTAGCTTATCTCTGTGAATTTCTTATTATGGTTTAGAAATTGCTCTTTCAACGTTTTGGGGCTTGTGCAGTAATTTGTTTCATATACTCACTGGCCAGTGCTCTGGACTTGTTATATCCTGCAACATCTTGATAGGCCAGATAGTCTTTTAGAAATGGGCATTTTGCAGTTAAACAGTAACTTGGAGAATAAGAACCTCTCAGAGGTCCTAGACATTGGACCCCTGCCATTCTGACATTTGAGGAGAGGCTTTTGCTATTGGACGTTTACTGTAAAGAAGTTCTTCATTTAGCTAGGAGTAACTTCAACTAGAAGGTACAATTTTGCTCCTTGGGAAACTATAATGTTGTGCGGGGGGGAGTTAAAAGTAAATTATACAGATGGATTTAGAGAGGTGTACGTTGTATGTCAACTCTAAATTTCAATCTAAATAAAGACTTGCCACGTATTTCTGGGCTACATGCAAAGTTAACTAGTCTCTTCTGTGTGATCCCAATATAGTAGATGTCAAGGTGCAAATGTGAATTCTGTAGCTGGTTTTGTGCAGATCAGTATATGAGGTCTTTAGTCATTGCTGCACTTTGAGAACGGATTCTGAATATTTGTACTATATTTCTATGTGGCTACTTCTATGCTCCATATTTTGTGTACATGGTTTACACTACCCCCCATTGAACACTTAATATATATTTCAAAGGTGTATTTTTGCTTAGGTTGGTGCACATTTCTGTTATCTTCATTTATGTCCTGAAACTGCATGTGGTCATTAAACCTTTACTGTATCGGTCTAGTTATTATGGATTATTGTGCTGTCTTCTTGACGAGAACAACTTGAGCCGTTCAGAAAATTATTACATACCTATGGACAGACACTGAAATGTTCTTAAGTATTTTTTTGTATTGCAATGTATACATTGTGTATATTTTTCTCTCTGCAGAATGGGTTCGAAATCCCCAGGGAACAACGCTCAACCCCCAGCGTTCTTCAGTAAGCTGACTGAGAGCACCTCTGCTATGGTTAAATCCAAGAAACAGGAGATCATTAAAAAGCTTAGTACAACCAACAGGAATGAGCCAGAGTATAGTAAGAGTTTCCATGTTTGTTTTTTCACACAGAAGAAGTTTGGATTGGGAGGAGGGTGGAAGCTTTATGCAGTTCTGGGACAAAATTTAAGGAGCTTGAGTTACCTCAAGTTTGTACTGTTCTAGAGTTGTGCCTAGGCACAGCAATGTTGCCAGGGTTGCTAAAGAGTTTTTGGCAAACCGTGATTGCCATGATGCTCTATACATAATACATTTTATGTAAAGAGGGACAGTTGCAAAGAGAGGACCAGGAGTTTTTAATTAACCTTGCTAGAGAGACTGGCAATCAGTGTGCTAATCTTTTACCAGTCTGTCTCGCTTGTTCTATATGCTGCTCCCAGCAACCTTTACCGGTGCTGGTAGCTGACAGAGGACTGTCCAGCTGGGAAATTAGCCTACTAGTCAGGCAAATTAGCAAGCTACTAGCTCTTCTTAAACATGCTTGCCACCAGAAACCTACCAAAGAGGGTTTATTTTTAAGGTCAAATATAAAATCATAACCTAAACACAAACAGCCACTTAATAAGATATGCATTAGGTAGGGAAATACACTATCCATACACATAGAACAACATTTCCATTAATGGCACAAGCAGCTGATAAGCATAAATATTTGAAAATAGGTTTGATAAGTGGAAGTTTTGTGCTCATCTGTTACGTGTAAGTGAACCTGTAATGCAGTTTTGAAATGCTAACTTTAATAGTAGTTTCAGTAAAAGCCTAGTTGCAATTTATGGTTATTAACACAAATCTCATTATTGAGAAACCTGCTGTAAGACTGTGGGCCTCCCCCTTGGTCATACATCCTGCTATAAAGCAGTCAATCAGAAACCTGTAAACGTTTGTGGCTGTCCACATTATTTCTTAGTTATTAAGACCATTCATATTTCCTCCTGCCCAAAACATAGGCAATTTCATGTATTGACTATAAAAGGTTCATGCTGATGTACATATACAGCTTAAACACATATTGTAACTGTTCACTTACCTGTATAATACAGATTTATCCTCTTACATGTAGCCTCAGTACGCCACATAACAGGAGATGCCTGGCGTGAATGAGCTGACAGGTCCAGTGCAACTCTGTTGGTGCTTGTGCATTCTGATTGCATAGTTTTGCAATAAGACACCTTTTAATGGAAAATGTTTTGCGTAAAGGTGCTTGGTGCTACATAGGCACGCCACAGAAGGGCTGTTTAAAGTGCAGGTAGGCTAGATGTAAGTGGACACATCTGTATGTACCGTGTTTCCCCGATAATAAGACACTGTCTTATTATTTTTTTTGGACAGAAAAACACCAGAGGGCTTATTTTCAGGGGAGGGCTTATTTTAATGAACATTAACAGCAATTTTAATAAACAGGTAAATGTGAACAAAAAAAATGTTGAGTTCTTCTTTTATCCTCCATCATGCCCCCTGAGTGCTTATTTTATCCTCCATCATGCCCCCTGAGTTCTTCTTTTATCCTCCATCATGCCCCTTTTATCCTCCATCATGCCCCTTTTATCCTCCATCATGCCCCTTTTATTCTCCATCATGCCCCTTTTATCCTCCATCATGCCCCCTCACTCCCGCTTACATACCGGGTTTTTATGTTGTCCTGCCTCAGCTCTCCTCCGCGGCACTGCTCTCAATGGCGCCAGCAAGCAAATCACTGGGGAAGAACAGGATGACGCGCTCACTGCTGCAGCTCTGATTGGATGCAGCTCGGAGCGCGGCGTGCGTTTCACCCGGGGGAAGGGGGGGGGTGCATACAGAGGGTACCGTAATGTCGCGTGTAGCGCAGGGGATCACCTTCACTACAGTAGCAATCTCAATAGGGCCTATTTTCGGGGGAGGGCTTATTTTAGAGGAATCTTACACAGTAAGGGGAGGGCTTATTTTCGGGATAGGTCTTATTATCGGGGAAACACGGTAGGTTTATGGAGAGGACTGTTATTCAACCTTTATATACCATGTAAGTGGGTGGGCGGGCTCTTAGATTCTGTAGTTTCAGCCAATTGGCATATAATAAGCAATAGCATGTGTGTACACACAGGTTTGAGTGCTGACAGGTGAAGCAAATAACATTGATGATCTTGTTACAATGGCACCTGTCAAGGGGTGGGATATATTAGGCAGCAACTGAATAATCAGTTCTTGATGTGTTGGAAGCAGGAAAAATGACCAAGTGTGTGAGGATCGAACAACTGTGATGATTAGATAACTGGGTCAGAGCTTTTCCGAAACGGCAGGTCCTGTAGGATGTTCCCGGTATACAGTGAGTTAGTATCTACCAAAAGAAAGGACAACCGGTGAACCGGCGACAGGCTCATGGGTTCCCAAGATTCATTGATACGTGTGGGTTGCAAAGGCTATCATGTCTGGTGCGATCCCACAGAAGAGCTACTATAGCGCAAATTGCAGAAAAAGTAAATGCTGGTTATGATAGGTCAGAACACACAGTGCATCGCAACTTGCTGCATAGCTGCAGACCGCTCAGAGTGTCCATGCTGACCCCTGTCCACTGCCAAAGGCTCCTACAATGGGCATGTGAACATCAGAACTGCACCATGGAGCAATGGAAGAAGGTGGACTGGTATGTTTTTCTTTTACATCATATGGATGGCTGTGTGCATGTGTGTCATTTGCTTTGGGAAGAGATGGCACCAGGATGCACTATGGGAAGAAGGCAAGCTGGCGGAGTCAGTGTGATGCTCTGGGCAATCCTCTGCTCGGGATCCTTGGGTCCTGGCATTCACTGACACATATCACCTACCTAAACATTGTTGCAGACCAAATACACCCCTTCATGGCAACAGTATTCCCCGATGGCAGTGGCCCATTTCAGCAAGATAATGCGTCCCGCCACAAAATTGTTCAGGAATGGTTTGAGGAACATGACAAAAAGTTAAAGATATTGAGCTGGCCCTCCAAATTCCCAAGATCTCAATCCGAGCATCTGTGCTGGAAAAACAAGCATGAGTCATGGAGGTCCCACCTCGGAACTTACAGGACTTAAAAGATCTCCTGCGAATACCTTTGCGCCAGATAGCACATGGCACCTTCAGAGGTCTTGTGGAGTCCATGCCTCGACGGGTGTTTTGGTGGCAATATTATTGGAGTTTTATTGTTATGGCTGATCTGTGTACCTTTGTGTGGGACTCAAACAACAGCCTACTAAATGTCCCAATGTATATTTGTTGGATTTTCTTTGCTTTCATTCGTAGCGCCTGCCAGCAAATCAGCAAAGTGCAGTCTGTTTCAGAAGATAAAAGGGATCCTGGGGAAACCAACTTTCCTTTTGTTTGGATTTTAGACAAAAGGCGCCATTGTAACAGCACCTTTTGGTCCTCTTCAAATCCAAACTGTCTGCAAATGTACTGATCCTTTTTACACATTTCTCAATATTTATGGCAGACACAGTTACAGTAAAAAATAAAATAGAAGAAACGTTTTGCCTTTTGTCTTCATAGTCTTCACTAACCTCGATAGGTATGTGAATGATCATATACAAAATTTCATAAAACACCATTTCTAACATGCAGGTACAAATGCCAAAACAAATACAGTACCTAACAATATGGTGCACGCCGCATTATTTATTGATTTAAACATCAGATCTGACCCAAATGACAAAATAATGTGGGATCAGGGACATTTGCATCCAATACAGGGAATATCATAAAAATAGTTACAGCTGAGGAGTATGCTGTTTCTTGGGCTGTTTTTCATTTTACGTACGTTAGTAGAAAAATAATTAAATCCTTTTAATGCAATAACGGTTTTAGGGGTATATGCAATTGCCGGCGAATCGCGGCAATTTTTCGCCCGTTTTTTAATTCGACACAATTCGACCGTCGAATTTCGGCAAGTGGGTCCCGAAATTCAACATATTCAATAAAAAACGGATTCGACAGTCCCGCTGTCGAAAAACGGCCTATTTGACGGATTTTGATCCGATTTTAAAAAACAGGTGAAAACCCGAAAAAAAATTGCGGGGGTCCCCCCTCCAAAGCATAACCAGCCTTGGGCTCTTCGAGCCGGTCCTGGTTCTAAAAATCCGGGGGAAAAACTGACAGGGCATCTTCCGTATTTTTAAAACCAGCACCGGGCTCTGCGCCTGGTGCTGGTGCAAAAAATACGGGGGACAAAAAGAGTAGGGGTCCCCCGTATTTTTTACACCAGCATCGGGCTCCACTAGCTCGACAGATAATGCCACAGCCGGGGGTCACTTTTATACAGCGCCCTGCGGCCGTGGCATTAAATATCCAACTAGTCACCCCTGGCCGGGGTACCCTGGGGGAGTGGGGACCCCTTCAATCAAGGGGTGTCCCACCCAAGGGCCAGGGGTGAAGCCCGTTGCTGTCCCCCCCCCATCCAAGGGCTGCGGATGGGGGGCTGATAGCCTTGAGAAAATTGAAAGAATATTGTTTTTTCCAGTAGTACTACAAGTCCCAGCAAGCCTCCCTCGCAAGCTGGTACTTGGAGAACCACAAGTACCAGCATGCGGGAGAAGAACGGGCCCGATGGTACCTGTAGTTCTACTGGAAAAAAAATACCCAAATAAAAACAGGACACTCACACCGTGAGAGTAAAACTTTATTTCACACATGTCGACACACACATACTTACCTATGTTCACACGCCGACCTCTGTCCACTTGTCCAAGTAGAATCCACGGTGTACCTGTGAATAAAATTATACTCGCCTGATCCAGTGTCCTGTGGTCTTTTATTATAATCCTCGTACTTGGCAAAACAACAAAACGGCAACCCGGACCAAACGGACTGAAAGGGGTCCCATGTTTACACATGGGACCCCTTTCCACGAATGCGGAGTCCCCCCCGTGACTGCTGTCACAGAAAGGTCCCTTCAGCCAATCAGCGAGCGCAACGTCCTGGCACTCTGTCAGACAGCGCATCGCAAAGCCAGGGGTGACTAGTTGGATATTTAATGCCACGGCCGCAGGGCGCTGTATAAAAGTGACCCCCGGCTGTGGCATTATCTGTCCAGCTAGTGGAGCCCGATGCTGGTATAAAAAATACGGGGGATCCCTACGCTTTTTGTCCCCCGTATTTTTTGCACCAGCACCAGGCGCAGAGCCCGGTGCTGGTTTTAAAAATATGGGGGATCCCCTGTCACTTTTTTCCCCGGATTTTTAGAACCAGGACCGGCTCGAAGAGCCCGAGGCTGGTTATGCTTAGGAGGGGGGACCCCCACGCAATTTTTTTTCTGATTTTTAACATTCCATTTAAAAAAAAAATATATATATATATATATATATATATATATATATTTAAAAATATATAAATAATACTTGTGCCTCAAAAATAGACAAACCAAGTACCTAATCCCTTCTAATATAAATAGATATGCTATTACCAATAAAAAAAAACACAAAAAAAACATGTTTTTAAAAAAATTTATTAGATTCCGCCAGCAAAGTGTGGAGGATTGAAAATGACGAATTTACTGTCTAAAAGCACTGTTGTCGAATTTACAAACTTCAATTGAATATACTTTTGTCGAAATGCCGCATTTGTACCATTGCAGAAATGTCGAATTTGACAAATGTCGATTTTCAAAAAGTCGAATTTGGAAAGTTTGTTTTTTTGACGAAAAGTACTGAATTGCATTGTCGAATTTTTTTGGGGGGCGAAAATGTCCAGTTTTTCGACATTTTCGGTAATTCGACCGCAATTGCATATACCCCTTAAAGTTAAAGAATGTAGCCATAATATTTGTACTGACAAGTGATTTCCTTCTATGAAAATGTGGTTGTGAAACAGTGAATTATACTAGAATGTTATTTTGTTTTACTTGCCAGATATTGGACAGCCGGGAACAGAGATATTTAACATGCCAGCCATTACAGGATCAGGTAATGCATTTATATTTTTAGGAAGTGGTAACAATGCATTGTGCTGGGCTAGATATTTTGTCTTCACAGATTGAGAGATTAGTAGTTAGGACTTAAGGGGGGTACACACGGAGAGATCCGTGCTTAAAATCTAAGCAATCTTGCTAGATTGCTTAGATTTTAAGCACGGATCTGCCGTGTGTATGCCCTCCAGCGATAGCGATGCGCGGCCCCGCGCATCGCTATCGCCGATGCTAGATTGAGCTGCATGCAGGCTCAATCTAGCGGGTCACTCACTTCACCGTTGTGTGAAGTGAGCGGCCCCCCGTCGGCTTTCCCCCTCACTCAGCACATCGCGCTGTGCTGAGCGGGGTGAGAGATGTGTGCTGAGCGGTCTGTGTTAAGATCGTTCAGCACACATCTCTCCCGTGAGTACCCCCCTTTAATGGGAGAGATTCAGATGTTTGAAAAGTCAGTTGGGAGTCTGTCTGTTCCTATCTAATAGACAGGAAAAAATAGACACCCAACAGACTTTTCAAACATTTGACTCTCCCCCTGTGACTCTCTCTGTTTCACATAATATGCAGTTATAATAATTCTGATATTGACGTGAATTAGGCTTGTATCTAAGGTAAACAACTTCAGAGTGGAACCTGTAGATCACATTGATGCTGTCATAGTCACAGACGTAGCCTTTTTTTAAATTTATTTTTATTTTATTTTTTTGTGTACATATATTCTTTCTTTTACTTTTACCCTATTTTTTGCCAGGACCAATTGGTTGCAGAACGCAAGCTGTGCAGGAGAGCTCCAGCAGTAACATAGGGTTGGAGGCCATAATTAGGAAGGCCCTAATGGGTAAATATGATGAGCAGTGGGAAGACCGCTCAGCACTCAATACCAATGCTTTTAACCCTTTGAATGCCAACGCAAGCCTGCCCTCTGCTATACCTATAACAGCTGCTGATGGACGGAATGACGACATGCGGTCCTTGCCAGGTCTGCTGCTTTATTTTTCATTTCACACTTTTTTGGTCTACCCTACTGGTTTTTTTTTAAATATATATATATTTTTTTTTTTCTACGCTCTCCTTTCTTCTCTTGGTTTATCATTTTTGTTTCTTGCCATTGCTGTTAACCACTTAAAGCTCTCCCTGCTTCCTTCTCTGTGGCACTTATGATGTTCCAAACTGTTCTATCCACTGACAAAGTTATGAGTTTTATAATTAACCACCATAGTGCTACGTCATATTCATGTACGTCCTATCAGTCTGTTGAAATAGTCAATTTGCATGATTGTTATTTACTGTACAGAAAAGAGTGTATCAGGTCTAAGAGTGTAATTTATAATACTGAAAAAATCTCATAGGTAGGGAATGCAGAGAAGGAATGCTAGTGGTATTGAATATCTAAATAAAAATATAACCTTTATCAACAGATACAATTTAAAATACAGTGGTCAAAAAAAATGTATCTAATCATAATATACACAAGAAAAAACTGTTCCTAACAAAGTAAAGCAATCAAAACAAGCTAAATCGACTGAGGTTAAACTTTTCATACAGATTACATAAATGCAAGATAGTTCATTAGACAAGACATGGAAACAGTAAGAAAAGTTTAGTCCATTGTTTAATCATACTGCTTTCACATTGCTTTTAGCAGGTCGCACCCGGGACTTGTGCACGGGTCCTTCTTGGGTGCAACCGCCTTGAGACACCTTTCAGACTGGCAGCTCCGACGTGGCATATTGCTGTGTTGATGAAGTCACCGGGTCACGTGCCGAGGCGGCCCTTGAACATCAGATGATCTCCAAGTGCCGCTTGCTCCTACAGTGTATTGAATGGGTAACGGGCATTGACCCGGCAACCCGTTCACACTGCACAGCAACTCGGATCCGAACCGTGTTTAAAGCAGGGTTAAAATTGAAAGTTGAAATGCTCGGTTGCTCTACCCGGGATATTTCTTCTGGCCCTTTTCACACAGCACAAAAATCCGGGTTGCTGTGCGTACACGTGCAATAACCCGGGTTATTTTTAGCAGTGTGAAAAGGGTATTAATGTATTATTTAGTATAGGTGTGTTTTTTCCCCCTCTCATTTTGATTTTTAATGAATGCCCTGGATATTTTGGAATTTCTTCATGTGTGTGAGCATGGGAGCCTACTTTCTAAAATGATTGGGGTTGCGTGTATTACATCCACAGTATAACTCAAAAGTGCTATTCATAAACATAACTGGATAAAGCAAAAATATTGGACGAGCACCCATAGCACTCACAGAGCTGGCTCCAGTGTACACGAGTGTTCCAAACTGTATTAGATACTCCTACAGGAAATGAACTTTGCTAGTGCTCTTCACAATCCATATTTAATTTTCCTGTGCTTAGGGGCTTTTAAAATGCTTTAGGTTTGTTTGTTTGTTTGTTTATTTTAGGTAGTGGAGGGAAACCCAAGATGTCCAGACCAAGTAGCCGGAAGTCAAAGTCCCCTGCACCAGGACAGCCTACTGGAGAGAGGCCTCCCTCTGCTTCATCTGTACACTCAGAGGGTGACTGCAACCGGAAAACCCCCTTAACAAACAGAGTGTGGGAGGAGAGGCCATCCTCTACAGGTGAGGGAGAAGGGCTATTCCTGTCGCCTGTGTCCACTGTGCGTCTTTCTTTTCTCCGGCAGGGTCCACAGGTTATCCACAGGATGACATGGGGATATGACGTAGCGACAGAGGATTGGCACCAAACGATCTAAGCTTTCAGCCTCCCAGGATGCAACAAGCCCGTCCCTATATCCCCGCCTCCTGGCTCAGGCAAATCAGTTTTTTGTTTGGTGCGGCAGGAGCTGGACCATGGTCAATAGGTCTGCTGGTTTTTAGCAGCCATAAGCTTTTTTATTTTATTATTATAGTCTTACTACACTGCTCAAAAAAATAAAGGGAACACTAAAATAACACATCCTTGATCTGAATGAATGAAATATTCTTATTAAATACTTTGTTCTTTACATAGTTGAATGTGCTGACAACAAAATCACACAAAAATTATCAATGGAAATCAAATTTATTAACCCATGGAGGTCTGGATTTGGAGTCACCCTCAAAATTAAAGTGGAAAAACATACTACAGGCTGATCCAACTTTGATGTAATGTCCTTAAAAGAAGTCAAAATGAGGCTCAGTAGTGTGTGTGGCCTCCACGTGCCTGTTTACTGCTGTTTCTTTCGCTGTGCGACCGAATACGTTTAAACTCCTATATAAGGTAGTGCAGTAATATTTTTCTCCTACATACTTGAAATGTATCTGTACTTGATTATGTGCTTATTATACTAATGTATACCCTGTGACTGATTGCTGACTTTACTAATAATTCTGTCAGTCTTCTGTGTATTCCGATCCTCAATGCTGGTGTAAAGCAGGGACAGATCGGATTGTATGTCACTTTAACAAAATTTTTAAGTGATTGCAGTCACAAATTGTGTAGTAACACTACAGGTGTGTGATTTATTTATCATGTCTAAGAGAGGCAAGGGTGAGGAGGATACACTCTCCACAGCAGCACCAACACTTATTTCATGTTTGTCTTACAAAGCTGGGTTAACCTCTCAGCATCTGGTTCAAAATGGATTATGTGCAAATTGTTTTAGCTTTCACCAAAGCCTCTTAAATAATCCGAGGCAGGCACAGGTTCAAGTTGAACACACATGGGCTACTTTTGCACAGACATTATCCAGTATAGCTGAGCAGATAATGCCAGCTCCTACACCAGGGATAGGTTACCCTATTAACCTTTACATGCAACATTCCACCTGGGGTTTATTACATCCAGCGCAGGAATAGGCAGACTCTCAACAAAAGCAGGCTGAAAGGGCAGTGGTAAGTAAATCACATAGACATGAACCAACATCTTCACAGTCTACACATGTTTCAGATCAGGACTCATCGTAGGATTGAGGACTCCTCGCACTCCGGGTCTGCATACAGAGACGAGGAGAAAGGCCTCTGCTCAATGGACATACCTGAGCTAATTAGTGCTATGAAAGCCATTCTATTCTTCGAGGAGGCAGCGGAGCCTTTGTTAAAATCTAAGGCGCCTGTGTTTAAACGTCCCAAAACAGTTAGGACTGGGTTTCCAGGGTCAGATCAGCTGACACAAGTTATGCAAGAGGTCTAGGTTATGCCCAGTAAGAAGTTTAGGATTCCAAAGAAATGGAATTCCATTTATCCTCTTCTGGCTGGGGACTGTGTAAAAAGGGAGGTGGCTCCCAACATAGATACGCATGTCATTCGATTGGTGCGAAAATCTACATTACCTCTGTCTTCAACATCATTAAATGATGCCACGGAAAGGAAAGCAGATGGTTTTCTAAAATCCATTTTCTTTGTCTGGGGCAATCATAAGACAAGCCATGGCTTCAGCCTTGATGGCAAAAGCAGTGGCAGCCTGGGCTGATGCATTGGAGGATGACCTTTCAATGACCTCTAGAGAGCAGAAGTCCCATAGTGCACATATCAAACAGGCGGCTATTTTTATGGAAGAAGCAGCTTTGGATATGGGTACTATTGCTTCTCGGGCATCAGTCTCAGCAGTAGCAGCTCGCAGAGCAGTTGGCTACGTACATGGAAAGCTGACTCAGAATCCAAGAAGGTTCTGGAGTATTTGCCTTTTACTGAAGATCTTCTTTTTGGTACAGAATTAAACAGTTTTTTAGATTCAGAAGCAGATTCCGAGAAAGTAAAGTTTCCTTCCACACACACATCAAGCCTAGATTTCCAGCTTTTCGGCACTTTCGGACTCGAGAAAAAGCAAAAGGAAAGGGTTATGGCAAACTGTCTCAATCTGACAAGTCTGCTAAGACTAAAAAGCATTGGGCTACCAGAGAATCGGCTTCCAAATCAGAAGATAAGCCATGAGCCTGATGGTGCGGGCCTCCACCTGGGGGACCCCAGGGTGGGAGACCGACTTCTTCAGTTTGCACAGATCTGGCAGCAGTCTACCACAGATGCCTGGGTGCAAGAAGCGGTATCTCACGGTTATGCGTTTGCATTCAAGAACCACCCTCCTCAAAGGTTTTTTTGTACCAGCCCGTCTTCAGTGAAAACGAAGGCCTGGGCTTTGCAAGAGACAGTTCAGAAGTTGCTTCAGTCAGGAGTGATAATTCCAGTTCCTCCTGCGCAACGAGTACAAGGTTTTTATGCCAACTTGTTTCTATTCCAGGAGCCAAATGGGTCGTTCCGGCCCATACTCAATCTCAAAGTGCTGAACAAGTACATTTGGGTGCCTCGGTTTCATATGGAAACTTTACATTCCATTATTTTGCCTATTGAGCCGGAGGATTTTTTGGTATCCCTGGATATCCAGGATGCTTACCTACATGTTCCTATAGCACTGTCCCATCAGCGCTATCTCAGGTTTGTTATCCTAAAGCATCATTTTCAGTTTCAGGCTCTACCATTTGGACTGGCCACAGCTCCCAGAGTATTCAACAAAATTAAGGTGGTAATGGCATCTTATCTCCGTCAGCAGGGGATAAGGGTTTTTCCATATCTCGATGACTTATTAATCCTGGCAGGAATTGCTTCAGTGTCATCTGCAACAGACAATAGCTTGTTTACAGAGGCACAGTTACCTCATAAATTGGGCTAAGTCGTCCCTGGTTCCGTCACAACGGATGACTCATTTGTGGGCTGTGCTGGATTCAGGTCTTCAGAGAGTAATTCTAGCTCTGAACAAAATATCTAAAATTCAGTCAAGGTTTCAGGAGCTGCTACACAGTCAAAGGGTATCAATTCACGCTGCAATGCGTGTCATGGGGTTGATGGTGTTGACATTCAACATGGTGGAGTATGCTCAGTTCCATTCGAGGCCTCTGCACCATCTGATCCTTTCCAAATGGAATGGTTTTCATCAGACAATAAAAACGCAGACTATGGTCCTTCCTCTTGAAGTAAGGAGGTCATTAGCCTGGTGGCTACAGACATACCATCTGGACAGAGGGGAGACCCTTTTGGATATCAGAATGTGAAATTCTGACAACAGATGCCAGTCTTCAGGGCTGGGGAGCGGTGTCAGGAAGGAGTTGCTACCAGGGGCAGTGGACCAAGGAAGAGAGTTGCCTGCCAATAAATATATTGGAACTTCGGGCCATATATATGGCACTATTCAGGTAAAGAACACCCTTCAGGGGAAACCAGATCAAATCCGCTCTGGCAATGCAAAGGCAGTAGGGTACCTCAACCATCAGGGAAGAATTTGCAGCCAGAATGCAATGAAGGAGGTAAGTCTCACGTTAAAGTGGGCAGAACTTCATCATCCAGCCTTGTCCGCAGTGTTCAGTCTGGAGTCCTAAACTAGGAAGTGGATTTTCTCAGTGGACACTCCATTCATGCAAAAGAATGGGCTTTACACCCAGAGGTCTTCCAAATTCTTATAGACAAATGGGGTTACCGGAAATAGATCTCATGGCGTCACGTCAGAATAACAAAGTTCCCGCATACAGGTCAAGAACAAAGGATCCCAAAGCGATCTTTGTGGATGCCCTGTCAGTGAGATGGGACTTTGATCTGGCCTGTGTGTTTCCACCAATCGCCCTGTTACCCAGGGTGATGCGAAAGGCAAAACAAGGAAGGGGCGCCGTAATACTAATAGCTCCAGCTTGGCCCAGAAGACATTGGTACACAGATCTGCAGAGGATGTCGATGGATGCTCCATTCCTACTCCCTCAACGTTAAGATCTGCTGTCTCAGGGTCCTTGCTATCACAAGCACCTAGATCAACTGTCTTTGATGGCGTGGCTCTTGAGACTTCCTTCCTGAAGGCAAGGGGATTCTCACAACAGGTAATTCAAGCATTGCTCAGAGCAAGGAAACCTTCCTCAGCTCGCATTTATCACTGAATATGGCAAGCCTATATTCAATGGTGCAGTGACCGGAAATTTGACCCTAAGTCTTTTAGAGTTTCCAGAGTCTTAGCATTCCTTCAGGCAGGAATGGACAACTGTCTATGGGTGGCTTCCTTGAGCATGTAAGTGTCAGCATTATAAGGTTCCAAAAGAAAATTGCTAACCTACAGGATGTGTGCACTTTTTTTCAGGGAATGCTGCACATTCAACCTCCTTTTTGTTCCTCCTACAGTGCCTTGGGACTTTAGGACTAAACTTAAGGCCCACGTTGCCCCATTTGAAACACTAAAACGAGTGGATCTTAAATGGTTGACAGTGAAAGTTCTCTTTCTACTGGCTATTGCTTCAGCTAGAAGAGTTTCAGATTTAGGGGCTTTGTTATGTCGCCCTCCTTTTCTGATTTTTTTATCCAGATAGAGCGGTTCTCAGAACCAAATCTGGGTATCTTCCTAAGGTGGTGTCTAAATTCCACCGTAACGAAGAAATTGTAGTCCCGGCCTTCCAAGGACCGGACCTTTCATCGGGCGATGCATCGTTGGGCGTAGTTCGTGCCTTAAGGATCTACGTGGATCGTACCAGTGCCATCAGAAAAACAGACACACTCTTCGTTCTCTACGGATTTCTCAAGAGAGGATGGCCTACTGATAAGCAGACACTGGCGAGGTGGCTTTGGATGACTATTTCAGAAGCATATTCTCAAGCTGATCTCCCTGTTCCGGCTAATGTCTCTACTCACTCTACTCGTAAGGTAGGTCCATCATGGGCAGCACAACATGGTGCTTCAGCAGAACATATGTAAGGCAGCCACATGGTCTTCCATTAACACATTCATTAGACATTATGCCTTTGATACCTTTGCCTCTCAGGACGCTGAATTTGGGCGAAGGGTTCTCCTGTCCAATCAGTAGCGTCCCCACCACTAAATTGCTTTGGGACATCCCGATGTTATCCTGTGGACCCTGCCGGAGAAATAATCGTTATGGTAGACTTACCGTTGATAACGCTGTTTCTCCTAAGTCCACAGGATACACAGGGATTCAATCCTGACGCACCTGATTTGGAGATCCTTTCACTCACTAACCCTCTTCCTTCTTGTACGGAAGGGTGTGCATTTGTGGTGGTCTCGCCTGATTAGGGCTCTTTATAATGCTCCAGCCTTGAGCTTTGGAAAAACAACTGATATGCCTGAGCCAGGAGGCGGGGATATACGGACGGGAGGCCGAAAGCTTTGATCGTTTGGTGCCAATCTGCTGTCGCTGCCTCATATCCCAATGTTATCCTATGGACTTAGGAGAAATAGAGTTATCAACGGTAAGTCTACCATAACGATTATTTTCCCATCAGCCTTAGTGAATTGTGACCATCGTTTTGATTAATCACTTTTATACATCCAGATCAGGTTCAATACTTTTAGGTCTTCATTAAAAACTCATTAGACAATTGAATGCAGTACATTATATATGTTCAGCCTTTCAAGCTTTTTTGCAAATAACAATAGGTCTGCATGTTCTTTGTTATGGAAGGTTCATATTCATTGGTTGTTCTAATGGAAAGTACTTGAATGATAAAGCACCAGTAGACAATAATTGGTTATCCCCATTTTATCCCTCAACCTCATAACCTGTTTCCAGTAAAGTATGGCAATAGATGTTGTTCGGTCACCTGAACAGGACTTTCAGCAGGATTTTGCGCACAGAAGGTGATGGTGCTCATCTGAATTCTGTAATATCTCAAGGAGGTTGGGAGATTCTGTAACTGCTGTTGTGAAATCAGGGAAGACTTAGATATTGTAAGGCAGGCATTCCCAACCACAGTCCTCAAGGCACATTAACAGTCCAAATTTTAATTATGCCGTACTTGAGCACATGTGACTTAATTAGTTCCTTGTTTATCTTGATTTAACCAATGGTACTCAAGCATGCCCCTGTTGGACCGGCTTATCCCTGCTGCAGGGTGATAGCATGGAAACCTTGGGCTTAAGTATGACACATCATCCCTGGCCCGAACTGGATTCTCTTGCAGTGTCCTAGTTCCTTGTTGTCACTCTCTTAACCAGCAGATTTTAACTTTCTATCAAACAACCCCTTAGCTCGATGCTTCCTGCTTTAAATCCTTAATTCCCTCCCTTTCTCTCTCTCTTTCCTATTTGGTTTCCCCCCCCCCTGTCTTTTGGCTATTTACTAAATGGCCCAAAAGTCCTAACTCTAGTGTAAAGCCCTTTAACTGAAGATAGAGCTTAGTCTGGATGTCAAGAAAGCACATTTTACTTAATGTAATATTTATTTTTCTCTAACGTCCTAGTGGATGCTGGGAACTCCGTAAGGACCATGGGGAATAGCGGGCTCCGAAGGAGGCTGGGCACTCTAGAAAGATTTAGGACTACCTGGTGTGCACTGGCTCCTCCCACTATGACCCTCCTCCAAGCCTCAGTTAGATTTCGTGCCCGGCCGAGGTTGGATGCACACTAGGGGCTCTCCTAGTGTGCATATAGAAAGTATAATTTTAGGTTTTTTATTTTCAGTGAGACCTGCTGGCAACAGGCTCACTGCAGCGAGGGACTAAGGGGAGAAGAAGCGAACTCGCCTGCTTGCAGCCGGATTGGGCTTCTTAGGCTACTGGACACCATTAGCTCCAGAGGGATCGACCGCAGGCCCAGTCCTTGGTGTTCGGTCCCGGAGCCGCGCCGCCGTCCCCCTTACAGAGCCAGAAGCAAGAAGAGGTCCGGAAAATCGGCGGCAGAAGACATCAGTCTTCACCAAGGTAGCGCACAGCACTGCAGCTGTGCGCCATTGCTCCTCATGCACACTTCACACTCCGGTCACTGAAGGTGCAGGGCGCTTTGGGGGGGGGGGGGGGGCGCGCCCTGAGCTGCAATAAAAACACCTTGGCTGGCAAAAATACCACAATATATAGCCCTAGAGGCTATATATGTGGTAAATTCCCCTGCCAGAATCCAGAAAAAAGCGAGAGAATAGGCCGCGGAAAAGGGGCGGAGCTATCTCCCTCAGACACACTGGCGCCATTTCTCCTTCACAGATCCGCTGGAAGGAAGCTCCCTGGCTCTCCCCTGCAGTCTACACTTCAGAACAGGGTAAAAACAGAGAGGGGGGGGCACTAAATTTGGGCGCAATACATATATAATATAAAAAAGCAGCTATAGGGGACATAACTTAGTTAGTCCCTGCATTATATAGCGCTCTGGTGTGTGCTGGCATACTCTCACTCTGTCCCCCTAAAGGGCTTTTGTGGGTCCTGTCCTCATTCGGAGCATTCCTTGTGTGTGTGCGGTGTGTCGGTACGGCTGTGTCGACATGTTTGATGAGGATAATGATGTGGAGGCGGAGCAGATGCCTTTAGAAGGGATGTCACCCCCTGCGGGGCAGACACCTGAGTGGATGGGCTTATGGAAAGTAATGAGTGCACGTATGTACTCCTTATATAAGAAAATCGACGACATGCCAAATGTGGGACAGCCGACTTCTCAGCTCGTGCCTGCCCAGGCGTCGCATGGGTCGTCAGGGGCTCTAAAACGCCCGCTACCTCAAGCAGACCCAGATGTCGACACGGATACTGACACCAGTGTCGACGACGATGAGTCAAACCTGATGCCCACTAAGGCCATTCACTGTATGATTGAGGCAATGAAAGAGGTGTTAAACATTTCTGATATAACTACCGGTACCACTAAAAAGGGTATTATGTTTGGAGAGAAAAAACTACCCGTAGTTTTTCCCCCATCAGATGAATTAAATGAAGTGTGTGAAGAAGCGTGGGCTTTCCCTGATAAAAAATTGGTAATTCCTAAGAAGGTACTAATGGCGTTCCCTTTCCCGCCAGAGAATAGGTCACGTTGGGAAACACCCCCTAGAGTGGATAAAGCGGTCACACGTTTGTCTAAAAAGGTGGCACTACCGTCTCCGGATACGGCCGCCCTCAAGGAACCTGCTGATAGAAAGCAGGAGGCGATCCTGAAGTCTGTATATACACATACAGGCATTCTACTTAGGCTAGCTATTGCGTCAGCTTGGATGTGCAGTGCTGCTGCTGCGTGGTCAGATAAACTGTCAGAAAATATTGACACATTAGACAGAGACACGATCCTGTTAACCATAGACCATATAAAAGACTCAGTCTTATATATGAGAGATGCACAAAGGGAAATCTGCTGATTGGCATCTAAAGTAAATGCATTGTCCATTTCTGCTAGGAGAGGCTTATGGACTCGCCAGTGGACAGGAGATGCAGATTCAAAAAAGCACATGGAAGTGTTACCATATAAGGGTGAGGAATTATTTGGGGATGGTCTCTCGGACCTAGTTTCCACAGCAACGTCTGGGAAGTCAGCATTTTTACCCCATGTCCCCTCACAGCCTAAGAAGGCGCCGTTTTATCAGGTTCAGTCCTTTCGGACCCAGAAAAACAGGCGTGGAAAAGGCGGGTCCTTTCTGTCCAGAGGCAGAGGTAGGGGAAAAAGACTGCAACAAACAGCAGGTTCCCAGGAGCAAAAGTCCTCCCCCGCTTCTTCTTCCAAGTCCGCCGCATGACGGTGGGGCTCCACAGGCGGAGCCAGGTACGGTGGGGGGCCGCCTCAAGAATTTCAGCGATCAGCGGGCTCGCTCACAGGTGGATCCCTGGATCCTTCAAATAGTATCTCAGGGGTACAAACTGGAATTCGAGGCGTCTCCACCCCACCGGTTCCTAAAATCTGCCTTGCCGATTGCTCCCTCAGACAGGGAGGCGGTGCTTGCGGCAATTCACAAGCTGTATTCCCAGCAGGTGATAATCAAGGTACCCCTACTTCAACAAGGCCGGGGTTACTATTCCACACTATTTGTGGTACCGAAACCGGACGGTTCGGTGAGACCCATTTTAAATTTGAAATCCTTGAACACATACATAAAAAAATTCAAGTTCAAGATGGAATCGCTCAGGGCGGTTATTGCGAGCCTGGACGAGGGGGATTACATGGTATCCCTGGACATCAAGGATGCTTACTTGCATGTCCCCATTTACCATCCTCACCAGGAGTACCTCAGATTTGTGGTACAGGATTGCCATTACCAATTCCAGAAGAATCTTTCAGTGGGACCTGTTGGACCAGTGGTCCGGATCGCATCTTCAGATGCATCGCTTGATAACCCTGTCTCCAAGAACCAGGGTGTCGCTACTGTGGTGGCTGCAGAGTGCCCATCTTCTAGAGGGCCGCAGGTTCGGCATACAGGACTGGGTCCTGGTGACCACGGATGCCAGCCTTCGAGGCTGGGGGGCAGTCACACAGGGAAGAAACTTCCAAGGACTAGGGTCGAGTCAGGAGACTTCCCTTCACATAAATATTCTGGAACTAAGGGCCATCTACAATGCCCTAAGTCAAGCAAAATCCCTGCTCCTACACCAGCCGGTGCTGATCCAGTCAGACAACATCACGGCAGTCGCCCATGTAAATCGACAGGGCGGCACAAGAAGCAGGATGGCGATGGCGGAAGCCACAAGAATTCTCCAATGGGCGGAGAATCATGTACTAGCACTGTCAGCAGTGTTCATTCCGGGAGTGGACAACTGGGAAGCAGACTTCCTCAGCAGACACGACCTCCACCCGGGAGAGTGGGGACTTCATCCAGAAGTCTTCCAGATGCTGGTAAACCGTTGGGAAAAACCACAGGTGGACATGATGGCGTCCCGCCTCAACAAAAAGTTAAAAAGATATTGCGCCAGGTCAAGGGACCCTCAGGCGATAGCTGTGGACGCTCTAGTGACACCGTGGGTGTACCAGTCGGTTTATGTGTTCCCTCCTCTGCCTCTCATACCAAAGGTATTGAGAATAATAAGAAAGCGAGGAGTAAACACCATTCTCGTGGTTCCGGATTGGCCAAGACGAGCGTGGTACCCGGAACTTCAAGAGATGCTCTCAGAGGACCCGTGGCCTCTACCGCTCAGACAGGACCTGCTACAACAGGGGCCCTGTCTGTTCCAAGACTTACCGCGGCTGCGTTTGACGGCATGGCGGTTGAACACCGGATCCTAAAGGAAAATGGTATTCCGGAGGAAGTCATTCCTACGCTTATTAAGGCCAGGAAAGATGTTACGGCAAAGCATTATCACCGCATATGGCGGAAATATGTTGCATGGTGCGAGGCCAAAAAGGCCCCAACAGAGGAATTTCAACTGGGTCGATTTCTGCATTTCCTGCAAGCAGGAGTGAATATGGGCCTAAAACTAGGCTCCATTAAAGTACAGATCTCGGCTCTGTCGATTTTCTTTCAAAAAGAACTAGCTTCAGTACCTGAAGTTCAGACATTTGTGAAAGGAGTGCTGCATATTCAGCCCCCATTTGTGCCTCCTGTGGCACTGGCACCTTGGGATCTCAACGTGATGTTGAGTTTCTTAAAATCACATTGGTTTGAGCCACTAAAAACCATGGATCTGAAATATCTCACGTGGAAAGTGGTCATGTTATTGGCCTTGGCTTCAGCCAGGCGAGTGTCAGAATTGGCGGCTTTATCATGTAAAAGCCCTTATCTGATTTTCCATATGGATAGGGCAGAATTGAGGACTCGTCCCCAGTTTCTCCCTAAGGTGGTGTCAGCGTTTCACCTGAACCAGCCTATTGTGGTGCCTGCGGCTACTAAGGATTTGGAGGACTCCAAGTTGCTAGACGTTGTCAGGGCCCTGAAAATATATGTTTCCAGGACGGCTGGAGTCAGAAAATCTGACTCGCTGTTTATCCTGTATGCACCCAACAAGCTGGGTGCTCCTGCTTCTAAGCAGTCTATTGCTCGCTGGATTTGTAGTACAATTCAGCTTGCACATTCTGTGGCAGGCATGCCACAGCCAAAATCTGTAAATGCCCATTCCACAAGGAAGGTGGGCTCATCTTGGGCGGCTGCCCGAGGCGTCTCGGCTTTACAACTTTGCCGAGCAGCTACTTGGTCAGGGGCAAACACATTTGCAAAATTCTACAAATTTGATACCCTGGCTGAGGAGGACCTGGAGTTCTCTCATTCGGTGCTACAGAGTCATCCGCACTCTCCCGCCCGTTTGGGAGCTTTGGTATAATCCCCATGGTCCTTACGGAGTTCCCAGCATCCACTAGGACGTTAGAGAAAATAAGAATTTACTCACCGGTAATTCTATTTCTCGTAGTCCGTAGTGGATGCTGGGCGCCCATCCCAAGTGCGGATTGTCTGCAATACTTGTAAATAGTTATTGTTAACTAAAGGGTTATTGTTGAGCCATCTGTTGAGAGGCTCAGTTTTTCATACTGTCAAACTGGATATAGTATCACGAGTTGTACGGTGTGATTGGTGTGGCTGGTAAGAGTCTTACCCGGGATTCAAAATCCTTCCTTATTATGTCTGCTCGTCCGGGCACGGTGTCCTAACTGAGGCTTGGAGGAGGGTCATAGTGGGAGGAGCCAGTGCACACCAGGTAGTCCTAAATCTTTCTAGAGTGCCCAGCCTCCTTCGGAGCCCGCTATTCCCCATGGTCCTTACGGAGTTCCCAGCATCCACTACGGACTACGAGAAATAGAATTACCGGTGAGTAAATTCTTATTATAAAACTTATTGATAAAAACTTTAATCCTAGGGTGTGCCGTAAAACAATAATGCTGATATTAGGGCGCCAGGATTCAAGAGAGTTTGGGAACCACTGGTATTGTGTAATTAATGAAAGATTGAAATTTGTAGACTCTTAATTTTTTTTTGTGTCTTTTTTTTATTTTGAGTCTCTAACCATGGGCCTAATTCAGACCTGATCGCAGCAGCAAATTTGTTAGCTAACGGGCAAAACCATGTGCATTGCAGGTGGGGCAGAATTTAGATTTCAGTTTGAACACACCCCACCCAAATCTAACTCTCCCTGCACATGTTATATCTTCTCTCTCCCCACCCACCCTTCTCCCACCCTGCAGTGCACATGATTTTGCTCATTAGCTAACAAATTTGCTGCTGTGATTGATCAGATCTGAATTACCCCCTATGTTCCATTGTAAACGAAAGTTTACGTTTTGGGTGTAGTTCCCCTTTAAGGCAGTGGTTCTCCACCTTGACCCTCAAGTTTTCCTAGCAGGTCATGTTTTTTGAGGGTTTCTGTTTATGGAAGCAGGTGGGATAATTACTGACCCAGCATTATAGATTACCTCACCTGTGCATGATTAAAGAAATCCACAAAATAGTGTATGACTTGCTGGTTGTACTTGAGCACTGGAGTTGAGAACACCTGCTGTTAAGGTAACTTTAAATTAAAAAGAAAGATTCATCAAAGATCTGACAGTGTAATCTGATATTAATTTTCTTCTTTGCTGCAGGGTCAACGCCATTTCCATACAATCCATTAACAATCAGACTTCCTACCAACCTTGTTGCTGCTCCACCCTCAACAAGCATTCCTCAGAGCAACTCTACCACCCCACAGAGAGCTCGGGATGAGGAGCCAAAACCACTGCTTTGCTCCCAGTATGAAACTCTCTCTGACAGCGAGTGACAACATCTTTGTGGCCAGCCTGTCAATACTGGACCTTTGACCTTGAAAGACTCCCCACAGCCAATCTGAATGCTCAGAAGCAGCCAATGTGGTATCGTGACTGGAAAACTGGGATTTAAAAAAAGAAGAAAAAAAAGTCTGTAGTATGAAAAGCCTTAAAATGACTCCCTAATCTTCAAATGAGGGACCAATTTTTATTTGGTTTCTGGACACGACTGCTCACAAATGAGTAGAGTCCCAGACCTCGTAGAAGATTGGATTTTTTTCAGCTCTTTACTCAGGGGATATTTCCACCTGGTGCTTTGCTATATTGCATTGGTTTGTTAACAAAGCTGACTTGTAAACGTGATGACGTATGTCTGTGTACATTGTATATGTATGTACATGTGTTCATATGCACTTAAGATATATACACATTCCAATTTATTGCACACAGACCTAGCAGTGCAGAGCAGCTGCTTGCATGGCCATTGCAGGACTGTTACCAGTTTGGTTAGGATCCTACCAAAGGCTCCCTTACCATGTGTTTCTCCTTGACGCAACAGTGACAACGCTGACGGCACTTGATATGTTTTCCCCGGCCTTCACCTCTACTTACGGAATGTTCTGCTGAAGGATTAGTAGTAGTAAAGAGACAACCTTTTGTGCAAACACTGCATGTTCTCTCCATCTTTGCTGGCGCACCCTCACTGTACATAGCGTGGCTAGGATCTAAGCAGCCTCACTTGTAGGTTGCTCATTGGCACTCAGTCCTAATGATGCTGACATTTCCCTTGTCTTATTTTTCTACTTTTTTTTTTTCTACTGCCAGTGGGCAATTGACAAATAAAGAACATAAAGGATGCAAAAGATGAAATCGGTCACCTGTTAAAGATAAAACTTACTGTTGTGATTATATTATTGATTGACAGGCAGAGCTTTGGGCTGAAGAGCAAACTCTTTTAATGTACTTGCTTTGCCTGGGAGAGCTCGGTAAAGGTATCTATTATCAGGCGATAAACAGGGTATGCTCTTTTTAGCATGTTTTCAAATATACAGTTGCTAATCCCATTAGATAAAGGGGTAAGAAAAAAAACACACGTTCTAAGTGCTTTTCTTTTTTTCCCACCATGACAACAGATGAGGCTTGTGCGACAACATATAGTCCCGCGCATGATGCCTTATTGCTTCAGAGTGTTCCAAGAACATCATATTGTCCCTAAAACTGAAATGAGCATGAAAATTGCTGCGACCCTGTTATTTAGTATAACAGTAGCCATCCTTTTTGTTTTTGTCTTGACCTGTGTGTATTTGTCTATATACTTGTTTCGTTAACCCCAGGTCATATATACACACTTACACACATGGCATAGAGGCTTAACCTACAACTTATTCTTACCACTTGCCACCTTTGTATTAATCCAATAGGAAGCTGGTACATCATCTGTTGATGTGACTTGAAATTGACTCTCCAAACCATAGTTTTGGGTGTTATTTTATTTTCTGTAAAGCGAACATGTCATGTATAATAAATTGTTTTTGTTTCTTTTCTTTTTTTTTTTTTATACAGGGAATGATATAGTAACTATATATTGTGAAAATGACAAATAAATTAAAGTATTACCTTTGTAGACTTCCCCATATGTTTGCTGTAGGGGCTGGCCTTTTCTTGCTTGTGTGGGTGTATAATCATACTTTACGCTGTTGTACACACTATTTATGTTGCCAGGCAGAATGCTGCCAATGAGGTCCAGTATATAAGATTTTTTTATTTTTATTGCAGGCTTACTTATAATGTATCGGTCACTTCATATAGTGTCGGCAGCCATAAACTCTGTCTTCGCCCAGAAATTCACTGGTGCGTTGCTGGGTTTTCGGGAACAGCTGCTGCATGTTAATGAATGTTGGTGGAGCTGAGAAAATGGTTGCTTCCACTGTGAGCAGGTGTTTGTGAACCTGTAAAAGTAAGCATAAGAGGAGTTGCACAATAAACCATGGGCTTTTAGTAATGAAGATGAACATGTCTCTGCAGAGCTGCACAGCAGGATAAATAAAGGACAAAGTGGGAACATTTCTGCTGCTGTTTTGCTTTTTACATTTTTAGAGGCGATATTTACCAAAGCACGGAGACAGATAATGTACCAACCAATTAGCTTGGTTCGTACTTTATCTATCTCAAATCAGCTTGTGACTGTAATTTTACAGGCTGTGTTTGAAACAACAGCTAGGAGCTGATTGGTTGGTACATTATCTGTCTCCAAGCTTTGGTAAATTACCCAATTAAGCTGGATACACACCTATACAATCCATGACCCGAACAGGCGAACGGGCCTGTACAGATGTGTATGCATGTAGATTGCAGGAGCATTAGCCAATAAACGGCTTATAACACTCCTGCAACGGCCGGGGATCAAGAGGTTGCATCTTATGTGGAGTCTATTATTTGTCGGCCCGACCTCCCAATTCCATAGAAGCCAGTACACACTGAGCTATTTGTAGCACAGTGTGTACGAGGCATGCAGGCGGCTCTCGGGAGGTCAAGCTGGGGACACTACTCAGCTGATCGGCAGAGTTTACCTGATCAGCCGAGTGATTGTAAAAATGTGTAACCAGGTTAAGAATACAAAATTGGCAGCATACGATTGCACTTAATGATGTATATGTGATAATATACCCTATTATATACCTTTTATAAGTTATCAGTGGTTAACCACATACAGTACTCTGTCACCATAAAACAAGCTAAGCTTTTTTTTTAGGGTATTGCATTCTATAGTAGCTTTGTATATCACTATTTACTATTGATAGTATCCATCCTTTCTGAATATTAGGTATTCCGTGGTTCTTAATAGTGAATATTCCATGGTTCTTAATAAAAGTGACATTTCTACTGTTTTATTACAGGTAAATATAAAGTAGGGTTTATTAGTCACCAATATGATTTGTGACAATATTTGAGCCAAAATCCACGGCTGGATGTAATGGCGTCCCAGTGTGTGGGATGCCAGCCAAACTCTGACTTTTTTTAAAGCGGCATCCATTTACAAGGCATGGTTTTGCCTTGTAAATGGCTGCCTCTTTTAAAAAAAAGTCTGAGTTTGCACCTCCTGGAAACTCAGAGGCCAGTACATCCCGCCGCCAGTGTTTGTCTGTGTTTATTTGACCTCACTGCTCATAGTAGTGGAATTATATTGTTACTAAGGAATAAAGGTGCCATGCAGTGGCGCACCCAGGGGGGGTTTCCGAGTACCCAGAAACCCCCCTCCACTAAAAAAAAAATTTTTTTTTTTTTTTTTTTTTGCGGCATGAGTATTATTAATGACTGTCTAGCGTCCTCTGCAGCCTGCTGTCTTCCTGGTGGCACTTGCAAGTGCAATAAAAGTTTACTTTATTTTAATTATAGTACATATATATCCATGTGCCTACATATATACACATGTATATACATACATACATACATACATATAAACACACACACACATGATATATATATATATATATACATGTGTATATATATATGTGTACTGTATGTGTGTGTATATATATATATATATATATATATATATATATATGTATGCATGTTTAATATGCTATGTATATGGGTTTACTACAATCTCCCGGCGGCCGGCCTCCCGGCGACCAGCATACCGGCGCCGGGAGGCCGGCCGCCAGCTTACCAACAGTGTGGCGAGCGCAAATGAGCCCCTTGCGGGCTCGCTGCGCTCGCCACGCTACGCGCGCCACACTATTCTTTTCTCCCTCCAGGGGGGTCGTGGACCCCCACGAGGGAGAATAAGTGTCTGTATGCCGGCGGTCAGGCTCCCTGCGCCGGTATGCTGGTCGCCGGGAGCCCGACCGCCGGCATACTGAAGACCACCCGTGTATATGTATGTATGTATATATATATATATATATATATATATATATATATATATATGTGTGTGTAGATATATGTGTATATATATATATATATATATATATATATATATATATACACACACACACACAGACACACTAGTTTTACAGACCCAGCATATACTGGGTCACCTCAGTCCCCACCCCCGTGATTGGCTCCGCCCAGTTCTGGAAACCCCCCCCCCCCCCCCCCATGCAAATCCTGCGTTTGCCACTGCCATGATTCTACAACTTTTTTTTTTTTTTTTTTTTTTTATACTGTAGGTTATCAAAATGTATTCATTTTATTTTTGCCAAATCATTGCAACTATGTGAGTGAGTATATTGATTTTGTATGATAACTTAGCTTTTAATGTGATCAGGCCCATACGGCAGACAGTACAGCATAAAGCAGGGACACGCTCACTGTACACTGTGCAGGTGATCACTGCAGTGGGAAATGGTAAATGGAACTTTTCAGAAGGTGATTCTCATGTTTGACTTGGGGAACAGTAATAAAGAAAAGGTTACTAAAGTGCCAGATAAAGTCAGTGATATCAGCAAGTCCCAAAAGAGTGCCCCAGCAAAAGTCTTATTTTTCCTCTGTCTTTGCACCATTACATTTTAACTCTTAAGGTGGGTACACACTAATAGATATATCTGCAGATCAATTGATCTGCAGATATATCTATGTACGGATCGGGCAGTGTGCTGTGCATACACACTGCCCGATCCGTCGGGGACTGACATCATGAACTGGGCGTGCGCCCGCCCAGTTCAGCTGTCAATCGCCGCCGGCCGCCGCAGCATGTGTACGGGCGGTCGGACGACCACCCCGTCCGACCGCCCCATACACACACAGCGACGCGCCAATATATCGTTAGATATATTGGCTGTCGGCTGTGCTGCGCGGCCGACGCGATACGTCTGTGAACGATGGAGTTCACAGACGTATCGGCCGTACACACTGGCCGATGGTCCCGCGATATATCGGCCGTTCAAGAGAACGGCCGATATATCGACCAGTGTGTACGGGCCTTGCGGCGCACCACCAACAGACCAATAGTAAAAGGGAATTAAATGTCCTGGTATAAAATTTATATGTTGGTTAAAATACATTCATTAATTTACTAAATAGCTGAGGCACTAGGACTGTGCGTAATCCTACCTGCCTGGCTAGGAATAAAAGAAAACATACCTGCTTACTGATGCTTAAGATAAAGGTAAACATTAAGAAAAAAAATACTTAAGTGACGGATTGTTTTTCCATTTTTAAGTAAAATTAATTTCGACTTGTATTAATTAGCTTCATGTAATAATCAGAGTCTGAGTGTATACCCAAAGCAACTTTCCTGATATGAGAGAGAGGACGCTGACAAATTCTGTCTGAGGCAGTTTTCCAACACTGACGTTACAACAATTTTGCTATTTTAACAATGTGGAGATTAATACTATATTTTGTTTCCTCTGTTAGTGCAGATAGCCAGGAGGTGAAACTGAACATGAAGTGATAAACAGAATATTTTATCCAGTTCCATCCTGTATTGGCTGAAAGTTCTACAGTAAGGCGTACATCGCTGCAGTTATCACTTAGGTGAAATGTGTCCTATGCACACAGGTGTAAGTGATAAACATCTGATGAGAACACACTGATACTAACAATGGGGGTAATTCAGACATGATCGCTCCTCTGCGAATTTGCAGAGATTTGCGATCAGATAGTCGCCTCCCAGAGTGAAAACCCGCCCCGTCTAAGTCTGCGTCAGCCTTGCGAAAATGTCTGTCTTCGCTGGTCAGCTGCAAATCCATTCGCAACTCACAATCAAATCATTTCTCTAACGTCCTTGAGGATGCTGGGACTCCATAAGGACCATGGGGAATAGACGGGCTCCGCAGGAGATAGGGCACTTTAAGAAAGCTTTGGACTCTGGGTGTGCACTGGCTCCTCCCTCTATGCCCCTCCTCCAGACCTCAGTTTTACACTGTGCCCAGAGCAAGATGGGTGCACTGCAGAGAGCTCTCCAGAGTTCTCTGCCTAGAAGCATTTTTGTTTGGATTTTTTTTTCTACCTTTTACTACTTTTTCACAGGGAGCACTTCTGGCAACAGGCTCCCTGCATCGAGGGACTGAGGAGAGAGGAGCAGACCTTCTTGTCAAAGATAGGCTCTGCTTCCTCGGCTACTGGACACCATTAGCTCCAGAGGGGGTGAACGCAGTTTCTTACTGGGCGTCCACCCCCGGAGCCGCGCCACCGTTCTCCTCACAGAGCTAGAAGTACAGAAGTCGTCAGGCGGCAGAAGCCTTCAGCTTCACTGAGGTAACGCACAGCACTGCAGCTTTGCGTCATTGCTCCCATACACCTCACATACTACGGTCACTGTAAGGGTGCAGGGCGCAGGGGCGGGCGCCCTGGGCAGCAATATAAACCTCTGCATGGCAAAAAGACTATATACATGTACAGGTGGGCTCTGTACATGTATATAAAAAAGCCTCCGCCATATTTTACTAAGTTTGAGCGGGACAGAAGCCCGCCGCCGAGGGGGCGGGGCTTCTCCCTCAGCACTCACCAGCGCCATTTTCTCTCCACAGCACTGCTGAGAGGAAGCTCCCCGGACTCTCCCCTGCTTACACACGGTGAAAGGGTGCTTAAAAGAGAGGGGGGGGGGGGCACATAATTGGCGGTTTACATATTATACAGCGCTGCTGGGGAAAAACATTTTGTGTTGGTCTCCAGGGTTATTGCGCTGGGGTGTGTGCTGACATACTCTCTGTCTCTCCAAAGGGCCTTGACAGGGATACTGTCTTCAGGAAAGGGGTTCCCTGTGTGTGTGTGTGAAGTGTGTCGGTACGCGTGTGTCGACATGTTTGACGAGGAAGGCTCGCTTAATGTGGAGGGGGAGTGCTTGAATGTCAGGTCGCCGTCGACACCGGAATGGGTGGATATGGTGAATGTCTCGAATGCAAATGTCAATATATTGCTTAAAAGATTAGACAAGGCAGAAGCTAGGGATCAGTCAGGTAGCCAGTCCATGCCTGTCCCTGGGGCGCCAGGTCCAGGTACTGACTCTAGTGTCGACTATGAAGATGCAAAATTACAGCCGAAGGTGGCTAAGGGTATACGGTACATGATTATTGCCATTAAAGAGGTTTTGCATATTACTGAGGAACCCCCTGTCCCTGACACGAGGGTACACATGTATAAAGGGAAAAAGCCTGAAGTCACTTTTTCATCCTCATTTGAATTAAGTGACTTGTGCGAAAAGGCTTGGGAATCTCCAGATAGGAGACCACAAGTTCCCAAAATGATTCTCATGGCGTATCCTTTTCCACAAACTGATAGGATACGCTGGGAATCTTCGCCAAAAGTTGACAAGGCGCTGACACGTTTGTCCAAAAAGATGGCACTGCCTTCTCAGGATACGGCTTCCCTCAAGGAACCTGCTGATCGCAGGCAGGAAATTACCTTAAAGCACATTTACAATCATTCCGGTACTACTGCTCGACCGGCTATGGCGTCGGCCTGGGTTTGTAGTGCGGTTGTGGCATGGGCAGATTCCTTATCTACGGAAATTGACACCTTAGATAGGGACTCCATTCAAATGACCATAGAAGATGCTGCCTTATATATGAGGGATGCTCAGAGAGACATTTGTTTATTAAGCTCCAGAATAAATGCTATGTCTATTTCTGCTAGGCGGCTCTTGTGGACCCGACAGTGGACGGGAGATGCCGATTCAAAGCGGCATATGGAGTCCTTGCCTTACAAAGGGGTGGAGTTGTTTGGAGACGGCCTCTCGGATCTTGTCGCTACGGCTGGTAAGTCAAATTTCTTACCTTATCCCCCCGCAGCATACAAAAAAGGCACCTCATTATCAAATGCAGTCCTTTCGTTCCAATAAAAACAAGAAGGTACGTGGATCATCCTTTGTTGCCAGAGGGAAAGGCAGGGGAAAAAAGCTGCACACAGCTAGTTCCCAAGAGCAGAAGTCCTCCCCTGCGTCTGCAAAGTCCACCGCATGGCGCTGGGGCTTTCCGAGGGGAGGCAGATCTGGTGGGGGCTCGTCTTCGGATTTTCAGCCACGTCTGGGTTCACTCGCAGGTGGATCCCTGGACATTAGAGATTGTTTCTCAGGGATACAGGCTGGAATTCGAAGACTTGCCTTTTCGCCAATTTTTCAAATCGGCTCTGCCGGCTTCCCCGTCAGAGAGGGAGCTAGTGTTGGCAGCAATCCAAAAATTGTATATTCAACAGGTGATTGTCACAGTTCCTCATCTCCAGCAAGGAGAGAGATATTACTCAACCCTGTTTGTGGTCCCGAAACCGGACGGTTCGTTCAGACCCATTTTAAATCTGAAATCTCTGAACCTGTACTTGAAGAGGTTCAGGTTCAAAATGGAATCACTCAGGGCGGTCATCCCCAGCCTGGAGGGGGGGGATTGGATGGTGTCCCTAGACATAAAGGATGCTTACCTTCATGTTCCGATATTCCCCCCGCATCAGGCGTTCCTGAGATTTGCAGTGCAGGACTGTCACTACCAATTTCAGACGTTGCCGTTTGGGCTTTCCACGGCCCCGAGAATTTACACCAAGGTAATGGCGGAAATGATGGTGCTCCTGCGCAGGCAGGGGGTCACAATTATCCCATACTTGGACGATCTCCTCATAAAGGCGAGATCTCGGGAGAGGTTGCTGGACAAGCGTGTCTCTGTCCATGAAGACGTTGCAGATACACGGCTGGATTCTCAATATACCGAAGTCCCAGCTAGTTCCTACAACGCGTCTGACCTTTTTTGGGCTGATTCTAGACACAGACCAGAAAAAGGTTTTTCTTCCGATCGAAAAGGTTCAGGAACTCATAGCCATGGTCAGGAACCTATTAAAACCAAAAAAGGTTTCAGTGCATCATTGCACGCGGGTCCTGGGGAAGATGGTGGCTTCCTACGAGGCCAGCCCTTTCGGCAGGTTCCATGCGAGGACTTTTCAATGGGACCTCTTGGACAAGTGGTCCGGGTCCCATTTACAAATGCATCAAAGGATCACCCTGTCTCCCAGGACCAGGGTATCTCTCCTGCGGTGGCTGAACAGTGCTCACCTACTAGAAGGTCTCAGGTTCGGCATTCAGGACTGGGTCCTGGTGACCACGGATGCAAGCCTCCGAGGCTGGGGAGCAGTGACACTGGGAAGAAATTTCCAAGGTCTCTGATCAAGCCTAGAGTCTTGTCTCCACATCAACGTCCTGGAGTTGAGGGCCATATACAACGCCCTGCGTCAAGCGGAGGAATTGCTTCGGAGAAAACCGGTTCTGATTCAGTCAGACAATGTCACAGCAGTGGCTCATATAAACCACCAAGGCGGAACAAGGAGCAGAATGGCCATGGCAGAAGCGACCAGGATTCTACGCTGGGCGGAAGGCCATGTAAGCGCGCTGTCAGCGGTGTTCATCCCGGGGGTGGACAACTGGGAGGCAGACTTCCTCAGCAGGCATGACCTGCATCCGGGAGAGTGGGGACTTCATCAAGAAGTCTTCGCACAGATCATGGATTGTTGGGGACTGTCTCAAATCGACATGATGGCATCCCGTCTCAACAAAAAGCTAAAGCGGTATTGCGCCATGTCAAGGGACCCTCAGGCGGTAGCGGTAGACGCTCTGGTGACACCTTGGGTGTTCAGATCGGTCTATGTGTTTCCTCCTCTTCCTCTCATACCCAAGATGTTGAGAATAATACGAAGAAGCAGGGTCAGAACAATACTCATTGTTCCGGATTGGCCACGGAGGACTTGGTATACGGAGCTGCAAGAGTTGCTCGCAGGGGATCCGTGGCCTCTTCCTCTAAGGCAGGACCTGCTGCGGCAGGGGCCCTGTCTGTTCCAATACTTACCGGGGCTGCGTTTGACGGCATGGCAGTTGAACGCCGGATCCTAGCGGAAAAAGGGATTCCGGAGGAAGTCATTCCTACCCTGATCAAGGCTAGGAAAGACGTGACGTTAAAACATTATCACCGTATATGGCGGAAATATGTTTCTTGGTGTGAGGCCAGAGCTGCTCCTACGGAGGAGTTCCATTGGGGCCGTCTACTTCACTTCCTTCAAACAGGAGTGACTTTGGGCCTAAAATTAGGGTCCATAAAGGTCCAGATTTCGGTCTTATCCATTTTATTTCAAAGAGAATTGGCCTCTATGCCTGAAGTATAGACCTTTGTGAAAGGAGAGCTGCATATTCAGCCTCCCTTTGTGCCTCCGGTGGCACCTTGGGATCTTAACGTGGTGTTACGTTTCCTCAAGTCACCTTTGTTTGAACCACTCAAAACTGTGGAGTTGAAATACCTCACGTGGAAAGTGGTCATGTTGTTTGCGTTAGCTTCGGCAAAACGTGTTTCCGAATTGGCGGCTTTATCACATAAAAGCCCATACTTGGTTTTTCACGTGGATAGGGCAGAGTTGAGGACTCGCCCTCACTTTCTGCCAAAAGTGGTCTCATCTTTTCATGTGAACCAACCTATTGTCGTGCCTGTGGCTACACGGGACTTGGAGGATTCCGAGTCCCTGGATGTAGTCAGGGCTTTGAAGATTTATGTGACCAGAACGTCTAGAATCAGGAAGACTGAAGCTTTGTTCGTTCTGTATGCGGCCAACAAGGTTGGCGCTCCTGCTTCAAAGCAGACTATTGCTCGCTGGATCTGTAACACGATTCAGCAGGCGCATTCTACGGCAGGATTGCCGTTACCGAAATCGGTTAAGGCCCACTCCACTAGGAAAGTGGGCTCTTCTTGGGCGGCTGCCCGAGGGGTCTCAGCATTGCAGCTTTGCCGAGCAGCTACTTGGTCGGGGACAAACACCTTTGCAAAGTTCTATAAGTTTGATACCCTGGCTGAGGAGGACCTCCTGTTTGCTCAATCGGTGCTGCAGAGTCATCCGCACTCTCCCGCCCGTTTGGGAGCTTTGCTATAATCCCCATGGTCCTTACGGAGTCCCAGCATCCTCAAGGACGTTAGAGAAAATAAGATTTTACTTACCGGTAAATCTATTTCTCGTAGTCCGTAGAGGATGCTGGGCGCCTGTCCCAAGTGCGTACTTCTTCTGCAAGACTTGTATATAGTTATTGCTTACATAAGGGTTATGTTATAGTTTTTCGGTGGAACCGTGGCTATATTGTTGTTCATACTGTTAACTGGGTAAGTTTATCACAAGTTATACGGTGTGATTGGTGTGGCTGGTATGGATCTCGCCCTTAGATTTACAAAAATCCTTCCTTGTACTGTCCATCTCCTCTGGGCACAGTTTCCCTAACTGAGGTCTGGAGGAGGCGCATAGAGGGAGGAGCCAGTGCACACCCAGAGTCCAAAGCTTTCTTAAAGTGCCCTATCTCCTGCGGAGCCCGTCTATTCCCCATGGTCGTTACGGAGTCCCAGCATCCTCTACGGACTACGAGAAATAGATTTACCGGTAAGTAAAATCTTATTTTTTCCAGTCTGTGCGTGGCCCACAGCCTACTCCTACAGTTCGATAGAATCAGACTGATCTGGGCCGGAGCGGACGTCACACATGCTCCCTGAAAACGCTTGGCCATGCCTGCGTTTTTCCTGACACTTCCAGAAAACAGCCAATTACCACCCCCAAATGCCGGTTTCCTGTCAATCAATTTTTTGTACGCCCAGCGATCAAAAAAGTAGCTGGATTTTTATGCAACCTTGCGCGTGCGCACTACGATCCATACACAACCATAGTTGATCAATAATCTGCCGCCTTGCAAATTCACTCAACAGCAATCGGGTTTGAATCGGGCCCCATAGTTTTTCCATCAGATCAGGTCAGTGACTGGATAAATGTCAAAAGAAATATAGCAGCATCAACTGATCTACTTTTAATTTGATTTTCCATCTAAACAGCTCTACAGACATTGAGGGGATGCAAGATTACCGTCACAGGACAGTCTTTAAAGTACTATACAAAACAGGGCATACCGATTTTCTGTTATCTACATCTGGTCCTGAAAGGCATACATTTCTGTATATAGGACTGCTCTAAAGCTGTATCCCTGGAGTTATTAACTTAAAATGACCTCTGAGATAAGTGTGAGCTTATAGGATCAATAGGCAGAATAATACTTGCCCAGATTTGGGAATGCAGCATATTAATGCATTGGTGGGCCTCTCCATCATACTTAGAGCACACTACTTTTACAATACTATTAGGGCTTCTTCTATTAATCTTTGAGCAGGTGAAATACATTTATGAGTTGAGGCGTTAAGTTGAGTATAAACACGTGTGTGTCCTGATTTGGGATTTCTGTAATGTAAGAGCTAAAGAGTTTCAAGACATATTTCTCTTACGTCCTAGAGGATGCTGGGGTCCATATTAGTACCATGGGGTATAGACGGGTCCACCAGGAGCCATTGGCACTCCTTCAGCCGAGGCCCATCCTGAGCCGCACACAGCTGCGATGGGACCCAACTGGCAGCTCCCGCGGTGCAGACTGGCAGTGGCAGAGCTGCCAATCTGTGAGTGTAAAAAAGAATAATAAAAAAATAGTAATAAAAAAATTAAAATTCTTCAGAAAAGACCCAAGTGAACCAGCTCCCTTGGGCACAAATTAAAGACTGGCTTGGAGGGGGGACATAGTGGGGGAGGAGCTAGTCACATGGTTATAAATTTAAAGTGCCAGCTCCCAGTTACTGCCTACTATTTCCCCATTGTATCTGCACTCCAGTGGCCCCTAGTGGATGAAGGAGAAAATAGGATTTTAATTACCTGAAACGGTAAATCCTTTTCTCGTAGTCCGTAGAGGATGCTGGGGTCCATATTAGTACCATGTGGTATAGACGGGTCCACCAGGAGCCATTGGTACTTTAAGAGTTTAATATTGTGGGCTGGCTCCTCCCTCTATGCCCCTCCTACCAGACTCAGTTTAGAAAATGTGCCCAGAGGAGCCGGGAACAACTAGGGGAGCTCTACAGAGTTCTTCTGATCAAGAGTAGTTTTTTCTTTCAGGTTTTTTTTATTTTACAGGGAGGCTGTTGGCGACAGCTTACCTGCAGCGTGGGACTGGGAGGAGGGAGCAGTGTCCGCCCCGTGGGGTCTTGAGCCACTGCTCCCGCTGACTGGACGGTGGCTCCAGAGGGGTCTGATCGCGCCACGCCGCAGGGGAACGCTCGCCCCCTTCAGAAGCTGAAGTGTGGCGAGTCAGTCACTGTCCCCCCTGGTAAGCGGAGGGACAGTGTGAAGAGGGCGGCTACGGGTCAGGAGCGCGGTTGTTCCCGTGCTCCTGGAAGGCTCAGTGGTACCTTGGTGCGACACTTGGGAGGGAGCGCCCTGGGCCAGCTCCGGACCCTGCACTGGTTTTCTTCAGCGTGTCGGGGTCTGCGGACCCAGGTCAGCATATTTCTCCGGCCAGTATAATCATCTTGTGAGCGGGAAGACTGCGCCATTGATGGGGGCGGAGCTTCTCCTCAGAGCGGACCCAGCAGCGTTCAGCGCCATTTTTCCTGCCTGCAGCCACGGTTCACTGGATCCAGGTCGCTCCAGAGCTTTCTCCAGCAGTCTGTAAGGTACCAGGGGGCTGTAGAAGGGGGGGGAGAGGCTGCTTAAAGGCTGTGTCACCTATTAAGGGACACAGTCAGCGCTGGGCAGGGACTCCCTTTGCCTGAAAAGCGCTGTGTGTGGGTTGGCTCCAATCTGTGTCTCTCTGCCATTCTTAGGGGGGAAACTCTGTCCTCAAAATACCCTGTGTGTTTGTGGGGTGTTTGTGTGTGTGTGCAACATGTCTAGGGATATTGTTTCATATGCTGCGGAGGATTTGTCTTCCCAGGAAGACTCCATTCCATGTAATCCAGATTGCACTGTTTTAGCCCAGATCCCAGCTAGAGAATCAGAATGGTTAGTCTCTCCGAGGGGGACTATTTCTCAGATTTCTGATGGGGTGGCTAGGACTGAGCATGCCACTCAGGTTCTCCAGTCCTCTATGGTGGTATGGTCTGATCCTGCCTCCTCGGGGTCCCCTGTGTTACTTTCTAATAAGCGTGCACTTGCAATTATGCAGGGTGACGCAGACACCGTCTCTGACACTGCAGACGGTGATGGGGATGTGTTGCGGGGGACGGCATCGCTTGCCAGGGGGGTGCAGTTGATGATTGAGGCTGTTAGGAATGTTTTACACATTTCAGACACAGCTCCGGAACAGGTGGAGGAGGCCTTCTTCACAGATAATAAGAAACACCCCCCCTCCTTTTCCCGGCATCCAAGGAATTGAATGCTATCTTTGAAAAGGCATGGGAAACTCCGGAAAAGAAATTCCAGATTCCCAAGAGTGTCTTGGTAGCTTTTCCCTTCCCAGTGGAAGATGGGAAGAGGTGGGAATCACCGCCGATAGTCGACGCCTCTGTATCCAGGCTGTCCAAACAGGTAGTTTTACCGGTCCCGGGATCTACCGCGTTAAAGGACCCGGCAGATCGCAAGGTGGATGCTATGCTGAAATCCATTTACACGGCTTCGGGGGCTATATTGCGGCCTACTATAGCCTGTGCTTGGATTGCTAAAGCTATTGCCAGGTGGTCGATCACTCTGCAGGAGGAATCGACTACGCTGGACAAAGGTGATGTTGATTTATTTTTACGTAATATTCAGGATTCTGCAGGGTTCCCGGTGGATTCCATGAAGGACCTGGGTTCCATGCCTGCGGGGATCTCCTCCATGTCAGTCTCGGCTCGAAGAGGTCTTTGGTTGCGCAACTGGTCTGCGGACGCGGAATCCAGGAAGTGTGTGGAGGGCCTTCCGTACAAAGGTCAGGCTCTATTTGGGGAGGCGCTGGATGCGTGGATTGCCACGTCTACCCCGGGTAAGTCTCCTTTTCTCCCCTCCGCTACATCTGCTTCGAAAAAGCCCTTTTCATCTAACACGTCACAGTCCTTTTGGGCCGCTCGCCATAGGAAAAATAAGCCTTCGAACACCTTCTTCAGAGGTGATCGTGCCAAAGGAAAGAAACCCGCTCCCGTAGGTTCCCAGACCCAGAAGCCCGCTTCTGATACCCCTAAGTCCTCTGTCACTGCCAGTCTGCACCGCGGGAGATGCCAGTGGGGTCCCATCCCAGCTGCGTGCGGCTCAGGATGGGCCCCGGCTGAAGGAGACACTAGCTCTCCGGAGACTGGCCGGACACCGCTGCGTGCGGCGCGTGTCGGGGCCGCTCCGTCGGCAGAAGATCCTGGCAGTGGGCAGCGGTGAGTATAAGTGGCCGAATACCGCTGCGTGCGGCGCTGGCGGGGCCACTCCATCATCCTGCACAGCAGTACGGTGAGTACAAACGCTTTGAGTGCGTCACCCGCTCCCAGCTTAACAGAGGCGCCCTAACAGTTTTCAATTTGGCGCCATTACAGGGGGGCGGAGCTTAATGCCGCTCTACTCAGCGGGCTCAGCTCTCCCCGCTCCCCAGCCGTGGCTCACATTGCACCTAAACAGCGCAGCACTCTCCATGCTGGCGGGGATGCGGGGTGAATTTAGATATACTAAACTGCCATATTCTGCTGGGCTTAGAGGACTAGTCCCTCATATCAGGGAGCGGGCAGTCCTGTGATTCACTCAAGACTGTTTTCATTTATTAAGCGCGCGCCCCTCTCTCTTCCCCCGCTCAGTGCGGCTCACAGAGCCGGCGCGGGGATTCCGCAGGAGGCGCTCTGCAATTTTAAATCTGGCGCCAGCGCTGCCGCGGCACGCTTTGCCGGCAGGGGATGCAGGACGCCCACCGCTGCAGTTGCGCTGAAGATGTTTAAGTTTTAATTTGAGGGGGGGTGGAACTTATTCCCGCTTTACTCAGCGGGCTCCGCGGCTCGTATTGCAAGGGCGCTCACCGCTAGGTACTGAGGTATATTAGTTTTGGATTGAGCGCCATGACGGGGGGGCAGAGCTTACTCCCAACAGGGACCTCAGATCCCGGCTGCCCCTGTGGCTCTGCATGCGCTGGCGGCCATTTCCTCCCTGCAGGGGAGACCTCATCTCATCTTCATAGACTGCCCGGTTAGGCTCACTGTATAGGCTATATATAGGGTATAGAACTATAAGCTTCCAGCGCAATTTCTTATACTAACGACCTTGCCACATAATATTTTCCCGTGCTTTTATCACAGACCGCCATTTGGGAATGGCCAGCACAGTTGGTGTAATGGTTAGCATTGCTGCCTCACAGTAGTATGGTCTTGGGTTCAGTTCCCACCACTCAACCAGCCAATCTTCCGTGAATCATGTATTGCACCTGTTTTTCCTAATTTGGGAGAACACTACATGCGGGGCGGGTGTTGCCTTCCCTTTTATCATTCCTTTGTTTCACTTGGTACTAATGCTGTTTGTAATTTGGGGAATGTGTGTGGCATCAGACAAATAGCCGCTGTGGCTCAGTACGCTAGTAGCGGGGACATCTGCACATAGAGATCGGGGTTTGAATCCCAACAAGAACCAACTTTAAGGTAACGTTATAGTGCAGGGATTACATAGCGCTACACTTCTTTAACCTACCTTTTCCCTTTTCGTTTTACTGAACGTATCACCCGGGACAGCCAGCGAAATCCTTGTTATGTGTGGATTGTGTGGTGGAACCATCTGCTTAGCCCTCAACACAACTGCAGCACGCTCCAGTTTGAACAGCTCAGCTTATGCAGGTAATGTCACTGCTAACCAGAGACCACATTCGTCATTTCTCCTCTCCAGGTTTCTAAAAGGAGCTTGCTAACCTCCATGTTACACGACTCTGCGGATGAGAGGCCTCTCTTGGAGGACGCAAGAGATGTACAGGATACGAGGCGCATTGTACAGCAGTTCGTCTAGTGCTGCAGGTAAAGGAGCGCTTCATGTCCCTCGGGGTTCGGCGGAAATGACAGCGACTTGTCCAGTTTCGGATGAGCTGGATGTGCTCCGGTCGGCGGCCTAGAGACATCCGAATACACAATTTCAGGTATCAAACAATGTTTGTTTTCCTATCCTTTCCCCGCAGATAGCAGGAAACGATATCAGACCTCTCCACGGGTAGACCCCTCGATGTATCGCCGGTCCACGAAGCTGCCGGTTCCTGGGGCTACCTTGCGGAGCCAGCCATCTGAGAGATATAGGTGCTCCCTTGTCCGGAGCAGGTAGGTTGTAGAACAATTGTCCTTTGGGTTACATAGTTTACATCAGGATCAACTGATTCCTTGGGCATTTTAGAGTTACGGTTCTGCTTTATGTTCTTTTGAGGTCTCCAAGGAAGTTTGTATACTCGGAGCCTGAATTTCCGCTTGGGTTGTCTTAACTCGACGACCTTTAGGACTGCGACAGTGACAGTCGGATCTTGAATCCTAATGGGCAGCAGTGGCATGGTTCATTACGGGCCTGGTCGGGAAGGATCTTCCTGCCTGGATTTCTCAGGCCATTGGGGTAAGTCCATTTTTCTTTCCCCTACTGCTGCTCCAGCTCCAAGACGGACCTATACCGGTCTTTCCTTTAGATCTTTCCGTGCCCTTTCCGGGTTTCGAGTCCGTCACCAAGGGATCTCAGAGTAAGAGGCCGAGACAGACGTTCAGCATTCTTGGACCAATCGGATTGTAGGTCCTCCAACACACCCACCACAGGAGACCTCCCTCGGACCTCCCTCCCACCTGGGAGATTCCGGGGTGGGCGCATGTCTGTTTTTTCTGGGAAGCCTGGGTATGCTTGGGTTAGGTTTCTCATCACGGGCGTTTTCATACTAGATTTTGGAATACAACCGCCTCAGTGGTCCCTCAAAATGGGTGGCCCGGTTTCCGACGACAGAGTCGTACTGCAGGCGGTGTTCCAGATGCTTCTAACCGCAAGGGTGCTGATCCCTGTTTCCGCACATCATTGGAATCGGGGCATTTTCTCAGGCCTTTGTTTTTTGTTTTCCTTTTCCGTGCCGAAGCCAGATGGCTCGGCCAGGCCTATTCTGAACTAAGAATCCCTTCAGTTTGTGATTGCTAGTTTGGAGAAAAGAGGGTTTAGGCGTCCTTAGTCATCTAAGATGCCTGTTTACTGGTTTCCATTGCCCTTCCTCATCGGGCTTTTCTCCGATTCGTAGTACAGGATACTCATTTCCACTTTCGGACTTTTCCGTTCGGTCTCTCTTCCGCTCCCACCGTGTTCATGAAGGTCACAAGATGGCCCTACTTCAAAGGCAGGGAGTGGCGTTTGTTCCCTAACTGGACAATCTACTGCTGGAAACCCACTCTGCAGATTAGGTTGCTTCTGAATATCCGGAGGATCCAGGATCCTCTGATTCGACACTGGTTCCATTTATGCTCCTCGTACTGTGTTCTGTTTTTAGGGATGGTTCTCAGCTCGGCCCGTCAGAGATTTTCCTCCCTCGGGACTAGTTCCCCTCTCTCTTCAGCCAAGTGCGGCGCTAAGAGAGGTCACCTACATCCTCCTCTGAGCAGAGGTCAACAATCTTCATTCCAGTTCAGGCACTCGGGTGAGTGGACATTCCCCCGAGTTTTGTCAGCTGGTCCGCAATTGGCGGAGAACTCGGTTCGTCCTCATGGCGTTCCAACTGACTCTTCAACTGCCCCTTTACTACTCTTGGACGTGTGCTCACGGCTCCTTGGAGCTTCTGGTTAGTCTATCTTTCCTGCTTTTTTTGTTACTACCTCACTTTCTGCAACGCATAAAGGGAGAATGTGCGCTAGTCCTCCCGGTATTCCATTTTGGCTGCGCAAGGCTTGGAAATCCACCCTGCACCTGTTGTCAGTAGAGGTGCCTTGGCCCCTACCTCTGTGGGAATGTCTTCTTCAACAGGGTCCTTTTCTTTGTTCAGTCTTCCACAGGTTTCGTTTAACGGGGTGGCCGTTCGAGACCTTTTCAGAAGGAAGGAGTTCCCTAGTTCGGTTATGCCTACTGCGCCCCGATTTTGGAAGTCAGTTGCATCATCTCACTTTTGCCATTTTTGGAACCTTTTAGTGGCCTGGTGTGGATGACGAGGGTTTTTCCCTTCGGTTTTTCATTTAATCGCCTTCTTTGGTTTCTCCAGGTGGTTTGCTCGGCTGCGCTTTACTCAGTTGACCTGAGTTTCAGGTCTCTGCTCTTTCGGTTTTCTTCCTAAGATAATTAGCCTGGCAGCCGGAAGTTCAGGCTTTCTTGCACGGAGTTCTCTACCGGCAACCCCCCTTTCGAATAGGGTTACGGCTGAGCTTCATACTCAGCTGTCATTTCTTCCAGGGGTGATGTCCACTTTTCATATAAATCTGACACTTGTGTTTTCTCTGGCTGGGTCCACAGGATAACATTGGTATATGGTTGAGTGACAGCGGAAATGGCACCAACACGGTCACGAGCTTTCTGGCCTCCCAGGATGCATCGGGGCTTCCCCATATAATCCCGCCCACTGACTCAGATCAGTTTTCTGCTTGGTGCGGCAGGAAGCCGCATGGTCACAGGGCTGCTGTAGATAAAGCAGCCTGAAGCTTTTATTATTTTATTTTTATAGACTTACTATGTTTTTTTTTAGCGTCTTTTCTTAACAGCGTCTTAAACGCATACTGGAAAGAGTCGCTCCAACAACTCCCCACCGGGTCGCAACAATGCTTACCTTCGCGGTTCAGTGCTGTCTCGACGGTCGTCTGTGTCGGATGTTCTAGCAGGTCCAGCAGACGTAACCAGGCTGTGGCCAGAGCATGGGGGGAAGGTAAGTCTGGATTTCCTCTTACTAGAGGGGTCTGGACACAGCTACACTGTATTGGTGGAGACTACAAACAGTGTGTTGATGCGCCGAACATCTCGAGTGTGACAGCGCTACGCTCTAGGGATCATAGGCGCCAGGACTAGGAGAGGCCTCGATCCTTAGGGTTTAAGTCAACGGGGGGATTCAGACGCTCTCCTGGCCGCCCCTCCTCCGAGTTCATGACCAGTTTCCGCGCGTCTCCCGTCCATGAACTGAATGACCTCACTTCCGTCTCACATGCTACCACGAGGGTACACGGTCGCAGCTTAGACGCTGCGGTTGTATACACTAAAGATCCCGCCTAGACCGAGTCGCAAGCCTTAGCGTCTGCATACACGTGGAAGTCGCTGAGTGTCCGTGTCCGTCAGTGAGCGACTGTGTCCGTTATCAAGAGCGGTAGTGTACATTAGTAACGTCTGAATCCACTCAGCGTCTTACAAGCGCATTTGCTTGGATATGGAAGTGTGGTGAGTCTCCCTGTATCCCGCTCTACAGAGGAAGGGTATACAGCACTAAAAATTCTCTCTACTTAGTATGACTTGTTAATTTTTAGTACATATTGCATATGAGATCTGTATATTACTGTGTTTTCTGCATGTTATGTTGAAAAAGAACCAGTTGAAACAGAAGTAAAATTTTCCTACTTACTTGTAAGTTGTTATGGGGGTTGTATTCTCATATGACAATGTCTAATGCTTTAACATGTGACTGACTGCTGGTATGTGTGCTGACTTTTCTATGTAACGTCAGTCCTGTTCTGACCCTCAATTCAGGTGCACTGTGGTCAGATTGATCTCACTTCTGTATACTCATATATAGGTGATTTTCAGTCACAATTTGTGTAGTCATTAACAGAGTATTACCATGTCTGTGAGCGGCAAAATTGACGAGGAGAATTTATCAAGCACTCCTACATCCCTAACATGCTTATCTTTTAAGACAGGGTTAATTGGTATGGACCAATTGGTCACTTATGAGGGGTTGTGTGCGAACTGTTTTGCTTTTCAGCAAAGTAAAAAACAGGAGTTGGTTCAACCACCAACAGAGCCACCATGGAATATGTTCGCAAAGACTTTATCCTCAATAGCGGACAGGTTAACTCCGGTAGCACCACCTCAAGGGTTAGGTTACACTATTAACCCATACATGCAGCTCCCTTCCTACGGCTTGGTTCCAGTAGCCTCTACAAGCAACCAAGGGACAGGCAAGACTAAGACAGATGCGTCTATGTGGCAGACTACACAAGATGATACAACAGATGATGATACAGTATATTCAAATAATCCGTATGATAATCAGTCGCAGAGTTTTAGTTCATAGGATGTAGCTGAACTTATTAATGCTGTGAAGGCTGTTCTCTCTTTGGAAGAGCCAGCTAAGACTGTGTTAAAATCTAAAGCACCTGTGTTTAAATGAACAAAATCAGTTAAAACTGAATTCCCAGCGTCAGATGAGCTGACGGAAATGATGGATGAGTCTTGGGCGACGCCCAGTAAGAAATATAAGATTCCGAAAAGATGAAACTCTTATCCTTTTCCAGCTGCGGATTGTTCGAAAAGAGAAGTTCCTCCAAAAGTAGATGCGCATGTACTGCGACTTGTGCATAAATCTGCTTTACCACTGTCATCTACCTCGCTAAATGATGTCACAGACAGAAGGGTAGATAGCTTCTTGAAAAATTTATTTTCTCTAGTAGGATCAGTGGTAAGACCTGCTATGGCTTCGGCCTGGGTAGCAAAGGCAATGGGCGAATGGATAGAGGAACTAGAAAATGACATCTCTTCTCCTACTAGGGAGCAAGAGTATAATTTAAGCCATTTAAGACAATCTGCCTAATACTTGGAAGAAGCAGCAATTGATATGGGTACAGTTGCTTCTAAAGCTTCTGCCTTGACAGTAGCCGCTCGCAGAGCAGTTTGGCTACGTACCTGGAAGGCAGATGCGGAATCCAAGAAAGAATTGGAAGCATTGCCTTTCATTGGTAATATATTGTTTGGGAAACCATTATCGGAAATCCTAGAATCAGAGGCTGAATCAAAGAAGGTCAGATTTCTGGCTACTTATAACCCTAAGTCTAAGGGTTCAAAGTTTCGCTCATTTCGTTGGCATAGCGAAAGCTTAAAGAGGAGTCTAAGCAACCCCAGTTCAAAACCAGGGGTAGGAAGCAGTGGGCTAGCAAAAAGCCAGCTTCCAAGCCTGAACAGAAACCATCAGCCTGAAGAGACGGGCCTCCGCCCTGAGGATTCCAGGGTTGGGGGCCGACTCCTTCATTTTGCACACATATGGCAGCAGTCAACAACAGATGCTTGGGTGCAGAAGGTGGTATCTCAGGGGTATGGGTTCCCATGCAGGAGGCAGCCTCCTCAAAGATTTTTTTGCACCAGCCCATCTCGTATAGAGTCGAAGGCCAGTGCCCTGCAAGAAGCAGTCCAAAACTTACTGCAGTCAGGTGTGATTGTCCCAGTACCGCCATCACAGAGGGGGCAGGGGTTTTACTCCAGTCTATTTCTGATCCAGAAGCCAAATGGGTCATTTCGACCAATTCTCAATCTGAAAATGTTAAACAAATACATCTGGATCCCGAAGTTCCACATGGAGACGTTACGCTCCATAATGTTGGCTATGGAACCAGGATATTACATGGTATCTCTGGATGTACGGGATGCTTACCTACATGTGCCTATAGCACTGTCTCATCAGTGTTACCTCAGGTTTGCCATCCTTCAGGAACATTTTCAGTTCCAAGCTCTGCCCTTCAGGCTAGCAACAGCGCCCAGGGTGTTTACCAAGATTATGGTGGTTATGGCAGCTTGTCTGCGCAAAAAGGGGATAAGAATATTCCCATACCTTGACGACCTGTTAATCTTAGCACATTCGCAAGATTTGCTTTTGAGCCATCTTCAACAGACAATAGTTTGTTTACAGAGACACGGGTGGCTCATAAATTGGGAAAAGTCGTCATTGAATCCGTCACAGCGGATGGTTCATTTGGGGGCCATATTGGATTCAGACCTACAGAAAGTTCTCTTACCAGAGAAAAAGATAGTCAAGGTGCAGGTCATGGCTCAGGAAGCGCTGCACGCCCAGACAATGTCAGTCCATGCAGCAATGCGACTGTTGGGTCTGATGGTATCAACCTTCGACATGGTGGAATATGCGCAATTCCACTCCAGACCATTGCAGCACCTTATTCTGACCGAATGGAACGGAAATCATCAGACGATAAAAAAGCAGATGATAAAGTTTCCAGTAAACGTAAAAAGGTCTCTAGCGTGGTGGCTACAAACAGACCATTTAAACAAGGGGAGACCCTTTTGGATAAAAGAATGGCAAGTCCTGACAACAGATGCCAGCCTGCAAGGCTGGGGTGCGGTACTCGGAAGCCTTTGGTTCCAGTGAAAATTGACCGCATGGGAAAGTCGCCTGCCAATAAATCTGTTGGAAATAAGGGCCATTTATATGGCTCTAGTTCAGGCAAAGAACAGTCTGCAAGGAAGACCGGTCCAGATTCGCTCAGACAATGCGACGACAGTAGCGTACCTCAATCATCAAGGAGGAACTCACAGCAAAAGATTGATGGAGGAAGAAACTCCCATTCTAAGATGGGCAGAACTCCATCTTCCAGCATTGTCAGCAGTGTTTGTCCCAGGTGTTCTGAACTGGGAAGCGGTCGACACACCATTCAGGAAACCGAATGGGCATTACACCCAGAAGTGTTTCAGACACTAGTCAAAAGATGGGGTCTACCAGAGATAGACCTCATGGCGTCTCGTCTAAACAACAAAGTTCCAAGGTACGGATCGAGAACAAGGGACCCAGAAGTGGTCCTTGTAGACGCACTGTCAGTAGAATGGAAATTTCATCTGGCATATCTGTTCCCTCCAATATCTCTGTTACCCAGAGTAGTGAGAAAAATAAAGCAAGCAAGGGGAGCCATAATTCTAATAGCTCCAGCTTGGCCAAGAAGGCATTGGTACACAGATCTACTGAGGATGTCTGTGGAAGCACCAATACTGCTCCCTCAATGTCCAGATCTGCTAATGCAGGGTCCTTGTTGCCACAGTCATCTGGATCGTCTGTCTTTGACGGCATGGCTATTGAAACATCTATCTTAGAAGCTAGAGGTTTTTCAAATCAAGTAATCCAAACTATGCTTAGAGCAAGAAAGCCTTCTTCAGCTCGTGTGTATCATAGAATATGGCAAGCTTATATTCATTGGTGTACTGGAAAAAATTTGAATCCAAGATCTTTTAAAGTATCCAGGATTTTGGATTTCCTTCAAGCAGGATTGGATAAAGGTTTGAAAGTGGCTTCTTTGAGAGTTCAAGTATCAGCATTAAATGTATGGTTTCAGCGAAAGATTGCTGATTTACAGGATGTACGTACTTTCTTTCAGGGAGTGGTACATATTCAACCTCCATTTGTTCCTCCTGCAGCTCCCTGGGATTTGAATTTAGTTCTTAAATTCCTCCAGGGTCCTCCGTTTGAACCGCTTAAGAGAGCAGATCTTAAATGGTTAACGGTTAAAGTACTTTCTCTGACGTCCTAGTGGATGCTGGGTACTCCGTAAGGACCATGGGGAATAGACGGGCTCCGCAGGAGACTGGGCACTCTTTAAAGAAAGATTAGGTACTACATCTGGTGTGCACTGGCTCCTCCCTCTATGCCCCTCCTCCAGACCTCTGTTAGAATCTGTGCCCGGCCAGAGCTGGATGCACTTAGTGGGCTCTCCTGAGTTCACTATAAAGAAAGTATTTAGGTTTTTTATTTTCAGTGAGATCTGCTGGCAACAGACTCACTGCTACGTGGGACTTAGGGGAGAGAAGCAAACCTACCTGCTTGCAGCTAGTTTGTGCTTCTAAGGCTACTGGACACCATTAGCTCCAGAGGGATCGAACACAGGGCCCGACCTCGATCGTCCGTTCCCGAAGCCGCGCCGCCGTCCCCCTTGCAGAGCCAGAAGACGGAAGATTCCGGAGAAAATCGGCGGCTGAAGACTCCGGTCTTCAATAAGTAGCGCACAGCACTGCAGCTGTGCGCCATTGCTCCCACAGCACACCACACGCTCCGGTCACTGGTGGGTGCAGGGCGCTGAGGGGGGGCGCCCTGGGCTGCAATTAGTATACCTTAAGTGGCAAAATGCACATAATACAGTTCTAAACTGTATATGTGCCAAATCCCCCGCCATAATTATTATTTAAAAAGCGGGAGAAGCCCGCCGCTGAAGGGGCGGGGCTATCTTCCTCAGCACAGCCAGCGCCATTTTCTCTTCACAGCTCCGCTGGAAGGACGCTCCCCAGGCTCTCCCCTGCAGTATACACTACAGAAAGGGTAAAAAAGAGAGGGGGGGGCACATAAATTTAGGCGCAAATTGTGATATAAGCAGCTATTGGGGGAAAATTCACTTTGTGTATAGTGTAAATCCCTCCGTTATATAGCGCTCTGGTGTGTGCTGGCATACTCTCTCTCTGTCTCCCCAAAGGACTTTGTGGGGTCCTGTCCTCAGTCAGAGCATTCCCTGGGTGTGTGTGTGCGGTGTGTCGGTACGGCTGTGTCGACATGTTTGATGAGGACGCTTACGTGGAGGCGGAGCAGGTGCCGATAAGTGTGATGTCACCCCCTGCGGGGCCGACACCAGAGTGGATGGATATGTGGAAGGTATTAACCGACAGTGTCAACTCCTTCCATAAAAGGTTCGATGACGCAGCTTTGGGACAGCCGGCATCTCAGCCCGCGCCTGCCCAGGCATCTCAGAGGCCATCAGGGGCTCAAAAACGCCTGCTACCTCAGATGGCAGACACAGATGTCGACACGGAGTCTGACTCCAGTGTCGACGAGGATGAGACAAATGTACAATCCACAAGGGCCATCCGATGCATGATTACGCAATGAAAAATGTGTTGCACATTTCTGACATTAACCCGGTTACCACAAAAAAGGGTATTATGTTTGGGGAGAAAAAGCAGCCAGTGACTTTTCCCCCATCTGATGAGTTAAATGAATTGTGTGAAGAAGCGTGGGGTTCCCCAGATAAGAAACTAGTGATTTCTATGCGGTTACTAATGGCGTAGCCTTTCCCGCCAACGGATAGGTTACGCTGGGAGACATCCCCTAAGGTGGACAAGGTGCTCACACGCTTCTCAAAAAAGGTGGCACTGCCGTCTCAGGATACGGCCGCCTTAAAGGAGCCTGCAGATAGAAAGCAGGAGGCTATCCTGAAGTCTGTGTATACGCACTCAGGTACTATACTGAGACCTGCTATTGCTTCAGCATGGATGTGTAGTGCTGCAGCAGCAGCATGGTCTGATTCCCTGTCTGATAACATTGATTCCCTTGACAGGGACACTATTTTGCTAACCATAGAGCATATTAAAGACGTAGTCTTATATATGAGGGATGCACAGAGGGACATTTGCCGGCTGGCATCTAGAATTAATGCAATGTCCATTTCTGCCAGGAGAGTATTATGGACTCTGCAGTGGACAGGTGATGCTGATTCTAAAAGGCACAAGGAAGTTTTGCCTTATAAGGGTGAGGAATTGTTTGGGGATGGTCTCTCGGACCTCGTATCCACAGCAACAGCTGGGAAGTCGACTTTTTTACCTCAGGTTCCCTCACAGCCTAAGAAAGCACCATATTATCAAGTACAGTCCTTTCGGCCTCAGAAAGGCAAGCGGGTTAGAGGCGAGTCCTTTCTGCCCAGAGGCAGGGGTAGAGGGAAAAAGCTGCACCAGACAGCCAGTTCCCAGGAACAAAAATCCTCCCCTGCTTCCACTAAGTCCACCGCATGACGCTGGGGCCAGGTGCGGTGGGGGCCCGTCTCCGGAACTTCAGCGACCAGTGGGTTCGCTCACAGGTGGATCTCTGGGTTCTACAAGTGGTATCTCAGGGATACAAGCTGGAGTTCGAGACGTCTCCCCCTCGCCGTTACCTCAAATCAGCCTTGCCAGCTGCTCCCCAGGACAGGGAGGTAGTACTGGCGGCAATTCACAAGCTGTACCTCCAGCAGGTGATAATCAAAGTTCCCCTCCTTCAACAGGGACGGGGTTACTATTCCACAATGTTTGTGGTACCGAAATCGGACGGTTCGGTGAGACCCATTCTAAATTTGAAATCCTTGAACACTTATATAAGAAAGTTCAAGTTCAAAATGGAATCGCTCAGGGCGGTTATTGCAAGCCTGGAAGAGGGGGATTATATGGTATCACTGGACATCAAGGATGCTTACCTACATGTCCCCGTTTACCCACCACACCAGGAGTACTTCCGATTTGTGGTACAGGACTGCCATTACCAATTCCAGACGTTGCCGTTTGGTCTGTCCACGGCACCGAGGGTGTTTACCAAGGTAATGGCCGAAATGATGATACTCCTTCGAAAGAAAAACAAACCAATGGATTTGCACCTGGCGCTAATCACTAACCCTAGTGAAAGCAGCTGAACTCTGAGGGATGATCCAAAAACCCTCCAAGAAAAGAATAAACCAACAAAGAATGAGACAGCGCTACCCACTTTGGTTATAAGATTTGAATTTATCTTTTTTTAAAAAGTACATACACAAAAGATGACAAAAAAGAAATAAATATATGAATGCAAACAAAAAGATACCGGCCAGTATCACATATATGATTAAATGAAGTGTAATCCAACAATATAATAAAATATACTACTTAAAATTTGCACTAGCAAATTAATAACGAGATTATATATAGCTCTGAACTTTATATTGATGAGTGCTATATTAACAGTCCCGGTAATTGGCACAATGGTTTACTACGCCCCAATAAACAAGCATGTATTTCCTTATCCAAGCAGCTTTTCAGTAATCCAAATCTGGCAGGGTTAGTATTGTTATGTAACTGCACAAAATTCTGGAAGGAGCACACTTTTAAAATAATGTCCTGTAGAAATAGACAGCCAATTTCCAGTAACAGAAGCAAGGTTAGTAGATTAGCTGAGCCCTTTTTTTTGCATTGATCCAGGATTAGAGCACATATAGCCAACGCACTCAACTTAGATGTTATCCTTTCCGGCTGCACAAGCTAGCAGCATGTGAATCAAAGGGTCACCAACGCTTTATAACACTCTTAACCCTGTGCACTGGGGTATGAGTGATATTAGTTCAGATGACACTGATGAAGCCGCTGATAACGGACCCTGAGGCGGAGAAACGCGTTTGAGAGGGATAAAGATAAAGTACTGTGAGTTAAAGAGTAAGTCTCTCACCCCTTGCAATACCGGGTGTAGAGCTTATCACTTACATTTACCAGCCGGTGAACTAATATCACTCATACCCCAGTGCACAGGGTTAAGAGTGTTATAAAGCGTTGGTGACCCTTTGATTCACATGCTGCTAGCTTGTGCAGCCGGAAAGGATAACATCTAAGTTGAGTGCGTTGGCTATATGTGCTCTAATCCTGGATCAATGCAAAAAAAAGGGCTCAGCTAATCTACTAACCTTGCTTCTGTTACTGGAAATTGGCTGTCTATTTCTACAGGACATTATTTTAAAAGTGTGCTCCTTCCAGAATTTTGTGCAGTTACATAACAATACTAACCCTGCCAGATTTGGATTACTGAAAAGCTGCTTGGATAAGGAAATACATGCTTGTTTATTGGGGCGTAGTAAACCATTGTGCCAATTACCGGGACTGTTAATATAGCACTCATCAATATAAAGTTCAGAGCTATATATAATCTCGTTATTAATTTGCTAGTGCAAATTTTAAGTAGTATATTTTATTATATTGTTGGATTACACTTCATTTAATCATATATGTGATACTGGCCGGTATCTTTTTGTTTGCATTCATATATTTATTTCTTTTTTGTCATCTTTTGTGTATGTACTTTTTAAAAAAAGATAAATTCAAATCTTATAACCAAAGTGGGTAGCGCTGTCTCATTCTTTGTTGGTTTATCCTTCGAAAGAAGGGAGTTATAATTATCCCGTACTTGGACCTCGCCTTTATAAGGAGATCGTCCATGGAGCAGTTGTTGGTCGGAGTAGCACTATCTCAGGAAGTGCTACAACAGCACGGCTGGATTCTGAATATCCCAAAGTCGCAGCTGGTTCCTACGATGCGTCTGCTGTTCTTGGGTATGATTCTGGACACAGTACAGAAAAAGGTGTTTGTCCCGGAGGAGAAGGAGTTGTCATCTCTGGTCAGAGACCTCCTGAAACCAAAACAGGTGTCGGTGCATCACTGCACGCGAGTCCTGGGAAAGATGGTAGCTTCTTACGAAGCAATTCCCTTCGGCAGGTTCCATGCAAGGATCTTTCAGTGGGATCTGTTAGACAAGTGTTCCGGATCGCATCTTCAGATGCATCGGCTGATCACCCTGTCCCCGAGGGCCAGGGTGTCTCTGCTGTGGTGGCTGCAGAGTGCTCATCTTCTCGAGGGCCGCAGATTCGGCATACAGGACTGGGTCCTGGTGACCACGGATGCAAGCCTCCGAGGTTGGGGGGCAGTAACTCAGGGAAGAAACTTCCAAGGACAATGGTCGAGTCAGGAGACTTCCCTACACATAAATATTCTGGAGCTAAGGGCCATTTACAATGCTCTAAGTCAAGCAAAACCCCTGCTTCAAAACCAGCCGGTGCTGATTCAGTCAGACAACATCACGGCGGTCGCCCATGTAAACCGACAGGGCGGCACAAGAAGCAGGATGGCTATGGCAGAAGCCACAAGGATTCTCCGATGGGCGGAAAATCACGTGATAGCACTGTCAGCAGTGTTCATTCCGGGAATGGACAACTGGGAAGCAGACTTCCTCAGCAGGCACGACCTCCACCCGGGAGAGTGGGGACTTCATCCAGAAGTCTTCCAGCTGATTGTAAATCGTTGGGAAAGGCCACAGGTGGACATGATGGCGTCCCGCCTCAACAAAAAGCTAAAAAGATATTGCGCCAGGTCAAGGGACCCTCAGGCGATAGCTGTGGACGCTCTAGTGACACCGTGGGTGTACCAGTCGGTTTATGTGTTCCCTCCTCTTCCTCTCATACCAAAGGTACTGAGGATAATAAGAAAGAGAGGAGTAAGAACTATGCTCATCGTTCCGGATTGGCCAAGAAGAACTTGGTACCCGGAACTACAAGAAATGATCTCAGAGGACCCTTGGCCTCTGCCGCTCCGACAGGACCTGCTACAGCAGGGGCCCTGTCTGTTCCAAGACTTACCGCGGCTGCGTTTGACAGCATGGCGGTTGAACGTCGGATCCTGATGGAAAAGGGCATTCCGGTTGAAGTCATTCCTACGCTGATAAAAGCTAGGAAGGATGTGACAGCAAAACATTATCACCGCATATGGCGAAAATATGTTGCTTGGTGTGAGGCTATGAAGGCCCCAACAGAGGAATTTCAGCTGGGTCGATTTCTGCACTTCCTACAGTCAGGAGTGACTATGGGCCTAAAATTGGGATCCATAAAAGACCAGATTTCGGCCCTGTCTATTTTCTTTCAAAAAGAACTGGCTTCACTGCCTGAAGTTCAGACGTTTGTTAAGGGAGTGCTGCATATTCAGCCCCCTTTTGTGCCTCCAGTGGCACCTTGGGATCTCAACGTTGTGTTGGATTTCCTAAAATCACATTGGTTTGAGCCACTTCAGACCGTGGAGTTGAAATATCTCACGTGGAAAGTGGTCATGCTTTTGGCCTTGGCTTCGGCTGGGCGTGTGTCAGAATTGGCGGCTTTGTCATGTAAGAGCCCCTATCTGATCTTCCATATGGACAGGGCAGAATTGAGGACTCGTCCCCAATTTCTCCCTAAGGTGGTATCAGCGTTTCATTTGAACCAACCTATTGTGGTGCCTGCTGCTACTCGGGACTTGGAGGCTTCCAAGTTGCTGGACGTAGTCCGGGCCCTGAAAATCTATGTTTCCAGGACGGCTAGAGTCAGAAAAACTGACTCGCTGTTTATCCTGCATGCACCCAACAAGCTGGGTGCTCCTGCTTCTAAGCAGACTATTGCTCGCTGGATCTGTAGCACGATTCAGCTTGCACATTCTGCGGCTGGACTGCCGCATCCTAAATCAGTCAAAGCCCATTCCACGAGGAAGGTGGGCTCTTCTTGGGCGGCTGCCCGAGGGGTCTCGGCTTTACAACTTTGCCGAGCTGCTACCTGGTCGGGATCAAACACGTTTGCAAAATTCTACAAGTTTGATACCCTGGCTGAGGAGGACCTTGAGTTTGCTCATTCGGTGCTGCAGAGTCATCCGCACTCTCCCGCCCGTTTGGGAGCTTTGGTATAATCCCCATGGTCATTACGGAGTACCCAGCATCCACTAGGACGTCAGAGAAAATAAGAATTTACTCACCGGTAATTCTATTTCTCGTAGTCCGTAGTGGATGCTGGGAGCCCGTCCCAAGTGCGGACTTCTGCAATACTTGTATATAGTTATTGCTTAACTATAGGGTTATTGTTCTGAGCCATCTGTTTAATGGGGCTCAGCTGTTGTTCATACTGTTAACTGGGTATAGTTATCACAAGTTGTACGGTGTGATTGGTGTGGCTGGTATGAGTCTTACCCTGGATTCCAAATCCTTTGCTAGTAATGTCAGCTCTTCCGGGCACAGTTTCCCTAACTGAGGTCTGGAGGAGGGGCATAGAGGGAGGAGCCAGTGCACACCAGATGTAGTACCTAATCTTTCTTTAAAGAGTGCCCAGTCTCCTGCGGAGCCCGTCTATTCCCGATGGTCCTTACGGAGTACCCAGCATCCACTACGGACTAAGAGAAATAGAATTACCGGTGAGTAAATTCTTATTTTTTCTACTGGCAATGGCTTCAGCCAGAAGAGTGTCAGATTTAGGAGCGTTATCGTGTAAGTCTACTTTCCTAAGTTTTTTTCCAGACAGAGCAGTTCTCAGAACGAGATCTGGTTATCTTCCAAAGGTGGTTTCAAAGTTTCACCTTAATGAAGAGATTGTAGTCCCAGCTTTTCAGGTATCGGGACTATCTGCGGGAGAAGCGTCACTGGACGTAGTCCGAGCTTTAAGAATCTACATAGATCGTACTAGTGCCATCAGGAAAACAGATTCTCTCTTCATCCTCTACGGATCTCATAGAAGAGGATGGCCTGCTAGTAAACAGACGCTGGCGAGATGGCACCGAATGGTAATATCAGAAGCTTATTCTCATGCAGATCTCCCTACTCCGGCTAATGTCTCTGCACACTCTACACGTAAGGAAGGTCCTTCATGGGCAGCGTAACAGGGTGCTTCAGCAGAACAGATATGTAAGGCAGCCACATGGTCTTCCATAAACATATTCATTAGATATTATGCCTTGGATACTTTTGCCTCTCATGACGCAGACTTTGGGCGAAAGGTCCTCCTGTGTAATCAGGAGCGTCCCCACCACTAAAATTGGCTTTGGGAATCCCAATATTATCCTGTGGATAATCCTGTGGACCCAGCCAGAGAAATAGACGTTATGGTAAGAACTTACCATTGATAACGTGATTTCTCTTATGTCCACAGGGAACCCACCCTGACGCACCTGATTTGAGGATCTTGACAATCACTAAATCTCTTCCCTCTTGTATGGAAGGGTGTGCATGTGTGTTCTTATCGCCTAAATAGGTTTCTACCTGATGCTCCTGCCTAAATCGCTGTGGAAAGAACTGATCTGACTGAGTCAGTGGGCGGGATTATATGGGGAAGCCCCGATGCATCCTAGGAGGCCAGAAAGCTCGTGACCGTGTTGGTGCCATTTCCGCTGTCGCTCAACCATATCCCAATGTTATCCTGTGGATACCTGTGGACATAAGAGAAATCACGTTATCAACGGTAAGTTCTTTCCATAACATCTATTTCGGCCCTCTCGGCGGTTTCACCGGATTCGTGACCGTTTGGATGTTGTCAGGGCTCTCCGACTCTGTACAGAGGTCTTTGGCTGTTCGACAAATTGATTTAGTCTTTGTTCTGTACGAGGCTCCCGTCCTGAATGGCCGGGGTCCCAACAGCCGTTGGATATGTCTGACCGTCAGACAGTCTTTTTTGGGGTTGCTCGAGAGCCTCCGTTTTCCATTTTTGGCGCACTCCACGCGCTCTGGGGGACCTTCGGGGGCGGCCGCCCACGGGGTTTCCGTGAATGCTTTATGTTACAATGCCGCTTAGTCGGGACATCATACGTTTGTCACGTTTTATGGTTTTGACATTTTTGCGGCCTCTGTGTCACAGTTTGGCCGAACGGTTTTGCGGGAATCTTAGCGCTCTCCCTCCCGTCTTGTGAGCTCTGGGACGTCCCGATTGTATCTGCACTCCAGTGGCCCCTAGTGGATGAAGGAGAAATCAGTATTTTGGTACTTACAGATAAATCCCTTTCTCCGATTCCACAGGGGCCATTGGACGCCCACCCAGCGCTGTTTCCTCCTTCTACACTTTTTGGGTTGCATGTCACTGTGTGACTGCGCGTTTTGTTCCTATTACCCTATCATTATGTTTCCAGGTTTCCTTGGTATTATTTTGTTTTAGTTGGCTTAGCGAACCTCCTCTACTTTGACGTTGGTCTTTTCCAGCTCTCCTCGGGCACAGTTTTAACTAGACTGGCTTGGAGGGGGGACATAGTAGGGAAGGAGCTAGTCACATGGCTATAAATTTAAAGTGCCAGCTCCCAGTTACTGCCTACTATTTCCCCATTGTATCTGCACTCCAGTGGCCCCTGTGGAATCGGAGAAAGGGATTTATCGGTAAGTACCAAAATCCTGATTTTACATTTCAGCTTGAATGTTGTTTTTGTTTTTTTTGTGGGGGGGAGAGATTGAGAGAGAACCTACAGTGTAATCTATTCAGACTTCATTGCTGAGAGATTAATGGTGTTTCCAAAGCAATTGCCCATTTTACCCATTAACTAAAACAGGTTCATCTGTATACATATAATATGTATACAATTAATGATGATTATCTTTTATATCTATGCACAGTAATATTTTTGCTGTGCATACTAGAATTAGAATTTTATCAAAGAGCTTTTTTAAACGCATATATAAATCTACCATATGTCTATATATTACAGAAGATACTGAAAATAAAACTGATTCACAACATTTTTCTCCATGCTCACGAAATTACTCGCCTTTCAAACAAGACTTGTCATGTGTTCTCCCCAATTGTACACTATGGGAGAGATTTATCAAATCTTGGAGAGATGAACGGGTCTATTCATGAAGCAGTAAAAAGAGTGGTGAAGTGAGCCAATCAGCTGCTCTGTACAATTATATGCAAATTATAAATGTTACATTAATGCTGATTGGTTGCCATGAGCAACTTCTCTACTGGCTCACTTCTCCACTCTTATCACTGCTTTCACAGGCCCCATAGTACAAGCCAACAAGCTTCTGAGATTTTAGAGGCTATGCTAGAAAAAGCACAGAGACTGGTTGGTTGGTTGGTTGGTTGGTTGGTACACTCTCCCTATGAATCATTCACTTTATTGAAGAATACAGCAGAGACGTAAGCTAAGGTATATCATGTAGAAGACAACAGAACTAGAAAAAGCGCGCACTCCACTATGCAGCACGTTAGTAATGTGAAATTTGAGTAATGGAGGCTTTTCTATAGTGTTAGTATTTTTTAAACTCTCTTTAAAATATTTATTCTGTTAACGGTATAAAAGCTTACATGTGTGCATGTGAGACACGCATGTCATGTTGGATTGATGGTATATTAATGGCACTGACCTTAACCTGGCCAGAACAGCTTAGATATTTTAGGAGACCACGTAAACGAAAATGTGTTCTGCGTTTCATTACCTGCTCATAGCGCTCAAACACATGAAATGTGTGAAAGTTCTCATCACATTGGTTCAACTTTTATTTAAGGTTTGTGGCCCTTTAATACAATTTCACCACATGCTCCTCAGCCTTACTGTGCTGAAAAAAAGATTAAAAGGTGATCTAAAACCAAGACACAATCCCAGACACCGGGCCCGTGTCCTTCAGTGTCATTTCTCATGATAATTTCCTTGGAAAGTGATCTGTATACCTACTGTTCTCTGTAATTTGAGCCATCTGGAAGTGAAAGGACTTTTATGCTCGGAATCTAGGAAGGTGCTTGAACAGATGAGTAGTTATTGTCCCTTTCACCATTAAATTATTGTGTTATTGTAAGTGGTACAATATCTGGTGACGCGTTGGGTATGGTATGCCGGCTGCCGGCATATCAACATCATCGGGTGACTTGTAAAGCGGAGAGAGCGAATGGAAAGTGGATTCATTTGACTGTGAAACGTCATTGCTCTGTATACCCAAATGATGCATGTATGATAGCTGGACTGTACGTAGAACAGAGGCGTAAATATTTAATGCAGCTTGCTAAGGGTTTGTTGTTTTCTCTTCTACTGAAGGTGACATTGTTGTTCTCATTATTTTAAGACGCTGCGCCCCCCGAGAGCATTGTAGGAAGCAGTGTACAAACAAAAAATAAATAAATAAAAAAATGCTTATTGCCAGCAAAACAGAAATTGCCTTTCTCTTACGTCCTAGAGGATGCTGGGGACTCCGTAAGGACCATGGGGTATAGACGGGCTCCGCAGGAGATAGGGCACCTAAAAAGAACTTTGACTATGGGTGTGCACTGGCTCCTCTCTCTATGCCCCTCCTCCAGACCTCAGTTAGATCTTGTGCCCAGAGGAGAATGGGTGCACTGCAGAGAGCTCTCCAGAGTTTTCTGTGGAAGAAGAATTTTGTTAGGTTTTTTATTTTCAGGGAGTCCTGTTGGCAACAGGCTCCCTGCATCGTGGGACCGAGGAGAGAGAAGCAGAGCTGGCTTGTCAAGTTGGGCACTGCTTCTAAGGCTACTGGACACCATTAGCTCCAGAGGGAGTCAGAACACAGGTCTCACCTGGGGTTCGTCCCGGAGCCGTGCCGCCGTCCTCGTCACAGATGCCGAAGATAGAAGCCGGATAGAGAAGGCAGAAGACATTTTAAGCGGCAGAAGACATCAGATCTTCATGAGGTAATTGCTCCCAGTCACACACACACAGAGCAGCACTGAAGGGTGCAGGGCGCAGGGGGGGGGCGCCCTGGGCAGCAATAAACCTCACATTTTGGCACAAATACAGTTTGATTAGACTGCGGAGGCAGTAAATCTATGATCCCCCGCCATTTTATTGAAAAATCACTGGGACCGAAGCCCGCCGTCGGGTGGGCGGGGCTTGATCCTCAGCACTAACCAGCGCCATTTTCTCCACAGAAGCTGCATGAGGAAAACGCTGGCTCCCTGGTCTCTCCCCTGCTGAACTTCACAGGCTGGAAAAAAGAGGAGGGGGGGCACATTAGCGACGCAGTGAGTGGGAATTGGCATATTATATATAAAAAGCGCTATCTGGACATATTTTTTCCAGTGTTTTTAAGCGCTGGTGTGTGCTGGCATACTCTCTCTCTCCTTAGGACCTGGTTGGGGTTTTGTCCCCTTATAGGTTAATCCCTGTGTGTGTGTGTGGTGTCGGTACATGTGTGTCGACATGTCTGAGGCGGAAGGCTTCTCCAAGGAGGAGGTGGAGCAAATGAGTGGTGTGTCCCCGTCGGTTGTGTCGACTCCAGATTGGATGGACATGTGGCATATGTTGAATGCAAGTGTGGCATCTTTACATAAAAGGCTTGATAAGGCTGAATTAGGGGGGACATCAGGGGGTCAATCCTCGGATTGGACCGACTCACAGGGCCCGTCGGGGTCTCAAAAGCGTACCTTAACACAAGACACTACTACCGACACGGATTCGGATTCCAGTGTCGACTATGACGAAGTAAAATTGCACCCTAGGGTGACCAAAACCATTCAGTGTATGATTGTGGCAATAAGGGATGTGTTGCACATTGTGGATGAACCCTCGGTCCCTGACACAAGGGTACACATGTTTAAGGAAAAGAAACAGATTATTAACTTTCCCACATCTCATGAATTAAATGAATTCTTTGGAAAAGCTTGGGAGACTCCGGATAAGAGACCGCAGATCCCCAAAGGAATTTATATGGCATACCCTTTCCCTAAGCAGGACAGGGAGATTTGGGAATCACCCCCCACTGTGGACAAGGCCCTGACGCGCTTGTCCAAGAAAGTGGCGCTACCATCTCCTGACACAGCAGCCCTTAAGGACCCTGCAGATCGCAGGCAAGAAACTACCTTACAGTGTATTTATTCTCATACGGGTGCTGTGCTAAGACCGACAATTGCGTCGGCATGGGTGTGTAGCGCAATTGCAGCTTGGACAGATGAGCTGACAGATCAATTTGATAATATGGATAAGGATACTATATTCCTAACTCTAGCCCATATTAAAGACGCAGTCTTATTTATGAGGGATGCTCAAAGGGACATTGGATTGCTAGCTTCTAGGGCCAATGCCATGTCTGTCTCAGCGAGAAGATCCTTATGGACTCGCCAATGGACGGGTGATGCGGATTCCAAGAAACATGGAAGTACTACCCTATAAGGGTGATGTATTGTTTGGGGATGGGCTGACGGACCTGGTTTCCACAGCTACAGCAGGTAAATCAAATTTTTTACCATATATTCCCCAACAGCAAAAGAAAGTAACACCCTATCAGATGCAGTCCTTTCGGTCGCACAAGTCCAAAAGAGGTCGGGGATCCTCTTTCCTCACCAGAGGTAAGGGCAGAGGCAAGAGATCACCTGCTTCGGCAGGTGCCCAGGAACAAAAGTCCTCCCCGACTGCTCCAAACCCCACAGCATGACGCTGGGGCTCCCCTGAGGGAGTCCGCACCGGTGGGGGCACGTCTTCAACTTTTCAGTCAGGCCTGGGTCAGATCAGACCTGAATCCCTGGGTGTTGGAAATAGTTTCCCAGGGGTACAAACTGGAATTCGATGAGGTGCCCCCGCGCCGATTTTTCAAATCAGCCCTACCAGCTTCCACATCGGAAAGGGATGTAGTGTTAGCTGCAATTCAAACGCTGTGTATACAGCAAGTGATAATCAAGGTTCCCCTGCACCAGCAGGTAAGAGGTTACTACTCAACCCTATTTGTGGTCCCGAAACCGGGCGGTTCGGTCAGACCTATTTTGAATCTGAAATCCCGAAACCTGTACATAAAAAGATTCAAATTCAAAATGGAATCTCTCAGAGCGATAATAGCCAACATGGAGGAGGGGGAGTTTATGGTGTCTCTGGACATAAAGGATGCGTACCTTCATGTCCCCATATATGCCCCCTATCAGGAATACCTGAGATTCGCTGTACAGGATTGTCATTACCAATTTCAGACGTTGCCGTTTGGACTCTCCATGGCCCCGAGGATTTTCACCAAGATAATGGCGGAAATTATGGTGGTCCTGCGCAAGCATGGAGTCACAATTATCCCATACTTGGACGATCTCCTGATAAAAGCGAGATCAAGGGAGAAATTGCTGAGCAGTGTGGCGCTCTCGCTGAGAGTGCTCCAGCAACACAGTTGGATTCTAAATCTACCGAAGTCACAGTTGATTCCGACAACTCGACTACCGTTCCTAGGTATGATACTGGATACGGAACAAATGAAGGTCTTCCTCCCAATAGAGAAAGCCCAAGACATACAGAACATGGTCAGAGACCTGCTAAAACCGAAAATGGTGTCAGTTCACCAATGCACTCGAGTTCTGGGGAAAATGGTGGCGGCCTACGAGGCCATTCCCTTCGGAAGGTTCCATGCAAGAACTTTTCGATGGGACCTTCTGGACAAGTGGTCCGGGTCCCATCTGCACTTACATCGGAAAATAACTCTGTCCCCAGGGACCAGAGTGTCCCTCCTGTGGTGGTTGCAAAGTGCTCACCTCCTGGAGGGTCGCAGGTTCGGAATTCAGGATTGGATCCTGGTTACCACGGACGCGAGCCTCCGAGGATGTGGAGCGATCACACAGGGAAAACATTTTCAGGGTCTTTGGTCAGACCAGGAGTCCTGTCTACACATCAATGTGTTGGAACTCAGGGCCATTTACAACGGCCTTCGACAAGCGGAGAGTTTTCTTCGAAACCTACCGGTTCTGATTCAATCAGACAATGTCACAGCAGTGGCTCATGTGAACCGCCAAGGCGGGACAAAAAGCAGAGTCGCGATGGCGGAAGCCACAAGGATCCTTCGCTGTGCGGAAAATCATGTAAGCGCTCTGTCAGCTGTCTTCATTCTAGGAGTGGACAACTGGGAAGCAGACTTCCTCAGCAGACACGATCTCCATCCAGGAGAGTGGGGACTTCAAGAAGTCTTTGCAGACGTAACACGTTTTTGGGGAACTCCTCAAATAGACATGATGGCGTCACGCCTCAACAAAAAATTTCGGAGGTACTGCGCCAGGTCTCGGGACCCTCAGGCAATAGCAGTAGACGCTCTGGTAACACCGTGGGTGTTGAAATCGGTCTGCGTGTTTCCTCCTCTTCCTCTCATCACAAAAGTGTTGAGGATCATAAGACGAAGAAGAGTACGAACGATACTCGTTGTCCCAGACTGGACTCGAAGGGCCTGGTACTCGGATCTACAAGAGATGCTCACAGGAGAACCCTGGCCTCTTCCTCTGATGGAAGACCTGTTGCAGCAGGAGCCCTGTGTATTTCAAGACTTACCGCGGTTACGTTTGACGGCATGGCGGTTGTACGCCGAATCCTAGCGAAAAAGGGGATTCCGGATGAGGTCATCCCTACTTTAATAAAGGCTAGGAAGGAGGTGACGGTTAAGCATTATCACCGTATCTAGCGAAAAGTATGTGTCTTGGTGTGAAACCAAGAATGCACCTACGGAAGATTTTCATCTGGGTCGTTTTCTCCACTTCCTACAGACAGGAGTGGATATGGGCCTGAAATTAGGCTCTGTTAAGGTACAGATTTCGGCCCTCTCGATTTTCTTTCAGAAGGAATTAGCTTCTCTTCCAGAAGTCCAGACGTTTGTAAAGGGAGTGCTGCACATCCAGCCCCCTTTTGTGGCACCATGGGACCTGAACGTGGTGTTGCAGTTCCTAAAATCACACTGGTTTGAACCGCTTAACAAGGTTGAGTTGAAATTTCTTACCTGGAAGGTGGTCATGTTGTTGGCCGTAGCGTCAGCAAGGCGAGTGTCAGAATTGGCAGCTTTGTCACACAAAAGAGCCCCTACTTGATTTTTTATGTGGATCGAGCTGAATTGAGGACACGTCCGCAATTTTTGCCTAAAGTGGTTTCTTCGTTCCATATGAATCAACCTATTGTGGTGCCTGTGGCTACAAGTGACCTGGAGGATTCCAGATCCCTGGACGTAGTCAGGGCCTTAAAAATTTATGTAGCCAGGACGACTAGAATTAGGAAAACAGAGGCTCTGTTTGTCCTGTATGCGGCCAATAAGATTGGCGCTCCTGCTTCGAAGCAGACTATTGCTCGCTGGATCTGTAATACGATTCAGCAGGCTCACTCTACGGCTGGATTGCCGGTACCAAATTCGGTTAAGGCCCATTGCACTAGGAAGGTGGGCTCTTCCTGCTTGTTTAGGATATATCTATACAGATATTGTAGTTTGTAATACACACATAGGCACTCTTCCCAGATAATATGATTTGCTTTTATTTGATCATATGCAACAAGTATGGTGTGCAATGATCTGGATGCATATAAATGTGTGCGTGTGTACCTTCAAATCATGGGAACTGAGTCTTTATTATATTCGGATGTCCCCTATTCACAAACAACATTTATTCAATATCTATTTTGATGCAAATATTTGTATCCATCATGTCGTGATTATGTTATTCATGGGAGCTTAAAATGTCTCAGGAATTGGCAGGCGATTAGTTAATTAAAGATCAGTGTCTTCTCAACATCTCATTGTATTTGTTTCTTATACAAAAATCCTTTACTATGCAATGTCACAGAATGCTAGAGCATCTCACACTGTACATAAGTTAGTGAGCCTCTGTATCCTTCTTATTAATAAACTATGCACTATGACAGTGCTTCTTTAATAATAGTTAAATTATTCTGTGCAGAAAATAATCAATGCTTATCCCCATATGATATTCCTGCAGACAGGGTGAGCGGTCCCCTCCCTGTATCAGGCAATAATAGGTTGTTCGGACAAGATTCAGTCTGTACTGCTCACTGATATCTTTTCTGCTATGGCTGCATAAGCTATAAGCAGCACCGTGAGAGCTTGTAGTGCACTCGGTGACAGAGGCTCCTTCCCCTATTTATACAACAGTTGCTAATACATTACATGCATTACATATTAATATATTTCTTTTACAGGACGCATCATTTGCCGATGCGCATTTCACTTTTTATAAGCTTCTTCAGGGCTCATAAAAGTTATTTTTTATCTGAATAATTGAAAAAAATGTGCACCCATTAAAATCCAATTCTTTTCCTCTTTTCTCCATAATATCTAGGAATGCCCCTGGATCTGCTCATTGTAGTGTGGTATAAAATGAACCGGAGGGCATTTTAACGTCCCATAATATGAACCGGGGCACTGTTATGAGGCACAATATGAACAGGAAGAACTATATATCAATGTGAATTAGGGGTACTGTGCGGAATAATGTGTACTGGCAGCTCTGAAATGTGACTTAGGGTGAACTTAAGCACTACTGCGATTCATAAAATAAACTAGGGCACAACTATGGGGCATAACATTAAATAAGGCTCTACTATGGTTCAGAAAATGAACATGGGCACTATTATAGGGCATAAAATTAACAACTGCTGCAGAGTAGTGTCTAGAAGCATCGGGATGGAGGGCCCTTCAAAATGTTGCTATGTGGCCCATATATAGTTATTGTCTGGTGGTCCGACCAGACAATATAACCCAGCACTGCGGGAACATTGTTTCTCTACCATCCATAAGGGATATTGGGGAGACTTAGTACGATGGGGTATAGACGGTGTCCAAAGGAGCCGAAGCTCTTTAAATTTCTTCACTGGGTGTGCTGGCTCCTCCCCTCTATGCCCCCTCCCACAGGCAGTTTAGAAAAAAGTGCCCTCAGGAGAAGATGCACATCTCTGCAACTCCAGAGAGTTTTCTTCAATTTCTTTTAAACTTTTATTATTTTCGGTATGCTGTTTGGGCGGCAGCATACCTGCACCTTGGGAGTTGGGGGGGGGGGGGGGGGGGGGGGCGGTCACCTTCATATTCCGATTTGGCCACTTCATCAGGCTTATCTGAGGTTTGCCCTACTGGAGGATCACTACCAGTTCCAGGTACTACCCTTTGGCCCGTCCATGGCTCCAAGGGTATTCACAAAGGTAATGGCGGTGATGATGTTCCAGCTCCGGGTCTAGGGGGTCAATGTTGTCCCTTACCTGGATGATCTTCTGATAAAAACAAGATCCAGGGAGCTTTTATTGCTCTGCGACTGCACTATCCAACTTCTGTCACACCATGGGTGGATTCTCAATTTACAGAAGTCCCACCTGGAGCCAACTCAGTGGCTCCTGTTCCTGGGGATGTTACTGGACACTGTGGTCCAGAAGGTGTTCCTCCCGGAGGACAAGGCGAAAACACTTCAGGAGATGGTCTGCATGGTGCTCCGACCTGCTCGAGTATCCATCCATCTTTGCATAAGATTGTTGGGGAAGAAGGTATGGGAGGTTCCATGCCAGTACATTTCAATTGGATCTCCTGAGCAAGTGGTCCGGATCACATCTACAGATGCACCGGATGATTCGGCTGTCACTTCAGGCCAGGATTTCCCTCCTGTGGTGGCTGCAGTCCCCAATCTCCTGGAAGGCTGGAGTTTTGGGATTCAGGATTAGACCCTCCTCACGACAGATGCGAAGATGGGGAGCTGTCACCCAAGGGTCGCAGTTCCAGGGCAGGTGGTCAGCCCAGGAAGTCTTCCTTCTGATCAACATTCTGGTTCTTCAGGCGATCTACAATGCTCTGCTTCAGGCCTCTCCTCTGCTCATGGATCACACGATACAAGTTCAGCCGGACAACGCCACAGCAGTGGCGTACATCAATCGGCAAGGAGGGACAAAAAGCAGAGCCTGCATGTGGGAGGTGTCAAAGATACTCCTCTGGGTGGAAAGAAATGCAAGAGCAATGTTGGAAATCTTCATTCTGGGTGTGAACAACTGGGAAGCAGACTCCCTGAGTCATCACAATCTTCACCCGGGGGAGTGGGGACTCCACCATCAGGTGTTCCAGCAGATCATCCACCGGTGGGGCTGCCTACAGATAGACATAATGGCTTCTCAACTCAACAAGAAGCTTCACTGGTATTGCTCCCGAACCAGGGACCCTCAGGCGAGGGCAGTGGATGCACTGACGTCGCCTTGGCCTTACCAGCTGGTCTACCTGTTTCCTCCGTGATTCCGTTGCTTCCAAGGGTGCTCAAGCAAATCAGAAATCAAGGAGTCCAGGCAATTCTGATTGCCCCGGATTGGCCTCGGAGGGCATGGTACGCGGATCTTCTGGACATGTCCATTGAAGACCCTTGGCCTCTACCACTAAGAAGCGATCTTCTTCAACAAGGACCATTCATCTATCTGGACTTACGGCGACTTTGTTTGACACCATGGAGGTTAAACGGAACATCCTAGCTCACAAGGGCCTTTCCAAAAAGGTTATTGCTACCATGGTTCAGGCTGGGAAACCTGTGATGTCAAAACACTATCATATCTGGAGAAGATATGTCTCTTGGTGCGAGGAACGCACGTATCCACCTGTAGAGTTCCACTTCAGACATTTCTTACATTTCCTGCAGGCTGGTGTAGATAAGGACTTACGCCTGGGTTCCATTAAGGTCCAGATTTCAGCGCTCTCAATTTTCTTTCAGAAGAAATTGGCAGTGTTGCCAGACGTTCAGACCTTCTTGCAAGGGTTACTCCACATACAACCTCCTTTTGTGCCATCTACGGCACCCTGAGATTTGAATGTGGTGTTGGAATTTCTACAGTCCTCCTGGTTTGAACCTCTGACGATGGTAGAAGACAAGTACCTCATGTGGTAAACCTATTATTGTTCCGTCATGTTCTGGCACTTCTGCTCCTCCGGAGTCAGTGGATGCTTTGCGAGCCTTGAAGATCTATGTCAAGCGAACAGCTTGAATCAGAAAAACGGATTCCTTATTCGTGCTCTATGATGCACAGAAAAAGGGTTGTCCTGCTTCGAAGCAGTCCATTGCTCATTGGCTTAGGCTTACTATCCAACAGGCCTATGTATTGGCAGCCTTGCCTGTTCCTAAGTCTCTGAAGGCCCATTCTACAAGATCGGTGGACTCTTCCTGTGTGGCTGCCTGTGGAGTCTCGGCCTTGCAACTGTGTCCCGTGCTGCTACCTGGGCGGGGAAAATACTTTAAGTTCTACAAGTTTGATACCCTGGCCAAAGATGATACCTAGTTTGGGCAGGCAGTGCTGCAGCAGTTTCTGCACATTCCTGCCCGTTCTGGAAGCTTTGGGACATCCCCATCGTACTAAGTCTCCCCAATATCCCTTATGGATGCTAGAGAAAATAGGATTTTAATTACCTACCGGTAAATCCTTTTCTCGTAGTCCATAAGGGATATTGTGCGCCCGCCTCAGTGCGTTGACTTTTTTGCGGGTCCTCTTTTATGTGGTTATGTGTTCAGCTGTTGCTGTTACAACAACCAGCAATGGCTGGTAATACTATGTTAGTGGTGTGCTGGTGTATAAATCTCACCACTCATTGTTATTATGTTCATTCTCTCAATTCTGTCCTTTCTCCTTTGGGCACTGTTTTACCTATAACTGTCTGGTACGAGGGGGGGGGGGGGGGGGGATTCCTCTTCCAAGCAATATTCCCCCATTAGTTGTTTGGTATTCAGCAGTTACACCCAACACTATGCATTACCCAACATTATGTTTTCCAGGGATTGTTCTAATGCTCAAAAAAAAAAACAGAACAATTGAAGTGTAGATTTTAGTATGAAATGTGTATTATCATGGTTTTTGCGGATTTGGAAAGCTGCATTATAGCAGAAGCAAGAACCAAAAAGTATTTCTTGGTGGACGTTTATACAAAACAAAATGAGATCCTTTTTGCCTTTAGTTAATTTTCTTGCAATTCCATTTTAGCGGGGGAAAAAGTCCTTTTCTTCCTCTCATTTTGCGAAGATTATGTTTCCCATGTAATAAAGTGTAAGCGGACTAATGCATCTGAATAAAACAAAGTATTACTGTGTGGTTACTGTAACGTTGGAGGGTGAGTGGGTGAAAAGTTGACAAACAAGGCCCAGTACTTGGGTGAGAAACCATTGCAACAAATGATTGACAGGCAGAAGCGGTCGTGGGGAGTGTCGGCAGCATTGTGCCTGCATTGTCTGGACTGTTGTTGGGCGGGTTGCAGCTACTGCTTGACATAACACACAGCCACTGCACCCCAAAACATGGCGGGTAGCCATCTGTCTCCGCAGCTACGCTGCGTAGGCAGAGAGCTACTCGGCAGGTGCGAAAGCATCACCACTGTGCGATGCGTTCGCAGGCTGCACATGCCCAGTGGTAGCAGCTTCTTCTACAAAGTGTGTGTGGATCACCTGACCACTTATTTATATTATTTAAATGTTTTACACAGCCTATACTATAGATGATCTATGGGGTTAAATATTAATACTGTATTCCATACAGTATCCACTGTATAAAAAGACCAACGTTTACAGTAATGTCCAGGGTCATTACTAGGTTTTTCTCCCACTACCCCAGACCCCCGCACTTGCTCCAATGTTCCGCAGAATGGGAGATTGTGGACTGCATTTGGAAACCCCCCCTCTAGAAATCCTGCGTTTGCCACTAACTGGCCACCACTGCTCACAGTATCTATAGCATTGCAGCTTAGAAAAAGAAAGCAGGATATTCTCCGATTTGTTCCTTAACCTAAAATTTCCAGATCCTCTAAACACATTAGATATGAATTGTGTAATTTATAAGGTTTCTCATTGAGCAACTTAATTCATGTTTTACAGTGTCTGCATTTGCTGTATGTATGTAGCATATCATATCTGTGTGTGTGTGTGTGTGTGTGTGTGTGTGTGTGTGTGTGTGTGTGTGTGTGTGTGTGTGTGTGTGGTTTTATTACTAATAATCTGCCAACTCTAGCTACTCCTCTATCAGATTGATGTGCATATAATTGTTAACATTTAATATACTGCATATATCAGAATCATATAAAATGCATTACTGCAATGGAATTAGTTAAAAGTGTTAATACTATCTTATTGTAAACCTAAAGAGCTTACATTCTACATCCTGTGAGGTGAATGTGAGTTCTAATGTGTTTGTAACTTGTCCTCTAGATGGCCACATTATGCTTCTGAAATTAATCCCATTTGTGTACATTGGAGTCATGCACAGGAGACATCTGCATACATAGGCTTCTGGTAATACTGCAACCTTTAGTCTGATTTTTCCCTCAGTGTTGTTCTGACATGACTGTTTTATATCTATATAATTAATCTGCTGATAGAGGTGCTGCCATAGGAGCTGCAGTGGTAGGGAGGGACAGCATTAGTCAGATGGCCAGTAGAAAGTCTGGTTCATAATACTGGCTTATCCACTGATAAGGCCTGTTCTCATTACTATACTGTAATACGATGATCTCTTTTTGGAAAGTCAGACAGCAAAGACATTATGGAGCTACAAATAGCAACTGGGGCTTTGGATATGACATACCGTCAGAGCCGGCAACGGGCGTTAAAGGGGGACACTTGTAGAGGTTCATGATGCGCAGCTATTTGGCAAAGGAGCTGCAAAGAGGAGCAGGCCATAGAAGGTAGGTGTGGGCTGTAGAGTTGCAAGGAGCGGAAGCTGGAGATGCAGAGACACGGGGACGTAAGGAATGGGGCTGAGGAGACACAGGTGGGATGGTGTTGGAGAGAAAGAAGGAGATGTTGCTTGGGAGACACAGGTGGGATGAGCTGATGGCTCAGCCTGCACCTACTGGAAAGGCAAGTAGGCCCAAAAAAATGAGTGCTAGGCCCCACAGCTTTCTATTACTGGGTCTGCACGCTGTCAACTTAGTAGACCCATTAAAATTTGCTGTGGCACAGTACAAAAAGCAATAAGCAGATAACAGAATACAAATGGCTGAGGAAGGAAGAGCAGCTAGAGTAACTGGGTGTGCTGTCTCCTGATTGCAGAATACCTATTTAATGAGGTAAAACTGAAATACATCTATCAGTGTGCATGGCAGTGATCAGCAGGCACGGATTTTTAGTCTCTCAAAACTAAAATTCGTTTTTTTCAATCCATATTTTAGGATTTTATAGGTTTTAAATATTTCAGTTTGGGAATTTATACGTTTTCTTTTCATACAACAAAACCATGCAACATATTATTTTGTTTGAAACACTGTTACAGATGTGTCCCGCTACTTCCTTGCAGCATTTGCTCCCACGATGCGCTATGCCACGGGAGGCAGCGATCCATTTACATCTGCAGCTTTCCCATAGAAGCAAATGGAGTGTGCATATGTACGGTCAAGCCTGTGAATCTCTGGAGCCGGCAGTCGTGCTGCGTACTCTGTGCAGCAATGCTGTAACAGGACACATATGTATATATGAATAAAATCTGAAAACTACTCATTCCACACATTTCCACAGTAAATAATAAATATATATAGTTTCAACTTAAGAAAATAAAATTGAGAATATTTAAATTCTAACCGTCAGATTAGGTCATGTTTGGTCATGTATAAATTGTTATTACATTGTACATAAAACATAAAAGGAAACTGACATTTTGAGTGTTATGGGAAAGGATCAGAATAGGTTAGAACGTAAGAATCCTAGGCTTAGTGATCAGCCTCCAGCACAGCACCAGGTTGGTGAGTATAAATAAGAATTTACTTACCGATAATTCTATTTCTCGTAGTCCGTAGTGGAGCTGGGGACTCCGTAAGGACCATGGGGAATAGCGGCTCCGCAGGAGACTGGGCACAAAAGTAAAGCTTCAGAACTACCTGGTGTGCACTGGCTCCTCCCCCTATGACCCTCCTCCAAGCCTCAGTTAGGATACTGTGCCCGGATGAGCGTACACAATAAGGAAGGATTTTGAATCCCGGGTAAGACTCATACCAGCCACACCAATCACACCATATAACTTGTGATCTAAACCCAGTTAACAGCATGATAACAGAGGAGCCTCTAGAAAAGATGGCTCACTACAGCAATAACCCGATTTTTTTGGTAACAATAACTATGTACCAGTATTGCAGACAATCCGCACTTGGGATGGGCGCCCAGCATCCACTACGGACTACGAGAAATAGAATTATCGGTAAGTAAATTCTTATTTTCTCTGACGTCCTAGTGGATGCTGGGGACTCCGTAAGGACCATGGGGATTATACCAAAGCTCCCAAACGGGCGGGAGAGTGCGGATGACTCTGCAGCACCAAATGAGAGAACTCAAGGTCCTCCTCAGCCAGGGTATCAAATTTGTAGAATTTTACAACCGTATTTGCTCCTGACCAAGTAGCTGCTCGGCAAAGTTGTAAAGCCGAGACCCCTCGGGCAGCCGCCCAAGATGAGCCCACCTTCCTTGTGGAATGGGCTTTTACAGATTTTGGCTGTGGCAGGCCTGCCACAGAATGTGCAAGCTGAATTGTACTACAAATCCAACGAGCAATAGTCTGCTTAGAAGCAGGAGCACCCAGCTTGTTGGGTGCATACAGAATAAACAACGAGTCAGATTTTCTGACTCCAGCCGTCCAGGGCCCTGACAACGTCTAGCAACTTGGAGTCCTCCAAGTCCCTAGTAGCCGCAGGCACCACAATAGGTTGAGTCAGGTGAACCGCTGAAAACCACCTTAGGGAGAAACTGAGGACAAGTCCTCAATTCCGCCCTGTCCGAATGGAAAATCAGATGAGGGCTTTTACAGGATAAAGCCGCCAATTCTGACACGCACCTGGCCCAGGCCAGGGCCAACAGCATGACCACTTTCCATGTGAGATATTTTAACTCCACATATTTAAGTGGTTCAAACCAATGTGACTTTTGGAACCCAAAACTACATTTAGATCCCAAGGTGCCACTGGAGGCACAAAAGGAGGCTGTATATACAGTACCCCTTTCACAAACGTCTGAACTTCTGGGACTGAAGCTAGTTCTTTTTGGAAGAAAATTGACAGGGCCGAAATTTGAACCTTAATGGACCCCCATTTCAGGCCCATAGACACTCCTGTTTGCAGGAAATGTAGGAATCGACCTAGTTGAAAATTCCTCCGTCGGGGCCTTACTGGCCTCGCACCACGCAACATATTTTCGCCAAATGCGGTGATAATGTTTTGCGGTTATATCTTTCCTGGCTTTGATCAGGATAGGAATGACTTCATCCGGAATGCCTTTCTCCTTCAGGATCCGGCGTTCAACCGCCATGCCGTCAAACGCAGCCGCGGTAAGTCTTGGAACAGACAGGGTCCTTGCTGGAGCAGGTCCCTTCTTAGAGGTAGAGGCCACGGATCCTCCGTGAGCATCTCTTGAAGTTCCGGTTACCAAGTCCTTCTTGGCCAATCCGGAGCCACGAATATAGTGCTTACTCCTCTCCATCTTATAATTCTCAGTACCTTGGGTATGAGAGGCAGAGGAGGGAACACATACACTGACTGGTACACCCACTGTGTTACCAGAGCGTCTACAGCTATTGCCTGAGGGTCCCTTGACCTGGCGCAATACTTGTCGAGTTTTATAAACATGGGGAAGACTTCTGGGTGAAGTCCCCACTCTCCCGGGTGGGGGTCGTGTCTGCTGAGGAAGTCTGCTTCCCAGTTGTCCACTCCCAGAATGAATACTGCTGACAGTGCTATCACATGATTTTCCGCCCAGCGAAGAATCCTTGCAGCTTCTGCCTTGCCCTCCTGCTTCTTGTGTCACCCTGTCTGTTTACATGGGTGACTGCCGTGATGTTGTCCGAATGGATCAACTCCGGGTGACCTTGAAGCAGAGGTCTTGCTGAGCTTAGAGCATTGTAAATGGCCCTTAGCTTCAGGATATTTATGTGAAGTGATGTCTCCAGGCTTGACCATAAGCTCTGGAAATTCCTTCCCTGTGTGACTGCTCCCCAGCCTCGCAGGCTGGCATCCGTGGTCACCAGGACCCAGTCCTGAATGTCGAATCTGCGGCCCTCTAGAAGATGAGCACTCTGCAACCACCACAGGAGAGACACCCTTGTGCTTGGTGACAGGGTTATCCGCTGATGCATCTGAAGATGCGACCCGGACCATTTGTCCAGCAGGTCCCACTGGAAAGTTCTTGCGTGGAATCTGCCGAATGGGATTGCTTCGTAGGAAGCCACCATTTTTCCCAGAATCCTTTCATTGATGTACTGAGACTTGGCTCGGTTATAGGAGGTTCCCGACTAGCTCGGATAACTCCCTGACTTTCTGCTCCGGGAGAAACACCTTTTTCTGGACTGTGTCCAGGATCATCCCTAGGAACAGAAGACGAGTCGTCGGAATCAGCTGCGATTTTGGAATATTGAGAATCCAATCGTACTGCCGCAACACTACCTGAGATAGTGCTACACCGACCTCCAACTGTTCCCTGGATCTTACCCTTATCAGGGAATCGTCCAAGTAAGGGATAACTAAAATTTCCTTCCTTCGAAAGAGTATCATCATTTCGGCCATTACCTTGGTAAAGACCCGGGGTGCCGTGGACCATCCATACGGCAGCGTCTGAAACTGATAGTGACAGTTCTGTACCACAAACCTGAGGTACCCTTGGTGAGAAGGGTAAATTGGGACATGAAGGTAAGCATCCTTGATGTCCCGAGACATCATGTAGTCCCCTTCTTCCAGGTTCGCAATCACTGCTCTGAGTGACTTAATCTTGAATTTGAACCTCCGTATGTAAGTGTTCAAGATTTTAGATTTAGAATCGGTCTCACCGAGCCGTCCGGCTTCGGTACCACAACAGTGTGGAATAATACCCCGTTCCCTGTTGCAGGAGGGGTACCTTGATTATCACCTGCTGGGAATACAGCTTGTGAATGGCTTCCAAAACTGCCTCCCTGTCAGAGGGAGACATCGGTAAAGCCGACTTTTGGAAAACGGCGAGGGGGAGATGTCTCGAATTCCAATTTGTACCCCTGAGATATCACCTGAAGGATCCAGGGGTCTAATTGCGAGTGAGCCCACTGCGCGCTGAAATTCATTGAGACGGGCCCCCACCGTGCCTGATTCTGCTTGTAAAGCCCCAGCGTCATACTGAGGGCTTGGCAGAGGCGGGAGAGGGCTTCTGTTCCTGGGAACTGGCTGATTTCTGCAGCCTTTTTCCTCTCCCTCTGTCACGGGGCAGAAATGAGGAACCTTTTGCCCGCTTGCCCACGAAAGGACTGCGCCTGATAATACGGCGTCTTCTTATGTTGAGAGGCGACCTGGGGTACAAACGTGGATTTCCCAGCTGTTGCCGTGGCCACCAGGTCTGAAAGACCGACCCCAAATAACTCCTCCCCTTCTTCCAAATGCCGTTTGAAATCCGCATCACCTGACCACTGTCGTGTCCATAACCCTCTACTGGCAGAAATGGACAACGCACTTAGACTTGATGCCAGTCGGCAAATATTCCGCTGTGCATCACGCATATATAGAAATGCATCTTTTAAATGCTCTATAGGCAATAATATACAGTCCCTATCTAGGGTATCAATATTTTCAGTCAGGGAATCCGACCACGCCAACCCAGCACTGCACATTCAGGCTGATGCGATTGCTGGTCGCAGTATAACACCAGTATGTGTGTAAATACATTTTAGGATACCCTCCTGCTTTCTATCAGCAGGATCCTTAAGGGCGGCCATCTCAGGAGAGGGTAGAGCCCTTGTTCTTACAAGCGTGTGAGCGCTTTATCCACCCTAGGGGGTGTTTCCCAACGCACCCTAACCTCTGGCGGGAAAGGATATAATGCCAATAGCAGTTTAGAAATTATCAGTTGTTATCGGGGGAAACCCACGCATCATCACACACCTCATTTAATTTCTCAGATTCAGGAAAACTACAGGTAGTTTTTCCTCACCGAACATAATACCCCTTTTTGGTGGTACTCGTATTATCAGAAATGTGTAAAACATTTTTCATTGCCTCAATCATGTAACGTGTGGCCCTACTGGAAGTCACATTTGTCTCTTCACCGTCGACACTGGAGTCAGTATCCGTGTCGGCGTCTATATCTGCCATCTGAGGTAACGGGCGCTTTAGAGCCCCTGACGGCCTATGAGACGTCTGGACAGGCACAAGCTGAGTAGCCGGCTGTCTCATGTCAACCACGTAATTCCTTCCAACAGTTCATCCACTCAGGTGTCGACCCCCTAGGGGGTGACATCACTATTACAGGCAATCTGCTCCGTCTCCACATCATTTTTCTCCTCATACATGTCGACACAAACGTACCGACACACAGCACACACACAGGGAATGCTCTGATAGAGGACAGGACCCCACTAGCCCTTTGGGGAGACAGAGGGAGAGTTTGCCAGCACACACCAGAGCGCTATATATATACAGGGATAACCTTATATAAGTGTTTTTCCCCTTATAGCTGCTGTATTTTTAATACTGCGCGTAATTAGTGCCCCCCTCTCTTTTTTAACCCTTTCTGTAGTGTAGTGACTGCAGGGGAGAGCCAGGGAGCTTCCCTCCAACGGAGCTGTGAGGGAAAATGGCGCCAGTGTGCTGAGGAGATAGGCTCCGCCCCCTTCTCGGCGGCCTTATCTCCCGTTTTTCTGTGTATTCTGGCAGGGGTTAAATTCATCCATATAGCCCAGGAGCTATATGTGATGCATTTTTTGCCATCCAAGCTGTTTTTATTGCGTCTCAGGGCGCCCCCCCCCCCCCCAGCGCCCTGCACCCTCAGTGACCGGAGTGTGAAGTGTGCTGAGAGCAATGGCGCACAGCTGCAGTGCTGTGCGCTACCTTGTTGAAGACAGGACGTCTTCTGCCGCCGATTTTCCGGACCTCTTCTGTCTTCTGGCTCTGTAAGGGGGCCGGCGGCGCGGCTCTGGGACCTATCCATGGCTGGGCCTGTGATCGGTCCCTCTGGAGCTAATGTCCAGTAGCCTAAGAAGCCCAATCCACTTTGCACGCAGGTGAGTTCGCTTCTTCTCCCCTTAGTCCCTCGATGCAGTGAGCCTGTTGCCAGCAGGTCTCACTGAACATAAAAAACCTAAAACTAAACTTTTCACTAAGCAGCTCAGGAGAGCCACCTAATGTGCACCCTTCTCGTTCGGGCACAAAAATCTAACTGAGGCTTGGAGGAGGGTCATAGGGGGAGGAGCCAGTGCACACCAGGTAGTTCTAAAGCTTTACTTTTGTGCCCATTCTCCTGCGGAGCCGCTATTCCCCATGGTCCTTACGGAGTCCCCAGCATCCACTAGGACGTCAGAGAAACTATAATTACCATACATTTATGTACTATACATCTAAGAGAAACCTAAAATTAGATTTCACAGATTGGGCAACTTCTCTACTTTATCTCTCTCCAAGGCTTAATACTTATCGCTTCCCTATCTGCCCCCAGAGAGAGATGACGAGGACATCATTGTTACGTCATCAGGGGTACTGAGAGGGTAAGCAGGTACAGCTTGCATGGGCCTCTGTATGGGAGATATAACCATTTGATCATGGCCCCCTCGAGCAGCGGTGCAAGTATGCGGGTACGGAGTACCCTTAAGAATTTGGCTGCGGGTACGCAGTACCACCTGCCACACACTTTGCCATTACCACAATTATAATGTGCCACAAAGCAACAAGACCATGGTGCTTGGCAGCATGACGGCTCCTCCCACTTTGTCAGGGTTACTGGGAGTGCAGCAGTGGCTGTATTTTCCTGTTATAATGGAGGCATTACTATATATTGTTATTAAATTGGGGGCATTGCTATATATTTCTATTATACTGGAGGTATCACAATATATTTCTATTATACTGGAGGCATTACTATATATTTTTAGCATTGCCTCCAGATTCCCCCAAAAAGGGGCTGCCGTGTGGCCACGCCGCTAGTGTCATGTAGCCACTCCCACTAGCAGCATGTGACCATGCCCCCTCACTACACATGACCATGCCCATTTTCGGCACTCAGTACCACTAAGAAAATATTTCTACTTGCACCACTGCCATGGAGCATACCATAGCTATGTATACTATGGGGTAAATTTACTAAGATGGGAGTTCTATTTCAGATGGGATGTTGCCCATAACAACCAATCAGATCCTACTTCTCATTTATCTAGCACCTTCTAGAAGATAATACCTGGTATCTGATTGGTTGCTATGGGCAACATCCGATCTGAAATGGGGGTAAATTTACTAAGATGGGAGTTCTATTTCAGATCGTATGTTGCCCATAGCAACCAATCAGCTACCAGGTATTATCTTCTAGAAGGTGCTAGATAAATGAGAAGTAGGATCTGATTGGTTGCTATGGTCAACCTCCCATCTGAAATAGAACTCCCATTTTAGTAACTTTACCCCTATGTGTGTAGCTGTGCCCAAAGTCTCAGCAGCTCTGCCTTCCATTCTGCACCACCTGCTGCTGCTAAATGAAGGCAGCATGGAGACACTCTGCCCCCAACAAAGAACCCTGTTATTGGTGGTCATTCCGAGTTGTTCGCTCGTTGCCGATTTTCGCTATATTGAGATTAGTCGCTTACTGCGCATGCGCAAGGTTTGCAGAGCGCATGCGCTTAGTTATTTTACTCAAAAGTTAGGTATTTTACTCACAGCATAACAAGGATTTTTCATCGTTCTGGTGATCGTACTGTGATTGACAGGAAGTGGGTGTTTCTGGGCGGAAACTGGCCGTTTTCTGGGCGTGTGCGAAAAAACGCTTGCGTTTCTGGGAACAACGCAGGAGTGTCTGTAGAAACGGGGGAGTGTCTGGGCGAACGCTGGGTGTGTTTGTGACGTCAAACTGGGAATGAAACTGACTGAACTGATCGCAGTGTAGGAGTAAGTCTCGAGCTACTCAGAAACTGCTAAGAAATTTCTATTCGCAATTCTGCAAATCTTTCGTTCACAATTCTGCTAAGCTAAGATACACTCCCAGAGGGCGGCGGCTTAGTGTGTGCAATGCTGCTAAAAGCAGCTAGCGGGCGAACAACTCGGAATGAGGGCCATTGATATGATAACTGCTCCTCCCACCTGGTAACCATTTCCTTTTCTCCTCCTTATGCTGAGTATTTAATACAACCACACCAACCAACAGCATTTTCGAAATCTCAATATAGCAGAAAGGTTGTAGGCCTATTTATAGGCATATTAGCACAGTGGCATGCAATTTAAACAATCTTGCATATCAGAACGTCCGTATATGTTATGAATTTTTTTCTGCCAATTATAGATGTTTTTATTGCGCACCAGATCCTGCGGTCCTGTTACCGTGTCTGGCTGTGTACTTTGTGGTCCTTCCGTCTCTCCACTGTGCAGCTCTACAACACTCAGCATTCACCCCCATTTTCCTAGCATCCTCACCCAAAGGTTCCCACGGCTCAGGATCATGGTGCCGCCATGTTGGAGTGATGTAATTCAGCCAAACTGTCCAATCAGAACACAGCTGGTCCCAGGCATAGTACTGAGGGGACCAATCTCCATTAAAGACATCTCTGGGAAAAGTGAATTGTTTGAAAGCCTGTCACACAGGTTTGCTTGTCATATTGAAAGCCTGCATCTTAAGCATGTCATCTGAAGCATAGAGTTGGGACTGGACTGAAATTTTAAAAACATCTCATCTCTTTACAAGTACATTATTTCCATATTCAAAGCCTAACGCTTTTCATTTCAACAATAGTCTGTATTGAACGTTTGTTTTGCAAACCTCCCCCACCATTAATTAGCTTGTTGAACAAATTGATCAGATACCCCCCATACCAGCTGACCCAGTATCTCTTAGAAAAGTGACATTCTTTGAAATCCTGCCACACAGGTTTGCCTGTCATATTGAAAGCCTGCATCTGAAGCATGGAGTTAGAACTGGAGTTTGCACTGGATTTGTACTTTGGTCTACTCACATAGTGGGGGAGATTCAAGTGTTTGAAAAGTCAGTTGGGTATCTGTTTTTTCCTATCTAATAGACAGAAAAAACAGACACCCAACTGGCTTTTCAAACAAATTAATATTTTTTCTTATGCCACCTTGGTGGTTCTGTAGTTACCATGTACTTCAGAGTCTGGGGCAGTCTCATGCTGCGGCCTATTCACACTCAACAAACCGCTGGATGCAACAAGATTGCACAATCGAGCAAGGGAGAAGCTAGGTGCAGGTCGAATCATGCAGCTTGTTGCAGTTTACTGCATTTTTATTAACTTATTAATTTCTACATATTTATTAACTTTGCCATAGTTTTCATAGTGCTGTCACCATTGTTTTACTACTGCCATTTTATTCCTTTGTATTCAGCATCTTCTCCCCCCTCCACCTGGATGTTATACGTCCGCTAATTGCACATCCTGCCAGATGTCACTTATGCAGGGTGCCCACGTGGCTGCCTCAGATGGTTCTTTCTTGGGCAGAGTGAACAACACATGGATCTATTCATGCAGTGCATTTCATGTTATACACGTTTTAGTCACCCGTATATGTCTTTGTTCCTTGTATGGCTTATGCCACACATTGTAATCTTTTGGAGTGCGTCCAAGATGGCTGCCTCACCTGGTGTGCCCATGGGTGGGATGAAAAACACTTGGACCTGATTGTTATGTGAGGGCTCAGACTCTAGCTTGCAACATCCCAATTTTGTGTAGCGTGCCCAAAATAGCTGTCTGGTCTGGTAACTGTCGCTGGTGGGTTATGTAACGTGTAGAACTTATTAAGCAAAATGGCAACACCAACCCTGCATTAAGCTCATTGTGTCTGTAATGTTCACTAAGTTCACTGTTTTTTTGTTTGTTTTCTTTGTGCCGTAATACTAAACATCTGTGCTGTATTTTTTATGCTTGTAAATCGACTTTGAATTCTGCTGGAGAAAAGCGCTATATAAAATTATTATTTAAAGCAGGACTTACTGCCAGTACAACTACCTTCACAGAGGTTCCAGGTTCCTGGTTCCTGCTTTGTATCCTGGTTCCTGCTTTGTATCTTGCCGTTCATGCAGCAGTGTCCCACACTGGATATTCTGCTAACGTGTACTTACAATGGTTATTCTGCTAACCTGCACTAGTTTTCCTACACTGGATATTCTGCTTAACTGCCTCGGTGTTTGAATCTTCAAGTGCTTTCATACGGATATCCTGTCACTCCACTCTAGTGCTAACACCTTGGCTAATTCCCTCAGAACAGCTGATACCAGTCTTCCTGGCTGCATTCTGACAGTATAGTTCTCAGTACAGCAACAGAGCATCTCATTCTCTCTTCTTACTGGTCTGCATGAGGAACAGCATCATCAGGCCTTCAAGCTTCACTAACTTACCAGTACACCTAGCTAGCTCAAGTAGTCCTGCCCTGAGCTTCAGTCCTCCTGGTGTTATGTAAAAAATCTGGACAATTGAAATAATGGGATGTGATGTGTAAGATGCACATCAAAGTACCAAAAAGCTAATTATCAAGACCACCTATAACAACTAGATAGCTTTAAACTCAGGGCTGTAACTAGAGGTGTGCCGATGGTACTCTGCCCACAGCGCATATGCTCTGTGGGCAGAGAACCAGTCATTCGCACCCACATCTACCCGGCACACGCAATCACCCTGCAACACCGGCAGAGACACTGACTTGCACGTCTGCTGCTGATTGTTGTGGGTATTAGCGGCTGCACACTGTGTGCCCGTGTTTCCTGCCAGCTGTGTGACCGACTCCGGTGTCTGTGTGCAGGGTCCAGATCAACACCAACATGCTAGCCCAGCACATGATGGGTGGAGAAGGTAATTACATACACAGTGTAGTAAAAAAAAAAAAACATACATACATTCAGTGTCTCTACCTATCTACTTAGAGGCACACCTGTCTTCAACCACACTTGTTGCTCCCTGCATGCTGCCATATGTCACGTATTTACATGTACACGGTTAGTGGTTTTTAAATAAAGAGCCTGGCATGCTGTGAAACTACAAGTCCCAGCATACTGAGACAGCTATTGGATAAAATGTATGCTTGTGTATACACACACACACACACACACAAAAACCAATTCATAGATTAAATTGTGTGGCATACTGTGTATAAGGGGTGTAGTACTGTGTGGCATGCTGTGTATAAGGGATACTACTGTGTGGTGTAGCGTGAATAAGGTTGCACTATTGTGTGGAGTAATTTGAATTGAAGGTACTATTATGTGACCATGCCCCTTCCCTACAAGACCACCCCCCTTTTTCGGACACGCACTGTCCCTGTTCAAAATATTGGGGAGATGGGGCACCAATGGTCTTTCTGGCACAGGGCACCAAAATGTCTATTTACGGCACTGTTTAAACGTATTAATATTTGCAGATATTAGAAAAGGGCTCAAATCAGCATTCATCTTTTATTGCCGTTCTTCCCAAATTCTGTTAACCAATAATAACACAAATTGTTTAACTTACATTTCCTTCCCTTACTATCAAGAAAAAATAAAGACAGTCAAAATTTACGATTTACCCAAAATCTTCTATCACTACCAAACCGTCCCAGTTACATAACGTATTATTGTTCCACTACTCTCAACAGCAAACTTGCCTCAGGGGAAAACACTCTTATTGATATTTGGCTGCAGCCACTTGATTCTCGCAAATGTATTAATCACTGGGCTCTCTATCCATATTCATTGAAGCTTGGAGATCTAGGGCATCCTCTGGATGAGGGGCAATGTCATGAGACTTTTAATTCATCTCACATAAGCTCAAACACTTTATCATCTGCAGACTACTCCAACATTCATAAAGATGCCCAATTAAGTAAACAAAAAACAAGTAACTGGCATCATTCCATTGAGTAGCAGCCGAACACCCCCCCCCCCCCCCCTTACAGTACATTGCAGCTGCAAGCAGCCTCCACTAGTCTACGGGCGTAACACTGCCCCGGCACCAACACCTTATGGGGCCTTGGCAGCTCCTGGTTGGCCGGGTAATGTGGCGTGCTGGTCTGCGTCTTCCTTCCCTCAGTCCCAACTGCTGACAGCTGCAGGTGAGCTTGTGTCAGCTACTGTAGCCAGCCTGCAGCTCTCCACACTTAGCCCGCAGTATGCACTCCAACTCCCCCATTACTCATGTAGCCAGCCCCAACCCTCCAGCCCCTCCACTCCCTGTAGTGTGTTTGCCCCCCTATAGCCAGCCTCCATACCCTTTGTTCCCATGCTTTGCTCTCCTGTAGCCAGCCTCCAGACCCCCCTCCCCAGAGTGTGCTCCCCTCTGTAGCCAGCCTCCATAACCCCCTCCCCATAGTGTGCTCATATTGTAGCCAGTCTCCAACCACCCACTGTAGCCAGCCTCCAGACCCCCCCCCCTTCCCTTCCCAAATGTACAGTGCACCCCTGTAGCCAGCCTCCAACACTGATCCTATGAGGTGTAGCCAGCACCATGCCCCAGCAAGGACAGGGAGACTGGAGTCTGGTGAGAAAGCTAAAAATAAGATTTACTGAAATTATGTTTTTTAAATAGTTAAATAGAACAAATCTATTCTATCTATCTATCTATCTCTGTAGTACCATGTAAATGGGTATGGGTCATTAGGATGACCACACTTAGGTCGACAGTCATTAGGTTGACCAATATTGGTCGACAGTGACAAGGTCGACACCTGAAATAGGTTGACACAGTCATTAGGTCAACATGAACAAGGTCGACATGAGGTGTTTTTTTTTTACTTTTTTTGGTGTCGTTTTCTTCATAAAGTGACGGGGAACCCCAACTGGTGCACCTTGTCCCCTCGCATGGCTCGCTTAGCTCGCCATGTTTCATGCTGGTTACTATTCCTAGTCATAGTCCACGTGGATCGTAAAGTATGAAAAAGTTAATAAAAATGGAGAAAGAAAAATAGGATTTTAATTACCTACCGGTAAATCATTTTCTCGTAGTCCGTAGAGGATGCGGAGGTCCATTTAGTACCATGGGGTATAGATGGTCCCTTGGGAGCCACTGGCACTTTAAGAGTTTAATAGTGTGGGCTGGCTACTCCCTCTTTGCCCCTCCTACCAGACTCAGTCTACAAACTGTGCACGAGGAGACGGACATACTTCGAGAGAAGGAAATACACAGATAGTGGTGAGATTCACACCAGCTCACACATAACAAAAAGGAAAGCCAAGCTAACCAACTTGGAACAATTCAGCAATGGCTGAAACAATACTGAACCAAGTAACAATGCAGGAAAACAAAGCACAGGGTGGGCGCCCAGCATCCTCTATGGACTACGAGAAAAGGATTTACCGGTAGGTAATTAAAATCCTATTTTTTCCTACGTCCTAGAGGATGCTGGCGTCCATTTAGTACCATGGGGATGTACCAAAGCTCCCAGTACGGGAGAGAGAGTGCTGAGATTCCTGAAGAACAGATTGACCAAACTTTAGGTCCTCAGATACCAAAGAATCAAACTTGTAGAACTTAGCAAATGTGTTCAACCCAGACCAAGTAGCTGCTCGGCAAAGCTGTAAAGCCGAGACACCCCGGGCAGCCGCCCAGGAAGAACCCACTTCACGAGTAGAGTGGGCCTTAACAGATTTTGGACACGGCAAAATAAGCATGCTGGATAGTGAACCTGATCCAGCGAGAAATAGTCTGTTTAGAAGCAGGACACCCAACCTTGTTGGCATCATAAAGGACAAATAGTGCATCCGACTTCCTGTGACGAGAAGTTCTCTTCACATAAATTTTCAAAGCCCTTACCACATCCAAGGACTTTGAGGTAATTGAGGAGTCAGTAGCCACTGGCACCACAATAGGTTGGTTGATATGAAAAGCTGACACAAACTTCGGAAGAAATTGCTGACGCGTTCTGCGCTCAGCTTTATCTTCATGGAAAATCAAGTAGGGGCTCTTGCATGACAGTGCCCCCAATTCTGACAAACATCTAGCAGATGCTAATCCCAATAGCGTGACCGCCTTCCAAGTAAGAAACTTGACATCCACCTCCTGCAAAGGTTCGAACCAATCCGAATTGCAGGAACTGCAGCACCACATTAAAATCCCAAGGTGCCGTAGGTGAACGGCCCCTGTTGCAGAAGGTCCTCGCGAAGAGGAAGAGGCCACGGATCCTCTAGGAATAATTCCAGAAGATCGACGTACCAAGCCCTTCTTGGCCAGTCTGGAGAAATGAGGATCGCCTGAACTCTTGTACTTTTTATGAGTTTGAGAACCCTTGGGATGAGTGGAAGTGGAGGGAACACATACACCCACTGAAACACCCACGAAGTTACCAGTGCATCCACCGCCATTGCCTGTGGGTCTCTCGACCTAGAACAGTACCTCCGAAGCTTCTTGTTGAGACGAGAGGCCATCATGTCTACATGAGGAACACCCTATCGGCTTGTCACCTCTGCAAACACCTTCTGGTGGAGGCCCCATTCTCCTGGATGGAGATCGTGTCTGCTGAGGAAGTTCGCTTCCCAGTTGTCCACTCCCGGAATGAAAATTGCAGACAGTGCCAGCACGTGCTTTTCTGCCCAGAGGATAATTCTTGTTACCTCTGACATTGCCGCTCTGCTCTTCGTTTCACCCTGGCGGTTTATGTAAGACACTGCTGTGACATTGTCCGACTGGACCTATATGGCCCGATCTTGCAGAAGATGTGCCACTTGTAGAAGGCCATTGTATATGGCCCTTAGTTCCAGAATGTTTATCGGAAGTATGGACTCCAGACTTGACCACTTTCCTTGGAAATTTTCCCCTTGGGAGACCGCTCCCGAACCTCTGAGACTTGCATCCATGGTTAGAAAAATACAATTCTGAATCCCGAACCTGCGGCCTTCCAGTAGGTGAGTAGTTTGCAGCCACCAGAGGAGTGAAATTCTGGCTTTCGGCCATTTGTCTAGGAGATTTAGCTGGAATGACCGTGCATGGAACCTTCCATACTGAAGAGCCTCGTAGGAGGCTACCATCTTCCCCAGAAGGTGAATGCACTGATGAACCAAAATCTGGGCTGGCTTCAGGACATCCCGAACCATTGATTGAATCACCAATGCTTTCTCCAATGGTAGAAATACCTTCTGCACTTCCGTGTCGAGTATCATCCCCAGGAAGGGTAGTCTCCTTGTCAGCTCCAAATGTGACTTTGGAAGATTCAGGATCCACCCATGATCCTGGAGTAGACAAGTTGAGAGAGCAATACTCTGCAACAACCTCTCCCTGGATGATGCTTTTATCAGCAGATGAGCCTGGTGAGGTGGACAGATCGGAATGTGAAGGTATGCATCCTTGATATCAAGGGATACTAGGAATTCTCCATCCTCTAGACCTGAGAACACCGCTCTGAGACTCCATCTTGAATTTTAATTCCCTTAAGTAGGGGTTCAATGACTTTAGGTTTAAAATTGGCCTTACCGAATCATCCGGTTTTGGTACCACAAACAAGTTTGAGTAATAACCCTTGCGGTATAGATGAGGTGGAACTGGGACAATAACATCTGTTCGGACCAATTTTTAAATGGCTTCCTGTAGGATAGCACTTTCTGTCAGCGAAACTGGTAAGCCTGACTTGAACAATCTGTGAGGTGGGAGTTCCTGAAACTTCAGTCTGTAGCCCTGGGTAACAATGTCTGTCACCCAGGGATCTAGGCCTGATGACACCCAGATGTGACTGAAATTTTTTAGTCTCGCTCCCACCTGCCCAATCTCCAGGCTGGGAGGCCCACCATCATGCTGAAGATTTTGAGGAAACAGAACCTGGTTCCTGTTCCTGAGAACCTGTTGGTGCAGGTTTTTTGGATTTTCCCCGACCACCCCTAACAAAGGTGGAAGGGGATTTGGATTTTTAAAAATTTTGTGGTCCGAAAGGACTGCAGTGTGGATGTAGGATAAGCTTTCCTAGTCGGTGGAGCTGCTGAGGGGAGAAAGGTTGACTTACCTGCAGTTGCCGTGGAAATCCACGCATCCCTCAAACAGAGCCTGACCTGTGAAGGGTAGGTTCTCCACACTTTTCTTAGATTGTGCATCTGCAGTCCATTGGCATAGCCAGAGTCCTCTGTGTGCTGAGACCGCCATGGAAGTAGCCCTTGCATTCAACATTCCAAGGTCTTTCATGGCCTCCACCATGAACCCAGCAGAATCCTGTATGTGATGCAAAAACAAATCAACATCACACCTATCCATAGTATCTAAGTCCTCTAGTTATGTGCCTGACCATTTTACTATGGCTTTGGAAAGCCATGTACAAGCAATAGTGGGGCTTAAAGTCACGCCTGTAGCAGTGTATAGAGATTTAAGCGTAGTCTCAATCTTGCGGTCAGCCGGATCCTTTAAGTCGGTTGAACCAGGGACATGTAAAACCACCTTTTTCAACAACCTAGATACAGAAGTGTCTACTATAGGTGGGTTTTCCCATTTCTTTCTATCCTCTTCAGGGAAAGGAAAAGCAATGAGAATTCTTTTAAGGATCTGGAATTTTTCCTCTCGGTTTTCCCAGGATTTTTCAAATAAAGAGATTGGCTCTTTAGAAGCAGGGAAAGTGAGGGAGGATTTCTTATTTTCCATAAAATAAGATTCCTCTTCCGGCTCAGGTTTCATCTCAATAATATGCAAAACATCCCTAATGGCTTCAATCATCAACTGCACCCCCTTAGCAAGGGATGCATCCCCTCCCCCTGCATATCCCCATCACCGTCCCCAGTATCAGAGTCGGTATCAGTGTCAACTTGCATTATTTGGGCAAGTGTACGTTTTTTAAGTTATGTAGGTGGGGTATTTGAGGGAGTAGGAGCTGAATGCTGTAACCCCTCTACAGACTTTCTCAAAAACTGCATCTCTTTCTCATTATGTGACATCCTTGATGAAATCTGTGATATCAATCCCCTTAAAGAATCCACCCATGCAGGTTCGGATTCGGCAGGTTGGGAAAGCACATTGCAGTCCTGAGTACATGGGATAGACTCCTTAGGAGAAGATACACATTCTGCAGCACAGGATACAGAGCCCTTAGACATGGTAATGTGGATATATATATATATATATATACACACACACACACACACACACACACACACACACACACACACACACACACACACACGAAAATGTCAGACACAGTTTCCCCCAGAGTACCTTCAGAGAGTCACAGAGTATAAGGAGCCAGCCACACAGCGCCCCAGTGAGCAGTTATCATGATAACAGCCCGGCGCAGACTAAATAACCTTAATAGGTTAAATAGTACTAACTACACCCCCCCCCCCCCCCTTCCTGTCTATAACACCCCGGTACCGCACCGCAGTAACTGGAGTTATGTGGAGAGTCAGCGCTCCCTGTCAGCGTGTCTCAGCGTTCTGCAGGGAGAAAATGGTGCTGGTGAGTGCTGGATCTGCTCTGAGGAGAACCCCTGCCCCCTGAAATGGCGTGCGGCTTCCCGCACACTGAGATTATACTGGTCTGAGGTCTTCAGTGCTAACAGTGGGATTAGCCCCTGTTAGCTACATTACCAGTGTCAGGGTGATCGCGCTGGCCGCGTCTACATCAAGTTGCTGAGCCTTCATGGAGCGCAGCCTGACAGAGCTGCGCTCCCACCCTTGTGCTGGGAGCCATTCCCGCCGGTGACCCTCTATCTCTGTTAGGGGGTGGTGGCCATGCTGCGGGAGTGAGCGGTCGCCTCGTGGGCTTGCGATCAGCACCCTCAGGAGCTCAGTGTCCTGTCAGGGGAGATAGAGAACCATTAACTTCAAGAGTTGGTTCCTACATCCCCCTCCCCCTAAGTCCCACGAAGCAGGAAAGCTGTTGCCAGCAGCCTTTCTGTACCTAACAACTCTTAGAAAAACAATAAAACTAGAAAAACTCCTAGGAGCTCCCCTAGCTGTGGCTGGCTCCTCTGGGCACATTTTCTAAACTAAGAGTCAAGTAGGAGGGGCACAGAGGGAGGAGCCAGCCCACACTATTAAACTCTTAAAGTGCCAGTGGCTCCCAAAGCACCCGTCTATACCCCATGGTACTAAATGGACCCCAACATCCTCTAGAACGTAAGAGAAAGAATGTGAAAACCACATGTCAACCTTTCCCCATGTCGACCTAGTACATGTCGACCAATAGTTGTCGATCTAATGACCGTATCCCATATAAACAAGTGGCATACTTGCCTGCCTGACCCTCTCCATGAGGGAGAAAATGCTCTGTTCCTGGACTTTCCTGGTAATGTATGATTGCCATCACCTGTGGTGAGCTAGTTAAATGATAAGAAAGGTGTTTCACCACAGGTAATGGCAATCATAAATTACCAGGAAAGTCCAGAAACAGAGCATTTTCTCCCTCATGGAGAGGGTCAGGTAGGCAAGTATGACAAGTGGCACTTAGAGACTTAAAGAATTAAACAGTTAAACCAGTGATTTTCAACCTTTTTTTACTTGCGGCACAACAAACAATATTTTAAAATTGCCAAGGCACACCATCAGTTCCCCACAGAAAAAAACTAAAAACACACATTGGCCATCACAGTAAAGAAAAGAATCCACACATACATTGGCCTACACAGGAAAAACAATCACATTGCTCCCCACATAAATCATGTTGCTCCCTACATAAATCACATTTCTCCCCACATGAATTATTCACATTGTTCCCCCCATAAATCCATAAATACTATTGCTCCCCACAGGAGAAATAACATAACAAATATTGGCCCTCATTCCAAGTTGTTCGCTCGCTAGCTGCTTTTTAGCAGCATTTAGCTTTTAGCAGCATTGCACACACTAGGCCGCCGCCCTTTGGGAGTGTATCTTAGCTTAGCAGAATAGCGAACGAAAGGTTAGCAAAACTGCTACTAAATAATTCCTTGCAGTTTCTGAGTAGCTCCAGACCTACTCCTAGATTGCGATCACCTCCGTCCATTTAGTTCCTGGTTTAACGTCACAAACACGCTCTGCGTTCGGCCAGCCACTCCCCCGTTTCTCCAGCCACTCCTGCGTTTTTACCTGGCATGCCTGCGTTTTTTAGCACACTCCCTGAAAACCCCAAGTTGCCGCCCAGAAACACCCACTTCCTGTCAATCACACTACGATCACTCGAACGTTGAAAAAACGTCGCTGGAGCTTGTGTAAATCTACAAAGTTTTGTGTTAAATTACTGAACGCATGCGCGCTGCGTACCATGCGCATGTGCATTTTCTACCTAATCGCTCCGTTGCGAAAAACGGCAACGAGCGAACAACTCGGAATGACCACCATTAGCCCCTACCGATTAGCTGTCCTCCTCCCTGTCCCTCAGTGGCGGGGGTTGTTCATAGTGGAGTGGTGCGAATACTGAGCAACGGGCGGTCGGGCAGGTGTGGATGTGGGTGGGCAAGGAAAGCTGTGGATGCAGGCAGGAACTGGAAGATGTGTATACAGGCGGGTGGGCTGGCTGGGTGGTGAGTTGCTGCGGCAGTGACCTATGATATCACACTGCCGCGTCATCAAGGCATAGGTCACGGCCAGAGCATGACTGATCCTCTAAGAAGAGCCCGGGCCAACAGTTCACTCTGAAGGTACAGGAAGCTGCTCTGGCTCCGCGGCACACCTTGCAACTGGTCGCGGCACACTAGTGTGCCACGGCACACTGGTTGAAAAAGCCTGAGTTAAATCATACGTTTTCTGACGTGTCTGGACATTAATGTCCTTTACACAGGGTAGCAAAGACATTGAAGTTCAGAAACGGCAGAAAACCTACATACATACATACATACATACATACCATACTTGCCTACCTGACCCTCTCCATGAGGAAGAAAATGCTCTGTTCCTGGACTTTCCTGGTAATGTATGATTGCCATCACCTGTGGTGAGCTAGGTAATTGATAAGAAAGGTGTTTCACCACAGGTGATGGCAATCATACATTACCAGGAAAGTCCAGGAACAGAGCATTTTCTCCCTCATGGAGAGGGTCAGGTAGGCAAGTATGATACATACATACATACAGCGGGTAAAATAAGTATTGAACACATCAACATTTTTTCAGTAAATATATTTGTAATGGGGCTATTGTAATGACATTTTTACCAAATGTCAGCAACAACCCATGCAATCCACACATTCAAAGAAATCAAGCCATGTGTAATAATGGGAAATGACACAAGAAAAAAGTACTGAACATATGAAGAAAGGGAGGTGCCAAAAGGCATGGAAAGCCAAGACACCAGCTGAACTCTATCAGTAGTTAGAAAGCAATCCTGCCCCTTGTCAGTGCAAATTAATATAAGCTGGTTCGTCCCAACTGATGTCCGTAAAAAGGTGTCTCATTACCAATGTGTCACACAAGGAACATCTCATGATGGGTAAATGCAAAGAGCTCTCTAAAAGCCCAGCATACTGGCGCTGGGATCCCGACTGCCGGCATACCGACTGCTGGCATACCGACAGCTGGGCGAGCGCAAATGAACTCCTTGCGGGCACAGTTGCGCTCTACGCACGCCACGCTATTTATTCTTCCTCCAGGGGGGTCGTGGACCCCCAAGAGGGAGAATAGTCGATATGCTGGGTGTCGGGATTCCGGCGCCGGTATACTGAGCGCCAGGATCCCAACAGCCGGCATACTAAATACCACCCCTCTAAAGACCTTTGCAACCTTATTGTTGCAAAACACACTGATGACATTGATTACAGAAGAATTTCTAAACTTCTGAATGTGCCAGTGAGCACTGTTGGGGCCATAATCCGGAAGTGGAAATAACATTATTTCACCATAAAATGGCCATGACCAGGTGCTCCTTGCCAGATTACTGAGGAGTGAAAAAAAATTATCAGAAGGGTTGTCCAAGGGCCACTTGTGGAGAGCTTCAGAAAGACTTGGAACTAGCAAGTACAATTGTTTCAAAGAAAACAATAAGTAATGACGCTATGGCCTGAATGCACGCTCACCACACAAGACTCCATTGCTGAAGAAAAAGCATTTTGAAGCTTGTTTAAAGTTTGCTGCACAACATTTGGACAAGCCTGTGAAATACTGGGAGACTATAGTCTGGTCAGATGAGACCAAAATTGAACTCTTTGGATGCCATAATTCACACCATGTTTGGAGAAGAAATGGCACTGTGTATCACCCCAAAACACCATACCAACAGTGAAGTTTGGAGGTGGGAACATCATGATGTGGGATGTTTTCCAGCACATGGTCCTGGCATATAATTGAAGGAAGGATAAATGGAAAAATTTACTGAGACATTCTTGATAAAAATCTGCTGCCATTGACCAGGATGCTGAAGATAAAACGACGGTGGACATTTCATCAAGACAATGATCCCAAACACACTCCTTCTGAAGAGACAGCCAGCATTAGAGGCCGAGAAATGCGTCAAGGATATCGGATTTTACAAGCTCAATCAGCTGCTATTCACTGTCATTCCATCAATCCACTGCTGTGACCCTGGGTCCACATTCATACAGGGCACTTCTATTTCACACTCCGCTCCCAGTCACCTCCTGTTGTACAATTAATCCAGTGTGGTACTGGGCATCCACCCACTACAAAGAGGGAACCCTGTCATCGATCATCGCCGGCTCAGTGCAGCCAAAATTTACCAGCTCTCCGGTCCGTGGACGCACGGCTAGAAAAAAGGAGCAGTTGACCACAAACGGTTTCCTCCCCTCATACTGACTCATTAATCTTTCCGCAGAGTGTCTAGTCATCAGCAGGAGGACTCAAACCCTATGTGGGTAAGATACTCACTAAATTTACACACCTCAGTGACGTTCTCTAATATGGATACTATTTACATACAAATCCAATCTGCATAGATACTACAAGAATGTGTATCCACCTAATGAGATACTAACTGTTTCTAACCAGACAGTTCAGTGTGCTTTAACTGTTACATTGTTGATAGCAGCAGGATTTTTTTCTTTCTCAAATCCAGTTAACCATTTATTACCTTTTATTTATATATATTTCTTATTGTGTCATGGTATACTATACCACATTGTTTTAATAAAAACATTCATTTAATACACTCTCTCAGCGCTCCCACCCTTTTTTCTACACAGCCAAGGACACACTCAATTGGTTTCAGAAAAAGAAATTAGAATGCTAGGATGGCCCAGCCAATCACCTGACTTGAATCCAATTGAAAATCTACGGAAAGAACTAAAGATCAGAGGGGCAGATGTATTTAGCCTGGAGAAGTGATATAGCAAGCAGTGATAAGTGCAAGGTGATAACGCACCGGCCAGTGAGCTCCTAACTGTCAATTTTACATATTGGAGCTGATTGGCTGGTGCGTTATCACCTTGCACTTATCACTGCTTTATCACTTCTCCAGGCTTAATACATCTGCCCCAGAGTTTATAGAAGAGACCCACGGATTTGAAGACACCTGAGCAATGCATGTGACTAGTTTCTCCATACAGGAGGCGTCTTGAAGCTGTCATTACCAACAATGGGTAAATTTACTAAAGCTTCTAAAACAGAGAATTGGTGATTTTGCCCATAGCAACCAATCAGAGGCTGTCTATCATTTCTCTATTGACTTGTAGAAAATGATAGACAGCATCTGATTGGTTGCTATGGGCAAGATTTTAGATGCTTTAGTAAATTTACCCCAAAAGCTTTTGTACGAAGTATTAAATAAATTTCAGTAGGCGTGTTCAATACTTTTTCCTTGGGTCATGTCACATTATTACACATAACTTAATTTATGGACAGCTATGGTTTCGATTCTTTGCATGTGTGGATTGCATGGGTTGTTGCTGACAGTTGGTGAACATTTCATTACAATAGCCCCATTACAAATATAATTACTGAGAAAAATGTTGATGTGTTCAATACTTATTTTACCTGCTGTACATACTTACAGATGGGTTCAGCATGGGTGACCGGATGACGAGGTGCTGGCTGACGATATCCCGACAGCGGCATCCCGTCCGCCAGAAAGCCGGCAGTGGGGCGAGCACAAGTCCCCTTGTGGGCTTGCTGCTGGCTCGATGCATTCGCCACAGGATCTATTCCCACTCTATGGGTCAGATACAAATCCTATTACACCCGTTATCTCCCGTCTAAAGTGATGGGAGATAGAGGGGCAATAGTCAAAGGTGCCCCGCTATCACGCTGATCGTGCTCATTACAGTCTGGTTTAGGCACGTCAAGCGCCTAAACCCGACTAAAGTAATTAGTGCAATCATGAAGAGACCCATTTGGGCACCCAAACGGGTCTCTTTACATGCATTTCAGCTGAAATTAAGTTGTCGCCCCGTCGGCAGTAACATTAGAATACCGCCATTGGGTGCGATAGGGGACGGGATGGACAGACGAACATTTGAATCCAGCCCAATGGGTGTCATGGACACCAACGTGTAGGAATAGCCCTGTTTTTCTGGAATTACGGGTGGCGGCATTGTCGGCTGGCGGGATTCCAGCGTTGGTATCCTGAATGCCGGGATCCCGTCAGCCAGTAAATTAAACTTATCCCTTACAGATGTGTATACACAGGTGCAACAGTATATACTGCTGGAAATTTGTGATGTTTGGTCAGAGATGTGCGGAAAAGGTTGGTGTTGTAGACTTTTTACTCTAGAGTGTTTAATCTAAAAATGATTAGAATAATACAAAGAAATATTAATATATTCGTTGTATTTTTCCTATACTTTATATAGTCGTAACTGGCGTATACGTTAGTATGAGAAGAAAGACTCTGCCTCACCTCACCATCTACACACGTCACTGATATGTGCAAATGTGTTGAGAGGGGTTAATGGGAGGCTCCAGAGAAATACGTGTGCTGGGCCCCAAAACTTCTGTTGCCGGCCCTGATAGTAAGAATTATCTTCAATCAAAACTGTAGAGAAAATATGCGAATTCCATCCTCTATAGCACATCATCCACTGTCTCCTTCTCCACCACGTATTGCCCTCTGACTCTATCCTGGCAGACTTCTGCCTCCTTGCCACAACTATCTGCACAAGCCTCTGATCATGGTGTACGGAGGATCATTCAGGAGACTGTTGTTAGCATTTTATCTTGCCCATTTGTGGGAGCTGAGCATGGAATAACCAAGAGGAATCTATAAAATGTACAAATGAACCTATTCCAAGAACTCTGTGGGAATTCCAGGAAAAACAAGAAAATCTGAGGACTTATACGGACGTGAGCAAAGAAAGAAGAAAAAAAATTCAAACCATGTGTCAGTCCATTGAGATTCCTGATTGAAGGAAAGGTGCAACATTTGTGATAGTTCTAGAACGGGGGAAGCAGGATGAAGTGGAGAAACTCTTCATGAGTACAATCTTCTAGAAGCTGTTTTGACAGGTTTCCTATTTCCAAGATACACAGTGACCAGACCAATAGCCCTAACATGGCTCATCAGTATGCCTAGCCTGCAAATGTGTGTGTTTAGAGTAGGTGAATTTTGGACTGCTGCACCAACTGCCCCCACAAACGCTGCCAAACATCACCGTCTGGGACTTGCTGGCAGTAGTTGTGGCTCCTCTATTTGAATTTTTAACTGAAGCCCCACCTCTATGACTGCTACTACTGGTCACCAGAGTTTGATTTAGACCTCATGGGGCCCTAAGCAAGATACCGATTTATGGCGACCCTCCTTCAAATAATCCACAGCACTTTATTTTCATTCCTGATCTATGCCCCCTACATTATTTGTTGTTTTCCCCCTTATATTCTATTATAGTATATTATTACTTTCCCATTCACTATCGTGGAAACAATGTGGTTTCATCGGTAAAAGCGTATGAGATTCTAAAGACACTCATTTTATAATTGTCTGAATAAGACCCAATAGTTTTCACAGGATTATTTCAGAGGTAAAATACATATAAGAAATGATACAAATAACAAAATAACATATAGTTACAATTGAAGGATAGGAGAGGTACCATGATACACAGCGTTATCTGTGTGTTTTATCATTGAATGTTATATGTTGTTATAACTTTGTAAGTCATTTTGAAGTCACATTAAAAGCTAAGTTTTAATTTATTCTAAAGAGTGCCCCCAAAAAATAGAGCTGTCCTTCTTCTTCCGCCGGTCCTTTAAATACTTACCATATAAACAGTCTTCTTTGTTGAAGAGGAAACAATTTGATATATATTAATACCCTTCTTTATACCGGCCCATTTATTGCTATATAGATGGGTCCACCTTTATCTTGACTTCTTTGCTGCGCCTAGGCACACCATGGTTTATTAACATCAACCCTTCGTCTGTTGTTCTCAGCTGCAATACAATACAGAGAACAATACTGCAGGGGATTAAGTCATTACAGCAGGGGACTAAGTATGACTGACCTGGCTCAGTTAATCCTATTAAAGGCCAAGATAAACGTGGACCCATCTGTACATCTCTTCCCTTTTGGGATCAACCCAGTGCGCTATTTTGTATCCCCAAAAATCTTTCTCTTTGTTTGTATATGAGTGACCCAGGCTTATCGATTGTAGCAAGACCCATCACCTAAAATGCTCATTATTATCCCCAGTCACTCACTGACTGCATTTTATAATACCCATTACTACACACCCCAGGCAGTGACTGTATTGATTATATATTAGCCCCCCCCCCCCCCTCCACTCACTGATTGTAGTACCTGTTACAATCAGTGAGGAAGGTGGGAGGCATTGATATATGATGGAGTCACACTAAAGGCACTGATATATAACCATATAACCAATACAGTCACTGACTAAGGGTTACAATAATGGCTACTATAAGGGATGGGACATGCTACAATCAGTGGGGGGGACTGGACTCATTTATAATGCGGATACCCATACCTTATAATACTTGTTATTACATCCAATGGCATAAGTGTGACTGTAGATCAAAAGAAGTGATATTACACGGCGCTACCATTCATAAATCAACAAGAAGATGGTTATCTTTAGAAACTTCAATATCTGAAAATAAGAAAAAAACACAATAGTGCAATATAAAGAGGTAGAATAAATTGCAGGATGTGTTTATTGGTCCCACTCACAATTGAACAAATGGATCATTGCACATCACCCACATAGGGTTTAATCATCTTCAGTATCAGGGAATCTTCTTTGCAACTAAAACTTGAACAGATATAGCATACCTCCCAACATGTTCCTCTCCAGGAGGGACACAATGCTCTGCTTCTGGGCTTTTCTCTTAATTTAAGATTGCTGGCACCTGTGTTGAACAGGTTAATGGATAAGAAAGGTGTTTCAGAACAGATGATAGCAATCATAAATTAAGAGAAAAGTCCAGGAACAGAGCATTGTGTCCCTCCTGGAGAGGGTCATGTTGGGAGGTATGGATATAGCATATAGTGCAATAACGTTTTTCTTAACATATATTTAATAGACAATTGCACTCAGATAGATAAAAACAAATGAAGGGGGGGGCGTGCTTTGCCAACTAATCCAGGCAGACGTGTGGAATTGGGGCTCCTGCCTTGAACGCCTCAATATCCCTCTCCTACTGCCTCTATTTTGTCCTGGGGTGCCCTCCCTACCTATTGGGGTCCTCCTGCACTGGGTGTTGAGGTCCGCGGAGCCAGCAGATGCCTCCTGCGTCTGTGCGGGTTGCGGCCTAGCAGCCCATGAGAAGCTGGGACCTCGATTTCCTGCTGGATGCGGATCATTGATCGAGACCCGGGCCGCGAACACCCCTCCCTTCTCTGCGCTAACGCTGCGCAGGAGTCTCCTACCTTGCTACTACTGGTGGAGGTGAGTGCAGCTCACAGCTCCGTCCCTCCGTGAGACTCCCACCGCTGACCGCGAGTGGAGGAGAGACCCGCTGACAACCTCCACCATTGACCGGCGCCCGAGCGGGGGATCCCTCTGCGGCGTCTCTCTGCGTGCCGAGACTTGCTTGTCAGTGCGGCTGGCGGGTCACCGTGGCACATCGCCTTTGCACTGGATCTGGGGCTCTCTAAACCAGCTGCTGGGAGTGCATTGGATCGTGGAGTGGCCTGAGTGAGCAGGGCTGTGACAGCCTTTACTACTGTCCCTGGTTGTGCTTTACTTAGTGCTGCTTCTGGGCTGGTTGGGGCTAGGCTGGCTGCCATCAGGGGAGTTAGGGGATATACTGGACTGCCTGCAACCTCCTATATTTAACCTGGGGTGCGCATCCCACGCATGTGATTTATTGCAATACCCTCTGACCTGGCTCATATTATATTCCTGCTTGAGCCCCTGCTTATACTGCTTGCTCCTGGAGGTTACTGTGGGGCACCCCAGTCTCTGGCTGGTCCGTGACCAGGGCTCACCACCTCCTGGACCCTACTGTGCGATTCCTAGGTGTCCCTGATGCACTATGCAACGGGGGTGTCGGAAAGTAGACGCGGCAGCTCCAACTCTGTATTACAGCCACCTATGAATCCCCACTCCCATTCGCCACAGTTGGACGACCCACCACTTTAAGTTCCAGTGACCGGACCCTGGGACGATCCCCTGGGCTGTGCTTTGACTACGCTGTTGTGGATGCTCCTCTGATTGGCAGCGATAATTGTTTCTTACAGCTGCGATATATTCTCTTCGTCTTCACTACCTCCACGGTCTGGCCCTGGTGCTCCTCGTGGCCACAATGGTATCTGGATGAATAGCACCCCATGGTCGGCCTGACCGCCTCATAACTCACCTGTGTCAACTACCACTCTCTACCTCCCTACTCCTTTCCCTTTATATTGCATCTTTACCAAAGAAGATAGACCTCTCCCCTGCCCGCTTTCATTATGTCACAAAGGAACAAGAAGGCTCCCCAAGCACCCACAATTTTTTTTGGCGGCAAGACTAAGGGTTCCCAGAGCCTGGCACACTCTCCGGAGTCTCCTTCGTCCCCGCGATCTTCGGAGTTGGGTATTGACCCTCAGATACAGGCAGTGATGTCTGGCCTCCTGGAGGGCGTGCAAACAGCCTTCAAACAGGAACTGTCCAAAGCGGTCCTGGATTTCAAATCAGAGATTGCCTCGCTTGGAAATCGTACAGATGCCTTGGAGACTAAGACCGACGATTTATGCCGCTCGCAACTGCGTCTAGACCACGAGCTCTCAAGGCTCGACGCTGAAGTGGAGACCCTGAAGGAGCGCTAGGAAGACAAAGAGAACCGGTCCCTTCGCAATAATTTGCGGATACGTAATGTGGCGGAATCAGTTCAGAGCTCTATATTGCCCTCCTTCTTGAAAGACCTTTTCCAGCATTTGGTCCCGGATTTGTCTGATGAAGATTGCCTCAGTGACAGGGACACAGGGCCTTGCGAGCCAAACCGTTAACATCCCAGCCTCCTCGGCACATTATAGCCCGTCTACATTATTACTGCTCGAAGGAAAAAATAATTGCTTCAGTCCGGGACTCCTCTGACATAGTCTTCCGAGGCATGCAGTTGCAGATTTACCAAGACCTGGCGCCCTTGACCATTCGGAAACAGCGGGACCTCCAACCGATTACTAGGCTTCTACGCCAACACCAAATTCGATATCGCTGGGGATTCCCCTTCCAATTGAAGCTCTCTTTTAAAGGCACCAATTATGCAATTAAAACCCTGCCACAAGGTCAGGAACTGCTTCACAAGCTTGATCTTCTCCCAGAATCATCGTCCTCTTCTGTCAACCCATCTGCCTCTCCGAAATCACAACGACCCTGTCCGCCCCAACCGGACTGGATGAGAGTGTCTCCCAAAACCTGACAGAGACCCCACCCAGTGCGGCAATTATAGGCCTAGCTCACTGCTCAATTTGAAAATTTACGCCAAAATTCTAGCTTTGAGATTGTCCCCCATTCTTTCTTTATTGGTACATCCTGATCAGGTCGGATTTATTCCAGGCCGACAGGCCTCTGATAACACTAGAAGGGCCATTGATATTATCCACTCTATCCATCAGCAAAAGTCCTCTTCCCTGTTATTAGCCTTGGATGCAGAGAAGGCGTTTGATCGCATTTCGTGGCCTTTCGCAAGTCAAAATGAGGCTCAGTAGTGTGTGTGGCCTCCACATTTTTTAGGACACTGGTGACTCTTTTTCTGACGTCTGTGTACATTCTCGGAATCGCCTGCCTAGAGAAATGGAACCTAGATGGTATTTGGTACCGGGGACACAGTACCTCAAGCAATTCTCTAATTCCCTGTGAATTAACGGTGGATACCGGACACACGTTTAACACCAGCGCAGCTGCCAAGACCTGAGTTATCCGCTTTGCAGCAGGATGACTGCTGTGATATTTCATCTTCCTCGCAAAGGACTGTTGGACAGTCAATTGCTTACTGGAATAGTACAAGTGGTCTTACGACTTCCCCTCTGGGATGACGATCGACTCCCAACAGCAGCGCCGGCAGCAGTAGGCGTTACACTCAAGGATGCATCGGAGGAATCCCAGGCACGAGAGGACTCGTCAGACTTGCCAGTGACATGGCCTGCAGGACTATTGGTTTTCCTGTCTAATGAGGAAATTGACACTGAGGGAGTTGGTGGTGTGGTTTGCCGGAGCTTGTGTACAAGAGGAAGGGATTTAGTTGTCAGTGGACTGCTTCCGCTGTCACCCAAAGTTCTTGAACTTGTCAATGACTTCTGATGAATGCGCTCCAGGTGACGTATAAGGGAGGATGTTCCTAGGTGGTTAACGTCCTTACCCCTACTTATTACAGCTTGACAAAGGCAACACACGGCTTAACACCTGTTGTCCGCATTTCTGTTAAAATAATTCCACACTGAAGAGGTGATTTTTTTTTGTAATTTGACCAAGCATGTCAATGGCCATATTCGTCCCATGGACAACAGGTGTCTCCCCAGGTGCCTGACTTAAACAAACCACCTCACCATTAGAATCCTCCTTGTCAATTTCCTCCTCAGCGCCAGCAACACCCATATCCTCATCCTGGTGTACTTCAACAGTGACATCTTCAATTTGACTATCAGGAACTGGACTGCGGGTGCTCCTTCCAGCACTTGCAGGGGGCGTGCAAATGGTGGAAGGCGCCACCTCTTCCCGTCCAGTGTTGGGAATGTCAGGCATCGCAACCGACACAATTGGACTCTCCTTGGGGATTTGTGATTTAGAAGAACGCACAGTTCTTTGCTGTGCTTTTGCCAGCTTAAGTCTTTCCATTTTTCTAGCGGGAGGATGAGTGCTTCTATCCTCATGTGAAGCTGAACCACTAGCAATGAACATAGGCCAGGGCCTCAGCCGTTCCTTGCCACTCCGTGTCGTAAATGGCATATTGGCAAGTTTACGCTTCTCCTCAGACGCTTTTAATTTAGATTTTGGGTCATTTTACTGAACTTTTGTTTTTTGGATTTTATATGCTCTCTACTATGACATTGGGCATCGGCCTTGGCAGACGACGTTGATGGCATTTCATCGTCTCGGCCATGACTAGTGGCAGCAGCTTCAGCACGAGGTGGAAGTGGATCTTGATCTTTCTCTATTTTACCCTCCACCTTTTTGTTCTCCATCTTTTAATGTGTGGAATTATATGTCAGTAATATATCCATAGCAATGGCCTACTGTACTGTACTATATATGTATACTGTTGGTCACCAAAATGCTGCACTGTAATACTAGTATATATACTGCTCACAAAAATGCCGCACAGATATGTAATGGATACGTGCAGTGACACAGCTGCAAGATACAGCAATGGCCTACTTTACACAACTATATACCGGTTCACTACGGCTGGCCGGCGGTCGGGCTCCCGGCGACCAGCATCCCGGCGCCGGGAGCCCGACCGCCGGCTTACCGACAGCGTGGCGAGCGCAAATGAGCCCCTTGCGGGCTCGCTGCGCTCGCCACGCTACGGGCACGGTGGCGCGCTACGCGCGCCACACTATTTTATTCTCCCTCTATGGGGGTCGTGGACCCCCACGAGGGAAAATAAGTGTCGGTATGCCGGCTGTCGGGCTCCCGGCGCCGGTATACTGAGCGCCGGGAGCCCGACCGCCGGCATACAGAAGACCACCCCTATATACTGTTGGGTCACCAAAATGCTGCACTGTAATACTAGTATATATACTGCTCACAAAAATGCCGCACAGATATGGAATGGATACGTGCAGTGACACAGAGCTGCAAGATACAGCAATGGCCTACTGTACACAACTATATACTGTTGGGTCACCAAAATGCTGCACTGTAATACTAGTATATATACTGCTCACAAAAATGCCGCACAGATATGGAATGGATACTTGCAGTGGCACAGAGCTGCAAGATACAGCAATGGCCTACTGTACACAACTATATACTGTTGGGTCACCAAAATGCTGCACTGTAATACTAGTATATATACTGCTCACAAAAATGCCGCACAGATATGGAATGGATACTTGCAGTGACACAGAGCTGCAAGATACAGCAATGGCCTACTGTACTGTACTACTATAATTATTATATACTGGTGGTCCCCAGTCCCCACAATGCAGCACACTGATCAGATATTTGCAGCACACTGAGCACAGATATGGAGTGTTTTCAGGCAGAGAACATAGATATTTTCAGCACACTGAGCACAGATGATTTGCAGCACACTGAGCACAGATATTTGCAGCACACTGAGCACAGATTACGGAGCTTTTCAGGGAGAGAACGCTGCCACGTCCTCTCCATTCAATCTCCAATGCTTGAGTGAAAATGGCAGCGACGCGCTGCTCCTTATATAGAATATATAGAATACAAATCTCGCAAGAATCCGACAGCGGGATGATGACGTTCGGGCGCGTTCTGGTTAAACGAGCAAGGCGGGAAGATCCGAGGCTGCCTCGGAACCGTGTAAAATAGGTGAAGTTCAGGGGGGTTCTGATCTCGGGGATCCGAACCCGCTCATCTCTACTCTAAACTGTATCTAAACAATGTGCCCTTCTTTAAACAAACTGTAACAAAGAAAGTCCGTAATGAGGGATTCCATCTAAGTTGCTGAGTCAGGTCAGAGTTTGTTTGGAAAACTATATGGAGTTATCTCTCTCTCTCTCTCTCTCTCTCTCTCTCTATATATATATATATATATATATATATATATCCTTCCCCATTCACCTTAGTTACCAAATGATATTTAGAATTCCCTTGATGCACCATGCAGGAACTGAAACAGATATTTCCAATATCTGCTGCAGTCCCTCCAGTTATGACAGCAGAAGCAGCCCCTAAACTGTAGGTTTCAGTATACACGTGCTACATACAGTGTCTCATCATGTGTGTATCACTAATGCCACACCATGTCTCATCAGCTGTATTACCTGACACCTGTGGTGCAATTAAGGCGGTACAGCGTACTGTTAAGAAACTAGTAGCCGATACACCACACTCCCTACCGCTGGCAGGACACAGTCTGACCCATTTTCATGTCTGACAAGAAAACGGGACAAATTCCAGGAGAGACAGATCACGCTGCGAGGCAGCAGCCGATCACTCACAGCCACCGGTGGGCGGACAATAGAGTTGATTTTGTTCAGGCACAGCGGCGCGACATCATGATATCGTGCCGCTGGACACTTTGCAGAGGAGCCGAGCTGCCCACATTGACAGAGCAGAAAGAGGACAGAGAGGGAAGGCAGAGAAACAGAGTGAGGGGGGAAGGCAAGCTGAGTGACACAAAGTGAATGGGGGGCAGTCTGAGAGACCTAGGGGTATATTCAATTAGCAGCGATAACGGACTTTTCGCGTGAAAAGTCCCGTTTTCGCACGAAAAACCGACTTTTCCCTCGAAACGCAATTACAGCCTATTCAATTTCCCGGGAAAATTTATCGGTGATAATTTTTTCACTAATTTCACTTCACCTACTCTGAAGCAGGTGAAAAGTTGGGAAAAGTCACTATTTTAAGGTAAAAATGTTTGGATATGGTACAGAACTCCTGGGACACCCCCCTTAATGACTAATTAGGCACGTTGAAGTTTTTAATTATTTTTAAATGGCCAATAATGACATGTCATTTTTGGGGTGAAAAAGTACAAAGTGATGGAAATTGGGGTTCAAGGTATGGGACAGGTATATTGGGGTGCTTTATGAGTGGGACAGGTGTTTTTTAGGCTTGCAGATGGGAGTAATCGGTCTGTTTCCACTTTTTTTTAAAGTACCCTAAAATGACCCAAATATATACTTATACCCATTTTCATGTACCCCAAATTTAATGAGAGCATTTATTTTGCTTAAAAAAACTTGCTTTCTATCATTTTTTTGCATTTTTAATAAAAAAGGAATATAACAGCCATTTCACACAATTTAAGTCCCCAAAAAACGCTCTAATGTGATCTCTAACACACTTCTCTTCTGTTTTCCTATGTTAGTTTAGCATTTTTTGGGGTACAGGCTGATTTCCCCATTTTCACCTGCACTTTTCACTGCAAGAATTTTCACGTGAAACCCGTTTGGAATTAAATAGGTCGAAAAACGGAGCATTTTCGCGGCAATTTTCGCCCGATTGCTGCGAAAAATTTGCGGCCGAAAAATTGCCGCGAATTTGCGGATAATTGAATACCCTAGCTAGAATTAAAAGAGGCAGGATGAAACACACAGATTTAAAGGGGCAGGCTAAAAGTAGAAAGTGGGAGATGACATGTGCCTGGGAAATGCAAGAGGGAGATGATGGTGTGGCTGAGAGATGCAGGTGGGAGATGATGGTGTAGCTGAGAGACGCAGGAGGGAGATGATGGTGTGGCTAAGAGACGCTGAGAGGGAGATGATGGTGTGGCTGAGAGACACTGGGAGGAAGATCACAGAATGGCTGAGAGACGCAGGGGTGAAGATGATGGTGTGGCTGAACGATGCAGATACGAAGATGATGGTGTGGCTGGGAGACACAGGGGGTAGAAGGTTACACAGGTGGCATGAGTCTGATTGATCTTCTGTTGTATGACATGACTTTGGTTATATTCCTACACATACAGGCATCTTCTGGACCATGTGATTTCCTACATAAATAGTGATTACCGACTGAAGACGCTGTCTGACCAGGAAGGATACATTTCTTCAGAGGTTCCCCGTTGTGAGAAACCACCATATAGGTAAGGTGCATATGGAATGCAAATGAATGTTCCCAGAGTGACGAGAAATGGGTGGCGTGTCATGTTGACACGCCCCCATTTTCAGTGGCCATGCCCTTTGTGGGATGTGGCCACATCCCCTTTTTTGTACGCGCGTGTGCACACATTGTACCACTAAGAACACTAAGAATTGTTTTCTACTTGCACCACTGCCCGACACCCATATTTCATTGTGTCTCATCACATGTATAATTCATGCTGCATACAAGGGGAAATTCAATTAACTCACACCCATGTGCTAGGTGGGCAAGGTGCCATTGTGATGGTGTGTAAATGCTGGCAGCAGCATGGGAACTCGTCCCCTTTGGAGCTTGGACTCATACCAGAAAAATCAGTGAGTCAAGCAGGAATGTAAGTGCAGCGTATATCCACACTTACTGGCAGGGGAGAGAATATCACCCCTAATTAAATCTGAACCCCCTTTCCTCCCTCCCAATGTGTCTAATCTCATGTATCACCTATAGTTAGTACTTCGGCACAGGGTGGGTATGAGAGCACAGGCTATGTATGATCAGGGCTGGGTGATCATTCTTGCCCCATAAATCCCTTACATTCTGCCAGATCACAGGGTGACCCTCACACATTACGGCAAAGCAGGAGGTAGTATAGTAATACCAGAGGCAGTGTGTGAGTGGCTGGCACTGACCTGTGTGTGTCCCTTAGATGGGAACACGTGCAGAATTATATACAGTAGATGGTGCTCACCAGTGGAGTATGGATGGATTACCTAGAGTGTGTGATGTGGTGAATATGTTTCAGATGGTCTAAATACAAGATTAGTCTCAAAAATTGGTTTAATAATAACTTAACAAAATTAGTGTGTGATAAAAAGTATATATGTTTAATAAGGATTTGGATTGTAAACATGTGTAGTACAATAGGAGAGGTATCAAATAGTTTATTACTATATAAGGAAAACAATAAAATATAATTCCATAAGTTGAGAATCAGTGGGTCTGATATATTAGGCAATTTGTGATATATTAGGAATGCCTAACAATAGGTTGAACAACAAGAACACAATGGCCGGTGTCTAATTGTGGGCAGTAAATGGCCCGTTTTCGGCCGATAACACATGGGATCTGGGATAAGTTCTTGGACCCATGCGTTATTGTGCAAAAATGTGTCTGTGAGGTCTGGTTATCGAGGATTCTGCATGCGAAGCCTAATCCCCATTAAGTGCAGTAAGGGGCTTATTGGATAGCCCCTGGGGAATCCATTAACCACAGTCATTTATCGCTGTTAATTGGATATCCCACAATGTATTTGGATGTGGGCTCAGAGGTGCTTGATTATAGATAATACTATGTTGCGAACAGTAGTCTTTAATGAATACTATCTTGCCAGCAGCTGACACGGTTCGTGTATTCACATATCATGACAGACTGCTGATGAAGTGCCATATATTGCTGGGTAATAGACAGGGATGATGGGGAAGCAATGCAAATGGAAGGAGCTGGGAATATGGGGGAGGGCTGGACTAAGCTTCTAATTGCTGGTAAAGTCTTTCCTCTTTGTGTGCAAGGTCACGTTGTGATAAGTCCAGATACATACCATGGGCAGTACGGATGGTGTAATGGTTAGTATTCCTGCCTCACAGCACTGAGGTCACTAACTGTGTGAAGTTTGTATATTCTCCCGGATTCCTTTGGGTACTCCAGTTTCCTCCGACAACCCAAAAATGTACTGGTAGAATTAATTGGCTCCAAACAAAATGAACCCTAGCACGAATGTGTGTGTGTACATGTGATAGGGAATATAGACTGTAAGCTCCACTGGGGCAGGGACTGATGTGTATGGGCAATTATTCTCTGTAAAGCACTGAGAAATGTGTGTGAGCCATATAAATAACTGGTAATAACAATGTCGTAGGAGTGCTTTGCTACAGAATTTAATGTATAAGCCAATCTTTGTTAGGTCGCATCTCTGGGCTTCCCTGGATTGATGCTGTCAACATGCTGGGGCCAAGGAGAATAATCCGCCTCCTTCTCTGCCCCGTCCCACCTCTGATGCTGCCCTGCTCAGTGCTGTAAATACTGGCCAAGCACTGCCTGCTGTATGTTAAATATGTAAGGTTGTTTACTACCCCTTCTCACTCCCCCATGCTGATGGAGGCTGAACCTGGACTTAAACGGCATCAGGAGTGTCACTATTCATCTCCGCGAGCCCGAACACTATGGATTTTTACATGTCATCCCCATCCTTCCCCCACCCCTAGGGGTGCTAGGGGTGTCTTACCCCCACAGTATTTGTTTCCAGATTGTAAATCATATGTGTCCCAAATTTGGTGTAAATTGCTCCAGGCATTCCAGAGTTATGCTGGAACATGCACACATATACACATATTTTATATATATATATATATATATATACATATATATATATATATAAATATTATACCGTGTGTGTGTGTGTATATATATATATTACAGTTTCTCCTAAGGGGTTAAACGAATCACTGTAAACATTTGTATTTCGGTAAACTGTATCCATTATGTGTTTTTTTATATTTTTCTATTCATCAGTGTTGCTCTCTTCCTTTCTTTTTTATTAACATTTTTGTATATATGTATGTATCAGTATTGTATTTCTTTGTGCACAATGTATCTAATTAGTTACACTTTCAGGTGTGACGCCTGCGTGGTAACCTATTTAAACTTGTTCTGCTCATTTGTGTCTTCATCTCCTGACGGAAAGGGGTTCGTCCCCTGAAACGTAGAGAATAAAAAAACACTTATTGAAAAGTCTTCGAGTGCCGCCTGCTCCTTTGGACATTCGTATACCTGTATATATACATATCCACGTTGATCCTGCACTCTCATCCCATAAACTCCAACGTTGCGGGTGCTCCTAATGAACCCAATCAGGTCCACTCGAACAGCAATATTTCCACTGGGTGGAAGGTGCACTCTCGCTGTAATAAATGAAGTCCATTCATAAAAAAGACTTTTATTGAGAAAGTCCAAAAGCCTTATATGTCGACGTTTCGGTCCGTATGACGAACCTTTTTCAAGACTAATAACTCTTTAGGTTAACATCATTCATCAAATCTTAATCATGTGTCTGTGAAAAAAACAAGGTATAGACAAATTCTAAACTAGCACGGTCACACACATCAGGAATTGGTGAGATGGTTAAAAAGTTGAATATATTATATGAAGGTGATCAGATGTTACTTGGCCTGGGAGGCGTAGTTCCCTGCATATGTGAATTTGTCTATACCTTGTTTTTTTCACAGACACATGATTAAGATTTGATGAATGATGTTAACCTAAAGAGTCTTTTTTATGAATGGACTTCATTTATTACAGCGAGAGTGCACCTTCCACCCAGTGGAAATATTGCTGTATATATACATATATATATTTTAAGGCAAACTATAGAATATATTCTATATTAATGTATGTATGTAGAGATATACTCTATATGTACAATAAATAAATTCATCCAAGAGAACTGCCATCACTTACAAAATCAATGGCAGCTTGCCCGGGTGCACAATTATAAGAAGACATACAGCTTTAGCAAGCCTCGCGGCAAAGTAGTCGCGTAATGTGTGCCCGTGAATGGCCACACACGTGCGTATGCATGTTTATGGTCATAGAGATTACATTTTCTAGCCGCCAGTTGTGAATAGTTGCAGCTTGGAGCACCAAATCACACCCATGATGCATATGCCCGTGGACGAGGCTGGGTACATCTGAATATCTCCAACAAATAGCACTCAGAGACTTCCTGCTGGCAAACAGGTATATTCCAAGGTTCAACATTTCGTGGCGTCTGCCCTGTTGTCAGGACCACATACAATAATTTGTATGTATTGCATGTGGTCCTGATGACAGTCTGGATGCCCTGACCGGTACCATGCTGGTCACACCCCCTGCAGCGGCACACAATAGGCCTTTTATAAATTTCAGCTCCAGGCCCTTCAGGACCTTAATCTGGCACTGATTCCCGGTACTAAGCTCCTCCTGTAGAGTGTGGAATACACCATGTGTATAGGACTTCCAGAGTTCCGGTGAGCTCCCCTTTATTTAATCTGGTGTAAATCTGTACATTTGCTTCTAATGTGACTATGGTGGTCATTCCGAGTTGATCGCTCGTTATTTTTTTTTTCGCAACGGAGCGATTAGTCGCTAATGCGCATGCGCAATGTCCGCAGTGCGACTGCGCCAAGTAAATTTGCTATGCAGTTAGGTATTTTACTCACGGCATTACGAGGTTTTTTCTTCGTTCTGGTGATCGTAATGTGATTGACAGGAAGTGGGTGTTTCTGGGCGGAAACTGGCCGTTTTATGGGAGTGTTTGAAAAAACGCTACCGTTTCTGGGAAAAACGCGGGAGTGGCTGGATAAACGGGGGAGTGTCTGGGCGAACGCTGGGTGTGTTTGTGACATCAAACCAGGAACGACAAGCACTGAACTGATCGCACTGGAAGAGTAAGTCTCGAGCTACTCAGAAACTGCACAGAGAAGTCTTTTCGCAATATTGCGAATCTTTCGTTGGCAATTATGATGAGCTAAGATTCACTCCCAGTAGGCGGCGGCTTAGCATGTGCAAAGCTGCTAAAAGCAGCTTGCGAGCGGACAACTCGGAATGACCACCTATGTACATTGGTACTTTTGAAATCGTATGCAATTTTTCATGAAAAGTTTTTTTCTCTTTTGGAATAAATATTTTTTATTTTTTTATACATATATGAAAGCCTTTATGGAGGTGTTGTGACTATCAATTTTGACACATTTTACAAAGGGACACATTGATACAGTTTTTTTGATACAGTGTTGAACCACATAAAGAAGCAGCGTGGTGAAAATCTTAACTATTAGTATATATGTTCGGAGTGGTTTGTTGAGCTATTTAGAAAGGCACAGCTGCAGCTACTTGAAAGCCCTTGTGTGGAGGTTTCTAATTATTACATCAATAAAAAATATTTTACTTAATATTTACTCCGCCAACACCACCCAGGATGTCTTATTTACACAGGTCATGCAAATGCACCCTAGAGAAGGAGACCCCTAATTTGGTGATAGGTGGTGAATTGCATGGCTAATCCAGAATTGGACACATCTACGCTTATCACCCTCTCCAGGTTGTCTTCTGAGGGATCCATTTTAAATCTCAAAATAGAACTTAGGGCCTGATTCAGGTTGGATCGCAACCACAAAAACTACGAATAGGATGCAGGCGCATGCGCAGGGGTGTGTGTGTGGCAATGTTCCATTTCCAAGGCAGAGATAGAGCATTGCGGGAGCGCGGGGGCTCAAACAGTGGACGCGACGGGTGCATGATCGGGGCAACTGTGTTACGTCACACGCAGCTGCTGCGATCACTAAAATGGCGGCAGGCCTCCTGCAGGAGCAGCCAGGCTGCACCGGCAGGAGGCTACCTCATCTTTAGCAATCACGATGAAATTGCAGTGTGACCGCATTTTCAGCATGGTCAAGGGAGGGGGGTGGTGTTTAGCATGCTGGGCGACCTTGCCCTGCGATGGGCAGCCCCCAGCATGCGATCCATCAGGTCCCTAATGTAGCCGACCCTTGGTGACGTTTCCAGCAGTTGGACAGACATACACATTTCATTGGGGGGTGCACCATCTACTCCCACAGTGAGTTATTGGAGAATGGTATTACAGATGAGGAAATGTTTCAGGCCATTTCTCATATGTCTTTATATAAGTCTACTGTTCCAGATGATAGAATATTACAGGATCCTCCAAGCTTAGGTGGCCCCTACCATCCTATAGCTTTATTGCTCAATCCACAGACTGCGCCCTGTGTATCCATCCTTCAATGATGCCTGTATTGCTGAGAATCAGGGCCTTCTGCATTCAGGAGCTTGGTATAATCTGCAAAACAGCAGCCCCATAGAAACCTATGGGGGCTGCTTTTGTGAGTGAAAACGGGGGATCATAGCAGATAGCTCTGATGTCTCCAGACCCCCTCCCCCACCTTGATACATTCAGTAGCGCTGCACTCCAAAAAATGTTGCACAGGGTCCTATTAGACCTTGGGCCGTCCAGCTGGGTTGGGTGCTCTCTTTTCTTCCTATTATCTCCCCCATTATGCTTCTTAATGTAAACTTCAAAATATTTTGGGCATGGTCTGGCGAGCACAGAGTGAGGACATGCTGCACCTGAGCTCCTTTACCTTAGATGCAGGTATCTACTACTGGCGGATGGCAGCCCAAGCATCCACATACACTGGAACCAGTCTCTCCACTTGTTAAATCTGCCTGGGACAGCTGGGAAAGCACATATAGTGTAATGGGTCTATTCTTGGAGCAGAGAAAAGCCCTTTATCAGTGATAACAAGGCTTTTCTCTGCTTCCTGCAATTCACAAAAGGGGATACAGTGGCAAATTCTCAGATTTCTTCAGCAGTGCCCCAACTCTGTGTCAAGATTGCTTCCCATATACTAGTATGTGTCATGCCTGAGGGTTGGGATTATCTTGGGGAGGCGTGTGCATTGCCAGATTAAGGGGGGGGGGGAGGGGCAGGGCATACAGTACCCCGGGCCCCCTTTGTTAGGGGGCACCCCAGCCAGAGCACACCATCATTGCTAGCTTTCCCTCTCATGCAGTAGCAGAACCCCAGACAGCCAGAATGCGAGCAGGGAAGTACAGAATGCGAACAGGGCAGTATGCATTGTAGGCAGAATATCAGGTTTTATGAGCTATCGATTGAACTTTCCGACCACAGTAGAGATGGAAGGGTGGACAGAGCTGTAAGTGACACAGGGATCCCATCTTCTCCTCTTTGCCTGAGTGTCTGGGTGCTATGCAACCTGTTATCTAATGAGGGTTTAGAGAGAGACACACACATGCAGAGTCCTCCTGAATCCTGTGCCAGTATGTAAGTAGTACAGAGGCTGCTGCTGCTATTCTTGCATGTGACAAGATAAATTATAGAATTTTTTTTCTATGTGTATTCTAAGGTTGTTTAAAGTTGTCTTTGTTCCACTACAAGAAAACTTTATAAAATAGTTGTCTCTCAATTAGGTGGAGCTATAAACAGTACACAGGCATTATTCAACTATTAGTTTAAATCTAATATACCCCATTGGATTAAATGTAATATGCACAATCTATACATCCTAGCATGACCCGGTCCTGGAGGGATAACATGCTATCTTAAGTTATGATTGCAATCACCTGTGTTAAAACACCTTTCTTATCTATTAAATAGTTCAACACAGGTGACACCAATCATATATTAAGAAGGAAGTCCAGGTAGTGAGCATTTTGTCCCTCCTGGAATGGGTCATGTTGGGGGGTATTCACAATCTAAAATACACTCCCCTGCCTTCCATCGGAGGCCCCCTTGTCTTAAGTGCCCCAGGCACCCCAAGGCTTAATTAAGCCATGGGCATGTGAGGCTGAACCAGGAACTGCTGAGGTGAGGCTGAAGCTGGGATGTTTAATCTAGCTCTTCCTCATGGACTGTGGAAAGAGAGGAGGCAGTGGAGCTGTAGGTAATATGAGAGATTAGACTCGTTGGAGTTCTAGTGGTAGCTAGTCTGAAGGCTGAGACAGTAAGGATAACTTAATACTGGAACTATAGGAGAGTAGGAATTGGATGATGAACTGGGCTGGAACCAGATGGTACTGGACTAGAACCAGATTGTGACCAGACTGAAACTGGCAGCTGACTAGATACAAAGCAGACTGGAACACAGTGGTAACTGGAGACTTGCATGAACCAGACAGGAACTGGATTTGAGTGGACTGGGTCCATATAGATATACAGTACCTGGGAACTTAGCACAGAGCTGTAACTTCAGTAGAAATTATGTTGTACTGGCGAATAAGAGCCAGTCAGGAAGTGGAACTCATAGGTCTAAGTATTTGGCGACTGAATGCTGTGGTCAGCTTCTCTGGGAACAGTGCTCTGAGTGGTGGAGGAGAGTCTGGTGAGTGAGTCCAACATAGCTGCGTCTATACTGTGGTTTTGGAGGGAACTTTGGTGAGCAGCGTGAGAACTAGCATGCTGTGTACACACACTGAGAGCAGCGAGCTACTGTCTCCCCACCTCCTCCATTTACTCCCTGCCCCTTCTCTATTGCTGGCCAATCAGAGAAGCCCCAGGCAGAAAAAGGCAGACAAAAAAAAAAAATTTGATTCTGCTCACCGTCTGACATGCACTGGGAGAGAGGTGTGCTACAAAACATATATGTTAATGAAGTGACCGGGAATAAGGGGCGCCACTTCAGAATGCAGTGCTGACCGTTTTTTCAAGAACAAGAATGATATCTTGATTTCTTCCAAAGTACATTTTCAATAAGCAAGATAAGTCTGGTCCACACAAGAAATTGAGTAAGTAGGAATATATAGAGATCTGCAATTGACCCACATTAACAATTGTTTATATATTTAATTACTGTTCAGACTCCATGCTGGATATTGTGCATGACATATTGGTTTAACCATTAGTCGTCTCTTGTGTGGGGTGGGGCTGGACTGCACACCCTATTACTAGAGATATTAAGAGGTGCTATCATGCTGAGGCTTCTAATACTATACTGGAGGAAGAGAAATGCAGATGCACACTCCTAGCAATAAGAACACTGATAGTAAGAATTATTCAAATCCTCACAATTAACACAGAGTAGAAGTGAAGTTCTTAGCATACATTTGCGCAAATATGCAGGCCCATGTACCGCGACCAGTTGACTTCATCACATGGATTCCTAACATCCCTAATACATCACATTATATAAATTTATCAAGGTCCTACCTTTCAATAATGCCCTTATCAATATAATTAATCTCTTGTGTAGCCTACAATTTATTATTTATTTATTTGTTTGTTTGTTTATTTATTAACAGTTTCTTATATAGCGCAGCAAATTCCGTTGCGCTTTACAATTGGAAATAACAATGATATAACAAACTGGGTGATAACAAATAGTCATAGAGGTAGGAAGGCCCTGCTCGCAAGCTTACAGTCTATAGGGAAATAGGCATGTATACACAAGGAAAGGTGCTATCTATTGCATAGTTGTCCGCTAAATTGCAAAGGTTCTTGGTGGGCTGTATGATATGGTCATACAGCAATGATGAACCGGGTTCGAGAGGAAGGGAAAGTGAAGAATGAGAAGACATGTGAGGATATGTGTGGACTGTACAGAGTGGATGCAATTTGATAGGAAGGTTTATGAAAGTTATGTGGGCGGTTCTGGAACTTGATATGCTTGCCTAAAGAGGTGAGTTTTCAGGGAACGCTTGAAGGTTTAGAGACTAGAGGAGAGTCTTATTGTGCGTGGTAGGGCATTCCACAGAGTGGGTGCAGCCCGATGAAAGTCCTGCAATCGTGAGTGGGAGCGAGTAATGAGTGTGGATGAGAGACGCAGGTCTTGTGAAGAGCGAAGAGGTCAGGTTGGGAGATATTTTGAGATAAGCGAAGTGATGTACGTTGCTGTAGTTTGGTTAATGACCTTGTGTGTGAGTAAAAGTATTTTATATTGAATGTGGTAGAATACAGGTAACCAATGGAGGGACTGACAGAGTGGATCTGCAGACGATGAACGTCTAGCGAGGAAGATTAGCCTCGCCTCTGCATTCAGAATGGATTGTAGTGGTGAGAGTCTCGTTTTGGGAAGGGTATCCAGACTCCAGGTCGACAACAAAAAGGTCAACACACCTTAGGTCGATGCCAATTGGTCGACACACCTTATGTCGACATGGACAAAAGGTCGACAGGGACAAGGTCGACATGGAAAAAGGTCGCCATGAGTTTTTTCTTTTTTTTCTTTTTTCGAACCTTTTCATACTTAACGATCCACGTGGACTACGATTGGAACGGTAATCTGTGCTGAGCAAAGCGGAGCGAAGGCACCATGCCCGAAGCATGGCGAGCGAAGCGAGCCATGCGAGGGGACTCAGTGCACTAATTGGGGTTCCCGGTCACTCTACGAAGAAAACGACACCAAAAAAACATAAAAAACTCATGTCGACCTTTTTCCATGTCGACCTTTTGTCCATGTTGACCTAAGGTGTGTCGACCAAGTGGAGTCGACCTAAGGTGTGTCGACCTTTTTGTTGTTGACCCTGAGTCCCAGACCCTTGGGAAGACCAGTTAGGAGACTATTGCAATAATCAATGTGGGAGATAATGAGAGCGTGGATTAGAGTTTTAGCAGTGTCTTGTGTAAGGTATGGTCGTATTTTGGATATGTTTTTTAGATGCATGTAACATGATCTTGAGACAGATTGAATGTGGGTAACAAAGGACAGATCAGAGTCAAGGATGACACCTAGGCAGCGAGCTTGTGGGGTAGGGTAGATAGTCGAGTTTTCAACAGTGATAGAGATATCAGGTTGGTACCTACTATTGGCCGGTGGAAATATAATTAACTCTGTCTTTGAAATATTAAGTTTGAGGTGGCAAGATGTCATCCAAGATGAAATGGCAGAAAGGCATTCAGTGACACGGTCCAGTACAGATAGGGACAAGTCAGGGGAGGATAGGTAGATTTTAGTATCATCTGCGTACAGATGATACTGAAATCCAAAATAGCTGATTAGTTTTCCAAGAGATGAGGTATAGATAGAGAAAAGCAGAGGACCCAAGACTGAGCCTTGCGGTACTCCAACTGAAAGAGGTAGCGAAGAGGAGGTAGATTCAGAGAAGCGAACACTGAAGGAGCGATTAGATAGGTAGGATGGGAACCAAGAAAGTGCTGTGTCTTTAAGACCTAGGGATTGTAGTGTCTGTATGAGAAGAGAGTGGTCTACAGTGTCAAATGCAGCAGATAGATCTAGAAGAATAAGTAGTGAGTCAGGGCCGTAACTACGTGTGTGCCAAGTGGGCTTGGCCCACAGCGCAGTTGCCCTAAGGGCGCACGGTCAGCGGCATGTAATGAGTCAAATTGACTCATTACATGCCTCTGAAGTCTGCGCCGTGCGCCGCCGCCGCGCTGTGGAGGAGAGCTACAGCGCCGGGCAGGTGAGAAGGAGGAGGAGGGAGGGGGACTGGAGCCACAGCAGCGCTATTTCATTGGTAGTAAGCGCCGCTGCAGCAACCCCCTCTCCTTCCGTATTGGCTGCACGGCGCTGCTGTGGATGCTGGGATGTGGTTCCTCCATCCCAGCATCCACAGCAGCGCCGGGTAGCCAATACGGAAGGAGAGGGGGATGCTGCAGCGGCGCTTACTACCAATGAAATAGCGCTGCTGCGGCTCCAGTCCCCCTCCCTCCTCCTCCTTCTCACCTGCCTGCACCGAGGGAGCTGCACGAGGAGCCTGTCAGCGGGGAGATGGTAAGTATGTATCTCTCTTTCTCTCTCTCTCTCTCTCTCTCTCTCTCTCTCTCTCTCTCTCAGGGGGACACCGTCTGCCGCAATGTGTAAAAAGGGGGACTGGCTGCCGCAATGTGTAAAAATGGGGACTGGCTGCCGCAATGTGTAAAAAGGGGGACTGGCTGCCGTAATGTGTAAAAAGGGGGACTGGCTGCCGCAATGTGTATAAAGGGGGACACCGTCTGCCGTAATGTGTAAAAACGGGGACGCTGTCTGCTGTAATGTGTAAAAAGGGGACGCTGTCTGCCGTAATGTTAAAAAAGGGGACGCTGGCTGCCGCAATGTGTTAAAAGGGAGACTGTCTGCTGTAATGTGTAAAAAGGGGCTCTACCTGGTGTAGTGGTGCTACTGTGCAGCGTAATTTGAATAATGTAGACTACTGGGCACCGTAGTATGAATTGCTATTATTTTGTGGCCACGCCCCTTCCCCATGAAGCCACGCCCTATATATTTTTTGCGCGCCTACGACGAGCACTGCTCCTATTTTACATGGGGGGGGGGGCGCCAATGTCGTTTCTTGCACACAGCGCTAAAATGCCTAGTTACGGCACTGTAGTGAGTAATGGCCTTTAGACTTCATAGTGACCAAATCATTAACCACTTTAGTCAGTGCTGTCTCTGTGGAGTGTTGGGAACGGAAGCCTGACTGAAGTGGGTCCAATAAAGTGTATGAGTTAAGAAAGTGTGTGAGTCAAGTGTAGGCAAGTCTCTCAAGTAGCTTAGAGAGACAAGGGAGCTGAGAGATAGGGCGGTAGTTTGAGAGAGCATTAGGGTCAGAATTTTTTTTTTTAAATGGGCGTAATCACTGCATGCTTGAAGAGTGAAGAAAAAATACCAGTAGAGAGATGTTAGTTAAGGTAGCGATGAGCACCAGAGACAGAGCTTTACTTATTTGTGAGGGTAAAGGATCAAGAGGAGAGGTAGTAGAGAAGCAGGATGAGAAGAGTGATGATACTTCATCTTCATTTGTGGGATCAAATGAAGAGAGAGTGCCAGAGGGTTCAGGTAAAGAACGGAGCAGGTCACTGGCTGCCAAAGAGCATACCATTTAATCTCAGATCTTATCAATCTTCTCCTTGAAATTAGTGATGAGCGGATTCGAAATAGGAAGCAAGATCCTGTGCCTTGATAGTGGCTGGTGGGGTAGGTGAGGAAGGATTCAGAAGTGATTTAAATGTATTAAAGAGTCGTTTGGGGTTAGAGGCTTGAGCAGAGATAAGAGTTTGGAAATATGTTTGTTTGGCAGTGTCCAGGGCATTTCTATAAGAGTGGTAGACAGTCTTATATGTGAGGAAGTCACTTGAAATACGAGATTTACGCCACTGACGTTCACGTTTTCGTGCCATGGTTGACATCTAGGCCTATGTGGAGTGTGATGGGTAGCTTGAGCCACTTCATCAAGGGCTAGTTCTAGAGTCTCGTTCAGGTGTGATACAGCCATCTCAGGAGAGGTGAATGCAGAAATCGGTGAAAGCAGTTGTTGGAGTGAAGTGGAAAGTTCTTGAAGATTAATTGTGTTAATATTTCTGCGGGTTTGAGGAAGATTGGAGGACTTCAGCAACACAGGGTTTGAATTAACGGAGTAGAGCATGCAGGTGATAAGGTTGTGATCTGAGAGGGGGAAAGGAGTGTTAGTGAGTTCAGAGACGAAGCATATTTAATTAGGGTTATTGGGTATGAACCATTATAAATTAATTATGAATACTGTGATAATATGTAACCAGCATGATGGATTGATGATATTTATAGAACACAATTTACAAATTTGTTCAAAAACTGAGACATAATAATGTGTTAATATATACAAACTATATAGCTCATTGTATCATACATATACTATACTATTGGATAAAGTGTAAATGTGAACCATTAACCAATTCCTGCTCTGTTATATTATGTATATTAGCCAAAAAACAGGTTTATACATAGGGATAATGACTACGATTTATTGTAAATATTCTTATGTGAAACCAGCATGATTGATTGATACCTATAAAATACATTGTATGTATTTGTTAAAACAGAGATACAATTATGTGGAGTGGTGGTAGTATGGCGCCACAGGTGTATGTGAATAAAATTGAGTAAAAATATGTATACAATTTCTGGACACTCCTTAGAATATTTAAGGTGTCTGCTATCCCCCAAGTAAATTCAGGCAGTGATAAGCTACCTCAGATTTATGGATAGAGAGATGGGGATGGGGGCACCAGCGACCAACGGTGTCAAAGATAATAAAAAAAAATAAAAAAAATAAAAAATAAAAATAAAAAAATACTTAAAAGGAAGTGGCTGGATACATTTTTAAGATTAAAAATTAAAATTAAATTTATTTATAATAAGAGTTAGGATATCAAAATAAAAATGTAGGGTAAAATGACATAAAAAGAGAACTGAGGAATTTAAAATAAAGTAAGAAAAAATACATAAGATACTGAAAATACAAAACATAAAAAGTACCGAGTGTCAGAATCTAATACAATAAAAGAATGGTGCTTATCTTTTAAAAATGGAGGGTCAGTTAGAGGTACTCCCAACGCGTTTCGTCCTTTCAGACTTCTTCAAGGGGTTAGGTACAATTATGTATACATTTGCATAAAGGGTTTATTGTTTTATATATATATATATATATATATACTGCTCAAAAAAATAAAGGGAACACTTAAACAACACAATGTAACTCCAAGTCAATCACACTTCTGTGAAATCAAACTGTCCACTTAGGAAGTAACACTGATTGACAATCAATTTCACATGCTGTTGTGCAAATGGAATAGACAACAAGTGGAAATTATAGGCAATTAGCAAGACACCCCCAATAAAGGAGTTGTTCTGCAGGTGGTGACCACAGACCACTTCTCAGCTCCTATGCTTTCTTTTCCTTTTGAAAGCTGGCGGTGCTTTGACTCTAGTGGTAGCATGAGACTCCCTACAACACACACAAGTGGCTCAGGTAGTGCAGCTTATCCAGTATGGCACATCAATGCGAGCTGTGGCAAGAAGGTTTGCTGTGTCTGTCAGCGTGGTGTCCAGAGCATGGAGGCGCTACCAGGAGACAGGCCAGTACATCAGGAGATGTGGAGGAGGCCGTAGGAGGGCAACAACCCAGCAGCAGGACCGCTACCTACGCCTTTGTGCAAGGAGGAACAGGAGGAGCACTGCCAGAGCCCTGCAAAATGACCTCCAGCAAGCCACAAATGTGCATGTGTCTACTCAAATGATCAGAAAAAGACTCCATGAGGGTGGAATGAGGGCCCGACGTCCACAGGTAGGGCTTGTGCTTACAGCCCAACACCGTGCAGGACGTTTGGCATTTGCAAGAGAACACCAAGATTGGCAAATTCGCCACTGGCACCCTGTGCTCTTCACAGATGAAAGCAGGTTCTCACTGAGCACATGTGACAGACGTGACAGAGTCTGGAGACGCCAAGGAGAACGTTCTGCTGCCTGCAGCATCCTCCAGAATGACCGGTTTGGCAGTGGGTCAGTAATGGTGTGGGGTGGCATTTCTTTGGGGGGGCCGCACAGCCCTCCATGTGCTTGCCAGAGGTAGCCTGACTGCCATTAGGTACCGAGATGAGATCCTCAGACCCCTTGTGAGACCATATGCTGGTGCGGTTGGCCCTGGGTTCCTCCTAATGCAAGACAATGCTAGCCCTCATGTGGCTGGAGTGTGTCAGCAGCTCCTGCAAGACGAAGGCATTGATGCTATGGACTGTCCCGCCCGTTCCCCAGACCTGAATCCAATTGAGCACATCTGGGACATCATGTCTCGCTCCATCCACCAACGCCACGTTGCACCACAGACTGTCCAGGAGTTGGCGGATGCTTTAGTCCAGGTCTGGAAGGAGATCCCTCAGGAGACCATCCGCCACCTCATCAGGAGCATGCCCAGGCATTGTAGGGAGGTCATACAGGCACGTGGAGGCCACACACACTACTGAGCTTCATTTTGACTTGTTTTAAGGACATTACATCAAAGTTCAATCAGCCTGTAGTGTGTTTTTCCACTTTAATTTTGAGTGTGACTCCAAATCCAGACCTCCTTGGGTTAATAAATTTGATTTCCATTGATAATTTTTGTGTGATTTTGCTGTCAGCACATTCAACTATGTGTAGTACAAAGTATTTAATAAGAATATTTCATTCATTCAGATCTAGGATGTGTTATTTTAGTGTTCCCTTTATTTTTTTTGAGCAGTGTATATATATATTTCTTTATTTGATTTTTTTGTGTGTGTGTGTGTGTGTATATATATATATATATAAAATATATATATATATATATATATATATATATATATATTACATTTTACTGAGACGCCCATTATTTGCTTTTATAAATACCCCTGAAGAAGTTGTTTGCAACGAAGCGCATTGGTTGACTTGTTTTTCAAATAACGGTCAATCCCTCATCAGCATTAACAACTAAGTAAGAACAGCTAACACCAATTGTCAACTGGTTTGTGGACCATTTATATAACTGGACAATCCCTAAAACCATCTTTCATATAAATTACTTTTAGGTCCACATTGGCAAAGGACCTTTTAGGGATTTGCAGCCTGTTTTTGTAAAAATAAATATACAGAACCATCCAGTCATTATATTTTACTATAACAACTAGCACTTTATTGTTATTTTTATTAATATATACGTACAAGGGTGGTTCAATAAGTACGGTAACAAGATCTCTCACATGTGTAATGTTCTCTGTTTCATTCTAATTCCCCACCAGGCCAGAGCAGGCAGACCACTGCTTCCTGTCACAGCCATTAGACCGCACCTCCTGCCAGTCATACTGTCCCAACATCAGCTGGAAGATGGTGGGGCTGGCGGAAACATGGTCAAAAGTTGAATGGCGTAGTGTGATCAGACTTCTGCATCTAAATGGCCCATCGGCAGCTGAAATTCATTGCCAGCTTGTCGAGGTACGGTGATAATGGTATGTCATGGAAACAGGTTTGGATTTGGGGCATTGATTTTGATATTGGCAGGACAGATGTTTAAGATGAGCAGCCATATATGAGGCACAGTCTAATGGCCGTGAGAGGAAGTAGTGGTCTAACGGCTTTGGATATTACACATCTGAGATCTTATATTACCTTACTTATTGAACTGTGTGTGTGTGTGTGTGTGTGTTATGAATTGATAAGGATAATAAAAGCTTATTTAACAGTATAGGTATTTTATTTATTTTTTCAAATGCCTAGAGGGTCATCTAGTTTCTCCCTATCGGCTCGTATATCAGATATACAACATTGCTAGTTATATGGTTACAAATGATGTGTTAGCTTGCACAGTATATGGTAAATACATTGACCATCTATACATACAGACACCAACCAGACTGGTTGCATGCCAATGTAATGGTCAGGACACTTAAGACACTAATGACTTATGCCTGTGTACGCATACACACTAGTAGTACTCTCCTGTTGCTACAGGAGATGATACTTAAATAGAAATTTGTTCACTCTGCGCTTAATTAACTGGGTCCATAAGATAATTGAAAACATATGCAATTGTCAATTTAATTTAATTTAATATATTTTGTACCGAAGATATAAGACAAAAATTAAATAATAAAAAAATATAATAAGACAAGAATATCAAGGATAAAAATACAAATACATATTACATCACATCCAAATATCCTATCACTGTATGTATAACGTTAAAAGTATAAATACAATCGATATCACTTTCCAGCTTATCTGGCTTCTGCTTAGAGGTGGATCAATGGCCTATAATAAATCAGTGTACTGATATATAAGGTATTCCATGGGGGGACGTTCATATTGAAAATAAGAGTCTTATTTCTTTTCAGTCCCGCAAATGATAATTAATAATGTCCCGATGTAAGAGTTTATCCTAAGCACTGGGTGCCAGATGTACAATTGCGCTATATAAAGCTAGAAGATAAATTGCTTGTAGCAATAACCCGGTATACTGTATGTGCTCCAATGTGTCAATGGATTACACCAAGCTCACCACCATGAAGTAATTGCCACGATTATTCGATGCAGGGTCAGCAGTGTTGAATCGGAAGGAGCTGGCTGGGAGGCACCGGACGTCTCCGTTCTCCCCAGTGTGTGTGCCGCTACCACTTCCAATAGCCGCCCGACGAAATCCTGCCGTGGTGGTGGGTTGCTGTCCGTATATGAGCTGTCCCCGGAGTTGGACGTGCGGTCACCAGTGGCCTCTCTCTGATTTAATATAGGCCATTGATCCACCTCTAAGCAGTAGCTAGATAAGCTGGAAAGTGATATCGATTGTATTTATACTTTTAATGTTATACATACAGTGATAGGATATTTGGATGTGATGTAATATGTATTTGTATTTTTATCCTTGATATTCTTGTCTTATTATATTTTTTTATTATTTAATTTTTGTCATATCTTCCGTACAAAATATACTAAATTAAATTGACAATATTGTTGCATGTGTTTTCAATTATCTTATTGACCCTGTTAATTAAGCGCAGTGTGAACAAATTGCATACCGAATGAAGCCCATTAAAAGCAATTCAAGCTGTCACTGTCACCTTGAACATATTATTATGTCAATGAAGTCAGAGGATAAACAATGTTTCATACACCGTACAAGACATTTGTCTACAAGGTTGCAATCAATCAATACGTATAGTATGTATCTTATTCCGCACATGATTTGGTGATGTTAGACATTGTGTAGGGAAAGTTGAGGCATAGTGCATTTCAGCATAAAATGATTGGAGCATTACACAACTGTACAGGGAATTTAGCTGACAGCTAGAATGCAGCTATTGTACTCTTGTTTACACAATAAACAGTGCTGTGATATAACTGCAGTGTAGACTACAATTCCTCTCATTAAACTGCTTTTTAAAATGAATCAAAGCCTGAGAAACTGCTAATGGAATTCACAGAATCTCTTACTAAAGGTTTTTTTGTGGGTCACAGTCATCCAAAAAACTGGCTATATTTCTTGGTAAGTATAAACTTTAGCAAAGGCATAATTCAAATCCTGAATAATCCTTTAAATCTGTATCTCAGGAATAAGAAGAGAATGCACACAATGGCTCTTTCTGTTCTGGAGCTGCTTTTATGAACATGTAAAGCAGGTGTAAACTTCTATTTCTCAGCAAGCAGAAAAAACAGTCTGTAACTCTTGCTTTCCTAAAGACAAACAAGGCAGCGGGACACAGGTACTTGTACTATACTAATGAGGACCATCATGTTGGGCAGTTTGCTGGTTTAATGGGGTCCAGGGGAAGTTCACATCTTGGGGTAAATTTACTAGGGTGGAGGTTTTTTTTTTAGAACTGCTGATGTTGCCCATAGCAACCAATCAGATTCTACTTAACATTTATCTTGCTGCTTCTAGAAGATAATATATAGAATCTGATTGGTTGCTATGTGCAACATCACCAGTTCTAAAAAAAAACCTCCCACCTTAGTAAATTTTACCCCTTTGGTCTTCGGTGGGAATGCATAGAAGCTTTTCACTTGTCAGGTCTCTAACAACATTCCGTCATAGGATAAATCTGAGTAACCTTGTGCTAGCAGATTTCCCTCAGTAGAAAGACAATGGATAGCTTATTGGGAGCAAGTAAAGAAATCCACTCCCTTCCCCCAAGATATAAAAAGACCATAACTAATGTGGTTATTAGGACTTCCAATTACTTCCAGTTCCTCTCTGAGAGCTGCTATGATGCATGTAGCCCAGTTCAGACTCTAGAATTCCCATCTAATGATATAGTATTCCATTGCTGTCCAAATGTCATCCTCCATGAAAACACACACACACACACACACACACACACACACACACACACACACACACACACACACACACACACACACACACACACACACGTTATATGTGTATATATATATATATATATATATATATATAGTTACAGTCATTTTATAATTTCCAATTATTTATATGAACATGTATGTATGTACCCTAGCTGCCATGTGCTAGCCTGGGTATGTACTGTAGAACATACACACAGAACTGGCCTACTAGTTTCCACATCTTGCCACAATGTAGGAGCTTTCGTTTGACCACATGCTTGCCAGTATAAAAATACATGGGAATTTTTCTAATATTGATAGAAAGCTTTTTTCATAATGCTGGGTGTGTGGTAGGTGCATGAATCACTGCAGAGATTATGGAGGACAGCTGGCATTGCAATAGCAAAAATAGAAAGAAGCCTGATAATAAAATGTGGATATGTGGCTTCAATGCCAACAGAGAGACAATATAAGTACATGTCCAGGTTTATTAGTGGTGCTTGTACTTTTCCCCTAAGTGCGTTAGAAGCTGATTTGCACTAAACACAGGGGTGTGCAGATATTTGCAGTGTGACTTGTCAATACATAAGTGCCTCTGATACTGGTATTAGGAACTGGCCTTGGAAAATAAGGGGAAATATCACTCAAGGATTGCCTACAGCGACTTTAAGGTAAACAGCCCTAATAATAAATGTAGACTTTTCTGAGTTCTAAACCTGCTTTTCCCCAAGTTATGCAGTTGCTACTTAGCATTTCAAAATAAGACTACGTCGACTGCAGAAGTTCGACACTGATGTCAACGTGGTTAAAATGTGAACAAATGTCGACAAAATGTAGACATTGATAGAATGCTGTCAAATAATAGGATGGGGGTATGGGGAAGACCGGAGTACTGGTGTCTTGACAATACAATATTGGTGATTTCAGAAAGAGAGGTAGGTGTCTCAACTAATTACGCATATATAGATACCTACTGTGATGAATGGTATAAATTTTGCTTGGTGTGTGGAGGTGCTCCCTGGAGAGTATAAGAGTATAGACTTGTATTGCATAGAAAGAAAAAAGTACTCTCTTTGTGGGTCACTACCTATCTCATATATCGTAATTTTAAAACATAACGTTTATTAAAAAAATGATAAAAAGTTTACATTTAGAAAGAGGGGCACAAACAAAATACAACAAACATCTAACACCTAAATGTTTTAGGATATTCACCAGTTATTCACAATAATGTACTTCCTATGGATTGTAAGATTCAAAATAACCGTTCTATCTGACTGTAATCTGTGTAATGATCCAAGGCATGTTCCATGGGCAAAAGTCAGTCATATTCTGTGGGGCAGATGTATTAACCTCGAGAAGGGATAAAGAAGAGATAATCCAGTCATAAGCGCAAGGTGATAACACACTAGCAAATCATTATGGATTTGAAAATGTCAGTTAGGAGCTGAGTGGCTGGTGCGTTATCACCTTGCACTTATCACTGCTTTATCACTTCTTTATCCCTTCTCCGGGCTTAATACATCTGTCCCTGTGTGACAGAATGGGAGGTGATGTATTAAGTCACGGGATCTACTATCCACTCTGTGTGATAGCTAACTGCTCTTCTGGGATTTTGCCCAGCGTGTATGCACAGTGATGATCGTGAACATCACTGGCAGTTAAATAGCTCAGTGCATATACACTGGTCCATATTTCCCTGTGCACAGCAATCTTCACGTGGGGGGAGGGGGGGGGGGGTGTTGGGCTGAAGCACTTCCCACAGTAGCAGACTGTGGAAAGTGCTTCACTCAGCTGTTCAAATAGCCCAATGGATGGCAGCGGCCAGCGTTGCTGCGGGATCGTGGATCAGCGATCACTGCTCATCGCCCGCGCTCATTAGCTGCTGCCTTCTCCCTGATCACGGCGGCTGCATGTGACATCATGCAGCCGCCGTTATCACGCCAATGACACCCCTGCGACACGCCCCCGTTCAGCCGACTCCGCCCACCACTTGCACCGCACCGACCCCCGCAACGATCTGTCTCCTCCCTGGAAACGGAGCATTGCCCGCCCCGCTACTGCCTCTGCCTGATTGACAGGCAGAGTTGATTGCATTTTCTGCGGCCTCCCCGCAGAAAGTACAGGCGCATGTGCAGGATGGGCGCTGGGCAATCGTAAAAATTCCGGTTGGATCGCAATTTGCTGGAGCACCATTTAACATACTTAACGAGTAATAACAAGAATATCACTCATTGTTAAAACTCATTGTTAAATCTCTAGGGGTAGAGACACTGAACTCACCAGAATGCAGGTGCATCAGATAACTCAGCTGGAACTGCTCCTGTGACCGCCGAGACCCAGAAGCCACCACTGTAGATGCCGACATTTCAGCATTGTTGACATGCGGCATGTTGACATTCTCATGAGAAATGTTGACCAAGTATACCACACCCATTTACCAAACACTCCATTAACGGGTGTAATACGCGTGCCCGCCATTTGGGATGCCGGCAGCAACATCCAGATGGAGAGAGTCCCAACAAGAGTTGGGTAAGGATAGTTACACTTCCCCCCTACCTTTCTAACCCTAACACTCCCTTCTCGCAGCCTAACTCTAACTCTCCTTGGTGGTGCCTAAACCTAACCCCCCCTTCCTGTAGCCTAACCCTAACCCTCCCCTCCCTGCAGCCTAACCCTAGTCATCCCTCTCCATAGCCTAACCCCAATTCTCCCCTCCCCGTTGCCTAACCCTAGTCATCCCTCTCCATAGCCTAACCCCAATTCTCTCCTCCCCGTTGCCTAACCCAAAGAGTCCCAGCATACTTACGATCGGGATTTCGACTTATGTCAGTATTCCGGTGTCGAATGTTGGGGCGCATTCTGGGATACTGGCTCCGGGATTAGACTGCTGGCATCTCGACCGTCGGCACCCTGAACGTATCCCCCACCAACGATATGTTAAATTCAGTTTTATGGGGAGAAAAATCTCAATATTATTCATGTTCCATAGGCCGCAATGACCCGATGCTGCCATTTCCACATGCAAAGTCTGTGTGCGCTGTCTAAAATAGGTTGTGATTAAAAACATGGAAGTGCGTGTTGCCATATTGTCTATGTGACCTTTAAGCAGTCACACGCAGACATGACCCAACACTTTCCTGGTAAGGCACATCCCGGTAGGCTACTGAGACTCTGGGTTGTCCATGAAATTAGTGATTGTCAGGAATGATGTATTGTTAGGTGGTTTCAATTTTCAGTATGACAAAATGAATATTATTTACACCAGAACATTACTGATATAATGGACAGTTTAATACCCACTGTACAAGTGTTCTCCAGTGACAAGCGATGTCCTTCTGTCACCACAGTGATTTACTATGGAAAAATCTAAGCAAGCTGTCCCCTCCAGAGTTAACTCAATTCCCTGAAGTGATTGCTACCAGATGCACAGATAGAAAGACACTACTGTGTTCCAGAATGTATCAGTGCACAAAAATACAAGCTCAGAAAATGTGCTTTCACTCCAACTTTCCAGCCACAAGTTACAGAGCTGGACTGAAACCATTCAGCTATACAAAATTATCAATTTCTGTCAAACAAACAATATAAGACAATTATATATATATATATATATATATATATATATATATGCATTTACACAACCATTCCCCGTTACCATTCCCTAACTCTGTCTTCCTGTCACTAACTTTGTGACTAATTCCTTGGTGCAAATATAATTGCAATTAATTTGCTGTGTGTGGGCACTACACTTCAGATGCATGGCAGTAAGAAAACATCAGCCAATGTGCGTACAATAGCCGCTTTGCGACCACACCTAATTAGCCGCTGGGGGTCATTCAGGCGCGGTCAGAGTTGCTATCACTGCTGCTTCCTTGGAAGCAACAGTGATAGCACTGTATGGTGATGCTACAGGAGGCGTCTATTACAAGCAGATGCCCCCACTGTGTCCTGAGGACACTCCGAGCAGCTACACAGACTGCAATGCGTCCAAAAGATGTTCCGGGCAACACTGCAGCAGCGATACTGGCTGCAGGGTGCTGTACAACTCACCCTGTTAGCCCGATGAGAGGGCCATGGGGTAGCACCGGTACTCTGGGCCTGATTCAGATTGGATTTAGCATCGCTGTTGCTTATTTGGAATAGTGCAGCAGAGGCGTCTTGTATAAGTAGACACCACCTGCATGCATTTCATATTTGCAAACATTTTTATACTCGTCTCCGGAAGAAGCCCAGATATGAAAAACAGCTGGGGACTTTGGGGGGCAGGCCGGGCATTCGCGACATTAGGCCCTGCCCAATTATAGTAAATCCCGCCAATCGCAGGTCCTCGAAGAAAGGCATAGTTAAGATGAAGGCAGTTCATGTCTTTTTAGTCGTGCCCGCTTCACTAGGAAGTGGGTGGGATGCAGAAGGAGTACCCACTCTTCCGGGGGTGTTGGGCACTAAACAAAAAATCATGAGTCTCTTGCAACTTCTGGGAGAGTAGGTAAAAGTATGATGCATATGTGATTAAGTGCTGCATCTGAGGACCCAGCATCGGATCACTTGCGACACCATCGGCCAGCTTAGTGACCCATGAGGTCACGAAAGCCAGTCGCAGCAACTGCTTCCGAGAAGCCAGGAGATCTTCATAAGAAAGTGAGACCCTGGCCCTTGGCACACACAAGACGGAAGTGACAGGCCTATGTTTTGTGTAAAGGTGGCAATCACAGCCCCCAAATGTCTTGATCTGCAGCCGAACTGTGTCTGGCGATGCAGGACCTGTACTGTACACGCGCAGAACGGTTCTGGCACATGCGCAAAGAACCGAACATCCATACTTTTCATCCAGTGTTTTGCTTGCATGAGGACCTGAATGAGTCCCCTTGTACAACAGCAACGCTCACACAACCCTAGTTACAGCCCTGGGTCACATACTGTTATGTAATAGGTTCTGAGATGAAGGAAGCAGTGTGATTTGGGCGGGGGGGGGGGGGGGGGGGGGGTTGTCCACTAAATTTAAAGTGGCAATCAGTTATAAAGCATGCGTAAGATACTGCAGCTCAGACTAGTGTACTAACTGCCCTGCATCAGGCCACAGTCGGTTAATGCTAAATTGTAGTCTAACATATATACCAGTATGGGCCACCATATACCATGACGTATTGTTCCTGCATCACAAGACACCCACGGTGAAGTTACTTTGTGGGAAGGAGTACATAGCTGTAAATCACTGACAACTGTAGTTCCCTTTAGAGACTTGTCAGCAGCCCTTGTGGGCAGTATGTGACAGGGTTTCTCTGGCATTCCTCTGTAATGATTTCAAAGGTCATCTAAAGAGATGTATAATTGAACGTACTGGTTGTGCCAGACAAGATTAAGTTACTAACACTGATATTTACATTGCTAAGCCATGTGGTCTTGCGAGAGATCAATAGACACTCCAGCCATGTGAATGAGGGAGCTGTGTGTCTGGCAGTGCATCAGACACAGAGGACTGACATACTGGCACACAATGGGATAATTCTGCTGACATTCTCACTGACATTTCTATAGCTTTATGGCAGATACATGTCATATTTATACTCAAGAAGTTAATCTAATTCTCAGATGACTTAATGCCTGGGCACAATATGTTCTTAAGACATTTTTTTTCTACTATTATATTGCTGTAAGGCCGGAAGGCACTGGCGCCATCTCCCTGACCTGCATCTTTATATAGTGCAGCCACTGCGGCCCATAATGCATTGAGGGTCTGTCAAGCATCTGACTTCCAAGGATATAACTGCTTCCATATCAGACCGTGTAATGTTCGGACCCTCTGCCTCACAATGTACAGTTACCCTGGAGTGTCTGCAGGGTGCACATCGTCATTCCATTACTGGTGTAGTCAAATCTGCTAAAGAGGTCAGACTTGGGATACGTCTAAACTTCATTTGATTGATTAAATATAGAGACATCCAATTTTTCAAAATCTCCTCCCAAGAAGGGATGGCCATGTGATAAGAAAATTGGCATGTCTTGCCCTTGTGTAACATATAATTGGGTGCTAAAATAAAAATATATAGTAAGTATATATAATAACTTTAAGGCCCTAAATTCTGCAGGAGTTGTATAATGAAATTTACATCTGTAAACCTCATGATTAGACAGCCCCTTATTTGTTTAATTACATAAACTAGCTCCTGATTAACATCTGCTTGTCTACTTACTTTAAATCATAATTAACAGGCCTCTGTCCTCTACTGTTTGGTAGATCTGCCCGAGTGATGCAGCTACTATTCTCATTTTTGGTGTGATTTTTGCTCTCTGTACTTTTTCTCCTTAATTTTTCCCTCCTGCTGGGTCGTCTTTAACCCCTGTTGCACCAGCATGACACTCTCCAAGCTGCAAACACTGTCTTTACGCTTTAAAGGGGCACACAAACAATTTTCAGAGGGTGCCACAGAAGCATAAGCATTGGTGCTAATGACTCCTTATGCTTAAAAAGGAGGAATAGAGAAAGGAAGGGAAATGCAAGTGTCAGCAAATTATAGTAATTGCCTGTTGTGCAAGTGAATCCTATGCTGACCACTACAAAGACCTACATCATACTTGCCTACCTGACCCTCTCCATGGGGTAAATTTACTAAGATGGGATGTTGCCCATAGCAACCAATCAGATTCTACTTCTCATTTATCTAGCACCTTTTAGAAGATAATACCTGAAATCTGATTGGTTGCTATGGGCAACATCCCAGCTTAAATAGAACTCCCATCTTAGTAAATTTACCCCCACGAGGGAGAAAATGTTCTGTTCCTGGACTTTCCTGGTAATGTGTGATTGCCATCACCTGTGGTGAAACACCTTTCTTATCAATTAACTAGCTCACCACAGGTGATGGCAATCACACATTACCAGGAAAGTCCAGGAACAGAGCATTTTCTCCCTCATGGAGAGGGTCAGGTAGGCAAGTATTACCTACATACACCTGTCAGGAATTGGATCATTGCCATGTGCTGACTGATGGTGGAGAATATGAACTGCTGATGACATTCATTGCAGCTTCTGATTGGATGAGTTATTCTGAATCCCTCCCACTGATACTCATACTATTCTTAATGAGGCTGTTGTAATCTATTTGCAATGACACATACCCTCCAACATTTTACACATAAAAACTGGTACAAATTAGGAAAGGGGGCGTGGTCACGTGTAAAGGAGATGTGGCCACGCCACCTTTTCTATACTTTCCATGTAAATTTGAGGAGTGAAAAATTGGTATAAAGCCCTTTTTGGTATGTACAGACCATAAAAAAAAGGTACTGTACACAAAGCTTCTGGCCTGGATCAAGAAATAAACAAAACAACACACATACCAGCATTTCCTTGTTTGTTTGTGTCACTTAACATTTGCCCTATCCATCTAGTCATGCTGACTACAAACGTATTCAACTTGGTTGAAGGCCCTGAGCCTTGTGACAATCTGTCAGCTAAACACTTCTGATAACTGCTTCTCAACTGGAAATTACATTTTACAGTTTGACCACACCCATAAACCCGACCTTCTATTTCCATTCGTGTCAGTAGAAAATATTAGGATAGTCTTTACATCTTTGAGCTGAGTGTTGCTGCTGGGTTTTTTCCCTTTAAATATTAATTTCTCCAAGACTGAGTTGGCCTACGCTGCAAACCTGGAACATACGTAAGCAGGGTTGACCACACGAGTCAGAAATAAAGTTGTATTAATCAACTGGGAATTGCAGTTACAGATGAGGTTTGTGTAATGCATTGGAACTGAGGTTTTCCTTTGCAATGATCTTAAGGGTGATATTATGCTATGCATTGAATGTGCTGGACTGTAGGTGTACCACTTATTTGAAATGCCATGCTTTTATGTTTATTTTCAGAATATAATATTCAGACTTTCCCCATACACAGACAGAATTTTGAAATAGGTATTTAGAGAAATGTGATGCTTGAAATGTCAGATCCTCATAGGACTTATTAGAGATTGTTATATAAGTGTGGCGTCTACATACATACAACATCCTCTCATGGCAGTTTTTTCTTAGCTTCAGTCTTCGCACTCACCACCTTTAAAAGCTCATGCTTTCAAGATTTCTTTAATCATGTTGGGTAAGTAATTGATAGAGATGAGCGGATTCGGTTTTACTCGGTTTTACTCGGTTCTCAAAACCGAATCTTATTGGCTCACGGATGTCACGTGTTTTGGATAGCCAATAAGATTCGGTTTTGAGAACCGAGTAAAACCGAGTAAAACCGAATCCGCTCATCTCTAGTAATTGACCTGTTTCCAGAGACAGAAATCCTCAAAACGTAAGCGATCAGTGGTGCCTGGGGAATGGAGAAATGCTGCCTTATGGTCATGAAGCAGGTAGATTTCCATCTAATCACTCACATTTATATACCATAAGATGGTATCCAGTGGTGGAACTTCTACCTGTGCAGCCCATGCAGTTACTATGAGGCCCGACGGGGAAGGAGGCCTGGTGATTCTGACCCATCCACAATACTCTGAGTTTGACAGGCCACTAGAGAAGTGGCTTCCTGGCCATGGCTTAAACTGCTTTAGGTCCCAGAAAAAGTTATGCTGCTGTTGGCAGAACCTGTTGGCAAGTTATATTTATGTGGTCTGTTAATGCTTGAAAAGTGCCAAGGTCTATTCAATTACAGACTCGCAATGAAACTGTGAGCAGCGCTGAGGCTGGTGGTGGGTCTCTAATTGAATAGCTGTGGACACTTTACACCTGGGAACAGACCACATGACTAAACCCTTGCCTAACTTCTTAATTTGCTCCATAGTGTATTGAACCAGGGAAGATTATTTTAATTGGTGCACTCTTTATGTGCTATGTTCTCCCCAGTTCAGGTTCTTCTATCCTGCAAAGGTGAGACCTGTGAGGTACAGAGGTAGCCAGGCCTTGGAATGAGCATACAGAAGTAGGCTATCAGCATGGAGAGATTACAAGGGTGAACAGTGTACTATATAGTAGAGTGAAAAATAACATCACAGGATCTCACCAGGCTGATTTTAACAGAAAGAAAATAAATACTGTATGTACTGTGTTTGCATATAATGTATGGACATGGCCCAGTATGTATTTAAAATGGAACAGCTAAAAGAAACCCAAGTAAAAATGGGGAGAACATGCAAACTCTGCACAGAAATAGCACTGGTTGGAATCAGACCCATGACCCCAGTACTGTGACGTAGCAACGCTAACCATTGTGCCACAATTCTGCAAATACAGTTAGTAATATTTCCATGAAGTTTCTATTAATCTGTTCTGCCAAATTCCACAGCAAAATTCCATGCACAAATGTGGATTGAGGTGAATAGTCCATGTGACTGTTGTAAAAAATGTCTCTCATTAATATAATGAAATTCAAAGGCTATGCATTAGTAATGTCAAATTGTGCCTTATTCTTTAAGTCAGAGGTTCCCAAACTTGGTGCTGTGGCACTTGCAGGAGTGCCACGAGTTAGTGGTCCAGAACCAAATCAAATTATTTATGGTCATTGTGATAGGCAAACCAGTCTAATGGTCAGGGCCGACAACAGAAATCGTGTGGCCCGGTACACTGATATTTTTGGGTGCTCCCCCCCCCCTCGACATAGATACATATATATTTTACATGTGTGTGTGTGTGTGTATATATATATATATATATATATATATATTATAAATATACATACATGTAGCTGGACCGGCACTTCTTTAATGTGTAACAGCTGCTCTGGTGCCCGCAGTAAGAAATAGTTGTGAATACAAAGGCAGCGGCACTCGGAGACCTTAAAGCAGTCAAAAGTATATTACAACTAGACATGAGCGGGTTCGGTTCCTCGAGATCCGAACCCCCCCGAACTTCACGTGGTTTACACGGGTCCGAGCCAGCCTCGGATCTTCCCGCCTTGCTCGGTTAACACGAATGCGCATGAACGTCATCATCCTGCTGTCGTATTCTCGCGAGATTTGTATTGCATATAAAGAGCCGCGCGTCGCCGCCATTTTCACTCGTGCATTGGAGATGATAGCGAGAGGACGTGGCTGCGTTCTCTCAGTTTCTGTGTTCAGTGTGCTGCAAATATCTGTGCTCAGTGTGCTGCAAATATCTACGTTCTCTGCCTGAAAACGCTCCATATCTGTGCTGCATTGTAGTTGTGCGCAGTATATAGTAGGAGGACAGTGCAGAATTTTGCTGACCACCAGTATATATATAGCAGTACAGTACAGTAGTCCATTGCTCTACCTCTGTGTCGTCAAGTATACTATCCATATCTGTGCTGCATTGTGGTTGTGCGCAGTATATAGTAGGAGGACAGTGCAGAATTTTGCTGACCACCAGTATATATATATATATATATATATATATAGCAGTACGGTACAGTAGTCCATTGCTCTACCTCTGTGTCGTCAAGTATACTATCCATATCTGTGCTGCATTGTAGTTGTGCGCAGTATATAGTAAGAGGACAGTGCAGAATTTTGCTGACCACCAGTGTATATATATACATATATAAATAGCAGTACGGTACAGTAGTCCATTGCTCTACCTTTGTGTTGTCAAGTATACTATCCATATCTGTGCTGCATTGTAGTTGTGCGCAGTATATAGTAGGAGGACAGTGCAGAATTTTGCTGACCACCAGTATATATATATAGCAGTACGGTACAGTAGTCCATTGCTCTACCTCTGTGTCGTCAAGTATACTATCCATATCTGTGCTGCATTGTAGTTGTGCGCAGTATATAGTAGGAGGACAGTGCAGAATTTTGCTGACCACCAGTATATATATATATATATATATATATATATATATATATATATAGCAGTACGGTACAGTAGGCCATTGCTATTGATATATTACTGGCATATAATTCCACACATTAAAAGATGGAGAACAAAAATGTGGAGGGTAAAATAGGGAAAGATCAAGATCCACTTCCACCTCGTGCTGAAGCTGTTACCACTAGTCATGGCCGAGACAATGAAATGCCATCAACATCGTCTGCCAAGGCCGATGCCCAATGTCATAGTAGAGAGCATGTAAAATCCAAAAAACAAAAGTTCAGTAAAATGACCCAAAAATCTAAATTAAAAGCGTCTGAGGAGAAGAGTAAACTTGCCAATATGCCATTTACGACACGGAGTGGCAAGGAACGGCTGAGGCCCTGGCCTTTGTTCATGGCTAGTGGTTCAGCTTCACATGAGGATGGAAGCACTCATCCTCCCGCTAGAAAAATGAAAAGACTTAAGCTGGCAAAAGCACAGCAAAGAACTGTGCGTTCTTCTAAATCACAAATCCCCAAGGAGAGTCCTATTGTGTCGGTTGCGATGCCTGACCTTCCCAACACTGGACGGGGAGAGGTCGCGCCTTCCACCATTTGCACGCCTCCTGCAAGTGCTGGAAGGAGCACCCGCAGTCCAGTTCCTGATAGTCAAATTGAAGATGTCACTGTTGAAGTACACCCAGGGCCGTCTTAACAGCAGTGTGGGCCCCTGGGCACAGCAATCCAGTGGGGCCCCTACCCACCCATTTACGTGAAAAAATAAATAAACAGTCAATAAATTTAAAGTTAAACTTTAGATTTAATTGTAATTCAACAAAATCAATGTTTAAATATAAAAAATTATGTAAAGCGAGAATTAATCATTCTAAACCTTGAAAAACACAAACATTTCAACATATAAACGTCAATTGGTAAACTGTACAGTATAAATTAATGAAATATTTATTCAACACAAATGTTTGCGAAATTTCTTTATTGAGAATTGTTTTATAATTGGCTTGAAGTCAATGGTCATCAGGATGTCATTTTCCATGCACATGAGTGAAAGCCAGTTCAAACGTTGCTGCCCCATTGTGCTGCGCAGCGGATTCTTTATAAGCTTCAATCTTGAAAATGAGCGTTCCCCTGTACAGTTGGACACCATCATGCACATGAACACTCTGAGTGCGATTTCAACATTGGGAAACACAAATTTCAAGTTGTCCGAAATTAGTTTGCTGTACAATGCAGGGAGAGTCTCACATTTTTCATCTAAAATCATGTAGTGCTTGAGATGCCTGCATTCACTTAGAAGTGCAGCATAATCAAGGTCTTTGTCATAGACATTAGCCAGATGCATACACTTTTTGTTTAGCTCTTCAGAACCAATTGTTTTCAATTGTCCGAAGAAGGAAAATAGATTTCCAATCCACGAATAAGCTTCTGCACGTTTTGTCAGCTCAGAGTACAAAGAGTCCAGAACAGGGAGGAATGTTTCCACCTTGAATTTTTTACTTTTGTTTAGAAATATCTCTTCTCCTGATCCATCATATCTAGTGAGAAAAACACTTCGCTTTCGTTCCCGCTTGTTCACATCGCTATAATCCGAATCTGGACACCTACTCCTGGCCTTCAGTTCATATTCACTGAATGTATCTCTAATTTCCTGAAGATAAGTTTTCAGAGACTCAAGAAGATTCATGGCAACAAGTATATTCACATCTTTAGACTGCAGGAACTTACTTGTCTTGTTAAATCTTTTGAGAATGTCATGCCACAAAATTGTCAGAAAGATTGTTTCCATATTCTCCATTCTCTCAATTAATCCTTCTGCCTCTTTCCTTGTATTCACTTCTTGATTAGTGTCTGCTGATAAAGAATTCAGTGCATCTTTAATTTTTTCAAAACCTTCATGCAGAGCATGGACAGCATCAAAATGTGATGACCATCTTGTGTCAGATAGACGCTTGACCACAACATGATCTGTTCCTAAATATGATGACAGAACATTCCATCGATGTGTAGAAGCCGAGAAAAAGCAATACAAATGCTGAACAAAGTCAAAGAAGGAGACGACCTGTAGAGAACACTCTGCCGCTTTTACTCCCACCAAGTTCAGACTGTGTCCAGCACAGGGGACATAAATGGCCAACTCATTCACTTGACGGATCCGTGCTTGCAATCCAGTATAGCGTCCAGACATATTTGAGGCATTGTCATACGATTGACCACGGCAGTTTGATATTGGAATTTTGTTCTCATTCAGGAAATCTAAAACAGTGTCTGCAAGATTCTTTGCTCCATGAGAAAAGATTGGGATGAACTTGAGAAAACGCTCAAGTGGATCACATTCTCTAATGTACCGGATTGTGAATGTCAGTTGATCAATGTGTGAGATGTCTGGAGTGGAATCCACACTTATTGAATAGTACTTTGACTCTTTTATTTCTTCCAGAATGACAGAAAGAACATGTTGACCCATTAAATCTATAAATTCCTCACAAATGTTTGCAGATAGATACGATGGTTTCCCCTTTCCAGCATTTCCATACAGTTTGAGATGCTCTTCCAAAAAGGGGTCAAATTCACTCAAAAGCTCTAGAATACCTAAATAGTTTCCATTGTTTGTCGACCCAATAGTTTGATTCTCTCCACGAAATGCCAAACCTCTGGAGGCAAGAAAGCGAATGACAGAAACCACACGTGTCAACACTTTATTCCAATACTCCTGCTCTGAATGATGTTGTTTGATTAATAAAGAATCTACGCATCTAGTTTCTTTATGCCGAATCCAATATGCGATCATACACTTGCGATGTTCTTCTCCATTTTCATGATCTGTAATAAGATTGCAGTGCTTCCAATCCGTAAATCCATATGTAGCAAATGGAGATTCTTTATTGGACAATAGGCGACATGCAAAGCAGTACAAACAACCTTGGGATGGGGAATAGAGTAGCCACTCGCGTTTTACACATTCACCATTGCGCATTTCATGTTTGAATACACTCCGTGGTAAATACCTTCTCTGAGTTTGTTCTCCTCTATCTCTTTTGTACACTCGGCCTGAGTTTGAAAGGTTACAATCATGATTCTGACATGATGTCGGCCCACTGCGAATCCAGTAATCCACTGTTTTAGTATTCTTAATGTCCCATAGTCCGGGATCTGTGACGCGAATCACACTCTTGTTACCTTCCTCTGCCACTGTAGATATGTGTATTTCTTCTTGTGGAACGTCCCCATCAGCAGGATCAGGTAATGGAATGTCTGGAACTGGATGATTGGATGCAGGAGTGGATGTAGATGGTGATGTTGTATTTAGAGGAACAGCACTAGTAGCTATTTCTTCCTGTGGAATGCCCCCAGCAGCAGGAACAGGTATGTCTAGAACTGGATGACTGGATGAAGGAGTGGATGTAGATGGTGATGCTGTAATTAGAGGAGCAGCATTAGTAGCAATTTCTTCTTGTGGGCTGTCCCCATCAGCAGGAGCAGATAATGGAATGTCTGGAACTGGATGATTGGATGCAGGAGTGGATGTAGATGGTGATGCTGTAATTAGAGGAGCAGCATTAGTAGCGATTTCTTCTTGTGGAATGTCCCCATCAGCAGGATCAGGTAATGGAATGTCTGGAACTGGATGATTGGATGCAGGAGTGGATGTAGATGGTGATGTTGTATTTAGAGGAACAGCACTAGTAGCTATTTCTTCCTGTGGACTGTCCCCAGCAGCAGGAGCAGATAATGGAATGTCTGGAACTGGATGACTGGATGAAGGAGTGGATGTAGATGGTGATGATGTATTTAGAGGAGGACCACTAGTAGCTGATGTTGCACCTGGGATGATCCAAGATGTTAACTTTGGAAGTTTGCTAATTTTCTGCTTCTTCTCTTCTGCTCGTTTCCTCTTCTGTGCTCCACTCATAGAAGTACGCTTCATTTTTATGTGGCAGTGATGCTTCCGCCCAACATACAGTTGGATTTAATCTGCAGTATATTGTAAAAGAAAGGAAAATAACCTACAGGCATGCTATTTTTAGTCTACCTTGTAGCTTTGGGGGCCTATTTATCTTTAAACATTTTGCAGCATATTTCGCGGAAACACCCTGAAGATGACATCATCCGCAGTAGCCTATGAGCTAAACTTTGCAAAATTGACCAAGAGAGGGTTCCGGTCATGCCTGGTCAGTAGACTGCACATGCGCACGAATCCTGATAGGCGAGTGAAGACACCTCTGATGCAGTCACATAACTCAGTGCACGTTGCAGGGACGGGATGTAGTTATGTGATCGGCGGTCACAATACCTCCCCTTACATCCCGCCCCCTTAGAATCCCGACAGTTTGCATGCTGACTATCAGGGACTATTCCCACTCGTGGGTGTCCACAACCCCCACAGAGTGGGATCAGAACCTGTGGCAAACTCAGTTCGCTACCGAGTCTGCAGCGTGGCAAGCGCAGGCCCGCAAGGGGCTTATTGCGCTCTCCTCCCCCCCCACCTCTGCTGGCCATCTTAGTGCCAGGATTCCAGCGTCGGTATGGTGACGGGTCACGCATACCCAACCCGCAGGGAGATGTTCCTTTCAGAGCCCTTGTCTCTGCGTGTGCTCTTTCATATATTTGGATTGTATTATCACATACTGCAGTGTGATTTTGGGTGCTAATATCCGCCAAGATTGCATTAAGAATGTGAATTTTGATAAATGGGCCCCACAATCTTAACACACATAAAAGTTATTCAAACGTTAATCACAAAAACGTATGCATACAGTTTGTTCTCCCTACCGCCTTTTATTTTGCTATTCAAATGTTACAAACTAACTTTGCTATGTAACATGTGTGGAACTTCAAATCCCAACAAGCAAGACACCTGGATGCTGGGATTTACAGTTTACACGTACCTGACTGATGCAGATTGCCTAACCTGCACTATATATTAAAAAATCAATTTGTCACAGATGAGACATTAGGTGAGGAATTATTTTACAGAACAACCTCCATTTTTAATTGAAAATTCTTCATAAAACCAAAATATATCTATGTTCTGTATTGTGATCCTGTAATGTATGTATATCTCCCTATTGTACAGTGTCATGTAATATGATGGTAATAACAATAATGGAGTAATCGTGTAAATGAGAGGTCCAGGAAATGAATAGTTAGGGTCGGGAAGCAGAGAGGAGTGTGGGATGAGTGTCATGTTGATGCCTATAAAATCCCAGACTGCTCTTTCTAGAAATATGTAGGAGGCAACCATGGTGGTCATTCCGAGTTGTTCGCTCGTTTCCGATTTTCGCTATTTTGCGATTTTCCGCTTACTGCGCATTTGCAATGTCCGCAGTGCGACTGCGCCAAGTAAATTTGCTATGCAGTTAGGTATTTTACTCACGGCATTACGAGGTTTTTTCTTTGTTCTGGTGATCGTAATGTGATTGACAGGAAGTGGTGTTTCTGGGCGGAAACTGGCCGTTTTATGGGTGTGTGTGAAAAAACGCTACCGTTTCTGGGAAAAACGCGGGAGTGGCTGGAGAAACGGGGGAGTGTCTGGGCGAACGCTGGGTCTGTTTGTGACGTCAAACCAGGAACAAAACTGACTGAACTGATCACAATGGCAGAGTAAGTCTGGAGCTACTCCGAAACTGCTGAGAGGTCTATTCGCAATATTGCGAATCCGTCGTTCGCAATTTTGAGAAGCTAAGATTCACTCCCAGTAGGCGGCGGCTTAGCGTGTGCAAATCTGCTAAAAGCAGCTTGCGAGCGAACAACTCGGAATGAGGGCCCATATTTTTGAAAAAGTATTTCAGGGAGATTGTGAAAGCAACACCTATCAGTGAAGTGTACTGAGAGACGGGTTATAAAAATGACTGACATACAAATGTAAATGAACCCTCAACCAGTTAGTAAGATCTACTTGCTGATGAAAAAACTGATACTGTTTATGGCTTGCTTGTGTATTATATTTTACAAGAGGTTCCATATAAGGGGCTACGAGAAAGAAATGTCACTGATAATCCCATTTGAATGTATATATCTCTGATTTCTTTTTTTTACCCCAAGTATATAACGGCTACATAATGGGGGGAAGGTCAGGAGACTCCCTGACAATCAGGGAGAGTTGGCAAGAATGGCAGAAACTAATGTGATGATGTTACTGGACATGGGGGAAATAAAAATTAAGAAATTGCTGGGAGATGTGAGGCATTATTAGGGAACAGCTGGGATAAAATGAAAGGGACAGAAATAAATAGACCCCATAGGGTAGCACGCATGAGGAGAGATGAGGAGCACACGAGGGAGGAATAAAAATGGGGAGTACATAGGGGTAGGGAAGAGACATTGGAACCACTGGGGAAAGAACAGATATAGCATGCATGCAGAGAGAACACCCTTGAGACAACACAAAAGTGGCCCCCAGTTTGCAGCAGTGGTCCCCCCTACCCACGAACCCTCCTTTTCTGCAGCCTAACCCTAACCCCCCCCTCCCCCCGTGGTTACTAAACCTAACCCCAACCTCCTACCCCCACAGCCTAACCCTCAACACCCCCCCACCCCCGGGAGGCGCCTAAGCCTAACACCCCCCCAGCCCCCTAACACTGAATGGACACTATATTTACATTTGGGATGCCAACTGTCGGGATTCCAGCGGCAGTCTCCTGCCCCTTTCGGAATTATGGTATCGGGAGAGTCTAACAGGTGTTGGGGTTCCGGCATCAGTATTTCGATATAACGCACCAGTAACAGATATATGCACCTTGACAAACATTGTGAGGGTATGCTTTATCTAACATAGATCTGCTGATAGATAAATATATATATATATATTTATCCAGTGGTCGAAGTAGAAATTTTGATTTGGGGGTATGGAAAAGTGAAGGTTATAAAAGGGGGTATGGCCACTCAAAAGGTGGCGTGTAGTTTATCACACCATATACCCCTTATACACCACAATAGTAGGACCCCTTATACTATCTAGTACTGGTGCCCAATTCACATTATAGCACACAGTATGAGCCGAAATCCACATTATACTACACAGAATGAGCCAAAATTCACATTATAGTACACAGTATGAGCCGAAATTCACATTATACCACACAGTATGAGCCGAAATTCACATTATAGCACACGGTATGACTCGAAATTCACATTATAGCACACTGAATGAGCCAAAATTCACATTATGCCACATGGAATGAGACAAAATTCAGGAAGAGTGACAGCAGGGACATAGGGACAGGGAAAGTAACAGAGGGACAGGGAAAGTGACAGAGGGACAGGGAAAGTGACAGCAGGGACATAGGGACAGGGAGAGTGACAGAAAGAGGGACAGCAAGGGCATACAGTAGGGAATAGGGAGAGAGAAAGGCAGCAGGGTAAGATTACCTATTTAGCAGCGGCAGTGCTGAGGATTCTGTGGTCTGCGTTGCGGTGGATGAGGAGGCTGTGATCGGCGCGGTGCGGAGGAGGCTGTGGGCCTCGGAGATGGTGCAGAGGAGGAGGCTATGGCAATTGGCGGAGGTGCAGAGGACTGAGGGCGGCAGAGGAGGCTGAGGGGTGGAGACGGTGCAGCGAAGGAGGAGGCAGAGGGCGGCGGCGGTGCAACGGATGAGGAGGCTGTGGTTGGCGGTCTTTGGTGTGGCACTGCGGCTCCTATCACCGTGGTGCTACTATTTCAAATCTGCCGCAGACCGGCAGCCAATCAGGAGCGGCCGCTCCGGCAGCCAGTCCGCGGCAGATTTGAAATAGTAGCACCGCTGTCAGCTCGATGTGGCGGCGGGGGTCAGTGCTCGAAGAAGTGCCGGTATGTCATACTGTTGTATACCGGCCCACTTCGAACACTATATATATATATCAGAAAAAAAGAATTGAAGGGGCGCTCTATAGTGCATTAATCATTTTAATAAAAGGCGTCAATCTGGTTACCACATGGTTCTAATAATATAATGCACCAGGAAATCTCCGTCACTCCTCTCTATGATGTCGGGTTCTCACCCACGTCGCTGACCACCTCACAGTAGCTGCCGCGTGTGGAACCACGCCATTGCCGATCGGAAGCCGGGGAGTGCAATATATTATTAGAACCATGTGGTAACCAGCCCACACAGCTAACTTTTCGAGTATGGGCGATTGCCTATTAGTATTTTTAATGCAGTTTAATGTCTTGTCTTAAAATGATTAATGCACTATAGCACGCCCCTTCTATGCTCTTTCTCTGGTAGATGCTTGTTCCATTTTTGGTTGCGGGATTTTGAAGGGAGCAGCAGTCTGCTCAATGATTGAACTTATGGACCACTGGGACCTATTATTGGTTTTAAGAAGAGTTGGAAAAATGTTCCATTTATATGTGTGCGGTGTCTGAATCGTTGTATTAAATATATATATATATATATATATATATATATATATATATAGACCAAGAAGTAGAAGCACTGCGGCACTCAGAGACTTGAACAAGTGTTTTTCAGTATGCAAACAATTCAACGTTTTGGGTCTCGGCCGCCCCTTTGTTAAGGTGCATATGCACCTTGACAAAGGGGCGGCTGAGCCCCGAAACGTTGGATTGTTTGCATACTGAAATACACTTGCTTTGTTCAGGTCTCCCAGTGCCGCAGTATGGTTATTGGTGGGAGTGCAGGTCTTATTGTACCAGATATAGATATATATAGATATATATATATACATACATATATATATATATATATATACATATTTATTTGCTAAGGGGCCTAAGTAACACCCTCCTTAAAAAGCAGTTGCGCTGGTATGGTCTTAATATATACTGACAGTGTCAGGCAGGCTGTACCTTAGTACAGCCGGAGTCCACTGTCAACCTCCGGCTCCTGTGCTTTTCTGTTTGCGGGTGGCAGTGGCCGGAGAGGCAAGCAGTAACTGTTCACACTGTCACTGTCTTCAGCGCTCTCGACTCGACTCCACCACACTTACTAGCAGCCAGGACGGACAGGTCTCCCGCGCTGCCGCACAGTCACACTCGGAGTCGCAGCCGCTATCAGAGCCAGCCCTGCCTTCACAACTCCGCGGTAACCGCCCGGCAAGTATCCCGACGTCACGCTCATACAGGCCTCTCCTCGCCGCATTGGGACTCGCGCATGCGCAGTCTGAATACCAGCGGCACGGCGATGGGCCCTTTGGAGCGTGGGGCCCTTGGGCAAGAGCCCATTGAGCCCATACGTAGAGACGGCCCTGAGTACACCAGGATGAGGACATGGGTGTTGCTGGCGCTGAGGAGGAAATTGACAAGGAGGATTCTGATGGTGAGGTGGTTTGTTTAAGTCAGGCACCCGGGGAGACACCTGTTGTCCATGGGACGAATATGGCCATTGACATGCCTGGTCAAATTACAAAAAAAAAATCACCTCTTCGGTGTGGAATTATTTTAACAGAAATGCGGACAACAGGTGTCAAGCCGTGTGTTGCCTTTATCAAGCTGTAATAAGAAGGGTTAAGGATGTTAACCACCTAGGAACATCCTCCCTTATACGTCACCTGGAGCGCATTCATCAGAAGTCATTGACAAGTTCAAATGCTTTGGGTGACAGCAGAAGCAGTCCACTGACAACTAAATCCCTTCCTCTTGTAACCAAGCTCCTGCAAACCACACCACCAACTCCCTCAGTGTCAATTTCCTTCTTAGACAGGAAAGCCAATAGTCCTGCAGGCCATGTCACTGGCAAGTCTGACGAGTCCTCTCCTGCCTGGGATTCCTCCGATGCATCCTTGAGTGTAATGCCTACTGCTGCTGGTGCTGCTGTTGTTGCTGCTGGGAGTCGATCGCCATCCCAGAGGGGAAGTCGGAAGACCACTTGTACTACTTCCAGTAAGCAATTGACTGTCCAACAGTTCTTTGCGAGGAAGATGAAATATCACAGCAGTCATCCTGCTGCAAAGCGGATAACTTAGGTCTTGGCAGCTGCGGTGGTGTTAAATGTGTGTCCGGTATCCACCGTTAATTCACATAGAATTAGAGAATTGCTAGAGGTATTGTGTCCCCGGTACGAAATACCATCTAGGTTCCATTTCTCTAGGCAGGCGATACTGAGAATGTACGTAGACGTCAGAAAAAGAGTCACCAGTGTCCTAAAAAATGCAGTTGTACCCAATGTCCACTTAACCACGGACATGTGGACAAGTAGAGCAGGGCAGACTCAGGACTATATGACTGTGACAGCCCACTGGGTAGATGTATTGCCTCCCGCAGCAAGAACGGCAGCGGCGGCACCAGTAGCAGCATCTCGCAAACGCTAACTCGTTCCTAGGCAGGCTACGCTTTGTATCACCGCTTTCCATAAGAGGCACACAGCTGACAACCTCTTACGGAAACTGAGGAACATCATCGCAGAATGGCTTACCCCAATTGGACTCTCCTGGGGATTTGTGACATCGGACAACGCCACCAATATTGTGCGTGCATTACATGTGGGCAAATTCCAGCACGTCCCATGTTTTGCACATACATTGAATTTGGTGGTGCAGAATTTTTAAAAAAACGACAGGGGCGTGCAAGAGATGCTGTCGGTGGCCCGAAGAATTGAGGGCCACTTTTGGCATTCAGCCACCGCGTGCCGAAGACTGGAGCACCAGCAAACACTCCTGAACCTGTCCCGCCAGTAGAAGCACTGCCAGTAGAAGCACTGCGGCACTCAGAGACTTGAACAAGTGTATTTCAGTATGCAAACAATTCAACGTTTTGGGTCTCGGCCGCCCCTTTGTTAAGGTGCATATGCACCTTGACAAAGGGGCGGCTGAGCCCCGAAACGTTGGATTGTTTGCATACTGAAATACACTTGCTTTGTTCAGGTCTCCCAGTGCCGCAGTATGGTTATTGGTGGGAGTGCAGGTCTTATTGTACCAGATATAGATATATATAGATATATATATATACATACATATATATATATATATATATATATATATACATATTTATTTGCTAAGGGGCCTAAGTAACACCCTCCTTAAAAAGCAGTTGCGCTGGTATGGTCTTAATATATACTGACAGTGTCAGGCAGGCTGTACCTTAGTACAGCCGGAGTCCACTGTCAACCTCCGGCTCCTGTGCTTTTCTGTTTGCGGGTGGCAGTGGCCGGAGAGGCAAGCAGTAACTGTTCACACTGTCACTGTCTTCAGCGCTCTCGACTCGACTCCACCACACTTACTAGCAGCCAGGACGGACAGGTCTCCCGCGCTGCCGCACAGTCACACTCGGAGTCGCAGCCGCTATCAGAGCCAGCCCTGCCTTCACAACTCCGCGGTAACCGCCCGGCAAGTATCCCGACGTCACGCTCATACAGGCCTCTCCTCGCCGCATTGGGACTCGCGCATGCGCAGTCTGAATACCAGCGGCACGGCGATGGGCCCTTTGGAGCGTGGGGCCCTTGGGCAAGAGCCCATTGAGCCCATACGTAGAGACGGCCCTGAGTACACCAGGATGAGGACATGGGTGTTGCTGGCGCTGAGGAGGAAATTGACAAGGAGGATTCTGATGGTGAGGTGGTTTGTTTAAGTCAGGCACCCGGGGAGACACCTGTTGTCCATGGGACGAATATGGCCATTGACATGCCTGGTCAAATTACAAAAAAAAAATCACCTCTTCGGTGTGGAATTATTTTAACAGAAATGCGGACAACAGGTGTCAAGCCGTGTGTTGCCTTTATCAAGCTGTAATAAGAAGGGTTAAGGATGTTAACCACCTAGGAACATCCTCCCTTATACGTCACCTGGAGCGCATTCATCAGAAGTCATTGACAAGTTCAAAAGCTTTGGGTGACAGCAGAAGCAGTCCACTGACAACTAAATCCCTTCCTCTTGTAACCAAGCTCCTGCAAACCACACCACCAACTCCCTCAGTGTCAATTTCCTTCTTAGACAGGAAAGCCAATAGTCCTGCAGGCCATGTCACTGGCAAGTCTGACGAGTCCTCTCCTGCCTGGGATTCCTCCGATGCATCCTTGAGTGTAATGCCTACTGCTGCTGGTGCTGCTGTTGTTGCTGCTGGGAGTCGATCGCCATCCCAGAGGGGAAGTCGGAAGACCACTTGTACTACTTCCAGTAAGCAATTGACTGTCCAACAGTTCTTTGCGAGGAAGATGAAATATCACAGCAGTCATCCTGCTGCAAAGCGGATAACTCAGGTCTTGGCAGCTGCGGTGGTGTTAAATGTGTGTCCGGTATCCACCGTTAATTCACATAGAATTAGAGAATTGCTAGAGGTATTGTGTCCCCGGTACGAAATACCATCTAGGTTCCATTTCTCTAGGCAGGCGATACTGAGAATGTACGTAGACGTCAGAAAAAGAGTCACCAGTGTCCTAAAAAATGCAGTTGTACCCAATGTCCACTTAACCACGGACATGTGGACAAGTAGAGCAGGGCAGACTCAGGACTATATGACTGTGACAGCCCACTGGGTAGATGTATTGCCTCCCGCAGCAAGAACGGCAGCGGCGGCACCAGTAGCAGCATCTCGCAAACGCTAACTCGTTCCTAGGTAGGCTACGCTTTGTATCACCGCTTTCCATAAGAGGCACACAGCTGACAACCTCTTACGGAAACTGAGGAACATCATCGCAGAATGGCTTACCCCAATTGGACTCTCCTGGGGATTTGTGACATCGGACAACGCCACCAATATTGTGCGTGCATTACATGTGGGCAAATTCCAGCACGTCCCATGTTTTGCACATACATTGAATTTGGTGGTGCAGAATTTTTAAAAAAACGACAGGGGCGTGCAAGAGATGCTGTCGGTGGCCCGAAGAATTGAGGGCCACTTTTGGCATTCAGCCACCGCGTGCCGAAGACTGGAGCACCAGCAAACACTCCTGAACCTGTCCCGCCATCAGCTGAAGCAAGAGGTGGTAACGAGGTGGAATTCAACCCTCTATATGCTTCAGAGGATGGAGGAGCAGCAAAAGGCCATTCAAGCCTATACATCTACCTACGATATAGGCAAAGGAGGGGGGAATGCACCTGACTCAAGCGCAGTGGAGAATGATTTCAGCGTTGTGCAAGGTTCTGCAACCCTTTGAACTTGCCACACGTGAAGTCAGTTCAGACACTGCCAGCCTGAGTCAGGTCATTCCCCTCATCAGGCTTTTGCAGAAGAAGCTGGAGAGATTGAAGGAGGAGCTAAAACGGAGCGATTCTGCTAGGCATGTGGGACTTGTGGATGGAGCCCTTAATTCGCTTAACCAGGATTCACGGATGGTCAATCTGCTGAAATCAGAGCACTACATTTTGGCCACCGTGCTCGATCCTAGGTTTAAAGCCAACGTTTTATCTCTCTTTCCGGCAGACACAAGTCTGCAGATGTTCAAAGACCTGATGGTGAGACACTTGTCAAGTCAAGCGGAACGTGACCCGCCAACAGCTCCTCCTTCACATTCTCCTGCAACTGGGGCTGCGAGGAAAAGGCTAAGAATTCCGAACCCACCCGCTGGCGGTGATGCAGGGCAGTCTGGAGCGAGTGCTGACATCTGGTCCGGACTGAAGGACCTGGCAACGATTACTGACATTACTGTCACTGCATATGATTCTGTCACCATTGAAAGAATGGTGGAGGATTATATGAGTGACCGCATCCAAGTAGGCACGTCAGACAGTCCGTACGTATACTGGCAGGAAAAAGAGGCAATTTGGAGGCCCTTGCACAATCTGGCTTTATTTTACCTAAGTTGTCCCCCCTCCAGTGTGTACTCCGAAAGAGTGTTTAGTGCAGCTGGTCACCTTGTCAGCGATCGGCGTACGAGGTTACTTCCACAAAATGTGGAGAAGATGATGTTCATCAAAATTAATTATAATCAATTCCTCCGTGGAGACATTCACCAGCAATTGCCTCCAGAAAGTACACAGGGACCTGAGATGGTGGATTCCAGTGGGGACGAATTAATACTCTGTGAGGAGGGAGATGTACACAGTGAAAAGGGTGATGAATCGGAGGATAAGGAGGAGGTGAACATCTTGCCTCTATAAACCAGTTTGTGCAAGGAGAGATTGATTGCTTCTTTTTTGGTGGGGGCCCAAACCAACCAGTCATTTCAGCCACAGTCGTGTGGCAGACCCTGTCGCTGAAATGATGGGTTTGTTAAAGTGTGCATGTCCTGTTTATACAACATAAGGGTGGGTGGGAGGGCCCAAGGACAATTCCATCTTGCACCTCTTTTTTCTTTAATTTATCTTTGCATCATGTGATGTTTAGGGCTAATTTTTTTTAAGTGCCATCCTGTCTGACACTGCAGTGCCACTCCTAGATGGGCCAGGTGTTTGTGCCGGCCACTTGGGTCGCTTAGCTTAGTCATCCAGCGACCTTGGTGCAAATTTTAGGACTAAAAATAATATTGGGAGGTGTGAGGTGTTCAGAATAGACTGGAAATGAGTGGAAATTGTGGTTATTGAGGTTAATGATACTATGGGATCAAAATTACCCCCAAATTCTATGATATGTATTTGGTACCGGGGACACAGTACCTCCAACAAGTCTCTAGTTGGCTCTGCAGTAATGATGGATACCGGAACCACGTTTCTCACCGCCCAGGATGCCAAGGCCTCAGTTATCCGCTTTGCAGCAGGATGACTGCTGTGATATTTCATCTTCCTCGCAAAGGACTGTTGGACAGTCAATTGCTTGGTGGAAGTAGTAAAAGTGGTCTTACGAGTACGACTTCCCCTCTGGGATGACCATCGACTCCCAGCAGCAACAACAGCAGCGCCAGCAGCAGTAGGCGTTACACGCAAGGATGCATCGGAGGAATCCCAGGCAGGAGAGGACTCGTCAGAATTGCCAGTGACATGGCCTGCAGGACTATTGGCATTCCTGGGGAAGGAGGAAATTGACACTGAGGGAGTTGGTGGGGTGGTTTGCGTGAGCTTGGTTACAAGAGGAAGGGATTTACTGGTCAGTGGACTGCTTCCGCTGTCGCCCAAAGTTTTTGAACTTGTCACTGACTTATGATGAATGCGCTGCAGGTGACGTATAAGGGAGGATGTTCCGAGGTGGTTAACGTCCTTACCCCTACTTATTACAGCTTGACAAAGGCAACACACGGCTTGACAAATGTTGTCCGCATTTCTGTTGAAATACTTCCACACCGAAGAGCTGATTTTTTTGGTATTTTCACCAGGCATGTCAATGGCCCTATTCCTCCCACGGACAACAGGTGTCTCCCCGGGTGCCTGACTTAAACAAACCACCTCACCATCAGAATCCTCCTGGTCAATTTCCTCCCCAGCGCCAGCAACACCCATATCCTCCTCATCCTGGTGTACTTCAACACTGACATCTTCAATCTGACTATCAGGAACTGGACTGCGGGTGCTCCTTCCTGCACTTGCAGGGGGCGTGCAAATGGTGGAAGGCGCATGCTCTTCACGTCCAGTGTTGGGAAGGTCAGGCATCGCAAACGACACAATTGGACTCTCCTTGTGGATTTGTGATTTCGAAGAACGCACAGTTCTTTGCTGTGCTTTTGCCAGCTTGAGTCTTTTCATTTTTCTAGCGAGAGGCTGAGTGCTTCCATCCTCATGTGAAGCTGAACCACTAGCCATGAACATAGGCCAGGGCCTCAGCCGTTCCTTGCCACTCCGTGTGGTAAATGGCATATTGGCAAGTTTACGCTTCTCCTCTGACAATTTTATTTTAGATTTTTGAGTCCTTTTTTTACTGATATTTGGTGTTTTGGATTTTACATGCTCTGTACTATGACATTGGGCATCGGCCTTGGCAGACGATATTGCTGGCATTTCATCGTCTCGGCCATGACTAGTGGCAGCAGCTTCAGCACGAGGTGGAAGTCGATCTTGATCTTTCCCTATTTTTGGAACCTCAACATTTTTGTTCTCCATATTTTAATAGGCACAACTAAAAGGCACCTCAGGTAAACAATGGAGATGGATGGATACTAGTATACTTATGGATGGACGAGCGACTGCCGACACAGAGGTAGCTACAGCCGTGGACTACCGTACTGCGTCTGCTGCTAATATAGACTGGATGATAATGATATAAAAATATATATATATATCACTACTGCAGCCGGACAGGTATATATTATATAATGACGTACCTGCTGGACACTGTCAGCTCAGCACTGCAGACTCCTAAAGTAAGCTACTAGTATCAAGAAGATAGAAAAAAAAAACACCACGGGTAGGTGGTATACAATTATGGATGGACGAGCGACTGCCGACACAGAGGTAGCTACAGCCGTGGACTACCATACTGCGTCTGCTGCTAATATAGACTGGATGATAATGATATAAAAAATATATATATATCACTACTGCAGCCGGACAGGTATATATTATATAATGACGGACCTGCTGGACACTGTCAGCTCAGCACTGCAGACTCCTAAAGTAAGCTACTAGTATCAAGAAGATAGAAAAAAAAAAACACCACGGGTAGGTGGTATACAATTATGGATGGACGAGCGACTGCCGACACAGAGGTAGCTACAGCCGTGGACTACCGTACTGCGTCTGCTGCAGTGCTAATATAGACTGGATGATAATGATATAAAATATATATATATATATATATCACTACTGCAGCCGGACAGGTATATATTATATAATGACGGACCTGCTGGACACTGTCAGCAGAATGCGTTTATAGAATAAAAACACCACACGACGAGTGTTTAACTTTTTCAGGCAGACAATCACAATATACTGGTGGTCAGTGGTCACTGGTCAGTCACACTGGCAGTGGCACTCTGGCAGCAAAAGTGTGCACTGTTAAAATATGTACTCCTGCTATAACTGCTCCACAGTCTCCCCCACAATTAAGCTGTGTGAGCAGTGAGCACTCAGCACAGTCAGATATACAGTATTACATAGATGATGCAGCACACTGAGGCTGAGCACAGATATGGTATGTGACTGTGTCACACTGTGTATTGTTTTTTTTCAGGCAGAGAACGGATTAATTAAAATGGTGGTCACTGGTCACACTATCAGCAAGTAGTACTCCTAATATGCTCCCCAAAATTAGTAAATCAAGTGTCTCTACTACTCTCTAGTCTACTCTAAACGGAGAGGACGCCAGCCACGTCCTCTCCCTATCAATCTCAATGCACGTGTGAAAATGGCGGCGACGCGCGGCTCCTTATATAGAATCCGAGTCTCGCGATAGAATCCGAGCCTCGCGAGAATCCGACAGTGGGATGATGACGTTCGGGCGCGCTCGGGTTAACCGAGCAAGGCGGGAAGATACGAGTCTGCCTCGGACCCGTGTAAAAAGCGTGAAGTTCGGGGGGGTTCGGTTTCCGAGAAACCGAACCCGCTCATCACTAGGTTTTTTATTAAAAAAACCACCGAATCCAAAACACACCCGAATCCGGCAAAAAAATTTCGGGGAGGTTTTGCCAAAACGCGTCCGAATCCAAAACACGGCCGTGGAACCGAATCCAAAACCAAAACACAAAACCCGAAAAATTTCCGGTGCACATCTCTAATTAAAACTACATCATGCCAGACACCAACGTTTCGGGGCCACAACGCCCCTTTATCCAGGTGAGAGAACAATTAGTTAGAGTTAGATTTGGGTGGGTTATTTTGTTTCTGTGCAGGGTTAATACTGGCTGCTTTATTTTTACACTGCAATTTAGATTGCAGATTGAACACACCCCACCCAAATCTAACTCTCTCTGCACATGTTATATCTGCCTCCCCTGCAGTGCACATGGTTTTGCCCAACTGCTAACAAAGTTTCTGCTGCGATCAACTCAGAATTACCCCCAATATGTATAGTATAGTGTATATATCTCAAGGAGTCTAGTGTCAATATTTGCATAATAAAGATATTAAATATCTCTCAAAGTCAGGCGAAGACCACGATTGGTCAAAACGCGTTAGGTGAGGCTACATACTCTGGACATTGTGACGTCACCCGCTGGGTCCGGAGCCAGCATGAGAGATTTGGCTAGACGGAGCACAGCACTGACATTTTTTTTTATCTTTGCCGTGTTTGAATTCTAAAACTTATATGTACGTGGATATTGTTTTTATGCTATAAAGTCTATTACCTTTTAACTTAGGAGTGCGCTCTACAAATTCTTCCTAGTATATATATATACCATAGTAACCCATGTGATACATAAGGCCTAAAATACATTACATTATCCAAAATAACAAGTAATAAAAAACACAGACATTACATGTATTAAAATTGATAGGAATACAGCGGGTTTAAATGAGTTTAAATAGAAAACTATTTGATTAAGTACTGCACCGTGGCTAACATCAAACCCATATGAGCAACACTACAGTGAGCAAGTAATTAATACCAATAGTTACCACATCACAAAAAACAATGCAGACCCATTGTCTCATTGAGACCCCTGGGAGCTATAGTGTCAAGGATGAAGATCCACCTGCTTTCTATTTGTATCAATTTTCTTCCACGATCACCACCTCGCATAGAGGAGGGAACATGATCTATCAGTTTAGATCTAATAGAGGCCACTCCATGTCCTGCTTTAATGCAATGTCTTGCCATGGGCTGATCGCTGATTTACCAGGGTTACACAAAACCAAGCTAGCTCCTAGTTACACAAGGGGTAGGAACTTAAAAGATATCCTGGTTAAATTGGATGTCACCAATCTAAATAAATCTTTAAGACTGACTCATTTTATGACCCAAAAAACAGGTTGCTTTCTTTGTTTAGGCTGTAGCACCTGTAGCTCAATGATTACAGGCAATACTATTAATTATCCCAGAACTGGTAAAAAGTATACCATCAATTATTTCCTTACCTGTACCACACGCTATGTAATCTATGTTTTGATGTGCCCTTGTGGCCTATATTACGTAGTAAAGACCGAGCGTCAATTTCGGGAATGGATGGCACTCCATAGAGCTGACATTCGCAATGCCATTGAATCAGGGTATAGCGATTAGCCCATGGCAAGTGTTTGTATCACATTGTTTGTCCCTGACGACGAGTGGAAACCCGAAACATATGTAGGACCATACTACATTAAAACTACGTTTTCCTGCAAATGAACTGTCTCCGGAGTGCCGCCTACTTTGTCAACGTTATATTGGGCTTAGCTGCACCAAGGAGGGCACCGGAGCAAGGTATTTGGCTGTATGTCTAATTGAGTGCCGGGACTGGATTGCATATATTGGATAAACTCTAGCACAGTTGTGCACTTATTGGGTTTACTTCACCAGGGCACCTATATCAGCAATTTATTCATTTATTTGATGCCTATTTCTTTGGGACATTTATTCACTTCGGAATACATGCACTTATTGGATATGCAACACTAATCTCTGCGTGTTTAGACCCATTTTATGTTCGTGCATCATGTCAGCATCTACACAGATAATGAGGAGCCTGGATGTAGTTTTGCACAGATTAACACTGGAGACTGCTTCAGTTACTCTGAGGCTGAAGCTGACACCATTTTATCTGCCCAAAAATTACAGGATGAGGTTTTGATACCAGCAAAGGACAATTTGTATAAGGAGTGGTATAAATTAATGAAACGAGAAATGGACTTTAAATATCATTGCATCACCTTATCTGATTACTACAGAGATAAACATATACCACGGGGGTTCCGTGTACATAACACACCAACAATTGGACGACAGAGTATACCCTTCTGCCGCAAGTGGGTGGGTATACTCAATAAATGTTCCATGGATTTACTTTTGCTAGTGATTGAAGAATCAACAAAAGAATTGGAAACAACTAAGGAAAATCTAATTGCATTCGAGGGCAAATATAAGAAAACTTTGGCCCAAGATAAGCAAGCAAACAGGTTGGAGAAATTGAACCAACAAGTTGAACTTTACAAAACGGAGCTTATTAAATTTAAAAGAGAGAAATTAAATAAAGTCCGACAAGACTACGAGCAAAATACAGTTTATCCATGGCTAAATGGCACTAGTACACCACGTACCAATTGGGTTGCTAATAAAGGTCACAGATGGAGAAATCAATGACACGACTGGCAGAGCTCAAGTATTTCCATGAGTGAATCAGATTCTCAATCTACAAAAACCTTTAACTCTACTCACCCTTTAGGGGTACGGACAAGAGCAGCCAACAAAAGACCTCCCGGAAATATACAAGAAGGGGCCGCCAATGTGAGAGGCAAAAACAAACGCCCCCCTCGTCGGTAAAGGATGTGGTGTACAATTTATCTTCAGTGCCATTAACGGAACCAGAAAAGCAAATATTGTCCAAAGGACTTTCATTTGTGCCAACAACCAAGTTTGACCCCTTTAGGTGGAAAGTGGACTGCTATAAATTGAACAGATCGTTACAATTAAGGGAACATTTTGGAAAAAAGCCACCATTGACTGGGATGGAGGAACCTTCCATGATAATTCCCCAGCAGCTCAAAAAAATGCAGACAAAACTTAATTTGATCCTACTACAATGAGTGCATCTATTAAGACCTTTGCACGCCTATTAGATGATGCGGGTTCTTCTTCATACCATAATAAAATCCCACTTTCCAGCAATTTGACCTCAGAATAAACCGACATCATTAAGCAATTATTAGATCTGATATAATTATACGCAGTGCCGATAAAGGGGGCGCGGTAGTAGTTCAGGACCTTGATAAATATAACAATGAGTGTATGCGACAGTTACAAGATCAATCTACATACCAATTGTTGTCCATGGACCCTACTACTAAATACAAAAAAGAACTTGATACATTGTTGTTGAATGCGGAGAAACCGAGTTGGATTTCGGCATCTCTAAGAAGGGCTTTAACAATAGATCATCCAGTTACGCCCATTTTTTATACGTTGCCGAAAGTACATAAATGGCTTGACAATCCCCCTGGCAGACCTATTATCTCTGCCAGGGGCTCATTATTCCAACCTCTATCCGTTTATCTAGATGCTGTTCGGAATCCCTGTGTGCAACATACTCCTGCTTATTTACAAGATACCACCGATTTACTCAATAAACTAGCTAATCTTAATGCAGATTTGACTAATGTGAGCATGTGTAGCGCTGATGTGACAAGCTTATATACATGCATATCCCACAGTGTGGGCATGGAGTCGGTGCAAGAATTAAGTACGGATAACCCACATTACACAGGTCCACCAATTTCATTATTTATTCAGTTACTTAGATTGGTTCTAACCTGTAATTACTTTTTATTGAATGGTAAATTCTATCTACAGGTGTCAGGAGTAGCGATGGGGTCGATTGTGACCCCATCCTACTCTAATGCATTCATGTGTAAGGTGGAAAAGGCGCTATTCTTTGATGTCGATAACTGCTTGTCTCAAATGTTACTGTATTCTAGATTTATTGACGACTTATTAATTATATGGTCTGTGGCTGTACAGGATCTAATTAATATTCTTGATTCCCATAACAGCTCGGACAGTGTAATCAAATTTACATATACAACCAGTACGTCGCATATACATTTTCTAGATGTAAATATACAGTTATTTGATGGGAAGATTGAGACCAGTCTTTACGTTAAGGAAACAGACAGAAACACCTTATTAAATCCACTTCCACCTTCCATCCACTTCCACTTAGACATGGTCTGCCATTTTCGCAGATGTTGCGAGTTAGGCGTATCACCAATAATCCTCATTTGGTGGAACAAGAACTGGATAAAATGGTAGATCTTTTCATTGAGAGAGGCTACAAACGAGAACATTTACAAAACACAAAAGCAAAAGTTTTGAGGGCCCAGACACTTACATCTAAATATAGGGATGTGACAACCAAAATGGTTCCCTAGGTAAACAAATATACAGTAAAGATCATTGGGAAAACTAAAAGGGATAAAAGACTGTGGCCTATTATAAACACTGATGCTGATTTGCCAGTGTTACACAAAACCAAGTTAGTTCCTAGTTACACAAGGGGTAGGAACTTAAAAGATATCCTGGTTAAATTAGATGTCACCAATCTAAATAAATCTTCAAGACCGACTCATTTTATGACCCAAAAAACAGGTTGCTTTCATTGTTTAGGTTGTACCACCTGTAGCTCAATGATTACGAGCAATACTATTAATCATCCCAGATCTGGTAAAAAGTATACCATCAATTATTTCCTTACCTGTACCACACGCTATGTAATCTATGTTTTGATGTGCCCTTGTTGCCTATATTACATAGGAAAGACCGAGCATCAATTTCGGGAATGGATGGCACTCCATAGAGCTGCCATTCGCAATGCCATTGAATCAGGGCATAGCGATCAGCCCATGGCAAGACATTGCATTAAAGCAGGACATGGAGTGGCCTCTATTAGATCTAAACTGATAGATCATGTTCCCTCCTCTATGCGAGGTGGTGATCTTGGAAGACAATTGTTACAAATAGAAAGCAGGTGGATCTTCATCCTTGACACTATAGCTCCCAGGGGTCTCAATTAGTGATGAGCGCCTGAAATTTTTCGGGTTTTGTGTTTTGGTTTTGGGTTCGGTTCCGCGGCCGTGTTTTGGGTTCGACCGCGTTTTGGCAAAACCTCACCGAATTTTTTTTGTCGGATTCGGGTGTGTTTTGGATTCGGGTGTTTTTTTTCAAAAAACCCTAAAAAACAGCTTAAATCATAGAATTTGGGGGTCATTTTGATCCCATATTATTATTAACCTCAAAAACCATAATTTCCACTCATTTTCAGTCTATTCTGAATACCTCACACCTCACAATATTATTTTTAGTCCTAAAATTTGCACCGAGGTCGCTGGGTGACTAAGCTAAGCGACCCTAGTGGCCGACACAAACACCTGGCCCATCTAGGAGTGGCACTGCAGTGTCACGCAGGATGTCCCTTCCAAAAAACCCTCCCCAAACAGCACATGACGCAAAGAAAAAAAGAGGCGCAATGAGGTAGCTGTGTGAGTAAGATTAGCGACCCTAGTGGCCGACACAAACACCGGGCCCATTTAGGAGTGGCACTGCAGTGTCACGCAGGATGTCCCTTCCAAAAAACCCTCCCCAAACAGCACATGACGCAATGAAAAAAAGAGGCGCAATGAGGTAGCTGTGTGAGTAAGATTAGCGACCCTAGTGGCCGACACAAACACCGGGCCCATCTAGGAGTGGCACTGCAGTGTCACGCAGGATGGCCCTTCCAAAAAACACTCCCCAAACAGCACATGACGCAAAGAAAAAAATAGGCGCAATGAGGTAGCTGACTGTGTGAGTAAGATAAGCGACCCTAGTGGCCGACACAAACACCGGGCCCATTTAGGAGTGGCACTGCAGTGTCACGCAGGATGTCCCTTCCAAAAAACCCTCCCTAAACAGCACATGACGCAAAGAAAAAAAGAGGCGCAATGAGGTAGCTGTGTGAGTAAGATTAGCAACCGTAGTGGCCGACACAAACACCGGGCCCATTTAGGAGTGGCACTGCAGTGTCACGCAGGATGTCCCTTCCAAAAAACCCTCCCCAAACAGCACATGACGCAAAGAAAAAAAGAGGCGCAATGAGGTAGCTGTGTGAGTAAGATTAGCGACCCTAGTGGCCGACACAAACACCGGGCCCATCTAGGAGTGGCACTGCAGTGTCACGCAGGATGGCCCTTCCAAAAAACACTCCCCAAACAGCACATGACGCAAAGAAAAAAAGAGGTGCAATGAGGTAGCTGACTGTGTGAGTAAGATAAGCGACCCTAGTGGCCGACACAAACACCGGGCCCATTTAGGAGTGGCACTGCAGTGTCACGCAGGATGTCCCTTCCAAAAAACCCTCCCCAAACAGCACATGACGCAAAGAAAAAAAGAGGCGCAATGAGGTAGCTGTGTGAGTAAGATTAGCGACCGTAGTGGCCGACACAAACACCGGGCCCATTTAGGAGTGGCACTGCAGTGTCACGCAGGATGTCCCTTCCAAAAAACCCTCCCCAAACAGCACATGACGCAAAGAAAAATAAAAGAAAAAAGAGGTGCAAGATGGAATTGTCCTTGGGCCCTCCCACCCACCCTTATGTTGTGTAAACAAAACAGGACATGCACACTTTAACCAACCCATCATTTCAGTGACAGGGTCTGCCACACGACTGTGACTGATATGACGGGTTGGTTTGGACCCCCCCCCAAAAAAGAAGCAATTAATCTCTCCTTGCACAAACTGGCTCTACAGAGGCAAGATGTCCACCTCATCATCATCCTCCGATATATCACCGTGTACATCCCCCTCCTCACAGATTATCAATTCGTCCCCACTGGAATCCACCATCTCAGCTCCCTGTGTACTTTGTGGAGGCAATTGCTGCTGGTCAATGTCTCCGCGGAGGAATTGATTATAATTCATTTTAATGAACATCATCTTCTCCACATTTTCTGGATGTAACCTCGTACGCCGATTGCTGACAAGGTGAGCGGCGGTACTAAACACTCTTTCGGAGTACACACTTGTGGGAGGGCAACTTAGGTAGAATAAAGCCAGTTTGTGCAATGGCCTCCAAATTGCCTCTTTTTCCTGCCAGTATAAGTATGGACTGTGTGACGTGCCTACTTGGATGCGGTCACTCATGTAATCCTCCACCATTCTTTCAATGGTGAGAGAATCATATGCAGTGACAGTAGACGACATGTCCGTAATCGTTGTCAGGTCCTTCAGTCCGGACCAGATGTCAGCATCAGCAGTCGCTCCAGACTGCCCTGCATCACCGCCAGCGGGTGGGCTCAGAATTCTGAGCCTTTTCCTCGCACCCCCAGTTGCGGGAGAATGTGAAGGAGGAGATGTTGACAGGTCGCGTTCCGCTTGACTTGACAATTTTCTCACCAGCAGGTCTTTCAACCCCAGCAGACTTGTGTCTGCCGGAAAGAGAGATCCAAGGTAGGCTTTAAATCTAGGATCGAGCATGGTGGCCAAAATGTAGTGCTCTGATTTCAACAGATTGACCACCCGTGAATCCTTGTTAAGCGAATTAAGGGCTCCATCCACAAGTCCCACATGCCTAGCGGAATCGCTCCGTGTTAGCTCCTCCTTCAATGTCTCCAGCTTCTTCTGCAAAAGCCTGATGAGGGGAATGACCTGACTCAGGCTGGCAGTGTCTGAACTGACTTCACGTGTGGCAAGTTCAAAGGGCAGCAGAACCTTGCACAACGTTGAAATCATTCTCCACTGCGCTTGAGACAGGTGCATTCCACCTCCTATATCGTGCTCAATTGTATAGGCTTGAATGGCCTTTTGCTGCTCCTCCAACCTCTGAAGCATATAGAGGGTTGAATTCCACCTCGTTACCACTTCTTGCTTCAGATGATGGCAGGGCAGGTTCAGTAGTTTTTGGTGGTGCTCCAGTCTTCTGTACGTGGTGCCTGTACGCCGAAAGTGTCCCGCAATTCTTCTGGCCACCGACAGCATCTCTTGCACGCCCCTGTCGTTTTTTAAAAAATTCTGCACCACCAAATTCAAGGTATGTGCAAAACATGGGACGTGCTGGAATTTGCCCATATTTAATGCACACACAATATTGCTGGCGTTGTCCGATGCCACAAATCCACAGGAGAGTCCAATTGGGGTAAGCCATTCCGCGATGATCTTCCTCAGTTGCCGTAAGAGGTTTTCAGCTGTGTGCGTATTCTGGAAGGCAGTGATACAAAGCGTAGCCTGCCTAGGAAAGAGTTGGCGTTTGCGAGATGCTGCTACTGGTGCCGCCGCTGCTGTTCTTGCGGCGGGAGTCCATACATCTACCCAGTGGGCTGTCACAGTCATATAGTCCTGACCCTGCCCTGCTCCACTTGTCCACATGTCCGTGGTTAAGTGGACATTGGGTACAGCTGCATTTTTTAGGACACTGGTGACTCTTTTTCTGAGGTCTGTGTACATTTTCGGTATCGCCTGCCTAGAGAAATGGAACCTAGATGGTATTTGGTACCGGGGACACAGTACCTCCAACAAGTCTCTAGTTGGCTCTGCAGTAATGATGGATACCGGAACCACGTTTCTCACCACCCAGGATGCCAAGGCCTCAGTTATCCGCTTTGCAGTAGGATGACTGCTGTGATATTTCATCTTCCTCGCAAAGGACTGTTGGACAGTCAATTGCTTGGTGGAAGTAGTAAAAGTGGTCTTACGACTTCCCCTCTGGGATGACCATCGACTCCCAGCAGCAACAACAGCAGCGCCAGCAGCAGTAGGCGTTACACGCAAGGATGCATCGGAGGAATCCCAGGCAGGAGAGGACTCATCAGAATTGCCAGTGACATGGCCTGCAGGACTATTGGCATTCCTGGGGAAGGAGGAAATTGACACTGAGGGAGTTGGTGGGGTGGTTTGCGTGAGCTTGGTTACAAGAGGAAGGGATTTACTGGTCAGTGGACTGCTTCCGCTGTCACCCAAAGTTTTTGAACTTGTCACTGACTTATTATGAATGCGCTGCTGGTGACGTATAAGGGAGGATGTTCCGAGGTGGTTAACGTCCTTACCCCTACTTATTACAGCTTGACAAAGGGAACACACGGCTTGACACCTGTTGTCCGCATTTCTGTTGAAATACCTCCACACCGAAGAGCTGATTTTTTTGGTATTTTCACCAGGCATGTCAACGGCCATATTCCTCCCACGGACAACAGGTGTCTCCCCGGGTGCCTGACTTAAACAAACCACCTCACCATCAGAATCCTCCTGGTCAATTTCCTCCCCAGCGCCAGCAACACCCATATCCTCCTCATCCTGGTGTACTTCAACACTGACATCTTCAATCTGACTATCAGGAACTGGACTGCGGGTGCTCCTTCCAGCACTTGCAGGGGGCATGCAAATGGTGGAAGGCGCATGCTCTTCACGTCCAGTGTTGGGAAGGTCAGGCATCGCAACCGACACAATTGGACTCTCCTTGTGGATTTGGGATTTCGAAGAACGCACAGTTCTTTGCGGTGCTACTGCTTTTGCCAGCTTGAGTCTTTTCATTTTTCTAGCGAGAGGCTGAGTGCCTCCATCCTCATGTGAAGCTGAACCACTAGCCATGAACATAGGCCAGGGCCTCAGCCGTTCCTTGCCACTCCGTGTGGTAAATGGCATATTGGCAAGTTTACGCTTCTCCTCCGACAATTTTATTTTAGGTTTTGGAGTCCTTTTTTTACTGATATTTGGTGTTTTGGATTTGACATGCTCTGTACTATGACATTGGGCATCGGCCTTGGCAGACGACGTTGCTGGCATTTCATCGTCTCGGCCATGACTAGTGGCAGCAGCTTCAGCACGAGGTGGAAGTGGATCTTGATCTTTCCCTAATTTTGGAACCTCAACATTTTTGTTCTCCATATTTTAATAGGCACAACTAAAAGGCACCTCAGGTAAACAATGGAGATGGATGGATACTAGTATACAATTATGGACGGACTGCCGAGTGCCGACACAGAGGTAGCTACAGCCGTGAACTACCGTACTGTACTGTGTCTGCTGCTAATATAGACTGGTTGATAAAGAGATGTAGTAGTATGTATAAGTATAAAGAAGAAAGAAAAAAAAACCACGGGTAGGTGGTATACAATTATGGACGGACTGCCGAGTGCCGACACAGAGGTAGCTACAGCCGTGGACTACCGTACTGTACTGTGTCTGCTGCTAATATAGACTGGTTGATAAAGAGATGTAGTAGTATGTATAAGTATAAAGAAGAAAGAAAAAAAAACCACGGGTAGGTGGTATACAATTATGGACGGACTGCCGAGTGCCGACACAGAGGTAGCTACAGCCGTGGACTACCGTACTGTACTGTGTCTGCTGCTAATATAGACTGGTTGATAAAGAGATGTAGTAGTATGTATAAGTATAAAGAAGAAAGAAAAAAAAACCACGGGTAGGTGGTATACAATTATGGACGGACTGCCGAGTGCCGACACAGAGGTAGCTACAGCCGTGGACTACCGTACTGTACTGTGTCTGCTGCTAATATAGACTGGTTGATAAAGAGATGTAGTAGTATGTATAAGTATAAAGAAGAAAGAAAAAAAAACCACGGGTAGGTGGTATACAATTATGGACGGACTGCCGAGTGCCGACACAGAGGTAGCTACAGCCGTGGACTACCGTACTGTACTGTGTCTGCTGCTAATATAGACTGGTTGATAAAGAGATGTAGTAGTATGTATAAGTATAAAGAAGAAAGAAAAAAAAACAACGGGTAGGTGGTATACAATTATGGACGGACTGCCGAGTGCCGACACAGAGGTAGCTACAGCCGTGGACTACCGTACTGTACTGTGTCTGCTGCTAATATAGACTGGTTGATAAAGAGATGTAGTAGTATGTATAAGTATAAAGAAGAAAGAAAAAAAAACCACGGGTAGGTGGTATACAATTATGGACGGACTGCCGAGTGCCGACACAGAGGTAGCTACAGCCGTGAACTACCGTACTGTACTGTGTCTGCTGCTAATATAGACTGGTTGATAAAGAGATGTAGTAGTATGTATGTATAAAGAAGAAAGAAAAAAAAACCTCGGGTAGGTGGTATACAATTATGGACGGACTGCCGAGTGCCGACACAGAGGTAGCTACAGCCGTGAACTACCGTACTGTACTGTGTCTGCTGCTAATATAGACTGGTTGATAAAGAGATGTAGTAGTATGTATGTATAAAGAAGAAAGAAAAAAAAACCTCGCGTAGGTGGTATACAATTATGGACGGACTGCCGAGTGCCGACACAGAGGTAGCTACAGCCGTGAACTACCGTACTGTACTGTGTCTGCTGCTAATATAGACTGGTTGATAAAGAGATGTAGTAGTATGTATGTATAAAGAAGAAAGAAAAAAAAACCTCGGGTAGGTGGTATACAATTATGGACGGACTGCCGAGTGCCGACACAGAGGTAGCTACAGCCGTGAACTACCGTACTGTACTGTGTCTGCTGCTAATATAGACTGGTTGATAAAGAGATGTAGTAGTATGTATGTATAAAGAAGAAAGAAAAAAAAACCACGGGTAGGTGGTATACAATTATGGACGGACTGCCGAGTGCCGACACAGAGGTAGCTACAGCCGTGGACTACCGTACTGTACTGTGTCTGCTGCTAATATAGACTGGTTGATAAAGAGATGTAGTAGTATGTATGTATAAAGAAGAAAGAAAAAAAAAACCACGGGTAGGTGGTATACAATTATGGATGGACTGCCGAGTGCCGACACAGAGGTAGCTACAGCCGTGAACTACCGTACTGTGTCTGCTGCGACTGGATGATAAATAATGATATAAAAAATATATATATATCACTACTGCAGCCGGACAGGTATATATTATATAATGACGGACCTGCTGGACACTGTCTGTCAGCAGAATGAGTTTTTTATAGAATAAAAAAAAAAACACCACACAAGTGAAGTCACACGACGAGTGTTTAACTTTTTCAGGCAATCACAATATAGTATACTACTAACTATACTGGTGGTCAGTGTGGTCAGGTCACTGGTCAGTCACACTGGCAGTGGCACTCCTGCAGCAAAAGTGTGCACTGTTTAATTTTAATATAATATGTACTCCTGGCTCCTGCTATAACCTATAACTGGCACTGCAGTGCTCCCCAGTCTCCCCCACAATTATAAGCTGTGTGAGCTGAGCACAGTCAGATATATATACATAGATGATGCAGCACACTGGGCTGAGCAGTGCACACAGATATGGTATGTGACTGAGTCACTGTGTGTATCGTTTTTTTCAGGCAGAGAACGGATATATTAAATAAAACTGCACTGTCTGGTGGTCACTGTGGTCAGTCACTAGTAAACTCTGCACTCTCTACACTTCTACAGTACTCCTAAGCTCCAGTAAATCAGGTCAATCTCTCTCTCTCTCTCTCTCTCTTCTAATCTAAATGGAGAGGACGCCAGCCACGTCCTCTCCCTATCAATCTCAATGCACGTGTGAAAATGGCGGCGACGCGCGGCTCCTTATATAGAATCCGAGTCTCGCGAGAATCCGACAGCGTCATGATGACGTTCGGGCGCGCTCGGGTTAACCGAGCAAGGCGGGAGGATCCGAGTCTGCTCGGACCCGTGAAAAAAACCATGAAGTTCGGGCGGGTTCGGATTCAGAGAAACCGAACCCGCTCATCTCTAGTCTCAATGAGACAATGGGTCTGCATTGTTTTTTGTGATGTGGTAACTATTGGTATTAATTACTTGCTCACTGTAGTGTTGTTCATATGTGTTTGATGTTAGCCACGGTGCAGTACTTAATCAAATAGTTTTCTATTTAAACTCATTTAAACCCGCTGTATTCCTATCAATTTTAATACATGTAATGTCTGTGTTTTTTATTACTTGTTATTTTGGATAATGTAATGTATTTTAGGCTTTATGTATCACACGGGTTACTATGGTTACTTGTATACTAATGACCGCACGCCCTCCGTGCAGGCGCAAGTTCATGACATCACTGGTAGGAGCCGTGGTGTGGAGTCCGGCGGGACTGCATGGTGGCGTTTGACAGGTGAGTCGTGTTTGGTCATTATGTGAGTAAATGTGAGGGTATATATGTTGGATATTTGTTATATCACAGTGTTTGTGCCTGACGACAGGTGGAAACCCGAAACATATGTAGGACCATACTACATTAAAACTATGTTTTTCTGCAAATGAACTGTCTCCGGAGTGCCGCCTACTTTGTCAACGTTATATTGGGCTTAGCTGCACCAAGTGGGCACCGGAGCAAGGTATTTGGCTGTATGTCTAATTGAGTGCCGGGACTGGATTGCATATATATATATATGGGGGGCCTGTCAATCAAAAGCTATCAAACCAGTCTGTGAAGATACTTCTTCTTGAGCTCACACCTTGCAAAAGGTGAGGGAGTATCTAGAGTTATCATTGTATATCAAACATACTGGATGTAACTTACTGGCAATATTTTAGATAATTTTTATGTAAACACTACAAGATGAACTATGTGTGACATCTATTTGTTCAAATGTGTGTTATTAAACTAATTTTTTACTAATTGGCCTTTGGCCTCTTGTTTGGGTGACTATTTGGTGAGGGGTGTCTGTTACAGGTCCCCAAATATAAACATTCTTCAGTATACGATCAATACCTACGGGAATTTTATTGGAAGAACCATCGTAAATACGCTTTACCTAGCGCGCCTGGGAAATTGTGTTGTATGTTATTGAGCTCTATCAACAGAGATCTCTCCCATAGTGCTGCTTCTATTTTGGCGCAAGATAAGGATACTATTGTGTTTTATATATATATATATATATATATATATATAGACACACACACACACACACACACACACACACACACACACACACACACACACACACACACACACACACACCATTCAATAGGCAGCAGCACTCCATGCAATAAGAAAAGACCTCTCAGGCAGTATATATATCACAGCATTTCAATGCCTTTACCTAACGAATGGCATTTTCATCAGGACTAAGAGAACAATAAAAGAATCTTACCTTATAAAGAAGCAAACACCCAGTGATTACCTGTGGTGTTCCAGAGGAGGGACCACACACCAGGCCGGAGGTGCCTGTAGAATGACAAATAGACCTAACATATTGATACATTTTTTAAAAATGTTAAGGTTAAGCTGTTCATTTAACCCCTTATGCACCAATGTTCCCAAATGGTGAATCCACTTGTATTCGCACTGTATCAGTTCCAATGCCCTGTTGCCACCACATAACCTATCTGGGACGTAGTCAATAAGACGGTATTTGAGAGAGCATAATGGATGTGCTTTAGAAGCAAAATGTCGAACAATACCTGTGGGAAAGGCCACACGGATTGTGGAATGGTGGGCCATCATTCTGGTTTTGAAAGCGGTTTAGGTTTTCCCAATATACATAGGATAAACCACAAGGGTAGATAATCTGATAAACAACATATTTCTAATTACAAATTAAGCTATGGCGAATTAGATATTTTTCCCAGACAAAGAATGGAAAAATTCATCTCCTGGTATAAGGAATTTCCAGGTGGTAAAAGTACATCTATGGCACCCCATTTTTTCATATCTGGGACCGCCAACATCATAATGTGAGACATCAGTCTTCTCGAAGATATCTTGCAAATTCCTACCCCTCGTATAACACGACATCAGTTTAGTGACATGGAAATTTAAGCTCTGGGTCAGTCTGGATAATAGGCCAAAGTTTCTTAGTATTATGGTTAATTTGACCACCTGCTTCAGAAAACCTGTTAACCCACTGGATAAAAGTGGATTTTTGCCTCTTTACCTGTTACCGTAATAACTCATATCTATCCATTTCATTAACTTGTTTAATCGCATTGTCTAAATGCACCGCATCATATCGCCTGTCAATAAATTTCTGTTTCATTTCTTGAAGTTGAACTTGTGCTAACTGGGGATTAGAGGTAATACGTTTTACTCTAAGAAAATGTGAATATGGTAGACCCTGGACTAATGGTTTAGGGTGACAACTATTGTATCTCAATAAGTTGTTACAATCTATTTCTTTTGAGAATAAACTGGTACTAATTTGACCTTCATTAAGCAATATGCATACATCCAAGAAGTTCACTTGTTCATTACTGATGATTAAAGATAATATAACTGGACTATCACTCAAATTATGACAGTCAATAAATCTCACCAGATCATCCTTTGGGCCCCTCCAGAACATGAGAAGGTCGTCTATGTAATGGGTGTACATAATGATCCTGTCAGTAATGTTGGGGTCACCAAAGAAGATAGATTCCTCAACTTCAAACATGTATATGTTCGAGTACGACGGGGCCACATTGGACCCCATCGCACATCCCATAAATTGCAGATAGAATTTACTATCATATAAGAAAAAAATTCTTAGTGAGAGTCAACTGTAATAGCTCAAGGATGAAGTCCAAATGGTGCCCCTCATATAAAGGGTGTCCATCCAAGATTTTTCGCACTGCTGCAAGTCCCTGTGGGTGAGGGATGATGGTATATAAGCTTTGTGAGTCCATAATATAAACCCATATTTCACCTTCAAGAACCAGCAGGGAACTTAATTTGGTGAGTAGAGTAAATTTGTCCAAGGAGATATCTTAAATGTGCCCTAATACAGGGCTTCATGAGTGTGTCCAAGTAAATGGCCACCGCCTGATACAGCGATCCATTGGCCGATATGATGGGGCGTCCTGGTGGTTGACTCAAAGATTTGTGAACTTTAGGCATTGTATACAGAATAGGTACTACTGGATACTCTGGAATCAGAGCATTCCCTAATTTTTCAGTGATGAAGTTGGAGCTGATCGCCCATCGTATGTTACAAATAAGTTCATTCTTAAAGACACTAGCTGGATTGGGATGTAGGATCCTAGAGGTGTCCTGATCACATAGTTGACTCTAAATCTCTGCCTTCTGGTCCCTCATATCATGGATTAGCAGGGCACCCCCTTTATCTGCAGGACGGAATATAATACTGTTATTGTTAGCTAATTCTTGTAAAACAGCGTGCTCATCTCTTGACAATTTATATCGCACCTTGGATGGATTATGTACAATATTATAAACCTCAGTGTCCATAAGGTGCATATAGTACTTAATAGAAGCATTATATGATTGTGGCTCAAAAGTTGAATGCTGTTGTAATTTTGAGAGCTGTTATGGCAATCGTACAACAGCATCATCGAGTACAGTGGTGCTTTTAACAAAAAATTCCCGTAGTTTATGTTGCCGGTGTAAATTATGACGTTCCAGCTGCCATTGAAAATTATCAAATTTGGCAGTAGGCACAAAACATATACATATATATATATATATATATATAGCCAAACAATCATAAGCGGCACTCACGGGACTCCTCAAATGAACGGGTCCGACACCCCGATATTCAGCAACGTTTAGGTTTTATTTCAAACCTTCGTCAGGCATATATAAACATTAAAACATATCTTACCTTTATAACTTCTACATCACCATGTGCAAACACAATCCCTGAGAGCCCGGCCTGTCAGGTTTCCACTGACATCACCAGGGTCAGACTGATTACCAATCAGGTGTGCATTAACCCTTCACCATACAAAGAAAACAGCACTGAAGCACAGATCCAAGCTATACATAGCATACTGCACATTAAATAGCAAATGTCATAATGCAACTGCTGTTTATATATTATAAATCATTTCACCTATGAGGGAATCAAAAATACTAAATAACTGTATCAAAGTAAACTAAATCAGTATATTTCAGGCCAGGTAACATGCAGTCCCAAATTGCCATAGAATCATATGAAGCTATTAAAAGAAAGTGCCTCATTCAGACCCCTTGGAGCAATAGTGTTGAGCCTATTGATCCAGCGTGCTTCACACTGTAACAATCGAGTGGACCTATCTCCTCTCCTCCTGCTCTCTGGTATCATGTCAATCATTTTATATCTTAATGATGATAATGTGTGGGAACAGAGTTTGAAGTGTTTAGCTACTGGCTGTTCTGTCTGCTTGCCCTCAAGTGCTGATTTTATAGTACTTCTATGCTGGGCCATCCGAACCCTAAATGTACAAGTCGTCTTCCTGATATAATAGAGTCCGCATGGACATATGATACAATAAACGACAAAACGAGATGTACAAGTGAAGCAATGCCGTAACTGTATTCTTTTGCCTGAATGTGGATGCAATAATGTATCACCGGTCTCAAGGTACATACATGTAGTGAACCCAAGACATTTATAATTGCCAGGTTTTTTACTCAAAAAATGCTCCGATGCTGGCTTGATATAATCAGAAATATCACTGTGTACCAGCATATCTTTAATATTGGGGCCTCTCTCATAACAGGGCATTAGCCGCTTTTCAGACAGTGACCCTAAATCCGGGTCAGATTGGACCATAGGCCAAATCCCTTTTGCTTTGTTCATTAACCCCTTGCTAGCCGTGCTGTACTGACTCACAGCCAGAATCTCTCCGGATCCATTCTGTGAGTTTTACTGAGGAGGTTTTCATTGCGTTGTGATTGTCAAATCAGCTTTATACTTTTTGAAGTATTTTTTCCTAGAAGTATTCTATATACGGGCTAATACCTGAATCAGAAATAGTCCTGATTGTAAGATCTGGATATCTTATTCAGGCAGTGCGTCAAAATCTGACTGCCAGTATTTTTAAAGGGAACCTCAATCAATAGTCCCTATAAGGAGCTCCACAAAGGAGTCTCGAATAATTATCTTTAAGGCAGAATTTTATATCTAGGACCATTAGGATTCCTAAAAGGAACCACCAAGAAAGCTCCTATCAGGAGAGAACTTAAGAGAATCCTTTTTTATCACTATATCCAAGGTTGTGATTCTCCACACACAAATCTATTAATGGCAAATAAGCCTGTTTTATATATTTGTTACCCCTGATGAAGTCGATAAGGTTTGTCAGTCAGGAGTTTCCAGCATAGTTTGTGAAGATACTCCCTCTTAAGCTCGCACCTTGAAAAAGGTGAGGGAGTATCTAGAGTTAAAGACCAGACAACGAACATACTGGTTATCCTTTATTGTCATCATTTTAAACACATCTTTGTGAACACTATATGAGGAATTTTATGTGAAAACTGTATTTGTTTTAACATGTGTTATTAAAACAATTTTTTACTAATTGGCCTTGGGCCTCTTGTTTGGGTGACCATCTTGGTGAGGGGTGTCCGTTACAGGTTCCCAGATACAAATCTTCTCCAGTATTCAATTCTGACTTATGGAAACAACACTGGAAGAATCATTGTAGATACAGTCTTATTTAGCGCACTTGGGAAACTGTTTTTTATTTTTTATATATATATATATATATATATATAAACTAGAGATGAGCGGGTTCGGTTTCTCTGAAACCGAACCCGCACGAACTTCATGTTTTTTTCACGGGTCCGAGCAGACTCGGATCCTCCCGCCTTGCTCGGTTAACCCGAGCGCGCCCGAACGTCATCATGACGCTGTCGGATTCTCGCGAGACTCGGATTCTATATAAGGAGCCGCGCGTCGCCGCCATTTTCACACGTGCATTGAGATTGATAGGGAGAGGACGTGGCTGGCGTCCTCTCCATTAGAAATTAGATTAGAAGAGAGAGAGAGATTGTGCAGAGTCAGACAGAGTTTACCACAGTGACCAGTGCAGTTGTTGTTAGTTAACTTTTATTTATTTTAATATATATCCGTTCTCTGCTATATCCGTTCTCTGCCTGAAAAAAAACGATACACAGCAGCAGCCAGTCACACAGTGTGACTCAGTCTGTGTGCACTCAGCTCAGCCCAGTGTGCTGCACATCAATGTATAAAAGGCAAAGCTTATAATAATTGTGGGGGAGACTGGGGAGCACTGCAGGTTGTTATAGCAGGAGCCCCCAGGAGTACATAATATTATATTAATTTAAAATTAAACAGTGCACACTTTTGCTGCAGGAGTGCCACTGCCAGTGTGACTAGTGGTGACCACAGTGCCTGACCACCAGTATAGTAGTATATTCATTGTTGTATGTATTGTATACTATCTCTTTATCAACCAGTCTATATTAGCAGCAGACACAGTACAGTGCGGTAGTTCACGGCTGTGGCTACCTCTGTGTCGGCAGTCGGAACTCGGCAGGCAGTCCGTCCATCCATAATTGTATTACAATATATACCACCTAACCGTGGTATTTTTTTTTCTTTCTTTATACCGTCATAGTGTCATACTAGTTGTTACGAGTATACTACTATCTCTTTATCAACCAGTGTACAGTGCGGTAGTTCACGGCTGTGGCTACCTCTGTGTCGGCAGTCGGCAGGCAGTCCGTCCATCCATAATTGTATTATTATTATAATATATACCACCTAACCGTGGTTTTTTTTCCATTCTTTATACCGTCGTCATAGTGTCATACTAGTTGTTACGAGTATACTACTATCTCTTTATCAACCAGTGTACAGTGCGGTAGTTCACGGCTGTGGCTACCTCTGTGTCGGCAGTCGGCAGGCAGTCCGTCCATCCATAATTGTATTATTATTATAATATATACCACCTAACCGTGGTTTTTTTTCCATTCTTTATACCGTCGTCATAGTGTCATACTAGTTGTTACGAGTATACTACTATCTCTTTATCAACCAGTGTACAGTGCGGTAGTTCACGGCTGTGGCTACCTCTGTGTCGGCAGTCGGCAGGCAGTCCGTCCATCCATAATTGTATTATTATTATAATATATACCACCTAACCGTGGTTTTTTTTCCATTCTTTATACCGTCGTCATAGTGTCATACTAGTTGTTACGAGTATACTACTATCTCTTTATCAACCAGTGTACAGTGCGGTAGTTCACGGCTGTGGCTACCTCTGTGTCGGCAGTCGGCAGGCAGTCCGTCCATCCATAATTGTATTATTATTATAATATATACCACCTAACCGTGGTTTTTTTTCCATTCTTTATACCGTCGTCATAGTGTCATACTAGTTGTTACGAGTATACTACTATCTCTTTATCAACCAGTGTACAGTGCGGTAGTTCACGGCTGTGGCTACCTCTGTGTCGGCAGTCGGCAGGCAGTCCGTCCATCCATAATTGTATTATTATTATAATATATACCACCTAACCGTGGTTTTTTTTCCATTCTTTATACCGTCGTCATAGTGTCATACTAGTTGTTACGAGTATACTACTATCTCTTTATCAACCAGTGTACAGTGCGGTAGTTCACGGCTGTGGCTACCTCTGTGTCGGCAGTCGGCAGGCAGTCCGTCCATCCATAATTGTATTATTATTATAATATATACCACCTAACCGTGGTTTTTTTTTCATTCTTTATACCGTCGTCATAGTGTCATACTAGTTGTTACGAGTATACTACTATCTCTTTATCAACCAGTGTACAGTGCGGTAGTTCACGGCTGTGGCTACCTCTGTGTCGGCAGTCGGCAGGCAGTCCGTCCATCCATAATTGTATTATTATTATAATATATACCACCTAACCGTGGTTTTTTTTCCATTCTTTATACCGTCGTCATAGTGTCATACTAGTTGTTACGAGTATACTACTATCTCTTTATCAACCAGTGTACAGTGCGGTAGTTCACGGCTGTGGCTACCTCTGTGTCGGCAGTCGGCAGGCAGTCCGTCCATCCATAATTGTATTATTATTATAATATATACCACCTAACCGTGGTTTTTTTTCCATTCTTTATACCGTCGTCATAGTGTCATACTAGTTGTTACGAGTATACTACTATCTCTTTATCAACCAGTGTACAGTGCGGTAGTTCACGGCTGTGGCTACCTCTGTGTCGGCAGTCGGCAGGCAGTCCGTCCATCCATAATTGTATTATTATTATAATATATACCACCTAACCGTGGTTTTTTTTCCATTCTTTATACCGTCGTCATAGTGTCATACTAGTTGTTACGAGTATACTACTATCTCTTTATCAACCAGTGTACAGTGCGGTAGTTCACGGCTGTGGCTACCTCTGTGTCGGCAGTCGGCAGGCAGTCCGTCCATCCATAATTGTATTATTATTATAATATATACCACCTAACCGTGGTTTTTTTTTCATTCTTTATACCGTCGTCATAGTGTCATACTAGTTGTTACGAGTATACTACTATCTCTTTATCAACCAGTGTACAGTGCGGTAGTTCACGGCTGTGGCTACCTCTGTGTCGGCAGTCGGCAGGCAGTCCGTCCATCCATAATTGTATTATTATTATAATATATACCACCTAACCGTGGTTTTTTTTCCATTCTTTATACCGTCGTCATAGTGTCATACTAGTTGTTACGAGTATACTACTATCTCTTTATCAACCAGTGTACAGTGCGGTAGTTCACGGCTGTGGCTACCTCTGTGTCGGCAGTCGGCAGGCAGTCCGTCCATCCATAATTGTATTATTATTATAATATATACCACCTAACCGTGGTTTTTTTTCCATTCTTTATACCGTCGTCATAGTGTCATACTAGTTGTTACGAGTATACTACTATCTCTTTATCAACCAGTGTACAGTGCGGTAGTTCACGGCTGTGGCTACCTCTGTGTCGGCAGTCGGCAGGCAGTCCGTCCATCCATAATTGTATTATTATTATAATATATACCACCTAACCGTGGTTTTTTTTCCATTCTTTATACCGTCGTCATAGTGTCATACTAGTTGTTACGAGTATACTACTATCTCTTTATCAACCAGTGTACAGTGCGGTAGTTCACGGCTGTGGCTACCTCTGTGTCGGCAGTCGGCAGGCAGTCCGTCCATCCATAATTGTATTATTATTATAATATATACCACCTAACCGTGGTTTTTTTATACCACCTAACCGTGGCAGTCCGTCCATAATTGTATACTAGTAAACTATCCAATCCATCCATCTCCATTGTTTACCTGAGGTGCCTTTTAGTTCTGCCTATAAAATATGGAGAACAAAAAAGTTGAGGTTCCAAAATTAGGGAAAGATCAAGATCCACTTCCACCTCGTGCTGAAGCTGCTGCCACTAGTCATGGCCGAGACGATGAAATGCCAGCAACGTCGTCTGCCAAGGCCGATGCCCAATGTCATAGTACAGAGCATGTCAAATCCAAAACACCAAATATCAGAAAAAAAAGGACTCCAAAACCTAAAATAAAATTGTCGGAGGAGAAGCGTAAACTTGCCAATATGCCATTTACCACACGGAGTGGCAAGGAACGGCTGAGGCCCTGGCCTATGTTCATGGCTAGTGGTTCAGCTTCACATGAGGATGGAAGCACTCAGCCTCTCGCTAGAAAACTGAAAAGACTCAAGCTGGCAAAAGCACCGCAAAGAACTGTGCGTTCTTTGAAATCCCAAATCCACAAGGAGAGTCCAATTGTGTCGTTTGCGATGCCTGACCTTCCCAACACTGGACGTGAAGAGCATGCGCCTTCCACTATTTGCACGCCCCCTGCAAGTGCTGGAAGGAGCACCCGCAGTCCAGTTCCTGATAGTCAGATTGAAGATGTCAGTGTTGAAGTACACCAGGATGAGGAGGATATGGGTGTTGCTGGCGCTGGGGAGGAAATTGACCAGGAGGATTCTGATGGTGAGGTGGTTTGTTTAAGTCAGGCACCCGGGGAGACACCTGTTGTCCGTGGGAGGAATATGGCCGTTGACATGCCAGGTGAAAATACCAAAAAAATCAGCTCTTCGGTGTGGAGGTATTTCACCAGAAATGCGGACAACAGGTGTCAAGCCGTGTGTTCCCTTTGTCAAGCTGTAATAAGTAGGGGTAAGGACGTTAACCACCTCGGAACATCCTCCCTTATACGTCACCTGCAGCGCATTCATAATAAGTCAGTGACAAGTTCAAAAACTTTGGGTGACAGCGGAAGCAGTCCACTGACCAGTAAATCCCTTCCTCTTGTAACCAAGCTCACGCAAACCACCCCACCAACTCCCTCAGTGTCAATTTCCTCCTTCCCCAGGAATGCCAATAGTCCTGCAGGCCATGTCACTGGCAAGTCTGACGAGTCCTTTCCTGCCTGGGATTCCTCCGATGCATCCTTGCGTGTAACGCCTACTGCTGCTGGCGCTGCTGTTGTTGCCGCTGGGAGTCGATGGTCATCCCAGAGGGGAAGTCGTAAGCCCACTTGTACTACTTCCAGTAAGCAATTGACTGTTCAACAGTCCTTTGCGAGGAAGATGAAATATCACAGCAGTCATCCTACTGCAAAGCGGATAACTGAGTCCTTGACAACTATGTTGGTGTTAGACGTGCGTCCGGTATCCGCCGTTAGTTCACAGGGAACTAGACAATTTATTGAGGCAGTGTGCCCCCGTTACCAAATACCATCTAGGTTCCACTTCTCTAGGCAGGCGATACCGAGAATGTACACGGACGTCAGAAAAAGACTCACCAGTGTCCTAAAAAATGCAGTTGTACCCAATGTCCACTTAACCACGGACATGTGGACAAGTGGAGCAGGGCAGGGTCAGGACTATATGACTGTGACAGCCCACTGGGTAGATGTATGGACTCCCGCCGCAAGAACAGCAGCGGCGGCACCAGTAGCAGCATCTCGCAAACGCCAACTCTTTCCTAGGCAGGCTACGCTTTGTATCACCGCTTTCCAGAATACGCACACAGCTGAAAACCTCTTACGGCAACTGAGGAAGATCATCGCGGAATGGCTTACCCCAATTGGACTCTCCTGTGGATTTGTGGCATCGGACAACGCCAGCAATATTGTGTGTGCATTAAATATGGGCAAATTCCAGCACGTCCCATGTTTTGCACATACCTTGAATTTGGTGGTGCAGAATTTTTTAAAAAACGACAGGGGCGTGCAAGAGATGCTGTCGGTGGCCAGAAAAATTGCGGGACACTTTCGGCGTACAGGCACCACGTACAGAAGACTGGAGCACCACCAAAAACTACTGAACCTGCCCTGCCATCATCTGAAGCAAGAAGTGGTAACGAGGTGGAATTCAACCCTCTATATGCTTCAGAGGTTGGAGGAGCAGCAAAAGGCCATTCAAGCCTATACAATTGAGCACGATATAGGAGATGGAATGCACCTGTCTCAAGTGCAGTGGAGAATGATTTCAACGTTGTGCAAGGTTCTGATGCCCTTTGAACTTGCCACACGTGAAGTCAGTTCAGACACTGCCAGCCTGAGTCAGGTCATTCCCCTCATCAGGCTTTTGCAGAAGAAGCTGGAGGCATTGAAGAAGGAGCTAACACGGAGCGATTCCGCTAGGCATGTGGGACTTGTGGATGCAGCCCTTAATTCGCTTAACAAGGATTCACGGGTGGTCAATCTGTTGAAATCAGAGCACTACATTTTGGCCACCGTGCTCGATCCTAGATTTAAAGCCTACCTTGGATCTCTCTTTCCGGCAGACACAAGTCTGCTGGGGTTGAAAGACCTGCTGGTGACAAAATTGTCAAGTCAAGCGGAACGCGACCTGTCAACATCTCCTCCTTCACATTCTCCCGCAACTGGGGGTGCGAGGAAAAGGCTCAGAATTCCGAGCCCACCCGCTGGCGGTGATGCAGGGCAGTCTGGAGCGACTGCTGATGCTGACATCTGGTCCGGACTGAAGGACCTGACAACGATTACGGACATGTCGTCTACTGTCACTGCATATGATTCTCTCAACATTGATAGAATGGTGGAGGATTATATGAGTGACCGCATCCAAGTAGGCACGTCACACAGTCCGTACTTATACTGGCAGGAAAAAGAGGCAATTTGGAGGCCCTTGCACAAACTGGCTTTATTCTACCTAAGTTGCCCTCCCACAAGTGTGTACTCCGAAAGAGTGTTTAGTGCCGCCGCTCACCTTGTCAGCAATCGGCGTACGAGGTTACATCCAGAAAATGTGGAGAAGATGATGTTCATTAAAATGAATTATAATCAATTCCTCCGCGGAGACATTGACCAGCAGCAATTGCCTCCACAAAGTACACAGGGAGCTGAGATGGTGGATTCCAGTGGGGACGAATTGATAATCTGTGAGGAGGGGGATGTACACGGTGATATATCGGAGGGTGAAGATGAGGTGGACATCTTGCCTCTGTAGAGCCAGTTTGTGCAAGGAGAGATTAATTGCTTCTTTTTTGGGGGGGGTCCAAACCAACCCGTCATATCAGTCACAGTCGTGTGGCAGACCCTGTCACTGAAATGATGGGTTGGTTAAAGTGTGCATGTCCTGTTTTGTTTATACAACATAAGGGTGGGTGGGAGGGCCCAAGGATAATTCCATCTTGCACCTCTTTTTTCTTTTCTTTTTCTTTGCATCATGTGCTGATTGGGGAGGGTTTTTTGGAAGGGACATCCTGCGTGACACTGCAGTGCCACTCCTAGATGGGCCCGGTGTTTGTGTCGGCCACTAGGGTCGCTAATCTTACTCACACAGCTACCTCATTGCGCCTCTTTTTTTCTTTGCGTCATGTGCTGTTTGGGGAGGGTTTTTTGGAAGGGACATCCTGCGTGACACTGCAGTGCCACTCCTAGATGTGCCCGGTGTTTGTGTCGGCCACTAGGGTCGCTAATCTTACTCACACAGTCAGCTACCTCATTGCGCCTCTTTTTTTCTTTGCGTCATGTGCTGTTTGGGGAGGGTTTTTTGGAAGGGCCATCCTGCGTGACACTGCAGTGCCACTCCTAGATGGGCCCGGTGTTTGTGTCGGCCACTAGGGTCGCTAATCTTACTCACACAGCTACCTCATTGCGCCTCTTTTTTTCTTTGCGTCATGTGCTGTTTGGGGAGGGTTTTTTGGAAGGGCCATCCTGCGTGACACTGCAGTGCCACTCCTAGATGGGCCCGGTGTTTGTGTCGGCCACTAGGGTCGCTAATCTTACTCACACAGCTACCTCATTGCGCCTCTTTTTTTCTTTGCGTCATGTGCTGTTTGGGGAGGGTTTTTTGGAAGGGCCATCCTGCGTGACACTGCAGTGCCACTCCTAGATGGGCCCGGTGTTTGTGTCGGCCACTAGGGTCGCTAATCTTACTCACACAGCTACCTCATTGCGCCTCTTTTTTTCTTTGCGTCATGTGCTGTTTGGGGAGGGTTTTTTGGAAGGGACATCCTGCGTGACACTGCAGTGCCACTCCTAGATGGGCCCGGTGTTTGTGTCGGCCACTAGGGTCGCTTATCTTACTCACACAGCGACCTCGGTGCAAATTTTAGGACTAAAAATAATATTGTGAGGTGTGATGTGTTCAGAATAGGCTGAAAATGAGTGTAAATTATGTTTTTTGAGGTTAATAATACTTTGGGATCAAAATTACCCCCAAATTCTATGATTTAAGCTGTTTTTTAGGGTTTTTTGAAAAAAACACCCGAATCCAAAACACACCCGAATCCGACAAAAATAATTCGGTGAGGTTTTGCCAAAACGCGTTCGAACCCAAAACACGGCCGCGGAACCGAACCCAAAACCAAAACACAAAACCCGAAAAATTTCAGGCGCTCATCTCTAATATAAACTGTAAAGCAGACATATGTGAGGATGCCAGGAGCACCCAGGAGGGACTCACCACAACCAGTCTCTCTGTGTGTACGGACAGGGGAGCTGCCGGCAGATGCTGCTGTTTGTATGCCCCTACAGACTTGTGTTGTGTCCCGCACCAGAGGTAAGTTGGCCAATGGCTTCTCCTTGGTGGCAGCTGCAGTTGGAGACAGAGAGAATTGTCGGCGCAGCACAGCATCGGCGTCCCCACAGGGAGGGATCGAACCAAGTGACATGTTAAGGGAGGGAGAGCGTGGGTAGAGGACTTTGGTGCGGCTGGCCTGTTAGTTTTTTTTTTAGTTAATTGTCGGGAAAGCAAGCAGTATAAAAAGTATTAAAATTCACTGTGGCCATGTTTATTTCTCTTATGTCCTAGGGGATACTGGGAATCCATTTAGCAACATGGGGTATAGACGGGTCCACTAGGAGCCTTGGGCACTTTAAGAATTTGTGTGGGCTGGCTCAACCCTCTATGCCCCTCCTACCAGACTCAGTTTAGAAAATGTGCCCGGAGTAGCCGATCACGTTTCTGGAAGCTCCAGAAGAGTTTTCTGCATTTATTTGATCTATTTGTTATTGTCAGGCAGGACTGGATGGCACCAGTCTGCCTGCTTCGTGTGACTTAGGGGGGGCGGCCCAACCTCTTGAAGGGTTAATGGCCCCATTCCCCGCTGACAGGACACTAGCTCCTGAGGGAACTATTCACAAGCCTCACCACTGCGAGCGTACATTCCCGCAGCACGCCGCCACCCCTAACAGAGCCAGAAGATAGAAGAGTGGTGAGTACTAAGCCGGCGCGCCCGGTTAGTGGGTCGTCGGCCATTATGGCGGCATGAGGGTACGGAGACGCACGGCTTCTACATGGGGCGGCTGGGTCTCCAGACTCAGTACACAGTGCAGACGCACAGCTTCTGAGGGAGCGAAATGAGTCTCAGTACACTATATGTGTACACAGTACCCAGAATAGCATTACAGACTTAAAAGGGGACTGACTCCATTTTAGGCACAAAATTACTTCAGCCAGTATAAAAAAAGAGCGGGAAGACCGTGCACCATTGAAGCGGGGCTTCACTATGAGCAGATCCAGCAACTCACCAGCGCCATTACAGACGCTGACTGACAGGGACGTACAGCTCCTCCGGAGAGACTCCAGATTACCTCAGCGGTACCAGGGGGTCATAGCAGGGGGGGAGCGATTATTAGTGTACTGAGTCCCTAATCTAGGTACTTAGTCTGCGACCCAGCTAAGCTTGGCATTAACGGTAAGGGCACCGTGTGCTGGCTCCATACTATCTCTGTATCTCCCTGGAAGGGCTCTTTGTGGGTTAATTGTGCAATTTAACCTTTTCCTGTGTGTGTGTGTGTGTGTGTGTGTGCTGTCACTGTTACAATATGTCAGACAAAGAGTGTGTTTCACGTAAGGCACAGTGTTCGTCTTCTCCAGGGGGTTCACTAGTGTGTACTCAGTGTAGTGTACCTTCCCAGGCTAGCGGGGCAGAGCCAGCATGGCTGGACTCCATTAAGGGAAGGATTTCCAATATTTCTACTAAATTGTTCTGCAATGAGAAAGAGACGCTATACTTAAGACAATCGATGCCTGAGTTTATGAAAACCAGCATCTCAGTCCCATGCCATTTGTCTACAAAAACGTACTTTGGCCCATATCCTGCAGTCTGACTCTGATGATGAAGGGTCAGACATGGAAGAGGGGAAGGTGGACTCAGAGGTGGGGGAGGGTACTCTGTCACAGGGAATAGAGGCGCTCATAGAGGCTATCAGAGAAGTTCTGCATATCACTGATAAGGTGACAGAGGAGAGTGAGGAATCTTATTTTAATATAAAACCGAAATCCTTAGCCACTTTTCCTGTTTCAAAGGAACTAAATACCTTGTTTGAAGAATCGTGGGTTAATCCTGATAGGAAATTTCAAATCCTTAAGAGGTTGCTATCAACATTTCCTTTTCCTCCTGAGGATAGGAAAAAATGGGAAAATCCACCGATAGTGGATGCATCAGTATCCAGGCTGTCACGAAAAATTGTATTGCCTGTCCCGGGTGCAGCCTCCATGAAAGACATGGCTGATCGTAGAATTGAGACCACACTCAAATCCTTGTATGCAGCTGGTGGGATGGCCCAGAGACTCAGTATAGCATGTGGGTGAATTACTAAAGCCATTGCAAAATGGTTGAGTAACCTAATTGAGAGGTTAGATACCTTGCCTCAAGGGGAGATTATTTTTCCTGGGGATGATCCTCAACACGGAAGTGCAGAGGGTATTTCTACTGGAGGAGAAAGCGTTGGTGATACAAACAATTGTCCGGGATGTCTTGAAGCCAGCACGGGTTTCCGTTCATCAGTGCACTCGCCTTCTGGGGAAGATGGTTGCCTCCTACGAGGCTCTACAATATGGAAGATTTCATGCCTGATCCTTCCAATTGGATCTCCTAGACAAGTGGTCGGGTTCTCATCTACATATGCACCTGAGGATACGTCTGTCGCCGAAAGCAAGGATTTCACTCCTCTGGTGGCTACAAATGCCTCACCTTCAGGAGGGCTGCAGGTTCGGGATTCAGGACTGGATCCTTCTAACCACGGATGCAAGTCTCCGAGGCTGTGGCGCAGTCACTCAAGGGAAAACCTTCCAAGGAAGGTGGTCAAGTCTGGAATCCAGTCTTCCAATAAACATTCTGGAACTAAGAGCCATATACAACGGTCTTCTCCAAGTGACTCACCTTCTGCGAGATCGACCCATTCAAGTGCAGTCGGACAATGTAACGACGGCGGCCTATATAAACTGACAAGGCGGAACAAAGAGCAGAGCTGCAATGTCAGAGGTGACAAGAATCATCCTCTGGGCGGAAAAGCATGCGTTGGCACTGTCAACAATTTTCATTCCGGGAGTGGACAACTGGAAAGCGGACTTCCTCAGCAGACACGATCTCCATCCAGGAGAGTGGGGCCTCCATCCAGAAGTGTTCACGGAGGTGACAAATCTTTGGGGGGTTCCTCAAATAGACATTATGGCCTCCCGCCTCAACAAAAAACTTTCGAGGTATTGCTCAAGGTCAAGAGACCTGCAAGCAGTGGGAGGTGGACGCCCTGGAAACTCCGTGGGTGTTCCAGTTGGTGTACGTGTTTTCTCCACTTCCACTAAGGATTCTGAAGCTCATAAGGAGAACAAGAGTTCAGGCAATCCTCATTGCTCCAGACTGGCCAAGAAGGGCTTGGTACGCGGATCTTCTGGATCTACTGCTGGAAGAGCCAAGGCCTCTTCCTCTTCGGGAGGACCTGCTGCAGCAGGGGCCGTTCGCTTTTCAAGACTTACCATGGCTACGCTTGACGGCATGGAGGTTAAACGTCAGATCTTAGCTCGGAGTGGCAATCCGAACAAGGTTATTCCTACCCTGATACAGGCTAGGAAAGGAGTAATGTCTAAACATTACCATCGCATTTGGAAAAAATATGTATCTTGGTGTGAGTCCAAGAAGTTTCCTACGGTGGAGTTTCAACTGGGACGGTTTCTCCTCTTCCTGCAAGCAGGAGTGGATATGGGCCTGAGGTTGGGATCCGTAAAGGTCCAGATTTCGACCCTAATCCTACGGCGCCCTGGGATCTTAACTTGGTGTTACAGTTCCTCCAATCGGATTGGTTCGAACCTCTACCGGAGGTTGAGGTCAAGTTTCTCACGTGGAAGGCTGTCACTTTGTTGGCCTTAGCTTCTGCTAGACGTGTGTCGGCGTTAATCCATGAAGATAGAGCTGAGCTCCGGACACGTCAGCAGTTCCTTCCGAAGGTTGTTTCGGCATTTCATATCAACCAACATATTGTGTTGCCAGTTGCTACTGACTCCTCAGTTTCATCAAAGTCCTTGGATGTTGTAAGGGCTCTGAAAATCTATGTGAAGAGGACTGCTCGTCACAGAAAATCGGACTCTCTGTTTGTCCTGTGTGATCCCAAGAAACTTGGGTGTCCTGCTTCTAAGCAGACTATCTCTCGCTGGATCAGGTTCACTATCCAGCATGCGTATTCTATGGCAGGATTGCCGTGTCCTACATCTGTTAAGGCCCACTCTACTCGTAAGGTGGGTTCTTCTTGGGCAGCTGCCCGGGGTGTCTTGGCTTTTCAGCTTTGCCGAGCGACTACTTGGTCTGGGTTGAACACATTTGCAAAGTTCTACAAGTTCGATACTTTAGCCTCTGAGGACCTGAAGTTTGGTCAATAAGTTCTGCAGGAGCCTCCGCGCTCTCCCTCCCATTCTGGGAGCTTTGGTACAACCCCATGGTACTAATGTGGACCCCAGCAGCCTCTAGGATGTAAGAGAAAATAGGATTTTAATTACCTACCGGTAAATCCTTTTCTCATAGTCCGAAGAGGATGCTGGGCGCCCGCCTAGCGCTTAGTGATCCTGCAGTGGTTACTTAGTTCAGTACTGCTTAGTTCTTGGTAAGTACTGTTTTGTTACTTGGTTAAGTAATCTTGTTCAGCCGTTGCTGAGTTTTCAAGCGGGTTAGCTTGGTTTGCCTTGTATGTGTGAGCTGGTGTGAATCTCGCCACTATCTGTGTAAAATCCTTCTCTCGAAGTTGTTGATCTCCTCGGGCACAGTTTCTATAGTGTGTATGGTAGGAGGGGCATAGAGGGAGGAGCCAGCCCACACTCTCAAACTCTTTAAGTGTCAATGGCTCCTAGTGGACCCATCTATACCCCATGGTACTAATGTGGACCCCAGCATCCTCTACGGACTATGAGAAAAGGATTTACCGGTAGGTAATTAAAATCCTTTCTCTAACGTCCTAAGTGGATGCTGGGGACTCCTTAAGGACCATGGGGATTAGCGGCTCCGCAGGAGACTGGGCACAACTAAAGAAAGCTTTAGGACTACCTGGTGTGCACTGGCTCCTCCCACCAAGACCCTCCTCCAGACCTCAGTTAGATTCTTGTGCCCGGCTGAGCTGGATGCACACTAGGGGCTCTCCTGAGCTCCTAGAAAGAAAGTATATTTAGGTTTTTTATTTTACAGTGAGATCTGCTGGCAACAGACTCACTGCAGCGAGGGACTAAGGGGAGAAGAAGCGAACCTACCTAACAGGTGGTAGTTTGGGCTTCTTAGGCTACTGGACACCATTAGCTCCAGAGGGATCGACCGCAGGACCCGACCTTGGTGTTCGTTCCCGGAGCCGCGCCGCCGTCCCCCTTACAGAGCCAGAAGCATGAAGAGTCCGGAAAATCGGCGGCAGAAGACTTCGGTCTTCACCAAGGTAGCGCACAGCACTGCAACTGTGCGCCATTGCTCCTCATGTACACCTCACACTCCGGTCACTGATGGGTGCAGGGCGCTGGGGGGGGCGCCCTGAGGGCAATATATGACACCTTAGCTGGCAAATCTACATCATATATAGTCCTAGAGGCTATATAGATGTAAAATTACCCCTGCCAGTATTCCAGAAAAAGCGGGAGAAAGTCAGTTGGAAAAGGGGCGGGGCTTCTCCCTCAGCACACTGGCGCCATTTTCTCTTCACAGTGCAGCTGGAAGACAGCTCCCCAGGCTCTCCCCTGTAGTTTTCAGGCTCAAAGGGTTAAAAAGAGAGGGGGGGCACTAAATTTAGGCGCAATATATGTATACAAGCAGCTATTTGGGGAAAAATCACTCAGTTATAGTGTTAATCCCTGCATTATATAGCGCTCTGGTGTGTGCTGGCATACTCTCTCTCTGTCTCCCCAAAGGACTTTGTGGGGTCCTGTCCTCAGTCAGAGCATTCTCTGTGTGTGTGCGGTGTGTCGGTACGGCTGTGTCGACATGTTGGATGAGGAAGGTTACGTGGAGGCGGAGCAGAGGCCGATAAATGGGATGTCGCCCCCTGTGGGGCCGACACCAGAGTGGATGGATAGGTGGAAGGTATTAACCGACAGTGTCAACTCCTTACATAAAAGACTGGATGACGTAACAGCTGTGGGACAGCCGGCTTCTCAACCCGCGCCTGCCCAGGCGTCTCAAAGGCCATCAGGGGCTCAAAAAAACGCCCGTTACCTCAGATGGCAGACACAGATGTCGACACGGAGTCTGACTCCAGTGTCGACGAGGTTGAGACATATACACAATCCACTAGGAACATCCGTTACATGATCTCGGCAATGAAAAATGTGTTACGCATTTTCTGACATGAACCCAAGTACCACATAAAAGGGGTTTTATTTTTGGGGAGAAAAAGCAGCCAGTGTTTTGTTCCCCCATCAGATGAATGAATGAAGTGGGTAAAGAAGCGTGGTTTCCCCCGATAAGAAACTGGTAATTTCTAAAAAGTTACTGATGGCGTACCCTTTCCCGCCAGAGGATAGGTCACGTTGGGAGATATCCCTTAGGGTGGATAAGGCGCTCACACGTTTGTCAAAAGGTGGCACTGCCGTCTTAGGATACGGCCACCTTGAAGGAACCTGCTGATAAAAAGCAGGAGGCGATCCTGAAGTCTGTATTTACACACTCAGGTTATATACTGAAACCTGCAATTGCCTCAGCATAAATAGTGCTGCTGCAGCGTGGTCTGATTATGATACCCTGTCAGATAATATTAATACGCTAAGACAGGGATAATATTTTGCTACCATTGAGCATATTTAAGACGTTGTCTTATATATAAAGGATGCACAGAGGGATATTTGCCGGCTGGCATCCAGAATTAATGCAATGTCCATTCTGCCAGGAGGGTATTAGAAACCCGGCAGTGGACAGGTGATGCTGCATTTAAAAGGCACATGGAGATTCTGCCTTATAAGGGTGAGGAATTGTTTGGGGATGGTCTCTGGAACCTCGTATCCACAGCAACAGCTGGGAAGAAATTTTTTTACCTCAGGTTTCCTCACAAAAGCCTAAGAAAGCACCGTATTTTCAGGTACAGTCCTTTCGGCTTCAGAAAAGCAAGCGGGTCAAAGGCGCTTCCTTTCTGCACAGAGACAAGGGAAGAAGGAAAAAGCTGCACCAGTCAGCCAGTTCCCAGGATCAAATATCTTCCCTTGCTTCCTCTGAGTCCACCGCATGACGCTGGGGCTCCACAGGTGGAGACAGGTGCGGTGGGGGCGCGTCTCGGGAACTGCAGGGACCAGTGGTCTTGCCCACAGGTTGCGTCCCTAGGTTCTGCAAGTAGTATCACAGGGATACAGGCTGGAGTTCGAGACGACTCCCCCTCGCCGTTGCCTCACATCAGCCTTGCCTGCTGCCCTCGGAGAAAGGTAGTACTGGCGGCAATTCACAAGCTGTACTTCCAGCAGGTGAAATCAAGGTACCCCTCCTTCAACAAGGCCGGGGTTACTATTCCAAAATGTTGTGGTACCGAAACCAGACGGTTCGGTGAGACCCATTCTAAAATTGAAATCCTTGAACACTTATATACGAAGGTTCAAGTTCAAAATGGAATCGCTCAGGGTGATTATTGCAAGCCTGGAAAATTTCAGGGTATCACTGGACATCAAGGATGCTTACCTGCATGTCCCTATTTACCCTCTTCACCAGGTGTACCTCAAAATTGTGGTACAGGATTGTCATTACCAATTCCAGACGTTGCCGTTGGTCTGTCCCCGGCACCGAGGGTATTTACCAAGGTAATGGCCGAAGTACTTATCCCGTACTTGGACGATCTCCTTATAAAGGCGAGGTCCAGGGAGCAGTTGTTCGTCGGAGTAGCACTATCTCGGGAAGTGCTACAACAGCACGGCTGGAGTCTGAATATTCCAAAGTCGCAGCTGGTTCCTACGACGCGTCTACTGTTCCTGGGTATGGTTCTGGGCACAGAACAGGATAAAAAGGGTTTCTCCCGGAGGAGAAGTCCAAGGAGTTGGCGTCTCTAGACGGAGACCTCCTAATACAAATACAGGTATCGGTGCTTCAATGCACGCGAGCCTTGGGAAAGATGGTAGCTTCTTACGAAGAATTTCCATTCGCCAAGTCCCATGCAAGGATCTTCCAGTGGGATCTGTTGGACAAGTGGTCCGGTCGCATCCTCAGATGCATCGGCGGATAACCCTGTCTCCAAGGGCCAGGGTGTCGCTGTGGTGGTGACTGCAGAGTTCTCATCTTCTAGGGGGCCGCAGATTCGGCATACAGGACTGGGTCCTGGTGACCACGGATGCCAGCCTTCAAGGCTGGGGGGCAGTCACACAGGGAAGAAACTTCCAAGGCCTATGGAAAAGTCAGGAGACTTCCCTACACATAAATGTTCTGGAACTATGGGCCATTTACAATGCCCTAAGTCAGGCTAGACCCCTGCTTCAACACCGGCCGGTGCTGATCCAGTCAGACAACATCACGGCAGTCGCTCATGTAAACCGACAGGGCGGCACAAGAAGCAGGATGGCGGTGGCAGAAGCCACAAGGATTCTCCGATGGGCGGAAAATCATGTGTTAGCACTGTCAGCAGTGTTCATTCCCGGAGTGGACATCTGAGAAGCAGACTTTCTCAGCAGACACGACCTCCACCCGGGAGAGTGGGGACTTCATCCAGAAGTCTTCCAAATGATTGTACACCGTGGGGAAAGGCCACAGGTGGACAGGATGGCGTCCCGCCTCAACAAAAAGCTACAAAGATATTGCGCCAGGTCAAGGGACCCTCAGGCGATAGCTGTGGACACTCTGGTAACACCGTGGGTGTACCAGTCGGTGTATGTGTTCCCTTCTCTGCCTCTCATACCCAGGGTAATGAGAATAATAAGAAGGAGAGGAGTAAGAACTATACTCATTGTTCCGGGTGGCCAAGAAGAGCTTGGTACCCAGAACTCCAAGAAATGATCTCAGAGGACCCATGGCCTCTGCCGCTCAGACAGGACCTGCTGCAGCAGGGGGCCTGTCTGTTCCAAGACGTACCGCGGCTGCGTTTGACGGCATGGCGGTTGAACGCCGGATCCTGAAGGAAAAAGGCATTTCGGAGGAAGTTATCCCTATGCTATTTAAAGCTAGGAAAGAAGTGAACGCAAACCATTATCACCGCATATGGCGGAAATATGTTGCGTGCTGTGAGGCCAGTAAGGCCCAAAGGAGGAATTTCAGCTAGGTCGATTTCTGCACTTCCTACAAGTCAGAGGTGACTATGGGCCTAAAATTGGGTTCCATTAAGGTCCAGATTTCGGCTCTATCGATTTTCTTTCAAAATAGAACTGGCTTCACTGCCTGAAGTTCAGACTTCTGTTAAGGGAGTGCTGCATAGTCAGCCCCCGTTTGTGCCTCCAGTGGCACCGTGGGATCTCAACGTAGTGTTGGATTTCCTGAAGTCGCATTGAGTTGAGCCACTTAAATCCGTGGAGCTACAATACCTCACGTGGAAAGTGGTCATGCTGTGGGCCTTGGCGTCGGCCAGGCGTGTATCAGTATTGGCGGCTTTGTCAAAAGCTCTTATCTGTATTTTATATGGATAAGGCGGAATTGAGGACTCGTTCCCAATTCCTTCCTAAGGTGGTAGCAGTTTTTCATGTGAACCAACCTATTGTGGTGCCTGCGGCTACTTGGGACTTGGAGGATTCCAAGTTTCTGGACGTAGTCAGGGCCCTGAAAAGTATATGTTTCCAGGACGGCTGGAGTCAGGAAAACGGACTCGCTATTTATCCTGTATGCACCCAACAAGCTGGGTGCTTCTGCTTCTAAGCAGACTATTGCTCGCTGGATCTGTAGCACGATTCAACTTGCACATTCTGCGGCTGGACTGCCGCACCCTAAATCTGTGAAAGCCCATTCCACGAGGAAAGTGGGCTCATCTTGGGCGGCTGCCCGAGGGGTCTCGGCTTTACAAATTTGCCGAGCTGTTACTTGGTCGGGTTCAAACACTCTTGCAAGAATCTACAAGTTTGATACCCTGGCTGAGGAGGACCTAGAGTTTGCTCATTCGGTGCTGCAGAGTCATCCGCACTCTCCCGCCCGTTTGGGAGCTTTGGTATAATCCCCATGGTCCTTACGGAGTACCCAGCATCCACTTAGGACGTTAGAGAAAATAAGATTTTACTCACCGGTAAATCTATTTCTCATAGTCCGTAGTGGATGCTGGGCGCCCATCCCAAGTGCGGATTGTCTGCAATACTTGTATATAGTTATTGTTTAACTAAAGGGTTATTGTTGAGCCATCTGTTGAGAGGCTCAGTTGTTATCATACTGTTAACTGGGTATAGTATCACGAGTTATACGGTGTGATTGGTGTGGCTGGTATGAGTCTTACCCGGGATTCAAAATCCTTCCTTATTATGTCAGCTCTTCCGGGCACAGTATCCTAACTGAGGTCTGGAGGAGGGTCTTGGTGGGAGGAGCCAGTGCACACCAGGTAGTCCTAAAGCTTTCTTTAGTTGTGCCCAGTCTCCTGCGGAGCCGCTAATCCCCATGGTCCTTACGGAGTCCCCAGCATCCACTACGGACTATGAGAAATAGATTTACCGGTGAGTAAAATCTTATTACTTTCGTAGTCAGTAGGGGGTACTGGGCGCCCGCACACTGCTTCGTTCTTCCTGCACTGTTACTTAGTTAAGTGTTCTGGTTGGTTCAGCGGTTGTTGTTCCTGGTTTCAAGTTTGGTTAGCATGGCTTTCCTCTTGTTTTGTGTGTGCTGGTTTGTAATCTCACCACTTTCCTTATCTATCTATCTCTCAAAGTATGTCCATCTCCTCGGGCACAGTTTCCTAGACTGAGTCTGGTAGGAGGGGCATAGAGGGAGGATCCAGCGCACACTATTAAATTCTTAAAGTGCCCAAGGCTCCTAGTGGACCCTTCTATACCCAATGGTACTAAACAGATTCCCAGTATCCCCTACGGACTACGAGAAAAGGATTTACCGGTAGGTAATTAAAATCCTATTTTCTATCCCTGATCCATGGGGGCCCTCTGTCCCTTGTGGCCCTATACGGTTGTTGCGTATGACTTCCCCTCGTTCCTGATGGTCGCTACCAATCATAAAATATGTGTATTTACAGAATCACAGCCCTCCCCATTACCACATAACTGAACATAAGGATGACAGGTGAACACAAACTATTTAATTTTATTTTATTTTTTCTGAATTTCTTAAAAAGAAACTTTAGGCCTAGGGGTATCGTGCAACAATCACTGATACTCTAGGGGGTTGTAATTCAAGAAAGTCAGCTTTAACGGCTGTATTTAAAAATAAAAGGTTTTATTTGTTTGTAGGATATTTATAGGCCGAGGTAAACTAAAGTGATAAATGGAAGTAGAGGAACTTAGATTTGTACTTACAAATGGTTATATGCCTAAATGTTTTTCTTCTCTCTGCCCAAAAGGTACCAAAGTGAAATTTCAGTCCCAGATTGGGGAGGAATTTGATATGCCGGCTGTCGGTATCCCGGCGCTCAGCATACTGGCGCCGGGATCCTGACAGTCGGCATACCGACAACTATTCTCCCTCTTGGGGGGTCCACAACACCCCTGGAGGGAGAGTAAATAGCGTGCCACCATGCCCACAGCGTGGCGAGCGCAGTGTGCCCACAAGGGGCTCTTTTGCGTTCGCCCCGCTGCCGGCATGCTGGCAGTCGGGATCCCGGTGCCGGAATCCCGACAGGCGGCATAACGTAGTAGACCCCCAGGTTGTGTCACATAAGCAATCCGAGTGAATAGTCAGTTTTTATTTAGGCCCAAGGATACATTGATTAGATTTAGAATTATTTACCCAAATAACAACCTATTCTAATGTTTGCAGTTGGAGTACAGGAGCATGTATACAAATAGTTAATTACTTGATGTTATTTTCACTTCAGTTTCAGAATTTAGATGAATAAACAATTTCTGTTGTCTTGGAAGTGTTATGACCAATAATATTCTGATCATATTCACCAGGATCACGGTCAGATATTTTGGTGTGGTAAGAAAATACCCGCTATTGACCTGTGAGTATGTTCATCTTCTAACCGGCCTCTTTGAAACTTAGAAAGTGATCCAACGTCAAGTCACATGGGTTGAATGTCCGCCCAACAATGTGTGACCTTGTCACCTGGGCGGAGCTATCAGTTCGGCTTGGCCAGCTGAAGAAATCATTTAAATGCCTGCATCATGTTCAAGTGATCCAACACACACAGGCAAAGTTATTTAAATATGGGGGTGATTCAGACCTGATTATTGCTATGCATTTTTGCACAGTGACAATGCTAAATTCCCTTGTCGTATAAACAACCCTTTATGAAGCTAAGAACACTGTACGCTGTTTACTTAAGAAGTACCGTAATGGTACGCTAGTTGCGTAACGATCGCTCAGCCGTAGGCGAGACGCTCAAGTGTCACGTTCGCTCACGGCCCAGCAATCACAGGACACGTTATTGGCTATGACTAGAGTAATGATTCGCTATGGCGTAGCGGACGCTCGAGACCACGAGGAGATCACCAGCGGCGCAGACGCTCACAACGCTATACCTTTATGTCTAAACCTTATACCAAAGAAATACACAGAATACCTTAATGTGAATACAGGGTGTAAGTGCAACCTTGTGTAACCTGACTAACTACAAAGCTGCTTGAGCGTCACCGACGCTCAAGTGAACACTTAACACTATAGAAAATACTCAGATACTGGTTTAGGTTCCAAAGCCTATTAACTGTATTATATCTAGTATACTTGTAAAAAGGGGATAACAGTACAAATGATACACTACAATATAACAGAGACTTCCTAACCACAGAACTAAACAATACTATCTAATACAATACAATACTAGTCTAGGGGAGATACGAGAGAGAGAGAGAAGGGAAAGAGAGAGAGAGAGAGACGGAGAGAGAGATGAGAGAAATTGGCTCACAGAAAGACAATGATAACGGAGAGAAACTTACGCACAAGGGTAAACGATCGCATGCGCCTGGACATCCAGCACCCGATTTTCAGCAATGAGAACCGTTGAAGAGTGAGAGCTGGATGTGGTCGGCCTGCCTATTTATGCCCCACACACAATGCAATCCTACAGTCCCTACAATCCCATTGTCCATTGGACGTCGGAATTCGGCCCTGCATCATAACAAAAGGTCATAGGTTGATTCATACAGGTGGGCTGTGACGATTTCAAACAGCTCAGGTGGGTGGGGAACTAGGTTTCCCGCCGCATACCTGAGTATGAGTAAATAGTAGAAATGGACATAAACTTCTTATGTCCATAACTATTCGCACGAGCGATTAATACGCTCCAAACCAACACCGGAATATTGCTAATTAAATACTCTTCCGATGGGTACCAAACACTGCTGTATGATTCCTGTTAGACCCTTCGTACGATACAAAGAGGGATTCCTTAGCTCAGGGACCTTCTATATTAACCAAACTTTCAGAAACTATCAAAGGGACCATGATCTATAAACTACATTAATTGTGAAAATATGTAACGAATGAGTCGCACGCTACGACTACATAAACTCTACCGTAAATACGCATACCGCGCCTGCGAGTGCACGCTATTGCGGGTATGCGCCTTCACGGGAGAGCATACGCATGCGCAGCACGGACCAGTGTGCGGTGCAAATATGGCAACGTGCATAGAGACATTTTTCTGACTTTGACAGTCCACCCTTTGGCAGTCAATAATAACTGCCACAAAACATTTAAGGAGAAAAATGCAAGTCAGGGGTTAATTGATTTCCATGGTTGGGTAAGGGAGGAGAGAGGAGAAGGTGTGAAGAGGGTATGACCTAGTGAGATAGCAGAAGCATGTGTGTATGAATCCATGTTTGGAGGGTCATGTATCATCGTGCCGTACGTGTGGTAAATCAAGCTTCGAGGTATTGCGAAGTATACATTTGAATTCCTTCTTATCCTGTGGTACAGGTCTGTGGATGGGCTGTCAAACTTTACCGAGCTCTTTTCGGATTTTGAACAAAATGGGGAGCACATTTTAGTTGATGATACATGAATGGGGGAGGTATGTGGTTGCTGATATCTGTGCCTGTATTCCCTATCGTCTATGTGTGTCATTACCTGAGGGTTGTAGAGATGAAGATAAAGAACACTTATGGAAAATGCAATGATATTCTATGTCAGGGAAATGTACATCTGTCGTCGAAGTTGTGTTCGGTATCTGTTGAGAGTCGTCTTCTTTGCGCTGTATTGCTCCTTGGGCATGAGCAAATAGCTTTGTCTGAGCCATCAGATTTACAAAAAAAATGTTGGGCTAGCGTGAGTTTAAAAGTACTAGGGAAACTGGGGATCCATGGCAAAGTTCATCAAGTGTCCATATTTAAAGTTGTCAAATCTTCTTCTTTGGTCAATCCGTTGTCTGTATACATCTCGTCTCGTCAGCTTCCTCGTCCAAAGGGGTCTTTGTATCTTGGAGAAAAGCAGAAAAACAGGTGAAAGAAACGGACCGTATAATCGCATTTTCATCACATCCTGGTTTCTATCATTGGGTCATAAATCAAATCCAGGTTAATTACGGTTTCCTCACTCCTCAAGCTCATCACTTTTGTACTTTGTTTGCACCTCATTAAAGCCTGCCCGCATCTAAATATCCATCCAATCGATATAACGACACCCAAGATACATAGTAGAAACTTTCCAACATCCATTATGACTCCTTGAGCCCAGTCCCCCAAACCGGAGAACCAATTTCGCGGGTTCAACCATGACACCCAACCAGTCAGCTCATTACCTACAGCAGCAAGGGTGAGATTGTGTTTTCGACGAAATTCCCACTTCAATTGGAGAATATCATCCATCTTTTGGTCTATGACCTCTACCGGATCCTCTGTGCTATTTGTGATATACGTGCAACACTTTATGCCGTACTGTGTTGCTAATGTAACACAATATCCGCCTGTTACTGCTGTAAGATAATTAAGAACCATCCTATGCTGAACTAGTTCTGTTTTATAAGCTTGAAGTTCTCTTCCAGTGTATCTAAACGTGTCATCATACATTTCAGTGATATTATCTAACAAATTGGCGAGTGCGGAAATGTATCTATAATTCATCACTCCCCGAGCGGTACGAGTGAAATCTAACGCTACCAGAACCTGAATCCCGGTGGATTCATGGATAAGATCGGAGGCCGGGTGCTCTAACCTTTCTGACAGTTGTCTTTTAACTCGGTGCTCGTAATGAGTGTGAGTATAAGGAGCTTGGGCACCACGGTGTATGTCCTTCATTTTGTCATGTGTAACAGTCATCACTTCAGGCAATACTTTTCCAATATAACACAATCCTTCAGAGTTTGGGGCAAGCCACTTGTACGCCTTTCTCCCGCATATGAAATATGCATCATCGGGGAGAACATATGGGACGGAGAAGGACATGACCATGTTACAAACCTTCCAGGTGAAATCTCCTGACCCTAATTCTTCCATCTGTCTAATGCACGTTTCAGTTTGTACGATATGTGCACAGTATCCTGGTGATACCTCTCCAACTCTAGTAATCCTATTTCCTAAGGTGTATCGATACCGGAAAGATTTTCCTCTACTGGCTATGTGGCGTACCAGCTCTGTATCTGTAGGCATTCTATCTGCTCTGTGTGAGAAGGTCATGGTAAGGTTGCTCCATGACACTTCCCAATTTCCCGGTTTTCTGGGATTGGAGATATTGAAACATAAGAGGGACCTATCCACATGGTATTGGTGGAGCTTCAAACTAGGAGGGCTGGAGATATTAAACCTCCGGTCCACCGGTCTCCCACCACTTAGCTCAAGTACCTCCCCTAACGTTAAAGGAAATGGTACTAGCCCTGATTTGCTGTGACCCTGAGGTACTTGAGAGCATACCCAACAATCTGTTTGGTTTAACACGTTACCCACTAAGGAGTGATAGTCACTCAATGGATGCCGGTCTATATGGATATTAAAACTAGATTGGCATTTCTTTATGCATCCATCTTCAACCAGATTATCACAGAGCCTACAGATACAATTTTCTTCAGCTAACAATCCATCACAATTTCTTCTATCGGATCGTTTTCTGATACTCGCCTTTGCTTGTTGGTTTGGTTGATCTTGGAAAACTACGCCTCCATCATCATAATCGGAACCCATTCCAGAACCTTTCTCGACCTCTATGGTACTCTCGCCGGAACAGACTGCTCTGGTCAACATCATGGTTAACATCAAAATCCGGATCACAGTCTCTTGGGGCAAGTCCATCTTTGAGGAGGAAATAGAGAAGAATGAGAAGGGGGAAAAAGAAATTTCAAGGAAGAGGGGATGGGAAGTGGAGAAAAACAATAAAAGGGAGAAGGGAGTCGACAACTGCTTTCGGTCTTCAAGGCTCAGGTGCCGCCTCAGTCCTCCTGGAACAGACACTCCAGTGATACAACCTCTACCGTCTGTTCCTTATCACGGGACTTCTCTGGATCAGCAACCTTTTTGCAGTGGGATGAATGGACCCAAGTCTCTCTCTCAGCCACCTTCAATGCTGTGGTGCTAGTCAATAAGACCTGGTATGGTCCTTCCCATCTATCAATAAGACAACCTGAGCGTAGAAAATTTCGTATCATTACATAATCCCCAGGTTCAATGTCATGACAATTACTATCTGGTAAATCAGGAATCATCAACTTCAGATTATCATTTTGATTCCTCAACTGCTTACTCATGTTAATCAAGTACTTTACAGTTACTTCATTGTTACATTTCAAATCATCCTGAGGGTTAATCATGACATGCGGTTGTCGACCAAACAAGATTTCAAAAGGAGACAGATTAAGAGGGGACCTGGGAGTGGTTCTGATGCTATACAAAACAATGGGTAAAGCTTCTGGCCACGTCAATCCTGTCTCTGCCATTACTTTACTCAATTTATTTTTAATAGTGCTGTTCACTCTTTCGACCTTCGCGCTCGCCTGTGGACGGTACGGAGTGTGCAGCTTGCTATCAATTCCCATCAACTTACACATTCCTTGAAAGACATCACCTGTAAAATGGGTACCCCTATCACTTTCAATGATTCTAGGGATACCATATCTACATACAAATTCCTGCACAATTTTCTTAGCTGTAAACATAGCGGTATTTGTAGCTGCTGGGAAAGCTTCGACCCAATTCGAGAAAACATCTATACAAACAAGTACATATTTCAAATTTCGACATGGGGGTAATTGAATGAAGTCGATTTGTATTACCTGGAAAGGGCCGCCGGCAGGTGGGATATGGGATGGTTCTGTAGGTATTGCTTTTCCAATATTCTTTCTCAGACAGGTAAGGCATGACATTGCTCTTTTACTCGCATGAGAGGAGAATCCTGGGGCGCACCAGTATGCTCTTACCAATTTGCACATCCCCTCCTTGCCTAGATGAGTCAGCCCGTGAGCTGCTTCAGCCAGACATGGAAGGTATGCCCTGGGGGCCACTGGTTTACCATGTCCATCCGTCCAGAGCCCTGAGGACTCCTGGCCATATCCCTTTGCCTTCCAGACTGCTCTTTCCTGTGTGGAACACAAATTCTGCATCTCACACAACTTTTGTGTGTTGATGGTATTAAATACCATCAGTTGTGTGGTGTCTGTCTGTATGGGGGTAGCAGCTGCAAGCTTTGCGGCTTCGTCTGCTCGGCTGTTACCAAGGGATATTGGGTCTTGGCTATATGTATGTGCTTTACATTTGATAACAGCCACTCTGTCGGGTTCCTGTATCGCTGTTAGAAGCCTTTTTATGTGAGCTGCATGCGCTATTGGTGTACCAGCCGCCGTCATGAAATTTCTGAGCCGCCATAGGGCTCCGAAATCATGGACTACCCCGAAGGCGTATCTAGAATCGGTGTAGATATTGGCTGACTTACCCTTAGCCAATTCACATGCTCTGGTTAGGGCGACCAGTTCAGCAACCTGGGCTGAGTGAGGTGGGCCTAGCGGTTCCGCTTCTATGGTGCCTTGGTCATCTACGGCTGCGTATCCAGTACACAAGTCTCCCGAGTCTGACTGTCTATGACAACTACCGTCCGTGTAGAACGTTAGTTCTGCATCTTCCAGTGGGTTGTCACTGATGTCAGGCCTTGCGGTAAAATTTTGGGTCAAATATTCCATACAATCATGTGTACCTCCCTTTGCATTAAATCCTCCTTCCCCATCACTCTCACCTTCCACCCTTTGTGCCTGACCAGGCACACCTGGGAGAAGTGTTGCAGGATTTAATGCACTGCATCTCCTTATGGTGATGTTTACTGGGGCCATTAATGCCAATTCCCATCTTGTAAACCTTGCAGATGAGACGTGTCTGGTTTGGGCAGAATTCAATAAGGCAGATACCGCATGTGGTGTATGGATTGTGAGGTTGTGGCCTAGCACGACATCTTCGCTTTTTGTCACTAGCAATGCTATCGCCGCAACGCTACGCAAGCATGTGGGGAGGGATCGCGCTACCGTGTCTAGCTGGGCGCTGTAGTATGCAATTGGCCTGCTGGCGTCACCGTGTTTTTGGGTTAGTACACCTGCTGCGCACCCAGCACTTTCTGTTCCGTATAGTTCAAAGGGTTTCCCATAGTCTGGCATACCTAGTGCTGGTGCCTGCGTTAGGCACTGTTTGAGTCTCTCAAATGCTGTTTCGGATTCGTCTGTATGCGAAATCCGGTCAGGTTTGTTTGAAGAGACCATTTCCTGCAAAGGTAACGCCAATATGGAAAACCCTGGGATCCAGTTACGGCAATACCCACACATTCCTAAAAACGTCCTGATCTGTTGCTGGGTTTGTGGCAGTGTCATGTCTCTAATGGCTTGGATTCTATCAGCGGTCAGGTGTCTCAGTCCTTGTGTTAGACAGTATCCCAAATATTTTACCTTAGTTTGGCATAATTGTAACTTGTCTTTGGAAACCTTGTGACCTGTGTCTGAAAGATGAAACAGGAGCTGTTTCGTATCCTTCAGAGATGCTTCCAGTGAATCTGAACACAGTAATAAATCGTCCACATACTGTATCAATACTGATCCACTGTCTGGTTGGAAAGACTGTAAACAATCATGCAAAGCCTGAGAAAATATACTTGGACTATCTATGAAACCTTGGGGTAACCGAGTCCACGTGTATTGGACTCCTCTGTATGTGAATGCAAACAAATATTGGCTGTCAGGGTGCAGAGGTACCGAAAAGAAAGCGGAGCAGAGGTCAATAACAGTGAGAAATTTGGCAGTGGGAGGAATTTGCATTAGGATGACAGCTGGATTAGGCACTACGGGGAACTGACTCTCAACTATTTTGTTAATCCCCCTTAGATCCTGCACTAGCCTGTAACCCCTCCCCCCACTCTTTTTAACAGGGAAGATGGGACTATTGGCTGTGCTGGACGTTCTTACCAGAATGCCCTGTTGCAGCAAGCGTTCTATTACTGGGAAAACTCCTAACTCCACCTCTGGCTTCAGAGGATACTGTGGGATTTTTGGAGCTATCCTACCATCTTTTACTTGTACAACTACTGGAGCTACGTTTGCCATTAATCCAGTGTCCTGTCCATCTTTTGTCCAAAGTGACTCTGGTATCTGAGAGGTCATCTCTTCTACTTGGGATGGGTTCCTATTTGTCATAATGGAATGTGACATTAATTTTGATGGGGAGTCTAACATGTCTCGTACCTCCTGAGCGTGATTCTCAGGAATGTCCAAGAATACACCTTCAGGAGTACAATAAATGACGCAACCAATTTACATAGTAAGTCTCTCCCCAGGAGATTAGTTGGTGCCGATGCAGCCAGCAAAAAGGAATGCTTGGTATGCAAAGGCCCTATTGTAATCTCGGCTGGTTTGCTAACAGGGTAGTGCTGGACTACTCCTGTTACTCCCATGGCTGGAATTGTCCTACCAGTGGTTCTCATGCCCACTGTCGAATTTATCACTGACTTGGCCGCCCCTGTGTCTACAAGAAAGTTTAAAGTTTTACCAGCTACATTGATTGCAATCTCTGGTTCGCTTCCAAGACTGGCAATCAATTTAACTGGCTGCAGATTACAGGTGTGGCCACACCCCTATTGGGTATGCTGACCTCCCTGAATCCCATTGGCAGCAACTACTTGTGGGGGAGTTAGCTGGGAACTACCAGAGGCCTGCCAGTCTCTGTTCGGGGGATATCTTTTTGTTTCCCCTGTATGTGGCTCAAAACTCCGCCTCTGTGGACCCTGCTCCCAATGTCGTGTGTTGTGTTGTTGTCTAGGGGGTTGAAAAGATCTTTGTACATTCTTTGTTCTACATTCTCGTGCAAAGTGTCCCGGTCTGTTACAAGAAAAACATGTTATTACACTTGCCTTACCCACAGGATTCGGTGGTACATACGCAGGCTGCCTTGTGGTCAGCGCCTGTATACTTACGGACATCAACTTATCACTTTGCGACTCCCTGTGTCTAGTGATGTTTTTGTCGTGATCAACAGCAGCCTCTCTCAAGGTGGACACTGACAGACCTCGCCAACATGGTTGTGTGGTCTGTACCCTAGCTTTTAATGTTTCTTTCAAACCATCCATCAGTACAGATACTGCTACTTCTCGATGGTTTGGGTTGGTCTTAATGTCTTCTATACCAGTGTATTTTGCCATTTCTGATAGTGCCCGGTGGAAATATTCTGCTGCCGTTTCGGACTCCTTTTGCTTAATGGAAAATATTTTATTCCATTTAACAACGGCTGGGAAATACTCCTTTAGCTGTAAATTTATCCTTTTTACATTATCCTGGTCGTACACATCTGTAAGCGGTACATCTTTATCTAGTCCACAATCAGCCAAGAATTTAACTGAGTCGACATTGGAAGGTAAGCAAGCTCTTAGCACTATCTGCCAATCCTTATTATTGGGCTCTAAAGTGTTTCCTAGATCCCTGATGTATTTTTGGCTTGCCACTAAATCTTTTCTGGGGTCTGGGAATTCAGACACTATGGTCCTCAATTCCATTCTAGTGAACGGGCAATACATGGCAATGTTCCTGACGGGTGTGGCTCCTGATGCATCTGTTTTCCCATTGGGAACTACTATCACCTTTACAGGAGCAATTCTAACAGCCTCATTCTGCGTAGATTCTACAACTTGTTGTGGTACAATTGTTTCAGTGTAATGCATGGTGCCGTACTTACCCGTTGACACGACCTCACCTATCCCTCCGCTAGGGGCCTTAACTAATCTCGTGGGTGGTGCAGTTCCTACTGTGGTTTCTGATATGGTGGCCGCTAGAGAGAGCGCTGAAATTGTTGCCGAATCTTCTTCTTGATCACACTCCTGAGGAAGGTTCAAAACAGGGTACATCTTGCACGGGTTAATACTTGCATGAGTTATTTGATTAACATCATTAACATTTACAGGGTTACTAAGAGTTTGTGTTTTACAACCCAGTGCGTTTCTCTCCGTAATCAGCTTCTCTCCTGCAATGTATGGTGGAGGTGGAGCTGTGGCTATCAGCTTCCTGACTGCCCCAGATCCCGCCGCCAGAGCCAAACCTCTCTGTATCTCACCTTCCTGGTGCCATAACTGTAAGTAATCATGATGCTGAATTCGTCTCTTTGTTGATTTTACGAGACATATCCTCCTCCTTAAATTTTGTAACACGTCTGGACTGAAGCTACCTATTCTTGGGAATTTGTCCCTGTCTTGTACAGTCATTCTCTCCCATTCATCACATAAAGATTCGGTGTGACTTCCATATTTTTCACACATTACATATCGTGCCGACCCAACTGGTCGGTTCACAGAATCAACCTGAACCAGGGTTGATCGCCCCCTACCTGAGCAACTGGCCCCCATAGTCTGCAGGTGTTGCTTAGTCCTCCTTGGATTTCTGTATCAAGGTTTTCAGCAAGCCTTTACAGACAACCAAATTACTCCACAGTAGGCCGGCGGTGGCGGTTTACCGAGTACCCCACTCACTCGCCCACCTCGACCAATACGACCTGATCACACCGATATGGTGCTGGCGTACTCGATACAGGGCCCCTATGGAACCTTCAGTTTACTGGAACATATGAGGGTTACCCGCAGGACACTTACTCTTTCCAGTAAAGGTGGGGTTGTTAGATAGTTCCTGAGTGACCAGCGAACTTCCCTTCCAAAAATAAAAAATTACACAAATCACGTCAGAATGTACAGATAGCGTTTGTGACCACTTTACTCTAATGGTATTAGGTCAGATTACTAACTACTGCACACAATTACGTGTGGTCCAATCGTTCAGTACACAAGCACTACTTGTTATGTACTGAGAGATCAATGGAATCGATGTTTCCGGCCGCGATTCCTTCAGCAAGAGCTTATGGCCTATATGGGTTCTGCACCAACACCCCAGGCGTTGTGCCACTGGACTTTTATAGCGGACCTCTTAGTACCTTATGACCTCCTGGTCTTGTTACCTTATGACCTCCTGGTCTTGTTACCTTATGGTCCGCTATACTCTAATGCTCAAATATTATTTAACCAGGGATGCCTCCCTAGCCACCGTATATGTCACTTACACGTGTGTCCCTTGACGAGTACCCGACTTTCCTTTTGGTTCCACCTTAAAGTTATATAAACTTTTGTATACAAAACCACACTCACTCAACACATGTACACTTTTGTTTCTATATTCTATTTCTGCGCAGAAATTGTCTTCAGTCCAACAGTGTTACTAATTAGGAGCAGGATCTGTTAAACTAGATTTCAGATTTTCCAAAAATAGATTTGCGTTATTTTACCGCGTCGCGTTATTTACCGCTGTGCGTTACTTATCGCCTTTGCGCTAATTATCGCTTTGCGCTAATTCAACTTTTCGTGACTTGAGCTACGTGGGCGTAACCAGACGCTACGTTGCGTAATGTACGCTGCGTGCGTCTGCCGTTTGGATTGCGTACGCAAGTCTTTTGTTAGGGACACGTGTACGCAAAACAAAGATCCACCGTAACACAATTTCTACCTTTATCAATGTAGATGATCTCTGATCATCTACCGCACACCACACTGACTGTCTTATCTCCCAGACAAGCCGTGTGTTGGTCTATACTTTAACTATTACCTCTACTATGAAATAACAGCAAATCTCTTTTTGCACTTTCTATCAACTATAAAACTTGGCAAACAGGAATAGTGATATACGAAATTTGAAAAAGAAATACAGATAAATGTATGCGTGCGTGTATACGCAAGACAGAAGAAAAATAAAACAGTTTTAAAAGACACAAGCGTTTTGTTCTTACTTCCGGTTCCCGGATTCCTTCAGCACTCTTTATCTAAGCGAAGCAGACGCTTATCCAATCAGCACTGCAAGGAATATGATCCCGCCCTTTGCTGATGGATAATGTCTGCTGATCTACCTAGTGCAGATATGAGAAGGATAGGACGAGTCCCCAATTGACAATGCTAAATTCCCTTGTCGTATAAACAACCCTTTATGAAGCTAAGAACACTGTACGCTGTTTACTTAAGAAGTACCGTAATGGTACGCTAGTTGCGTAACGATCGCTCAGCCGTAGGCGAGACGCTCAAGTGTCACGTTCGCTCACGGCCCAGCAATCACAGGACACGTTATTGGCTATGACTAGAGTAATGATTCGCTATGGCGTAGCGGACGCTCGAGACCACGAGGAGATCACCAGCGGCGCAGACGCTCACAACGCTATACCTTTATGTCTAAACCTTATACCAAAGAAATACACAGAATACCTTAATGTGAATACAGGGTGTAAGTGCAACCTTGTGTAACCTGACTAACTACAAAGCTGCTTGAGCGTCACCGACGCTCAAGTGAACACTTAACACTATAGAAAATACTCAGATACTGGTTTAGGTTCCAAAGCCTATTAACTGTATTATATCTAGTATACTTGTAAAAAGGGGATAACAGTACAAATGATACACTACAATATAACAGAGACTTCCTAACCACAGAACTAAACAATACTATCTAATACAATACAATACTAGTCTAGGGGAGATACGAGAGAGAGAGAGAAGGGAAAGAGAGAGAGACGGAGAGAGAGATGAGAGAAATTGGCTCACAGAAAGACAATGATAACGGAGAGAAACTTACGCACAAGGGTAAACGATCGCATGCGCCTGGACATCCAGCACCCGATTTTCAGCAATGAGAACCGTTGAAGAGTGAGAGCTGGATGTGGTCGGCCTGCCTATTTATGCCCCACACACAATGCAATCCTACAGTCCCTACAATCCCATTGTCCATTGGACGTCGGAATTCGGCCCTGCATCATAACAAAAGGTCATAGGTTGATTCATACAGGTGGGCTGTGACGATTTCAAACAGCTCAGGTGGGTGGGGAACTAGGTTTCCCGCCGCATACCTGAGTATGAGTAAATAGTAGAAATGGACATAAACTTCTTATGTCCATAACTATTCGCACGAGCGATTAATACGCTCCAAACCAACACCGGAATATTGCTAATTAAATACTCTTCCGATGGGTACCAAACACTGCTGTATGATTCCTGTTAGACCCTTCGTACGATACAAAGAGGGATTCCTTAGCTCAGGGACCTTCTATATTAACCAAACTTTCAGAAACTATCAAAGGGACCATGATCTATAAACTACATTAATTGTGAAAATATGTAACGAATGAGTCGCACGCTACGACTACATAAACTCTACCGTAAATACGCATACCGCGCCTGCGAGTGCACGCTATTGCGGGTATGCGCCTTCACGGGAGAGCATACGCATGCGCAGCACGGACCAGTGTGCGGTGCAAATATGGCAACGTGCATAGAGACATTTTTCTGACTTTGACAACAGCGAGCGATCAGGTCCTAACTGCGAATGCGTATGCACTGCAATGTGCAGACACGTCGGAAAACAACAACAGGCATCGCCCGGTCAGCGACGGGATGGTGCGAAAAATCTGAACGCACGGGCGTTCGCAAAGTGATTGACAGGAAGAGGCCGTTTGTGGATGGCAACTGACCGTTTACAGGGAATGTCCGGAAAAAAGCAGGCGTGTCCAAGCGTTATCAGGGAGGGTGTTTGACGTCAGCTCCGGCCCCGATCAGCCTCTTCATATCGCACTGTAGGAGTAAGTCCTGGGCTGTGCAGAGTCTGCACACAGTGGATTTTTGCAGCTCTGCGTACACATAGGATCGCACACTTGCACAGCGAATTTACCTTCCCCCTGGAGGCGGCGACTATCCAAAAGCATGACAGGAAACTTATGGGGCATGTACATCAATTATCCATTTTGATACTTGATAATTATAATTTCATATCACCGCTATTTGCGGGAACAACAAATGAAGCAACGCTTGGATGTAACAATGTTCACATGCAGGGACAGGAGTTTGGAAAGGAGCCCATCCCTGCGATGGCTCAGAGAGGTCACTTCACTGCTATATCAGTACCCACAGTGCAGTAGTGCGCATGCATGGTGCGCTGACCACGCATGTGTGTCAGTGATTGCCAGAGAGTGTTCAGGAGGATCCCTTTTCCAGTAGTTTTTTCTAAATGTAGCCCATAGGCTAGAGCAGCTAATGTCATCTTCAGATAGCAATGGCATATGAAAGCTTTTCATCCCTCATAGAAACATGTGGGAGTTACAAGTAAGTGAACGAAGGCACTGCATTGTTTCTCCATGGTACATTGGGGTGATACTTAATATTTGCAGGTATCCCCCGTAAATGGGTGCTGCAAATATATTATTATTATTATTATTATTATCATTTATTTATATGGTGCCACTAGGGTTCTGCATCGTCTAACATAGTACATAAACAAATGAAGAAAATGAAAAACATTGACTTTCAGTACAAGACAATATAGGACAAGTAAATGCTATATAAACGTTGCTGCATCAACGGACATGACACTGAAATAAGAATCAGGGTAGCCGATAAGCAGGTCCCTCTGCCTTTATTCACTACCAGCTTTTGTCCAGTGAGTAATTTTGGTCACATGATCTAATAAAACATACATGGCCTCTAGCTGAGGTGCAAACAGTGCTGATATTCATGGAAATGGTCAATGTTTTGCACATGAATCAAAGTCGCTATAAGGTAGCATAGTGCACACGTCCTATGGTGAGTATACATAAAGCCACAGCTGCAATTGAGATGCATGATCTCAAAAATGTATTGAAAATGGGCGTCCCTGAGCAGTAACTGGGAGGTAGCTATTCAGGCACATGAAGATGGTCCATCAGTATATTATGGGGATGTTGTAGAAGTGACTGCGAACTCAGATGCTTAATCACTCATATAGGAGGGCATACTCTTACCGAAAATCTGCACTTAGGGGGTTATTCGCAGGGCAAGGCTGCCCATACTGGGCAGCTAAATGGTGGCCACCAGCTGCGACCGCAAATTACATTGTGGTCGCAGCAATTGTGGACGATCCCCTGCAGCCGACGCTAGGTTGCTTATGCAGGCGGTCAGCCACCATTTTTCCAATCAGAGCAGCCGCCCCAAAAACGCCTCTGACCCACCCTGTTTTACCCACACTGCACCCACAAAGCTCCGTCCCCGGGCCACCACCCACCCCGCGAACGCCTCTGCCTGTCAATCAGACATAGGCATTAGCACCCGCTGCAAACCAAATGCATACGCAGGATGTTTCCTCTGAGTGCGCACTGCCGATGAGGATGCTTAGCAATTCGACCTGAATAACCCCCTTAGAACAGGGCAGTTGCAAGTTTTGATGGTGCATCTAAAGACACACACACAGCGAGTGTCTTAGTCTTTGCACAGTCAGATACACAGCTGTACACCAGGGGAAGGCTGATACTAGCATTAGCATAAAGTCGCAGACCCAACTACAGCAAAAGACGCTAAAGTGATTGCAGCAGAATGCGACTCTGAATCAGTCACACAACAGCGTGAAGAGCTAAAACGACTATCTCTGTACTTGTGATTTCATGTTTAGCTGTTCTACTAATGCTGGCCACACATAGTGTAAGATATTATAAAGGGAGTTACTGTGCCACTGCCTGCATAGCGTACCACCTATGTCCCTAAAATGTGGTTCAAATGGAAAAGTGTGAACAGTAATTTGTATTTATTTTGCAGTCAGTTTGTAATATTTAGGGCACCCACCAATTACAGGCTGCCAGGAAATATGTCTGTCCTGTGGCAGATTTGTGGGTTAGTTTTGGGCAGCTGCTGTTTTTCTTGTGAAAAAAAAACCAACCAGCATTCTTACGGAAACATGATAGATATTTTAGCTGGCTGACATTATTTGCAAAAACATAATTTCCCCTTCAGTGACAGTATGCAGCACTGCCAGCCATGTCATAAAGTGAGGAACTACTGTATGTTTATACTGCATAGGCATATTGCATAGGTAAATTGAACAATCACTACTACCTTCAGATGCAAAGTGAAATAGGATTCTATTGCATGGGTTCACTACGGCTGGCCGGCGGTCGGGCTCCCGGCGACCAGCATCCCGGCGCCGGGAGCCCGACCGCCGGCTTACCGACAGCTTGGCGAGCGCAAATGAGCCCCTTGCGGGCTCGCTGCGCTCGCCACGCTACGGGCACGGTGGCGCGCTACGCACGCCACACTATTTTATTCTCCCTCTATGGGGGTCGTGGACCCCCACGAGGGAAAATAATTGTCGGTATTCCGGCTGTCGGGCTCCCGGCGCCGGTATACTGAGCGCCGGGAGCCCGACCGCCGGCAAACAGAAGACCACCCCTATTGCATATCACTGTTTATGTTGCATAGGTAAATTGAATAGTATTTTTTCACTTCTTTGGTTTCAGTTATCTGCCATGTTGGTATGTCATGGTTGTGTAAACTAATTTATTGATTGGCCTTTAAACGGGAATGTATTGGGAGGAGTTTGTAATCATTGCATTCACATGGCACATTTCACTATTTAAAGATCATTGTAAGGCTGTTAGTGCTTACATATAAAGTGCTGACATAAAAGTGTTTCATAATAATAATATTAGCTCTATACTTACGTTAAACCAAAGGTAAACTGAAGGGAAACATACTACAAACCAACACTACAGCAGATGGACTGCATTAATCCCACAAACGTATGTAATTAATTTCTCATGCTGCAAAATCTACTCTACACCTCAAGCATATCATATGTGTTTTTAAACTATTAAAAAAATTCAACTCCATTCTGCTCACTACATTTCTCTCTCATGCAAACAAATGTGTGTTTTTAAGGATTTTGAAGTAATGACTTGCTTGTAATTGATATTGTCTGTGTGGGGAAGTTGTTTAGTGACTCATAGTTTATTGTTGCATGCTGCCTGGTGTTTACGCAAATACAGTTCTAATTATCTCCTTTGATCATTTGTCCATTTGTGGTCAGATTTAGCCTGTCTTAAACAGCTATATATTTAGATTTAGGGCGGTATTCAATTAGCACAGTTCCATTTTCGGACGATAAAAACAGCCAGATTTTGTGATTAATGACCGATGGCCATTATAACAGTATCCAATTAGAGGCCCTTTTCATCATCTGAAAACGAATCCATGATCGTGCGATAACACATGGCTAACTCTCCAATCCCATGTGCTATCGCATCTCTGGAAACCCACTTATTATAGATTATGCTTTGGGTGCCTGTGGAACCTGAGGCATGATCCTCGATACATGCAAGCATCAGGGGGAGGAACGCACTGCATCAGGGCTAATAGGATAGCCCCTGGCAATACAATCACCCACTGTCAATGATTGCAGATAATTGTATTGCTGCAAACTATCGTATTAGCCCCAATGCGGCATGCTTCTCCCCCTAATACAAGCATTTATCAGGGATTAGGCCTCAGGTGCCTAAGTGGGCTGCCAGAGCTGTTTAAGCACATGGGATCGAGGACTTATCCCTCATGTGCTATCGGATGATTGCAGGTCTGTTTTTGGATGATGAAAGCGGCCTTTACAGTGCATCCGGAAAGTATTCACAGCACTTCACTTTTTCCACATTTTGTTATGTTACAGCCTTATTCCAAAATGGAACAAATTAATTTTCTCCCTCAAAATTCTACACACAATTCCCCATAATGACAATGTGAAAAAAGTTTTTGAGATTTTTGCAAATTTATTAAAAATAAAAAACTAAGAAATTACATGTACCTAAGTATTTACAGCCTTTGCTCAATACTTTGTTGATGCACCTTTGGCAGCCATTACAGCCTCAAGTCTTTTTGAATATGATGCCACAGGCTTGGTACATCTATCTTTGGGCAGTTTTGCCCATTCCTCTTTGCAGCACCACTCAAGCTCCATCAGGTTGGATGGGAAGCGTCGGTGCAGAGCCATTTTCAGAACTCTCCAGAGATGTTCAATCAGATTTAAGTCTGGGCTCTGGCTGGGCCACTCAAGGACATTCACAGAGTTGTCCTGAAGCCACTCCTTTGATATCTTGGCTGTGTGCTTAGGGTCATTGTCCTGCTGAAAGATGAACCGTCACCCCAGTCTGATGTCAAGAGTGCTATGGAGCAGGTTTTCATCCGGGATGTCTCTGTACATTGCTGCATTCACCTTTCCCTCCATCCTGACTAGTCTCCCAGTTCCTGCTGCTGAAAAACATTCCCACAGCTTCACTGTAGGGATGGTATTGGCCTGGTGGGTGGTATTCATGTGACCGGCAGTCAGCAGACTGACGGTCACATAACCTCCCCCAAAATCCCGTCCCCTCACTATCCCAATGGTCGGCATGCCAACCAAAAGGGACTATTTCCGCTTGTGGGTGTCCACAACACCCGTAGAGTGGGAATAGAACCTGTGGCAACTGCAGGTCGCCACCGAGCCTGCAGCATGGTGAGTGCGGTGAGCCCGCAAGGGGATTGCTGCACTCGCCCCTCCCTGCCGGGATCCCAGCGTCGGTATGCTTTCCGGGATCCAGGGATAGGTTTGCTGATCGGCGGTCAGGAGACCATCAGTCAGTCATACCATAACCAGCCTGGTGATGAGCGGTGCCTGGTTTCCTCCAAACATGACGCCTGGCATTCACGCCAAAGAGTTCAGAGAATTTAGCTTCTCATGGTCTGAGAGTCCTTCAGGTGCATTTTGGAAAACTCCAGGAGGGCTGGCATGTGCTTTTTACTAAGGAGTGACTTCCGTCTGGCCACTCTACCATATAGGCCTAATTGGTGGATTGCTGCAGAGATGGTTGTCCTTCTGGAAGGTTCTCCTCTCTCCACAGAGAAATGATGTGTCACACTCGTGGCGCTGCGGCTGCCGCGCTTACCGCTCCGGGTGCGCTGTTTCTCCCGGCGGTCGCCGCCCCCGGTGGGCTCCGGGTTGTTGCGTCTTGCTGGCGCTGCTTCTGGCTGGTTCCCGGGGTGTGGGCGCCGCCATTGCGCCTGGCGTTCACGGGAGCGTGGTGGGCGAGTGACGTCATCGGCCCCTTCCGCCAATTGGGAGAGAGCGGGAAGTTCAAAGGAAGATGCCGTGCAGAGCTCCGGCGCCTGAGTATCGTCTCTTCTATGATCACCAGTGCTAGCAGCGTTCAGTGAGTTCTCTAACTGAACGTCTCCTGTGTACCAGCGTTTGCAGAGTATCTCTCAGTGGAACATTCCTTGTGCTTCCAGCGTTTGCAGAGTATCTCTCAGTGGAACATTCCTTGTGCTTCCAGCGTTTGCAGAGTATCTCTCAGTGGAACATTCCTTGTGCTTCCAGCGTTTGCAGAGTATCTCTCAGTTGAACATTCCTTGTGCTTCCAGCATTTGCAGAGTATCACTCAGTGGAACAATCACTGTGCTACCAGCGTTACAGTGTATCACCTAGTGGAACAATCACTGTGCTACCAGCGTTACAGTGTATCACTCAGTGGAACATTCACTGTGCTACCAGCGTTACAGTGTATCACTCCGTGGAACATTCACTGTGCTACCAGCATTACAGTGTATCACTCAGTGGGACATTCTCTGAGTTACAGTGTTTCTCTTAGGGTGACACCTCCTGTGTTTCCTGTATTACATGATATTTCCAAGTGGAACGCCTTCCATACTTCCAGAGTTACACTGAATCTTAAATCCTCATTCATTTCTTCAGCATCGCTGACAAGTTCTTCATTCTTCAGTGTGCTTCACCATCGTTCTCAAATCCTCATTCATCGCTCACCAGTTCTTCATTCTTCAGTGTGCTTCACCATCGTTCTCAAATCCCCATTCATCGCTCACAAGTTCTTCATTCTTCTGTGTGCTCCACCATCGTTCTCAAATCATCACTTAATTCCTCAGCATTATACGCCAGTTACTACGGCTAGTTCTGCATGAGGAAAACCTATATCCGACCATCCCTGCTCCGGCCCAGCTGTGGTTCCTCTTTCTGATCATCGGAAGAACCCTCGAGTTCTCAACACTCCGAACCCAGGTCAGTGACATGATGTAGTTCTGACAGAGTGACCATCGGGTTCTTGGTCCCCTCTCTGACTTGGGCCCTTCTCCCCTGATCGCTCAGTTTAGAAGGCCGGCCAGGGGAGAAGGACCCTCTTTTTCCATTTACGGATGATGGAGGCCACTGTGCTCATTGGGACCTTCAAAGGAGCAGATATTATTCTCTACCCTTCCCCAGATTTGTGCCTTGAGACAATCCTGTCTCGGTGGTCTACAGACAATTCCTTTGACTTCATGCTTGGTTTGTGCTCAGACATGCAGTGTCAAGTGTGGGACCTTATATAGACAGGTGTGTGACTTTCCAAATCATGTCCAATCAACTAAATTTACCACAGGTGGACTCCATTCTTGAGATGTTCCTACAGCTTAATTGATCAGTGGAAACAGGATGCACCTAAGCTCAATTTTGAGCTTCATGGCAAAGACTGTGAATACTTATGTACATGTGATTTCTTAGTTTTTTATTTTTAATAAATTAGCAAAAATCTCAATAAATCTTTTTTCACATTGTCATTATGGGTTATTATGTGTAGAATTTTGAGAGAAAAAATTAATTTATTCCATTTTGGAATAAGGCTGTAACATAACAAAATGTGGAAAATGTGAATTGGGTACCGCTATAATGACTATCGGTCATTAATTGCGATATCTGGCTGTTTTTATTGGCCAAACATGGATTGGGACTAAGTGTATACTGCCCAATGTGTGATTTCTGAACAGTAACAAAAAACAAACAAATTTTAAACAACATCAACAAACAGGTAATTTCAACTTTTGCACCTATGGTAACTTACCCCTGTATATATCACATGTAACTGTGACAGAGAAGGTACCCTTTCTCAGCTCTGTGCCCCATAGCAGCTGCACTCCCTGCCAGTAGCAAATTTCCCACTAGGCACTTGAGGCACGTGCCTAGCGTCGGCACTTGTTTGGGGGCACTTGGATGCTTGTGTTGGTACTGTCAGCCTAAAAAGTACCAGTAACTGCAACATATTTCCACTGTACTGTACCATATGTCATCTTGAATGGAATGTAAATGGGTAGGACATGCACATACACAATCAATAAAAATAATAAAATTAGACAGGTAGGGAGCAACCTTTACTGTTGTGCCTACGGGTGCCCTCATCCGTAAATTTGCCCCTGCTCCCTGCACCTATGGTAGCTTACTCCTGTATATAACACATGTAACTGTGACAGGGAAGGTGCCCCCTCTCAGCTTTGGGCACCTCAGGGCCGTTTCTAGCCAATTTGGCTCCCAGTGCGAGATTTAAAAATGCGCCCCCTCACCCCCCCCCATTCACATTAAAAAAAATGCACCCCCCCCCATAGATATAAAGAGTGAAAGCATGTGCGCGCCGAAGGCACGCGCACTCCCGGCAAGGGTGTGTGGCCTCGTTAAAATAGGCGTGACCTCATCTGATCCTATCATCACGGCCACCACAGGATAAAAAAAAAAAAAAGTCCTCATTTTACACATTACAGCAGGCACGCGACCCCATTTTACACAGCACGGCAGGCAAGTGTCCCCATTTTACACATTGCGGCAGGCACGTGCCCCCATTTTACACATTGTGGCAGGAAAGTGTCCCCATTTTACACATTGTGGCAGGAAAGTGTCCCCATTTTACACATTGCAGCAGGCACATGCCCCCATTTTACACATTGCGTCAGGAAAGTGTCCCCATTTTACACATTGCGGCAGGCACGTGCCCCCATTTCACACATTGCGGCAGGAAAGTGTCCCCATTTTACACATTCCGGCAGGCAAGTGTCCCCATTTTACACATTCCGGCACACGGGTGTCCCTATTTTACACATTAAGGCAGGCAAGAGTCCCCATTTAACACATTCCGGCAGACTGCGTCCCCATTTTACACATTCCGGCAGACAGGTGTCCCCATTTTACACAGTACGGCAGGTGGTGGTGGGGGGGGGAGAGAGAGAGAGGGAGAGGGGCTGACTTACATTTCAAGCGGTTCTTCCCGCTCTTCAGCCGCCTCTCCCTCGTCTGCGCGGCGCCGCCTCCGGCCGGTTTGGCTCCCTCTTCTCCCTTCTGCCGAGTGCCCAGCTCGGGGGGCGGGGTTTCGCGGAATGACGCGATTGCGTTGTGATGTCACGATGCAAACGCGTCATTCCGGGAGACCTCGCCCCCCGAGCTGGGCACTCGGGAGGAGAGGGGAGGAGGGTTTCAAAGTCCTCAAAAAGTGCCACGGCAAGCGCCCCGTTCGGTTGCACAGCTCGCCCGCCGCAAGAAACGGCACTGGGGCACCTGTAGCACAGGCAGTTTTTTTATATAATATTAAAACTGCGCTATGGAAATGTGCAGCAGCTCCATAAAAATTGTGACCATTTAAAATTAATAAGAAGGAGCGCTTATGTAAAAATGAACGCACATACCTGTAAAAAAGAAAAAAATTAGTATTTAAATGTTACAGCTCTTTTGTGAATAAGTGCAGGAGATGGGAATTATTGATTTTAATGGTTAAGTGTCCGTCAGGATTTATAAGGTCACTTTCCCTATTTTACCCTACCTTGAGAACCAGGTATAGATGGTAGTGGAACTGTGCAGCCTGTACGACTATGATGAGCACAATTAGCGGCTGCGGCTGGCGGCTCCCATTGCCCAAGACCCTTTCAGACACAGCAATTTTAAACCGATGTCAACCTTCAATCCATCACATATCAAAGGACCCCATATTGAAACTTTTCAAAGATTATTAGAGAAGGATATTCAGAAACTCACGGGAGTAGAAAAGAAAAAGTACAATCTCACCAAGGACGAACAAGAAGCACTACAAGAACTGAAAGCAGACAAGTCAATCGCAATAAAACCTGCGGATAAAGGTGGAGGATTAGTTATTTTGGATCGTGAGAAATATCAGGAGGAGGTCCAGAATTTGCTAAGTGATACAAGCACGTATACAATCCTTCAAGGGGATCCCACAAAGACATATCAGAAAGAACTTAAAGATTTGTTGGAGGAGGGTTTGGAAATTGGAATTTTAACAGAAAAAGAATTTGCTTATATATTTGTTGATCATCCGAAAATTCCTACATTTTATCAACTTCCTAAGCTTCATAAAAATCCTGTTAATCCACCGGGCCGCCCCATAGTTTCAGGAATAGGTTCCTTGTCATCACAACTTTCAAAATATATTTACTCTTATTTGCAGGACTTGGTTCAAAATCAAAAGAGTTATTTGAAGGACACCATGCATGTTTTGCAGATCCTGGAGACATTAGACTGGCAAGATCATTATATACTTTGCACTAGCGATGTTCGTTCACTATATACTTGTATAGCACACGACATTGGCTGTGAAGCGAGCCAACATTTCCTTTCGAACTGTACACCACTGCCCAATTCTCAAATAAATTTCATCATTGGTTGCATGCAATATATACTCAATAGGAATTATTTTTGGAATCAAGGACAATTTTACAATCAAATTAAGGGGACCGCTATGGGATCATCTTTTGCGCCGAGCTACGCAAATCTTTTCATAGCCAAATGGGAAGAGGAAAGAATCTGGCAAGAAAATCCATTCAAAAAACACCTTATACTTTGGAAAAGGTATAGAGACGATCTGCTGTTCGTGTGGGGTGGACCGAAAGAAACATTGACTGAATTTCTGGAATATATGAATAATAATGCCTATGGCTTAGAATTCACAACAACGGTTAGTGAAAAAATGGTCATATACTTAGACCTAGAGATCTTTATCCAGGATCAGAAAATTTGCACAAGAAACCACACTAAGGAATGTAGCAGAAATAATATGTTAAGCCGGACAAGTAACCATCATGCCAATTGGCTTAGAAATATTCCCAGCGGTCAATTCAAAAGACTGAGACGAAATTGTACATATCAGGAAACATATCAACAACAAAGTATGACTATGAAGCAAGGTTTCTTGGATAAAGGCTATAAAGATGAAGTGTTACAAAAAGAAATTGAACGCATTTCATCTATGGAAAGACAAACATTACTTCAATATAAACAAAGAACAAATGAAAATGACTTCAGTATAGCCTTTATAACACAATTCAACAGTCAACACCTTCAGCTTGAATCCATTCTCAACAAACACTGGCACATTTTACAATTAGATAAACAACTGGTTCCACATATAAAGAAAAAAACCACAAATCATATACAAAAAAGCGAGAAATTTGAAACAAAATCTTGTTAAGAGTTATTTAGACATGGACGCAGCGAGACCTGTGGAAGAAAAAGGAAGTTTCTACTGTTTAAACTGTCGGGCATGCAAATTAACTGGAAACAAGTCAACAAGGTCCACCACAGAATTCACATCAGCCACAACAAAAAAAGTTTATAAAATAAAAGAGAGGATCACATGTAACTCAGAAGGTTTAATTTATTTGCTACAATGCCCATGTGGGTATCAATATATCGGCCAGACTAAGAGAAAATTACGAGTCAGGATTGCAGAGCATATATATAATATACAGCGGGGATTGGAATCTCACAGTGTTTCCAAACATTATAGAGATTGTCATAATAAAGACCCCACCAGTTTAAAATTTTTGGGCATTCAAAAAGTATTGAACAGTTGGAGGGGAGATAATCTATGTCTTGAATTAAGGAAAAAAGAAACTAAGTGGATATACTACATGCAGACCCTCCAGCCAGATGGTCTGAATGTAGAAATCGATGTCAATGCCTTCGTATAGTGGTTTGAAAAATAAGTCCTTGTTTAATTATAACATCACTTTATACTATATTGTTTTTTAATAAATAATTCAAATATAGTGGAACAATATTTAATTATCATAACAATTATTAACATGAACGCCATACCTATAATTAAAGTCTAATAATAAATACATATTATTTTATTATCATTCCATAGGATCTTATAGGCACATGGTTGCCGCTATTTTATTAGTTATATCCGTTTTTAACATTTCCTGTTTTTAAAAAGGAACAATAAAGTTTTTGATTATAAAAAGGGGAATAGGAAATTAACCCATATCCTAGTAAAAGGGTGGATAGCCTGAAACGCGTTGGATACGGTATACAATCTACAGGAGTTTGGGAGGAACTTCTAAAAAGGCTTGTAACATCAGCATTCAAGGAAGCCGTGAGCTTCACGGAGGAGTCAAGCCGGAGCTGTCAAAACGGGAACCGGCAGCCGCAGCCGCTAATAGCGCTCACTACAGCCGTATAGGCTGCACAGCTCTCAACACCAGCTGGAGCTGTCCGGGAACAGGAGCCGCCAGCCGCAGCCGCTAAACAGCACTCACCACAGCCGCATAGGCTATACAGCTCTCAATACCAACTGGAGCTGTCAGACAACGGGAGCCGCCAGCCGCAGCCGCTAATTGTGCTCATCATAGCCGTACAGGCTGCACAGTTCCACTACCATCTATACCTGGTTCTCAAGGTAGGGTAAAATAGGGAAAGTGACCTTATAAATCCTGACGGACACTTAACCATTAAAATCAATAATTCCCATCTCCTGCACTTATTCACAAAAGAGCTGTAACATTTAAATACTAATTTTTTTATTTTTTTACAGGTATGTGCGTTCATTTTTACATAAGCGCTCCTTCTTATTAATTTTAAATGTAGCACAGAGAGGTTTGTGGGCGGAGACTCTGCAGTCTGTGCTGTTTGAGTTGTGAGTAAGAAGTGTGTTTGGTGAGCTCCAGGAACTGCAGTTGCATTCTGTGCTTGCAGGTGACTTCCCTGCAGGTTTGCCACAGGGGGATGGGACCTCCTGGGTGACAAGGTTCCCGGCGGTCGACCCGTGGTTCTGGTTCTAAAGTGTCCAAAACCAAAACTTCTGGTGCCCAGACAACTGGTGCTCCTGGCCAGTTTGGTGCATTAGGAAGCAGCATGAGCAGCTTGAGAGACAATGCCAGCAACGACCCCAGCATGGCTTCAGTAAGAGTCACAGTTAGCCCTCCCTATGCCACAGGGTGTTCTCCTGTGTGACGGAACACAGGATGGAGCGGTAGTGAAAGCTACCTGCCCTGCTGGCATGGTCTACAACAGGGTAGCTGGAGCCACAGTTGGATACCCCCAAACTCTACCCAGGTACTCCCCTGCATGAAGAAATGCAGGGTGGAATGGCAGCAGCCACTGTCTGCTCAGCGGGGAGTGAGGAAGGGGGTGGGAGAGGCTGAAGCCTTTAGATGTCTTGGAGAATGTACCTGGGTCCCCAGGTGATACCGGGGATGAAGAAGAGTGTGGGGAGGAGGAAGAGTTATTTGACAGCTTCTTTATAGAAGACCTCCAGAAAGAAGCCAGGGTTCTACAGTCTACAATTGCTGATAACAAGAATAAAGAAATACCTGCTACAGGTGGGAAAACCCTGTGCTAAAGGAGGCAATTGAAACTCTACCACCCTGGAAAGGGTTAAAACTAAATTAAAGGAGAAGAGGCTGGAGAGAAAGGAGAAGCAGATGCAGGCAGCAGTTACCTGATTGTGATGGAGCTCAGCTGTTACCTGTAGAGAGCGGGGCCAGCATTTCCAGCAAGTGTACAGATGCTGTCTGTGTACCTGAGAGTGATTTCAGCTCATCATCCCATGTGCAGATGTCTAGTGAGCTGCAGGGAGAAGCAGCAACTGAGAGTGTGTCAGTCCCCCTGGCAGCAACAGATAATGCAGAGGTCACCATAAAGGTAACACTGTCTTGTCCAGGTCAGGGTGTCCCTGCTCTTGATGATTTCCCTACAGCATCTGTTAATGTGGGGTCTGCTCTCCTGGAGGCAGTGGCTTAGTGTATGTAGATTTCCCCAGCAGCAGTGGCTCAGCATGACAGTGACTCTTGCACATTGTCTGTCTGGGATGGGTTAACAGACAAATCTGAGAAGACTGTTTCCAACATTGTACAGAATCTTACTTCTCACACTGATAGTAACTTAGTGAAACCTTGAACACTGAGCAAGGGATGCCGGTCTTAGACAGAAACACTTTGTCTGAGGGGGATAAAGTGATTCAGGCTGTGTATGGTCAGTTGGATGCTCCAGCCAGGTTAAAAGCTGCAGCTGAATTAATCAGTAGTGAAAAAAGAAAATGTGAAGTTACAAATGTAGATAATGGGCGGTATTGAATTCTTTTCACCCCCTACCACACCCATTATGTTTCTGCTGATGGGCGTGGTACTGTATAATCATTTCAGCTTGTTACCCCCAGGGTAGCAAAGGCGCCCAACCCTTTACGCAGCTAAACCCGATTACCATGGGTGCAATATGTGTGATAATGGGGATCACTTTAGAAAGGAGATTGGGCGTGATATATCATTTGAATACCGCCCAGTGTGTCTAATGCTGTAAGTAATAACAATGATGCAAATAAACAAACTGTCCCAGGCACAAGGGGGTATATTTACTAAAATTTTGTGTTTGTCCGATTTGTGTTTTTTTTTCTGAGTCCCAACACGGGAATTTACCAAGCACAAATCTCGGCAGTGTTGGTACAATTCGTAATGGTTATCACGGCTAAGTTCAGAAATACGAATGAATAGACCATCGGTCAAACGCGGCTATTTGTTCATACAACACGGGAATTTACTATTCATTCGTATTTGGGTGTTAGTCTCTGAATGCTCAAGTGCGGGTGTATTTTTTTGCGAATCATTAAAAAAAGCAGCAAAAAAATAGACCTGCTTTTTCCAGGCGAGTTTGGATAATCATGCACGAATCAGTGAGATCTGTGCATGGTTATCTATGGGAAAGGGTCTGTTTAGTGTAAAAATTGGAAAAAGAATTGCGTGGGGTCCCCCCTCCTAAGCATAACCAGCCTCGGGCTCTGTGAGCCAGTCCTGGTTGTACAAATACAGGGAAAAAATTGACAGGGGTTCCCCCATATTTTAACAACCAGCACCGGGCTCTGTGCCTGGTCCTGGTGCAAAAAATACGGGGGACAAAAGACGTAGGGGTCCAGCATATTTCTTCCACCAGCACCGGGCTCCACTAGTCAGAGAGATAATGCCACAGCCGGGGGACACTTTTATATTGGTCCCGGCGGCCTTGGCATTAAATCACCAACTAGTCACCCCTGGCCAGGGTACCCTGGAGGAGCGGGGACCGTTTAAATGAAGGGGTCCCCCCCTCCAGCCACCCAAGGGCAAGGTGTGAAGCCCGAGGCTGTCCCCCCCATCCAAGGGCAGCGGATGGGAGGCTGATAGCCTTTTGTGTAAAAAAAGAATATTGTTTTTTGTAGCAGAACTACAAGTCCCAGCAAGCCTCCCCTGCAAGCTAGTACTTGTAGAACTACAAGTACCAGCATGCGGGGGGGGGGGGGAACGGGCCCGCTGGTACCTGTAGTTCTACTACAAAAAAACAAAAACAAAAAACAAAACACACACACACACACACACCGTGATAGTACAATTTTATTAAACATACATGCACACTTACATACATACATACATACATACATACATACATACTTACCTATGTTGACACGAAGCAGTCGGTCCTCTTCTCCAGTAGAATCCCGGGGTACCTGTAAATAAAATTATACTTACAAAGAATCCGGAGTAGATCGGTCCTCTTCTTATAAATTATAATCCAGGGATTTGGCAAAATAAAAAATTCAAAACCCGGTCCATGAACTGAAAGGGATCCCATGTTTACACATGGAACCCCTTTCCCCGCCTGGCAGTACCCCCCGTGACTCTTGTCAAAGAGGGTCCCTTCAGCCAATCAGGGAGCGCCACGTCATGGCACTCTCCTGATTGGCTGTGCGCGCCTGAGCTGTCAGTCAGGCTGCGCACTGTAGATACAATGTAGCGCATAGGCGCTCCATTGTATCCAATGGTGGGAACTTTGCGGTCTGCGGTAGACCGTGAGGTTAAGTGGGGTCACTCTTGTGGTTTGCTCCTCCAGGGTACCCCAGCTAGGGGTGACTAGTTGGTGATTTAATACCAGGGCCGCCGGGACCAATATAAAAGTGTCCCCCAGCTGTGACATTATCTCTCTGACTAGTGGAGCCCGGTGCTGGTGGAAAAAATACGGGGACCCCTACGTCTTTTCCCTCCCATATTTTTTGCACCAGGACCAGGCGCAGAGCCCGGTGCTGGTTGTATAAATATGGGGAACCCCTGTCAATTTTTCCCCTGTGATTTTACAACCAGGACCGGCTCAAAGAGCCCGAGGCTGGTTATGCTTAGGAGGGGGGACCCCACGCAATTTTTTTGTCTGTTTTTAACCCATTCTGCACTGCTCACAATGCACACAATGAAGCCCTGCACGGATCTCACAGATCCGGCCGGGATTCCTTGTGTTTTGTCAGGCAGTGTTTTACTAATCACTCCCGTAAAACACTGCCTGACATTACGAATCACATCGACATCGGAAAATACGAATGTGGAAAACTCAGCAGCTTAGTAAATGACCGTATCAGGATTCAAAAAGTTGCAGTAAAATGCACCCGATACCATTCGAGATCAAACACCCTTAAAAACGTCTAAAACACGAATATTAGTAAATATACCCCAAGGTGTTATGCTAGCATGTTGGCAGGATCAAAGGTAAATAAGAATGTACCCCCCACAGCAGTTACTTCTGGTCTAATTACTAAGAGGAGAAATCTATTGCAATTTAAATGGGCAGGGACAGGTGAAATCCCAACAAAAGAGATCTTTCCAGAGATGATTTTCAGCCTGGGCTTCCATGCTTCAGATCTGTATGCCTGTATCCATCCAGTTAAAACACCTGACTGCGATGTGAGCTTCCTATGCTATCAGGGCTTACAGACCTTTTGGACGAAGTGGCAGGCATGCAGATCCCAAGCACCATATAACAACTATAGAACAAAAAGTCCATTCCTGCCCAGGACATTTTGTTCTGGCTGTCCAGATTCTGCAAGGTACAATCTAATTTGATAAAGGTTGGTTTCACAATGTGAGTCTGGGGAGGTGCATGGTCTGCTGTGGTTCAGTTATAAAGTACGAATAAAGGATTCTTGCATATTCCTTCTGCGGCCTATATTGGCCAAGATCGTGTCCAGTGCTTCTACCCAGGGCAGCCACGCACCTGCTTCAGATGTGAAGATTTTCGCCACTTCAGTAGCGAATGTAATGTTAGCAAATGCACGCTCTGTGGAAAAGTTGGACATGTGTCAAGAGACTGTAATGATGTCAAATGTAATTTATGTGGGGAAGATAATCCACTCTTACAGTCGATGCCCATGTGCAAGCCATAATATGGAGAGTGAACAAGAACAGATGGAGGAAGCTGTCAGGAAAGGGAAAGAGGGTCCAATTAAAGATATTGTCTTTGTAGGTGTACAAACTAGGGCTGATTAAGTGGAAAAGAAAGATACATTTCAAAAGGAAAATAGAGGGATGAGGAAAAAGAATTTTGACAGTAATGAATTAGTCCTCTCAAATAGATTTAATGCCTTTTCCTTTTTTTAATCAATAGTTTTTATTTATTTTTTCCACTGATGAAGAACAGGAGGGGGAGGTAGTAAGACATGGTAAAGGTTTAGTTTTTGTCTCCAAGTTTAGTAAGAGGAATGCAAAGCAGGGTGAGACAGCTTCTGTAGGTTACAAAAGAAGGAGACAGGTGGGGAGTGGGGAGAGTAGTGGAGAAGAAGGATTAGAGTGGGATCCAGTAGGCACAGACTTAGGGGAAGAAGAGGTGGATGGAGATTCTAGGGTAGATTGCAGGGACTGCCCTGCTCAGGAGATGGCGATAGAGGAAATACCACATGTAGAAAAGCACAGAGAGATTGAGATAGATTCCTCAGGTTCAGTAATTGGGGACAAAGTGGGGCACCTGCAGATGATATGTTGGGGGATTCCAGGCTTGCCTCCTAGGTCAGAGCGCAAACCACCAGATCCCGGACCCTCACAAAGTAAAGGTGGCCTGTCCTAAAATTCAGGCAATGGTGATGGCATGCAGGGTGCCATTGGGGAGGGGGGAAACCTCTCTCAAAGGGAAAATTTCTAGAAGCACTAGGTCTTCAAATACGGTGTCAGAAAAAAAAATGTAAAGAAAAAGTGAGCAGTGTACTGCTTATATAACCCAATGAAACATGGATCCCCAACCCATACGATGTGCCGCCATTAATGTGGCTTCGATGGTTTCTGAGTGAGCTCGTTTTATGGCCTTTGATTTTTTCAATACACTTGAAATTGATTTTTTGTTTTTGCAAGAGACCAGAATTAGTAGGTTGGACATCCTCCACAAGGTAAAAAGGGAGTGGAGGTGTGGGCCTTCCTACTGGTCTCTTGCGTTCGAGCCATACAGTGGGGTGGCAGTGCTTTTTATTGGCATGGTAACCATGCACAGGGTTATAGAACTACAGGCAGGTAGGTGTATGATTTTAGATATCAACCTGAGGGGACATGACCTGAGGCTCATTAATATCTATGGGCCACAGTCAAAATGGGACAGGAAATGTCTCTTCAGGGAAATAAAACCGTTCCTTTTTACAGCTCAACAGATTGTCTTTGGTGGTGATTTCAACACCGTTATTAGGCCAAAAGACAGGGGAGGTTCAAAGACAGCCCTGGGCTATTACTCTAATTTTTTTAGTTAGTATTATTAGACAGGCAAGTTTGGTGGCTGTGCATGTTCACCATTCTCCAGACCTCACAGGTTACACTTTCTTTAGTGGTAGTCATAGATAGGTTTTTTGCCTCCAGAGGTAAAGCCAGTAGAGTTCTCTGATCATGTTTTTCTCTCTGTCATTTTGAATGCCTCAGAAGCTATTCAGAAGGGACAGGCCCTATGGCGACTGAATTCTGAGCTCCTAAAGGAGGAAAAGATTAGACAATCCCTTAGAGGCTTCTTTCAATCTCAGGAAACACTTTTGGAGGCTGGATGGAGTAGATCTGAGTGGTGAGAAGAAATTAAAAAGAGAGTTCGATGATTCTTCAAGAGATTGGTACCAATAAAGAACTTGATAAAGCAAAATATCTACCAGCGTTGGAGAAGGAAATTAGATTTCTAAGTGTGAAGATAGTGGGGAAATCTCCAGAGTGAAGGCTCAGATGAAGGAATATCAGTATAATCAGCTGGATTCTTTGATTTTGGAGAGGGATTTTGGCAAATACCACTCGCCTGATCCTCGACAGAATTGCGGAAGATCAGTTGAGGTGAAGGAGGTGAGGGGTCTTTATGACAAACAGGGTGTTCTTCGTGAGGATAATAAGGCATCTTGGGAGTTATTGGATCCTATTACTCTGATCTTTCATCTGAGCAGCCACTTATCAGAGAAAGGATGGAAACATTTCTGAGGGAGACACCTGGACTTTCTAATCCAGATGCCTCGATTGAAACCTTGGGCAGGGATGTGACGGCAGAGAAAGTTAAGATGGCAATTGATAAGTTAAGTTGTAAAAAAATCCCCAGGCCCAGATGGGTCTAAGTTTTATCAAGTAAGGCAGACCTCTTGACTCCTCGCCTAGTAGAAGTATATCATGAGTGCCTCGGCGAGGGAACCCTCCCTCCTTCTATGAAGATATCTGCCCTCATATTAATGTCCAAGCGGAAAGATCCATCTCATATTGAGAACTGGCACCTCATTGCCTTTCTCAATAAAGTATAAAGTAAATACTTTTCGACAGGTTGTCAGAATTTTCAGAATTACTTTCCCCCCTCTTAGCACTGTACGGTGAAGGGCCAAAGCACGTTTAGTCCTGTACTTGGTGTCCAGAAGGCCATAGGGGGTCATTCCGAGTTGTTCGCTCGTTATTTTTTTCTCGCAACGGAGCGATTAGTCGCTAATGCGCATGCGCAATGTCCGCACTGCGACTGCGCCAAGTAAATTTGCTATGCAGTTAGGTATTTTACTCACGGCATTACAAGGTTTTTTCTTCGTTGTGGTGATCGTAATGTGATTGACAGGAAGTGGGTGTTTCTGGGCGGAAACTGGCCGTTTTATGGATGTGTGCGAAAAAACGCTACCGTTTCTGGGAAAAACGCGGGAGTGGCTGGAGAAACGGAGGAGTGTCTGGGCGAACGCTGGGTGTGTTTGTGACGTCAAACCAGGAACGAAACTGACTGAACTGATCGCAGATGCCGAGTAAGTGTGGAGCTACTCAGAAACTGCTAAGAAGTGTCTATTCGCAATTCTGCTAATCTTTCGTTCGCAATTTTGATAAGCTAAGATTCACTCCCAGTAGGCGGCGGCTTAGCATGTGCAAAGCTGCTAAAAGCAGCTTGCGAGCGAACAACTCGGAATGACCCCCATAAAGCGGTGCCGTGCTCACAAATGGGAAAAATACTTGCTGGCATTGGATCAGTCTAAGGCTTTGACAAGTGAACCATGAGTACCTATGGGCCCTACTTGAAAGGTATGGTGTTCCAGTCAGGGTGGTGAATTTGCTCAGAACAATATACACTCAGGCCGAAAGCTTCCCCCTTGTTAACGGTTGGGTGCGCTCCGCTTTTGAGGTGAGCTCTGGAGTCCATCAGGGTTGTCCCCTGAGCCCTATCCTGTATGTATTTGCGATTGACCCCTTTGTAAGGAGGGTAGAGAACGGTACGGTGGGAGGGGTGCAGCTGGGCTCAGAGTTCCCTTTTAAGGTGGTGGCTTACGCAGATGATGTCACAGTGGTTCTGTCATCAGTGGCAGAGGCACTTGATGTGGAAGAGCTCATCTGTGAATACACTGTAGCCTCGTGCTCTAGGGTAAACCAAGAGAAATGTGACGCTTTCTGGATGGGGAAGGAAGGGAAAAAATTTTCCCTTCCGGACAGCCTCCCTCAGGGCCAATCCTCAGATAAAAATTTGCGGTATTTGTTCTGACCATGGTGATTATGCCACCAGTTGGGTGAGGTGTCTGGAGAATGCTGCCAAGAAAGTGGAGTGCTGGAAGAGATGTAAATTCTCTTTGTGGGAAAGGGTGGACTTGTGCACATTATTTTTATATATCAGCTATGTGTGCTTTTTGCCTCAATCTTTTATGGGTCAGGTTGAACTCCTTGTTTTTCCTTGTATTTTGGGGAAACAGCATGAATCCAATCAAGAGAGGTATTACTTACAAGTCGAGGAAAGATGGAGAGGCTGGCATGATCAACCCTATTGTCTTTTTTGTTATACATTTTTTAAAACTTCATTTTGGGAGTTTATTGTTAGAAACTCCTCCTCGGTGATAAGTGGATTTGTTATCTGGATGTCCCCCTCTCTCAAAGTTTGGTTAGGTGGTGGCCAAGCGAAGAATCCTCAAATTCCTAAAGGGTATCTTCTGATCTACGTTGTCCAGAGCTTGAAGGTGACAAAGCGTTGGGGTCTGGAAGTGAAGGAAGTCAAAAGCCCTTCCAAGAAGGAGTTGGGGGAGAGGATTTTGCAAACCCACTTTCATGTTCCGCTGTCAATAAGAGATTGCCCAAGTGATGTCGCTTCTCCTGGATTGTCTCTCATAAATTCAGAGAGGATGCCGTTGAAGTTTAGAGATATTGCTTGGCTTTCTTTCCATGGGAAGCTTTATGTGAAGGGAAACATGATGTGGAGAAATGCCAATGATCATGGTTGTCCACAGGAGGAATGTCTAGGGGAGGTGGAAACGATGGACATTTCTTGATCAGGAGCCCCTTTAATGTAAAAGTTTACAAGAGAGTTTCAGGAGCTTTGGGTATCTCGTGCCTTTTGGGGCAGCGACCGCCTTCTTCGCTGTCTGCGTCGTAACCCGGCGACCCCTGTCACCCGGCAACTACGCGCATGCGCAGTGCGACCGTAGTTCATGCACATTCCAGACCCGTTCACACCGCAGCGACAAAACGCTGCGTGCGAACAGGTCGGAATGACTCCCATGATGTAATATTTTATTTATTTAGTAATTTTATTTATTTATTGTATTATATTATATTATAATGTAAGTTGCAAGTTCAATAAATGGGAGCATTTGCTCTCAGCTCTGGGCCCCATAGCAGCTGCACTTACTGCCCCTATGATAGCATGATCCTCTGCAAAGGAGCAGAAGAGCATATTGCTGAGCCCGCTGTCCAGATGAGGCCAGGAGATTCTTTTGTTTAGTTATTATGATTTTTTTATGTTTTTCAACTGGTGGTGGGTAAATGTGTAGTACAGTGGTTCTCAAACTGTGTGGCGTGGCACCCTGGGGTGCCTCAGGACACTTGCAGGGGTGCCTGGGATTAGTAGTCCAAGACCAATTAAAATTATTTATGGTAAATATAATCAGTAAAATCAGTGCTGTAGGCTGCTAATCATAAAATACGTGGACAAACAGATGTAAATCTTGTCCCCCACCACATAACTGAACCTAAGGATGACATATAAACACAATTGACTTAATTTAATATTTCTTTCTAAATTTCTCAGTAAGAAACTTTTGGCCTAGGGGTGCCGTGAAAACAATTTTCATGCTCTAAGGCGCTGTGACTCACTGATGTAGTAAATTGAGGTGCGTGAGGTTGGGGCAGCAATGGAGGTCTGGCATTGGGATCAGTTGTAGCATAAAGGCAGCAAAAAAGGTCAGCGACCAATAATGTTGTGTTTAGGGGCGGCCTAACCCATAAAAATTGCCTATGCTCTAAAATAAAGCATTTGGAAAACCTGCCCTAGAAATCCTGTGTTTGATCTTGTATTAATGGAGCTGTTCTTAGACTAAGGGGGTAATTCAGAGTTGATCACAGCAGCAAATTTGTTAGCAGTTGGGCAAAACCATGGGGGTCATTCCGAGTTCATCGCTCGCTACGGATTTTTGCAGCACAGCGATCATGGCAGAACGGGGCTAATCTGCGCATGCATATGCACCACAATGTGCAGGCGCATCGTACGAGTACACAGTGGTTCATTACCCAGCGATGGCTTCTACGACGATTCCGTTCGCACAGCCGGTCGCAAGGAGATTAACAGAAAGAGGGCGTTTGTGGCTGTCAACTGACCGTTTTCTGGGAGTGTTTGGCAAAACGCAGGCATGTCCAGGCGTTTGCAGGGCGGATGTGTGACGTCAATTCCGGGAACAAAAACACTGAAGTGATCGCAAGGACTGAGTAAGTCCAGACCTACTCCGAAACTGCACAAAATGTTTTTGCAGAGCTCCGCTGCAAAGACGTTCGCACACTTGCAAAGCGAAAATGCACTCCCCCGTGGGCAGCGACTATGCGTTTGCACGGCTGCTAAAAGTAGCTAGCGAGCGATCAACTCGGAATGAGGGCCCACGTGCACTGCAGGTGTGGCAGATATAACATGTGCAGGGAGAATTAGATTTGGGTGGGGTGTGTTCAAACTGAAATCTAACTTGCAGTGTAAAAATAAAGCAACCAGTATTTACCCTGCACAGAAAAATAATAACCCACCCAAATCTAACTCTCTCTGCACATGTTATATCTGCCACACCTGCAGTGCAGATGGTTTTGCCCAACTGCTAACAAATTTGCTGCTGCGATCAACTCTGAATTACCCCCTAAGTGTAATACAGCAATTGTAAAACAGTTTAGCACATTAATGTACCCCTTGCCGAGAATCATCCAAACCCTCTAACCTTCCTCTAGCTGCAGTTTACATGACCTTATGTAAGTGTAATGTTTCTGTCATTTATTTCTGTTTAATGTTTTAGTTAGTTTGTGAAGTTGATTCAATAAAGCACTATGAGCTTTTCTATTAACTCAAATTGTTTTTGTATTTTTGCTCTTAAACAATTCACGTTAAGTAAGTTTGGTATTCATAACATTACATCCATGCGGGAAATTGGTTTTGTAGTACTTCTGATTCATTTTTTTGAAGTTGTGTTTTAGCATAAGTCAAGGAGTAATTGTAAACTTCCTAACAGGGTCACCAGGGGCTGGCTGGTTATCAGGGGTTATCAGGGGCTGGTTGGCAAGGGGGACAGGGTGCCATCTGCCCCCTGGGCTGTGAGATGCAAACAGAGGTCCTCCTGCTCTCGACTGCCCTGCCTGGCTGCTGAACAGCAGGGGCAAGCAGAAAATGACTGTCCCCATAGCAAGCTATAAGAAAATGGCCACCGCTGATCAATGGGGTGCCAGGTGTCCTATCCCAGAACCCTAGGGGCTGGAGAATGGATAAAAGGGTCAGGGCTTATTGGTGGAGTTGGGTTGCTCTTCCTTCTGCTGGCTGGAGTATGTACAGGGAGGGGAAGTTGGGGGGGGGGGGGGGGGGGCAGAGGCCAGTGCAGTTAATAGCAGTATAGAATAGTGCTATGTGAACTCCCTGCATAAAGTATGAACTTCTGTGCCTGCTTCACTTCCAGAGGGATTGTATTGGAATGCAGAAGCTGTCTGCAAACTACAGCAGGTAAAAACTAGTACAATGGTATTGTACATTATAGCTCTACCTCTTCCCCAACCTTGTAGACACTGCCACTGTATTATTATTATTATTACATTTTATTTATAAGGCACCACAACTGTTTGGCAGCGCCGTACAAAGGCCCTCATTCCGAGTTGTTCGCTCGCAAACTGCTTTTAGCAGCATTGCACACGCTAAGCCGCCGCCTACTGAGAGTGAATCTTAGCTTAGCAAAATTGCGAACGAAAGATTCTCAAAATTGCGAATAGAAATTTCTAAGCAGTTTCGGAGTAGCTCGACACTTACTCTGCCACTGCGATCAGTTCAGTCAGTTTCGTTCCTGGTTTGACGTCACAAACACACCCAGCGTTCGGCCAGACACTCCCCCGTTTCTCCAGCCACTCCCGCGTTTTTCCCAGAAACGGCAGCGTTTTTTCACACACACTCATAAAACGGCCAGTTTCCGCCCAGAAACACCCACTTCCTGTCAATCATACAACGATCACCAGAACGAAGAAAAAACCTCGTAATGTCGTGAGTAAAATACCAAACTTCTTAGCAAATTTACTTGGCGCAGCCGCAGTGCGAACATTGCGCATGCGCAGTTTGCGGAAAATCGCTGCGATGCGAAGAAAATTACAGAGCGAACAACTCGGAATGAGGGCCAAAGGACAGTACAGGACGACAAAACTTAGCATTACAGTAAATAAATAACAAAAATAGAGTACAGGTACCAGCAGAAGAAAAAGCGGGTGAAGATGGTCGCTGAATAGGGGAGAGCTATGGAGTGAAATGTGTCGAGAAGAGGGCTTGGATAACAAGAGGAAAGAGGGCCCTGCTCTGAAGAGCTAACAATCTAGTGGGAAGGGTCGACAGACAGATGACATGAGGTGCAAACAAGTGGGAGGTAGCCTGGTGGCAGTATGTAAGCAAAGCTGAGATGTTCAAGGCATGAGGCAGTGGGATGGAGGAGCGGCCTCAGGACTAGGTTATGCATCGGGAGGGTATGCTTTGATGAATAGGTGGGTTTTTAGTTCCCGTTTGAAGCTTTGCAAGGCCGGGGAGAGTCTAATGGAGCGGGGAAGTGCGTTCCACTGAAGGGGTGCAGCATGGGCATAGTCTTGAACTCGAGCATGGGAAGCAGTGACCAGGGCAGTGGAGAGGCGACAGTCATTGGTCAACCGTAGGGGGCGGGAGGGAGTATGAAGGGAGAGGAGGTTGGAGATGTAGGGAGCAGCGGAATTAGAGATGGACTTGTATGTGAGGGTGAGGAGTTTGAAGAGGATTCTGTAGGGGATTGGGAGCCAGTGTAGATTTTGTCAAAGGGGAGTGGCAGATGTGGAGTGGTGGGAGAGGAAGATAAGCCTAGCTGCAGAGATCAGGACAGATTGGAGGGGAGCAAGATGGGAGCAAGCGAAGCCAGTGAGGAGAACATTGCAGTAGTCGAGTCGTGAGATGACCAGTGAGTGGATGATAAGTTTAGTTGTACTCTATGGCCTGATGCGAGCAATGTTGCATAGCTGGAACCAACAGGATTGTGCCAGAGCTTGGATATGGGGTGCAAAGGAGAGGAAGGAGTCAAGAGTGACGCCCAAGCAGCGGAGTTGGGGAACGGGGGAGATGATGGTGTTGTCAACAGTGATAGAGATATTGGTAGGGGGTGTTGCTCTGGATGGGGGAAAGATGATGAGTTCAGTTTTATCCATGTTGAGCTTCAGAGAGTGCTCAGACATCCAGGAGGAGATTGCGGAGAGGCAGTTGGAAACCTGGGAGAGGACAGAGGGGGACAGATCAGGAGAGCAGAGGTAGAGTTGTGTGTCATCAGCATAGAGGTGGTATTGAAGGCCAAAGGAGCACCCAGGGAAAAGGTGTACAGGGAGAACAGAAGGGGGCCTAGGACAGAACCCTGATGGACACCAACAAGAAGGATGGAAGGGTGTGAGGTGGTTCCGGTGGTGGACATAGAGAAGGTGCAGTTAGTGAGGTAAGAGGAAAACCAGTGAAGGACAGTGCTAGAAAGGCCAACGTTGTGGAGTGTGTGGAGGAGGACAGGATGATCCACGGTGTCAAAGGCAGCAGAGCGGTTCAGAAGGATGAGCAGAGAGAAGTGGCCCCTGGATTTGGGCAAAAGCAGGGCATTGGTGACTTTCACCAGGGCAGTCTCAGTGGAGTGGAGTGGGTGAAAGCCAGATTGTAGTGGATCGAGGATGGAGTTGTCAGAGAGGTAGCTTGTGAGACGGCTGTAGACCAGTCGTTCAAGTAGTTTGGAGGTGAAAGGGAGAAGAGAGATGGGGCGGTAGTTAGTGAGTGATGAACGGTCGAGGTTTGCTTCTTTGAGAATAGGTGAGACCACAGCATGTTTGAATGGTGAGGGGAAGATGCCAGTAAAGAGTGATAGGTTAAAGAGGTGAGCAAGGTGGGAGCAGGCAGTGGGGGAGAGGGAGCGGAGAAGACGGGAGGGAAGGTGGTACAGGGGGCAGGTGTAGGGAGGGAGGCTAAGATGAGGGAGTAGACTTCCTTGTCTGAAGTGAGACGGAAGGAGGGGAGGGTGGGATAGATGGAGGGGAGGGATGATGGGGGCAGAGGGGTGACGGGAGGAGATTTTAGGAAGGCTGATTTTGTAGGGATGCGAAAATGTGTAAGCGATTCTTTGGCAGAGTGGAGGAACTTGGAAACAGTGCAGGAGAGGTGGGAAACATTAAAATGTGCAATATTGAAGGCAACAGACCTTTGTATCAAAACTGTTAGGAAAAACACAAGGAAAAGGAAGCCAGTGTGGTTTGCAAAAGAAGTAGCAAATATTGTGAGAGCAAAAAAGATGGCTTTTAGGAAATATAAGCAGACACAAAATAATGAAGACAAAAAGATATATCTTGTTAGACAGAAGGAGACTAAGAAGGTAATCAGATGTGCAAAGGCACAAGCTGAGGAGAAAATGGCCCAGTCAGTGGGTAAAGGACGCAAAACTTTTTTTTAGGTATATAAGCGAAAGGAGAAAAACAAAAGGCGGAATTATAAAACTAAAGACGGACACTGGGAGTCTTGTTGAAGGAGACAATTTAATAGCAGATCATCTTAATGATTAGTTTTGCTCAGTATTTACTACTGAAAGAGAGGGGAAGGGGCCACAGTTAAGTTGCAGGGATATTCAGGAAAATGAAACAAGTACATTTACAGAGGAGAAGGTCCTAACAGAACTCTCAAAGCTGAAAGTGGACAAATCTATGGGGTCAGATGGGATACATCCAAGGATACTAAAAGAACTTAAAGAGGTGCTGGTAGCACCATTGACAGAATTATTCAACCAGTCATTAGCTACAGGAGTAATTCCAGGGGACTGGAAAAGAGCAAACGTATTCCCACTGCACAAAAGTGGAAGCAAGGAAGAGGCAAACAACTACAGACCAGTGAGTCTTACATCAGTAGTAGGGAAATTGATGGAAACACTCTTAAAAGAAAGAGTTGTAGATTATCTCAAATCCGGCAATTTACTGGATCCCAAACAGCATGGATTCACAGGGGGGAGATCATGTCAAACAAATCTTATTGACTTTTTTGATTGTGTGACTAAAGTGATGGATAAAGGTGGAGCCATGGATATAGCTTATCTAGACTTTAGTAAGGCTTTTGACACAGTTCCACATCGCAGACTGCTAAATAAACTTGAAAGTTTGGAATTGGATATTAGGATTATTGAATGGATAAGATCTTGGTTGAAGGATAGAAAACAGAGAGTTGTGGTAAATGGAGTGCATTCACAGGAGGGAAATGTTACCAGTGGAGTACCCCAGGGATCTGTACTTGGACCAGTGCTTTTTAATATCTTTATTGGTGACATTGCAAATGGCATTAAAGGGAAAGTATGCCTTTTTGCAGATGACACAAAGGTATGCAACAGGGTAGACACACCAGGTGGGGTAAAACAAATGACTGAGGATCTAGGTAGACTAGAGGAATGGTCAAGAGTCTGGCAATTACAGTTTAATGCCAAAAAATGCAAAATCATGCACTTGGGTCTCAAAAATCCTAAAGCTAAATACAGTATTAATGGCACTATGCTGGAAGCTACTGAGGAGGAAAGGGATCTAGGAGTCACTATTTCAGATGACTTAAAGGCAGGTAAGCAATGTAACAAGACAATGAGGAAGGCTAGTCAGATGCTTGGCTGCATTGGGAGAGGAATCAGCAGCAGAAAGAAAGAAGTAATAATGCCACTGTATAGGCCATTGGTACGGCCTCATCTAGAATACTGTATTCAGTTCTGGAGGCCATATCTTCAAAAGGATATTAATACATTAGAAACTGTACAAAGGAGGGCAACTAAAATGGTGCATGGCCTACATCACAAAACATACCTAGAAAGACTAAGAAATCTCAATATGTATAGTTTGGAGCAGAGAAGGGAAAGGGGGGACATGATAGAAACTTTCAAATATTTCAAGGGTTTTAGCAAAGTCCAGGAGGGAAACATTCTCCAAATGAAGAGAAGCAATAGGACACGAGGACATGCACTGAGACTGGAGGGGGGGAGGTTCAGGGGAAATTTGCGGAAAAATTATTTCACAGAAAGGGTAGTGGACAAGTGGAATAGCCTCCCATCAGAGGTGGTAGAGGCTAAGACAGTAGAGCAATTTAAACATGCATGGGATAGACATAAGGATATCCTTACAAAGAAATAAGGATCAAATAAGGTTAGAGATAAAAATAATATAAAAAAAAAAAAAAGGGGCAGACTAGATGGGCCAAGTGGTTCTTATCTGACGACAAATTCTATGTTTCTATGTTTCTATGTCATGTCGGATATCCTAAATTTTGGAGGTGAAGAAGGAGGCAAAGTCAGTGGCAGTGAGGGAGGAGGAGGGGGGCGAAGGAGAGTGTTGAAAGTTTCAAAGAGACGGCGTGGACAGGAGGACTGAGAAGAGATAAGTACTTGGAAAAAGGATTGCTTGGTGAGAGAAAGAGCAGAGCTATAGGAGGAGAGAATGAACTTGAAATGGAGGAAGTCCGGCAGAGAGTGATATATCCTCCAGGAACGTTCAGCGGAGTGTGAGCATTTTTGTAAGAAACGTGTTAGTTTGGTGTGCCAGGGTTGGGGTTTGGAGCGGAGGAGGGGGACAGGGGAGAGGGGGCCATAGAGTCGAGAGCAGCGGTTAGGGAAGAGTTATAGAAGGAGGCTGTCTGGTTGGGACAGGTCATAGTGGAAAGAGGAGAGAGGAAAGTCTCAAGGGAGGACATGAAAGTGGGGTCGAGAGACCCGAGATTGCGTTTGGTGATGGTGGGTCTGGGCGTGGAGAGGAGAAAGGAGGATGAGAGGGTGAAAGAAAGATGGTGGTCAGAGAGAGGGAAGGTAGAGTTTGAGAAATCAGAGAGATCACATCGGTGGGTGAAGACAAGGTCTAGGGAGTGGCCGAGATTGTGAGTAGGGGTGGAGGTCCATTGAGAAATTCCAAAAGAGGTGGAAAGGGCGAGAAGATTAGTGGAAGCAGCATTAGTGATGTCAATAGGGATGTTAAAGTCTCCGAGGATGACAGAGGGGAGGTCGGAGGAGAGAAAGTGGGGAAGCCAGGCAGCAAAGTTGTCAATGAAAGGTGAACAGTGGCCAGGGGGGTGTTATATCACTGCAACAAGGAGGTGAATGGGGTAGAAGAGGCGGATAGTGTGGACCTCAAAGGTGGAGAAGGTGAGGGAGGGCTCAGGTGAAATGACACGAAAGTTGCAGTTTGGGGATAGAAGGATGCCCACGTCTCCACCCTGGCGGTCATGAGGTCTGACCGTGTGGGTGAAGGAGAGGCCTCCGTAGGAGAGGGCAGCAGGAGAGGTGGAGTCAGAGGAGGAGAGCCAGGTTTCAGTGATGGCGAGAAGGTTAAAAGAGTGGGAGATGAAGAGGTCGTGGATAGTTGGCAGCTTGTTGCAGATTGATTTAGCATTCCATAGTGCACAGGAGAAAGGAAGGGAGGGGACAGGGGAGATGGAGAATAGGTTGGCTGGGTTCTGAGTGCATGTGGATGATCTGGAAATTGGGGGGTGAGGCCTGGCAGTGAGGATTGGTATGGGACAGGATCAAGGAGCCATAATTCCATTACAGTGGTGTTGTTCTGAGGAATAGAATGGAGTGGGTATAATATTGATAGAACAAGAAGAAGGTGGGGTGTAGTAAAACCAAAGACAGTGCAAACTGGATTTTAAGAAATACTGGAAGGAATGGAAAGGCTGAGATGGTTACACAGTGGATGTAGATTGTATAAACGAGGAACAGAAAGCAATGTGTGAGAGCAGTAGGGCTGTTACTTAATCAAGGTAGTTCAGTGTCCAGGCTGTGCAGGCTGCAGGCGTTGGTGGTAGTGGTTTAGGTAACTCACTGTATTATGTTGATTGCAGTTTCTTTTTTAGTGGTGGGGAAGATTGTCTGCTGTCCTTCTGTTTTTCTCCTGTTTATCTCCGTATATCTCCAAAATGTCATTTCCTCATACTTTGCACTAACATACTTATCAGCTAAGATGCTTGCAGCCAAGAGGCTTGCAGTCTACATCTATACTAATTAAATATACATGCACGCATGGATACAGGCTTGAATGCTAGCAGCACACACCCTCTGAAAACTCCACCCACAACAAAAGGTTGGCTCAAGGTGTGAACAACAACAGACTACTATACCCCCACTAATACACAGTGAAATCCTGCTATAGTATCGGCTAGGAATAACTAATTAAAGATAAAGTTGGCATTACCTAGCACTGTAAAGCTCCACCCTATGTATTGTACACTGACACTGTGCTGTCCCACCTGCGCCCCCACTGTGTATACTCTGCCACTGTGCAGCTCCCCTCTGTCCCCACCCTGTCTACACTGGTTCTATGCAGCCCCACCTGTGCCCCCACCCTGTGTACACTAACACTATGCAGCCCACCTGTGCCCCCAATGACAATGTGCATCCTCCCTGTGCCCCCACACTGTGTACACTGGTACTATGCAGCCCATCTGTGCCCACTAACACAGTGCAGCACAACCTGAACATCATCAACTTGATGGGTGCCATCGTTTTTGGCAAAAAAACCCCACCACATTGGTGTACATGCATTACCTCCATAAACTATAAACTGATGCTTAATCTGAGTACATAGTTGTTGAAATTAGTTACAGTACTGTGTCATCTGCTCCTGGGATATTGATGTTAATGGTTTATTCTGATTTATTAATTGCTTATTCAAACGCCTCAGTGTTGTGTATGTGTTTGTTTTATTTAGCACCTTCTTACGTTTTTTGGTCTTGATATACATTTTATGTAATTTGGACAATTTAGACAGTGAAAGAGCTGAGGGAGGTGATGTGAGGTGGCAATTGTAGAGTATATTGGTTGAACCTCATTCTGGTTCAGTAGTTGTTGCTACTTATGCTGTAAATTACCGATTATCGGTACAGTGCTCCTGTGCAGGACCCGGAGAGTGCATGCGCAAAGGGGTCCTGCGAAGTAGAAGTAGGATGGCTGCAGATTTTCAGTGATAGAACGCAACACCTAAGATGCAGGTCAGATTACTACTGCATCAGGAGTTGTCTACTTGTAATAGACGCCTCCTGCTGCATCACCATATAGCGCTATCACTGCTGCTTCCAAGGAAATGACCGCCACTCCACCCACATCTGAATTAGGCCCCTTGTTTCCTATGTTTTACAGTATATCAGTGAGTAGAATAGTTTCTGTTAGACAGGGCTGGTAGGCGATGGATTTGATTATTGTTCTTAGACATAATGATTTTTCAGATATTTCACTACACATTTAACTGCATCCCCATAAGATAACCCACGTCTGCAGTTTGTTTTTGTTTTTTGTCACATCCATCCTGCGCTGGTAGAGAAGCTGGGGCCACTTGATTGCATTTGCCCCCCAGGCTAAAAGTTGCCAGCCAGCCCCTGAGGGTTATAGTCATTATAATACAGAACAGGTGGATTTACTTAATTAACCTTTTCACACCCGTATGTCACACATGCCAAGTAGATCGTGTCGTGGAATGTTATACACTTTTATGTATGTCCTATACATTTAATGTAACTAAATGTAACTAAAACCTTAAATGCAATGACTAAAGAATGAAACACATTGGAAGTAACTGATTTTATGTGATTTTAGTAACAGATGTAAAGTGCACTTTCACCAGTGAGGTATGAAGATGCTCTGCAAGCTGAGCGGATATGGAGAGAAAATAACTCTCTTCCTCCTGCACGGAGTACGGACAGCCAGGAAATTATAACAAAGCTGAAATGACAAAAAGACAAACACGAAGTGCTAGAACAATAGACAAATGTGGTGGAACTGTCTTCAAGAACACATGCAAAGTGGTAGGAAGTCTATAATATTTACATTAGTAAATGGTCATTTGATTAAACATCCTGTCAGCTCATAAATAAAGATCTATTATTATACCTCACAGGCACATTATCTGAAAGCAAAATAGCTAATATGCCTACCAAATATCAGTCTAACTATTCAACACCCACTGGGCCTTATTCAGAGGTACATGTTTGCCCTTTCTAGGGGCTAAAATGGGATTTGTGGAGGAAGTTTTCTAAATGTTTTTTTTTTTTCAGAACAGAGGAAAAAACTCAGTTTAAAAAGTTACTTATACTTTCTTGTTTCAAAGTTTTAGTGTAAATATTATAACAAGTGCAGTTGTTGCTTATTCCTCCATAGTGTAAGATCTAATAACAAGATTGAGTTATATATTCTATGCGGGAGCAATTTAAGGTGTGGGCAAGCAGGACGTGCGCCAGGGACGCTGTGGCCTAAGGGTGTGAACGCAGTCCCCCGCAGCTCACCCGCACCCTGGCTACAGCAGGCAGCATAGGCTGCATCGCACCCGCTGCAGCCAACACCATTGAGGGAGACAGTCAGATGTTAGAGGTCCCACTTGACCTCTAGTGTCTGTCTCCCTGCTCTCAAGATGCTAGAAGTCAAGTGGGACCTCTAGCGTCTGACTGTGTCCCTCAATGGTGCAGGCCGCAGTGGGCGTCCACTTAGCCCACAGCGCCTGGTGCAGTGGGGATGCGGGCGATGTGCAACTGGCAATGGGAGAAGATGCAGAAATGAAACCCTGTGGCAACAAGCATGAACCCCATGGCAATGAGCAGGAAAACCCCTGGCAATGAGTAGCAAACCCAGAGCATGAAACCGCTGACAATGAGCATGAAACCATTGGCAATGAGCAGTAAACCCCTGGCAATGTGCATGGAACCCCTGGTAATGAGCATTAGACCCCTAGCAATGAGCAGGTAATTTAAAAGTAATTAGGAGCCTTACTGTGGTTCATAATTTGTAAGGGACATTAATGTGTGCGGAGCAGAAAATAGTGTTAGGGGCATAAATGTATGTGGCATAATGCGTAATGGGCATTACTGTGTGTGGCTTAATATGTACGGGGCATTATTATAAGGAGGAAAAATGACAAATAATATGAAGGGCATAAATCAGGGCTTTTCTTCTTCCTGTTTTTGTTTTTCCTGTTTTTCCTGTGTTTTTATTTTTCTGTGTTTTTGTTTTTCTTGTGTTGTATAAGGGGCTCTACCTGAAGTAATGTGTACTACTGTTTGGTGTAATGTGACAGATGGACACTACCATGCGGAGAAATGTGAATTGGTACTATTATTTGGCCATGCCCCATCCCCATGAAGCCATGGCATTATTTTTTACTCCTGAAAGGGGGGTGGGGGGGGGGGGGGGGCACTTTTGCCCTGGGATGCCCTGATTCCATGCAGGGGCAAACACAGGATTTTTATGGGGGGTTTCCGTGTGTGTGTGTGTGTGTGTATATACCACTCCAACATATGCCAGAACTCCAATAATGGTGTATTTCAGCATGTCCTGACGCCTGTTATCACTTCCATATCTTTCCAAATGAATAGCCCTCAGGGACCACATGTGCAGGTAATAGACATGTATAACCCTGATGAAGAGGCAGTAAACCTTGAAACGTTGGTGAAATACACATCTTTTACCAGGGTGATATGGGTGATACTGAAGAGGTGTGACCAAATCTGGGAGGCTTGGCAAGCCTGTTCTGTAAAATTAAATAAAAATAAGTGATGCGAAGGGAAACATTGGTCCCCCTCAACAATTTGCCCAGGGCACAGTTAATAAGTGCCTGCTCTCAGGGCCGAACTGGCCCACAGGGTTACACTCCTCTGGGGATCAGGTTCCAGACTGTGCACTTAAATTACACATGTTACATTATACTGAACGGGACTAAAGTGTATTTTCTGCAGTGCATTGCTCTTATAAATCTGGTACGTTAACATGCATGGAATATATTTATCAAGCGACCCAGACCATGCATGTTTGTAGGGTCAGCCAGGCCTCTTACCAGACTTCATCTTCCCCTGCAGGCTGGTTGCGGGGATTCTGGGAGATTTAGTTTTAGCGCCACTCCGCCATACACTCTGCAGAATCATGGAACATCCTACCGACCTGAAAGCTCCAGGTTGAGACTACTGCTTCTGGGCAGTAAGGACCCGGTGGCTGAGGGTTCTTCCCTACTTAGCCCTCAATGATTTCCCAGAAACTCCTCCCTCATCAGGCCTGACCAAGCCATTGCAGTAGCCCAGGGAACCCACAATCCTGCCTTGCAGCTGACAGCTCAGGGATCACCCAATCCTACTCTGCAGCTAGTAGCCTGGGGGACCACCTGATCAGGGTTGGATCTCAGGTGGTCCAGCCAGGTCCCAGGTGATAAATCCAGGACTCCAGTTGTATTAAATAGTTAAAGCACTATGGATGATGGTGAACCATAGTGGCCTACCCCCCCCCCCCCGCAGCCCCCGTTTCAGCCATAAATCTCCTGCTGATCACCAGCTTCATAGGTCAAATCTCCCGGATTCTGCCACAGGTGAAACTAAGGAGTTTCTTTGCAAGAACAGAGATTTGCTGTAGCTGCTCAGCAGTCACTGCTGACGACTCTCATTATCCCCCTTGTGTAACTCCTGACAAGTGAGAGACAGCAGCACATGATCTGTGGGTTACAGGGTATTTGCTGTGCTGGTGTGCACTCATTCATAGTGTGCTGCTGTTGTGCATTGTTGTTAGTAATATTTCTGTAGTTAAATACATTTGTTTAATTAGAGTATCTGGTGTCTTTAATGATTTGGTTCATCCTGTAACAGTATAGAAAACAGCACATAAAATAAAGATGGGTAGCGTCTACAAGATGCAGACGTCCAATGGTTACAATAAAATAACATTCAATGCACCAAAATCATAATTTCTCTAACGTCCTAAGTGGATGCTGGGACTCCGTAAGGACCATGGGGGAATAGCGGCTCCGCAGGAGACAGGGCACAAAATAAAAGCTTGAGTATCAGGTGGTGTGCACTGGCTCCTCCCCCTATGACCCTCCTCCAAGCCAGTTAGATTTTTGTGCCCGGCCGAGAAGGGTGCAATCTAGGTGGCTCTCCTGAGCTGCTTAGAATAAAAGTTTAGTTAGGTTTTTTTATTTTCAGTGAGTCCTGCTGGCAACAGGCTCACTGCACCGTGGGACTAAGGGGAGAAGAAGCGAACTCACCTGCGTGCAGAGTGGATTGGGCTTCTTGGCTACTGGACATTAGCTCCAGAGGGACGATCACAGGTTCAGCCTGGATGGGTCACCGGAGCCGCGCCGCCGTCCCCCTTACAGAGCCAGAAGAGACGAAGAGGTCCGGTGAAAGCGGCGGCAGAAGACATCCTGTCTTCAAACTAAGGTAGCGCACAGCACCGCAGCTGTGCGCCATTGCTCTCAGCACACTTCACACTCCGGTCACTGAGGGTGCAGGGCGCTGGGGGGGGAGCGCCCTGAGACGCAATATAATCAGACACCTTAGCTGGCTAAAGGAATACATCACATATAGCTCCAGGGCTATATGGATGTATTTTTTCCCCTGCCATTTTACACAGAAAAAGCGGGAGATGAGGACGTCGTGAAGGGGCGGGGCCTATCTCCTCAGCACACTGGCGCCATTTTTCCCTCACAGCTCCGCTGGAAGGACGGCTCCCTGACTCTCCCCTGCAGTCCTGCTTCTGATTCAGGGTAAAAAAGAGAAGGGGGGGCATTTTGGCAGCAGATTATAACAAAACAGCAGCTATAAGGGTTTAACACTTATATAAGGTTATCCCTGTATATATATATAGCGCTGGGTGTGTGCTGGCAGACTCTCCCTCTGTCTCTCCAAAGGGCTAAGTGGGGTCCTGTCCTCTATCAGAGCATTCCCGGTGTGTGTGCTGTGTGTCGGTACGCGTGTGTCGACATGTATGAGGAGGAAAATGAGGTGGAGGCGGAGCAGTTGCCTGTGTTAGTGATGTCACCCCCTAGGGAGTCGACACCTGACTGGATGATTGTGTTTAAGCAATTAAGTGATAATGTCAGCAATTTACAAAAAACTGTTGACGACATGAGAAAGCCGGCAAATCAATTAGTGCCTGTTCAGGCGTCTCAGACACCCTCAGGGGCCCTAAAACGGCCGCTACCTCAGTGGGTCGACACGGATCCAGATACAGATACTGAGTCTAGTGTCGACGGTGACGAGACAAACGTAATGTCCAGTAGGGCCACACGTTACATGATCACGGCAATGAAAGAGGCATTGAACCTTTCTGACACTACAAGTACCACAAAGGCGGGTATTATGTGGGGTGTGAAAAAACTGCCAATAGTTTTTCCTGAGTCAGATGAGATAAATGAGGTGTGTGATAAAGCGTGGGTTTCCCCCGATAAAAAACAGCTAATTTCTAATAAATTATTAGCACTATACCCTTTCCCGCCAGAGGTTAGGGCGCGGTGGGAAACACCCCCTAGGGTAGATAAGGCGCTCACACGTTTATCTAAACAAGTAGCGTTACCGTCCCCTGATACGGCCACCCTCAAAGAACCAGCTGATAGGAGGCTGGAAAATATCCTGAAAAGTATATACACACATACTGGTGTTATACTGCGACCAGCAATCGCATCAGCCTGGATGTGCAGTGCTGGAGTCGCATGGGCGGATTCCCTGACTGAGAATATTGATACCCTGGATAGGGACAATATTTTGTTAACTATAGAACATTTAAAGGATGCATTGCTATATATGCGTGATGCGCAGAGGGATATTTGTACCCTGGCATCAAGAGTAAGCGCAATGTCCATCTCTTCCAGAAGAGCATTATGGACCCGACAGTGGTCAGGGGACGCAGATTCCAAACGGCACATGGAAGTATTGCCGTATAAGGGGGAGGAGTTATTTGGGGCTGGTCTAACAGACCTGGTGGCCACGGCAACGGCTGGAAAATCCACCTTTTTACCCCAGGTTACTTCACATTAGCAGAAAAAGACACAGTCTTTTCAAACTCAGTCCTTTCGTTCCCATAAGTACAAGCGAGCAAAAGGCCACTCCTTTCTGCCCAAGGGTAGAGGAAGAGGAAAAAGACTGCACCATGCAGCCGCTTCCCAGGAGCAGAAGCCCTCCCCTGCTTCTGCCAAGTCTTCAGCATGACGCTGGGGCTGTACAAGCAGATTCAGACACGGTGGGGGCCCGTCTCAAGAATTTCAACGCGCAGTGGGCTCACTCGCAAGTGGATCCCTGGATTCTACAGGTAGTATCACAGGGGTACAAACTGGAATTCGAGGCGTTTCCTCCTCATCGGTTCCTGAAGTCTGCTTTACCAAAGTCTCCCTCCGACAGGGAGGCAGTTCTGGAAGCCATTCACAAGCTGTACTCCCAGCAGGTGATAATCAAGGTACCCCTCTTACAACAGGGGAAGGGGTATTATTCCACACTATTTGTGGTACCGAAGCCGGACGGCTCGGTGAGACCAATCTTAAATCTAAAATCTTTGAACACTTACATAAAAAGGTTCAAATTCAAGATGGAGTCACTCAGAGCAGTGATAGCGAACCTGGAAGAAGGGGACTATATGGTGTCTCTGGACATAAAAGATGCTTATCTCCACGTCCCAATCTACCCTTCTCACCAAGGGTACCTCAGGTTTGTAGTACAAAACTGTCATTATCAGTTTCAGACGCTGCCGTTTGGATTGTCCACGGCGCCTCGGGTCTTTACCAAGGTAATGGCCGAAATGATGATTCTTCTACGAAGAAAAGGCATCTTAATTATCCCTTACTTGGACGATCTCCTGATAAGGGCAAGAACCAAGGAACAGTTAGAAGTCGGAGTGGCACTATCTCAGGTAGTGCTAAGTCAGCACGGATGGATTCTAAATATCCCAAAATCGCAGCTGATTCCAACGACACGTCTACTGTTCTTAGGAATGATTCTGGACACAGTCCAGAAGAAGGTGTTTCTCCCGGAGGAGAAGGCCAGGGAGTTATCCGAGCTAGTCAGGAACCTCCTAAAACCAGGACAGGTATCAGTGCATCAGTGCACAAGGGTCCTGGGAAAAATGGTGGCTTCTTACGAAGCGATTCCATTCGGAAGATTCCATGCAAGAACGTTTCAGTGGGATCTACTGGGAAAATGGTCCGGATCGCATCTTCAGATGCATCAACGGATAACCCTGTCGCCAAGGACAAGGGTGTCTCTCCTGTGGTGGCTTCAGAGTGCTCATCTACTAGAGGGCCGCAGATTTGGCATTCAGGATTGGATCCTGGTAACCACGGATGCCAGCCTCAGAGGCTGGGGAGCAGTCACACAGGGAAGGAATTTCCAGGGCTTGTGGTCAAGCATAGAAACATCTCTTCATATAAACATTCTGGAACTAAGGGCCATTTACAATGCCTTAATTCAAGCAAAACCTCTGCTTCAGGGTCAGGCGGTGTTGATCCAATCGGACAACATCACGTCAGTCGCCCACGTAAACAGACAGGGCGGCACGAGAAGCAGGAGGGCAATGGCAGAAACTGCAAGGATTCTTCGCTGGGCGGAGAATCATGTGATAGCACTGTCAGCAGTGTTCATTCCGGGAGTGGACAACTGGGAAGCAGACTTCTTCAGCAGACACGACCTTCACCCGGGAGAGTGGGGACTTCACCCAGAAGTCTTCCACCAAATTGTAAACCGTTGGGAAAAACCAAAGGTGGACATGATGGCGTCACGTCTAAACAAAAAACTGGACAGATATTGCGCCAGGTCAAGGGACCCTCAGGCAATAGCAGTGGACGCTCTGGTAACGCCGTGGGTGTACCAGTCAGTGTATGTGTTCCCTCCTCTGCCCCTCATACCAAAAGTATTGAGAATCATAAGAAGGAGAGGAGTAAGAACTATACTCGTGGTTCCGGATTGGCCAAGAAGGTCTTGGTACCCGGAACTTCAAGAGATGCTCACGGACGAACCGTGGCCTCTACCTCTAAGAAAGGACCTGCTACTGCAGGGGCCTTGTCTGTTCCAAGACTTACCGCGGCTGCGTTTGACGGCATGGCGGTTGAACGCCGGATCCTGAAGGACAAGGGCATTCCAGAAGAAGTAATCCCTACTCTGGTAAAAGCCAGAAAGGAAGTAACCGCAAAACATCATCACCGCATTTGGCGTAAATATGTGGCGTGGTGTGAGGCCAAGAAGGCCCCTACAGAGGAATTTCAACTGGGTCGATTCTTACATTTCCTGCAAACAGGACTGTCTGTGGGCCTAAAATTAGGGTCCATTAAGGTTCAAATTTCGGCCTTGTCGATATTCTTCCAGAAAGAACTGGCTTCAGTACCTGAAGTTCAGACATTTGTGAAAGGGGTGCTGCACATACAGCCTCCTTTTGTGCCTCCAGTGGCACCTTGGGATCTCAATGTTGTGTTGAGATTTCTAAAATCACATTGGTTTGAACCATTGTCTACGGTAGATTTAAAATATCTCACGTGGAAGGTGTCGATGCTGTTGGCCTTGGCGTCAGCCAGGCGTGTGTCAGAATTGGCGGCTTTATCATGTAAAAGCCCTTACCTAATTTTTCATTCTGACAGGGCGGAATTGAGGACTCGTCCTCAATTTCTACCTAAGGTGGTTTCTGCATTTCACATGAACCAGCCTATTGTGGTACCTGCGGCTAATAGGGACTTAGAGGACTCTAAGTTGCTGGACGTTGTCAGGGCCTTGAAAATATATATTTCCAGGACGGCTGGAGTCAGGAAATCTGACTCGCTGTTTATCCTGTATGCACCCAACAAGCTGGGTGCTCCTGCTTCAAAGCAGACAATTGCTCGTTGGATTTGTAGTACAATTCAGCTTGCACATTCCGTAGCAGGATTGCCACAGCCAAAATCGGTAAAAGCCCATTCCACAAGGAAAGTGGGCTCATCTTGGGCGGCTGCCCGAGGGGTCTCGGCTTTACAACTTTGCCGAGCAGCTACTTGGTCAGGGGCAAACACGTTTGCAAAATTCTACAGATTTGATACCCTGGCTGAGGAGGACCTGGAGTTCTCTCACTCGGTGCTGCAGAGTCATCCGCACTCTCCCGCCCGTTTGGGAGCTTTGGTATAATCCCCATGGTCCTTACGGAGTCCCAGCATCCACTTAGGACGTTAGAGAAAATAAGATTTTACTTACCGATAAATCTATTTCTCGTAGTCCGTAGTGGATGCTGGGCGCCCATCCCTAGTGCGGATTGTCTGCAATACTTGTATATAGTTATTGTTACAAAAAAATTCGGGTTATTATTGTTGAGCCATCTTTTCAGAGGCTCCTTTGCATTTATCATACTGTTAACTGGGTTCAGATCACGAGTTGTACGGTGTGATTGGTGTGGCTGGTATGAGTCTTACCCGGGATTCAATATCCTTCCTTATTATGTACGCTCGTCCGGGCACAGTATCCTAACTGGCTTGGAGGAGGGTCATAGGGGGAGGAGCCAGTGCACACCACCTGATACTCAAGCTTTTATTTTGTGCCCTGTCTCCTGCGGAGCCGCTATTCCCCCATGGTCCTTACGGAGTCCCAGCATCCACTACGGACTACGAGAAATAGATTTATCGGTAAGTAAAATCTTATTTTACTTATGTTTAGTTATGAATTCACACATGTTCAAATTGCATTTAGAATTTATTGTATAGGCATCACATTTATCATGTATATTTTGCTGAGTGAGAAGAAAAGAAATATCACAGCTATATACATACATATTGCAAACAAGAAACCCCATATTGCAGACAGCAATGTTAGTATCAATAATATCCATTTATTTATTACTAGTTATTTATATAGCGCACACATATTCTGCAGTGCTTTACAGAGAATATTTTGCCATTCACATCAGACCCTGCCCCAGTGGAGCTTACAATCTATATTCCCTGCTACATGTACACACAATCACACTAGGGTTATTTTGTATTGTGAGCCAATTAACCTACCAGTATATTTTTGGATACTTGCAAAACTTCTCAAAATAAATTGTGCCTAATGTTATATACAAACATCTCATAAGAAGCATATACACACCCAATTGTGGAACTAGACACACCCTTTGGGCAGAGTATGACACAACCCCTCGGCGGCATGTAGCACATCTTACTGTAATCTCCCTGATTCTAGTTTTCAAAAGTAGGAAAGTATGATGGTGCACACTATAGTCTTCATCAGGTTCCCTGAAACTTCTGATGCTCCAAGTGCTAAACCTTCACCCACCAAACAGGATGGTAGGTAGTTCCACCACACCGCCTCAATTGATCTTTTTTTTCTAACCCCTGCTGTCATTGACGGAGCACAACTGTTCCCTTACAGCATGATAGTAAAGAGAATAGCAGTTACAAAGAAAACAGCTCATCTCTTCCTCAACCCTGAAAGTAATACGTGCGTTTCTTTCGGTCAACCACAGTAGCTCTTGTATGGGAAGCCAGGAAGCAGGACCTCTAGTTCTTCCAAATGGAGCAATTCAGGAAATAATCTACAGTATGTTACAAAACTCTATGTGGGCACTGAGAAATGTAGAAAGTAAAACTAATCGATTTCAACACAGCAGTCCTGCATTGGAGTGATGATAGAGTGTGGGCTAGATTCAAATGAATGCTGGTCTCATGCACCCATGTAAGATTAGGTTTTGCTAGATAAAACACGAATTTGAAGGGGTACAGTGAGTGCTTTAGGTTGTTGTTCCTTGTAAGAAGAGGGATATGTGGCCAAAATGACTTTACTTATACTTGGAGGAGGCAAAGATGGTGCCTGACTCATGTAATACAACAGATTTGAATACACCAAATTTTAGAATACATGTGGAAATGCTGAAATGAGTTCATGGGGTGTTCCTAATGTGGTAACAGCCAAATAGTCTGGACCTGAAGTGACAATTTTATTAAAACTTATCTCTTCAGGCAAGCTTATCAAATTTCAGAACCACTCATATAACCTCAAGATATCCTACCCAATAACAACCCCTATACAGTTCATACAGTACATAATGTTACACATTTTCCCTTCCTTCACATTCACATCCGCCTGACTTTTGGCCAACATTCCTGTGTGACTGGATCATACAGCCCAGCAAGGACCTCTGGGGAAGGAGGTAAACTGACGCGATACTCACCCTCAAAGGTTTAATAAAGATGCAGCAAACAGAAGCCCTTAAAAGTGATGCCCCATGGGGGTATCACATTAGTAACTGTTAAAAATAAGCAAATAGGTAAATTTCCAGCTGAACCAACAGTATTGGATAATAATTAAAGGACTGATGTTCTAGAGCAGTGGTTCTCAACTTGAGTCTTCTTGTACCCCCCAACGAGATAGATTTAATCATGCACAGGTGCGTTAATCTATCTTGGTCAGTAATTATCCCACCTGCTACCGCAGACAGAAAATCTCAAAACATGGGGGATTACTTCAGGGTTGAGAACACCTTTTCTAGAACAGTGCTTCTTGAAACTGGCCTTCATGGAACCCTAACAGTGCATGTTTTCCAGGTGTGTTAATTGACTTACACTATATATTACAGGTGTTACTAAATATTTCTGAGGATAACTTGAAAACACACACTGTTAGGGTTCCATGGAGGCCGAGTTTGAAAAATACTATTTTAGAGTAGAGGTACAGGTCATGTTTTGTGAATTCTTTAATCATGCAGAGGTGATCTATTTTGCTGGATCAGTAATTATCACACCTGCTTCCACAGACAGAATTTCTCAAAGCATGACCTGTTGGGAAAACTGGAGGGTTGAAGTTGATAAGCCCTGTTATGGAGGACATTTTGAACATGGCAATGTGTGTATGACATATGTATGTGACAAGTGGATAAATATGGCACTTTTGCACATAAAGAAATCTACTGACCATTATTCTGGCTCACAGCTGATGGATGGTGATGTAGTGTTGTTTTGCTTTAAGCATAAACATTTCACTTATTTTGGACATGGAAGGAATTCAATTGTGTCCATTACATTTTAGCTCTCAAAAAAAAAAAAAAAAAAAAAAGGCTTTTATTGAGATTTTTGCCTTTGGTCATTATCGGGAAATTCAATTGTAGCCAAGAAACACATGGATCCGGGATAAGTTTCCGGATTAATGTGTTTTTGCGGCCACGAACGCGAAAACAGTTCAGTTATTGGGGATTTTTTTCTCCTGCCTCCTGGGGGTTGACAAAAAATATTTCCCTGATAGTGATGGCTATTGTGGACAATTAAATAACTCCCATTGTAATTTACTACAGCTAATTGAATTTCACCTATAGGTTTTTTTTCTCAGAAATAAACAGTTAAACTGTTATAGAAGAATAAGGTTTTAGTTGTGTTTAATTTAGCATTGTCTTGTATACTCAGCTGCACTATTATATAATTACTATGTAAGTACTGTGCTCTGATTTGATATAGCACAGGCAGCATATCACACAATGCTGAGCATTAGGTTAAGTGAGCATATTAATATGATATAATTAATGATGTTCTGACAAATCCTGTCTCAGTATATGAATACTGCAATTAATGTTGTTGTTTTTTTTTACCATACTTACATAGACGCTAGTGAAATAAAAAAGCTGCCAATTATTTTTAATGATACAAGAAAAACAGACTGCTTACCTTAATGTCTGCACTTGTAGTGTGGCAATGTCTGTTTGCTCAAAGGATTCCAGTAAAAACAACACAAATACATTCTAAAGTCATTTTATTGAAAAAGAAGCCTTTTAATTGACACTTTTTAATTTGTAAGTGTAAAGAATTCTACAACATGGATTCTTACTACTGAAACTTGTTGTGGCTACAGTTTATTACATGAGAAACTGGATAAGACTAGCAGCAGTGCAAGAAGCCATATACAGCACCAAGCTATATGAGTGCGTACTGCATACCTGCCTGCTTTCTGCATGATAACTGACCAACCTGCTTGACTCCTCCAATAGACTCAAAAAAATTGTGAAACAAAACGGGTATGGGTCGTTGGATAGACACAACAGTCATTAGGTCGTCCATGGAAGGTCGACATGCATTCAGTCGACAGGGACAATAGGTCGACATGGTCATTAGGTCGACATGTACTAGGTCAAAAGGTCGACATGAGGTTTTTGACTGTTTTTGGTGTCGTTTTCTCCGTTAAGTGACGGGGGACGCAAATTAGTGCACCGTGTCCCCTCACATGGCTCACCATGCTTCGGGCAAGGTGCCTCGCTTCGCTCGGCACAGATTACTGTTCCAATCGTAGTCCATATGGATCGTTAATGATGAAAAAATGCAAAAAATTAAGAAAAAAATGTGAAAAACTCGTCGACCTTTTGACCTGTCGACTTAACGGCCTTGTCGACCTAATGCATGTCGACCTTATGGCATTGTGTCGACCTAACTACCGTAACCCAACAAAACTATGCAAGCAGCCTCATAGCAGATAGGTCCGATATACTGTGAATGCAGAAAACACTGTGAATTACAATGGAAATTGTACAAGTCACATTGCCAAAGAAATTAAAATAAATAATAGTAGTTTCCCAGCTGAGTGGTAGCCGGATAAGTGGCTTTATACTACAGACGTTCCTAAACTGGAATGAGCTGAATGTTATTTGCTGAAAAACCACACTGCAATAAACGCACATGCTTGTGTGTTGCCAAACTACTTCACAGAGCTATTATTGTCCTAGGTATAGAAGATTGATTCAGTGATTATGGGCCTGATTCAGAGGTGGATGCAATGCTGATATTTTCACATATATGATCAATGTTTTTTCTACTGCCTATATGTCTGAGTTGCACTGTGTATGTGCAGCGATCGTTGTGTGGCTTAGGACACAGAGTGAATGACAGGCACTGGCCGTTAGTAGGCGGTAACAACAAAAAGCAGGCGTCACGGCCCGCGACTGCGTCCTTGTTACAGCTGTACAGGTTACCAGATGCTTATTTGCGACATTCTCCAAGAGCATAGGGTTGCTCGGAGCTTTGATGGTGCGTCTTTGTACACAAGCGGCGGATTTAAAAAGCCTGTGGTTGGAGTCTCTTTGCAAAAGACTGTGATATTTGCCTATCATATAAATCCTATTTGCATATTATACAAAGATGCAGAAGTGACGGGCTCTGCTGTCATCTCTGAATCAGGACCTATACAATTAGCACACCTCTGTGATGTTTACGCCTCTTAAAAACTTAATTCAGACTTGATCGCTGTTGTGCTAAATCGCACAGCGGCCGATTATCGAACAACTGCGCATGCATACGAATCGTAATGGGCAGGCGCGAGGCCAAACTGCAAAAAAATCCTGCTTTTTTATCACTAGGTGAACGCAGGCTGATTTGACAGGAAGCGGACGTTTGGGGGTGGTAACTGCCCGTTTTCTGGGAGTTCGAACAGCCTGTTTCTTTCGCACTGTAGGAATAAGTCCTGGACTACGCATAGACTGGAAAAATTATTAGATGGTGAGTGAGTTGCGAACAGATTTGCAGCTTACCGGCATTTACAAAGCTTTTCGCACGGCGTATGCAGACTTGGACTGGGCAATATTTCACTCTGTCTGGGCGGTGACTATCCAATCGCAAACCTCTGCAAATTTACAGAGGTGCGATCAAGTCTGAATTAGGTCCGAAGATCATTGCTGCCCATTCTTAAAAGCCCTACAATCTGGGCATTTTCTGCAGAGTTGCCCGACGGGGGACCTGGCGGAGTGGTGGGAGTGACGGGGAAGTGAAGTTTCTTCACTCTCCCTATCATCCAGCCCCATAGCCCTGCATGCTAATATGGACGAGATTGTCCATATTGGCATGCATGTATCAACGATCCGGTGCCAACGATGAACGAACGCGGGGCTGCGCATCGTTCATCGTTGGTGCATACACACTGAAAGATATGAACGATATCTTGTTCATTAATACACGAGATCATTCATATCTTTCAGTGTAATCGCTAAGTGTGTAGGGCCCATTACATCTTTATAGAGACCTCTGCTTCTTCACAATCTTGAAACCCTGTTCTATAGAGCATTAAATGAAACCATCTATTTGTCCTGCTGAACAGAAGGAAGTCTTAGCAGTTGCCGTTAGGTAGAGACGTAATTTGAAGTCACAGCAGGTGACATATTTTTCTAAGAACTGTAAATACTGGAATATTACAGATTTTGTGCATATTGCATACAGAACATGATAGCTCCATTAATCAGTAGAATGTTTTAATAGCAGTTTTCCCAAAAGGTAGAATACGTGTTTTTTTAAAATATTTTTGTTGATAATGAAACGGTCCATTTATTTAGGAATGTGGCACTGTTATATACCTGAATAAAATCATCACATGAAACAGACTGTATTAAAGCCACATGTTAATTATATGTCTAAATATAAGGAACTGTACACTCCTGCACACATCTATATTTAAAAAAAAAAAGAATATTTCAAGGTGCTACTTTGCAATTATCAGTATGTATAGCCCAGTGCTACAAGCTGAAGTTCATTTTAACCCTAAGTGTGTTAGAGCTGCCAAACACTCACAACATCCAATACACCCAGCTATGCCCAACCAGTATTATTATTATTATTATTATAGCAGATTTGCAAGGCCACAGAATGCTCCACAGCGCTGGACAGTAGGAAAGAACAAGACAGACATAAAACAGGGACATACTACCTAACCAAAATAAATGCAGACAAGAAAATAAATAGTATGGTCCCACCTCATGAGAAAGCAGACCTTATAACTGGAAGAGGCTTAAACAAGAGGAGTCAGTATGGGAATGGATAAGTTGTGAGGGTTCATAGCAGGTGACAAAAGGGTACGATGTAATAAATAGGCTGTAAGAGTCTGATCAGGCATGGTAGAGACGTCCATAAGTCAGTAGCAGCAGGGGAGAAGTCATGCAGGTGGAAGTGGTTACCAGAGACAAAGTGCAGATCAGATGCAGATCTTTTGGCCTAGACTTGTTTCTGCTTACCAATGACAAAACAAATCAGCTATATTTTAAAAGTATTTTTAATTAAACTTGAATGCAAATCATATGTGACTGGAAGGCTTCTTCTAAAATTCCCAATATTTTGTAACAATAAGGAACTGCCATTTTCAGGTTGGCTAAGATATCAAGTGGGCCCAGTTACTAGAGAGGGGGCATAGTTACGCCACATCTGAGGGGTGAGGGTGCATTTCTACACCTTTATGACTGTCCCGGGCTCCCACCAGAATCCCCAGATGAACCCAGGCAATCAATACCCACCCAACCCCCTCCCTGCCCCCTGCCATTTTGTACAATTGTTATAAATAAAGAAAATGCTCCAGCTGTAATTTAGCATCATGAATTTTCTGCATGCTGGCATGTGGGGCAGAAGCCCTAGTTTCTGGGTTTGTCTCAACGATCGTTTACAGACAGAGGGGCACTGACTGTTGTCCGTCTGCTAATGTCTTGTTCAATCCGTGTATGAAGAGATTTGCGGAGTGGCTTAAATCTATCCCCAGATGGCAATAAAATAAATAAGGAGAGTGCTCATATTTTAAATATGACCACAAAAATGTTTTTTTTTACATTTATATTCCCCATATGATAACTAACAATTTTTCCAGCAGCATTGTAACAACAACGTAAATAACAGAAATTTACGGTAAGAGGGAATAAAAAATAATAAAAAATGCTATCTAACATAAAAAAGTAGTGAAAGCAGGGAACATTAGCGCTCATACGGCTATATGGTCATGCCTAATCAATGGGGTCATTCCGAGTTGTTCACTCACTAGCTGCTTTTAGCAGCATTGCACACGCTAAGCCGCCACCCTCTGGGAGTGTATCTTAGCTTAGCAGAATTGCGAACGAAAGAGTAGCAGAATTGCGAATAGAAATTCCTTAGCAGTTTCTGAGTAGCTCGAGAGCTACTCACAAATAGCGATCAGTTCAGTCAGTTTCGTTGCTGGTTTGACGTCACACACACGCCCAGCGTTCGGCCAGCCACTCCCCCGTTTCTCCAGACACTCCTGCGTTTTTCCGCCCACTCCCAGAAAACGTCCAGTTTCCGCCCAGAAACCCCCACTTCCTGTCAATCACACTACGATCAGCAGAACAATGAAAAAACTTCATTACGCCGTGAGTAAAATACCAAACTTTTGTGCTAATTTACTTGGCGCAGGCGCCCTGCGTACATTGCGCATGCGCAGTTTGCGACTAATCGCTTCGTAGCGAAAAAAAAATAACAGCGAACAACTCGGAATGACCCCCAATATACACTAGTTTATATACCCAAATCATAAGTGAATGAATTGTGTGAAATTACTTAAATATTGATTGTTTACCTGTAAATCAGTAAAAAAACAACGTGGGCATCATTACCTTGTAGCAACTGCTTTACATGAATTACAAAAAAAAGTGTGGCATTTACTTTAGCATAGAACACACTCAAAACTAATCTACTGAACTAATATTATCTAATCCTAAATTGTGTATTTTACCCGGCATCCTAAAAGAATGTAGTTGTATTTTTAAATATGAACTGTTGATTTTTTCCAGTATATACATTATGCCATATGGTGCATAGCCCAAATGCAGCATATAAAGCATTTTCTGAAGCCAGCTATTAAGGATGTAATTAGAATTTGTTGTCATTTATACATCTGTCAGCCACTGCCCACTTTGAATGCCATTACTTAATGTTATACATATGGACATTTAATCTCAGATGTCAAATCCATTGTAGAGTATGTACTTTACATTGCAAAAGCACAGCACAGAGATCAGAGGGTCCATAGACACTAGCAATTAGTAAGATTGCAGTATATTAAGCAAGTTTATTATTATTACATGTACCATTTTTCATAATGCCCATGTATACAGACCACCTCATGTCTGTCCTGTCTGATTAAACCAAACACACGTGACATGAACAGCAAATACACGTGGAATGTAAGGTAGGATAAGTTAAGCAACGCAACCCTGGATATGAGGAAATCCTTACTTCATAAAGAGTTACAATAGTCTGGCAACTGTGGAACCTCCCTTCACACACATACTAAGATTCCATATTAGTACTGTTCAATGTAAGTGTCCATTATACTGCTCGGCGGATGTTGGTACTTCACATGCTACATAATATTACACCGGCAAAGTAGTCATTGGCATTCTGTAGTAGCAGGGGGTCACTACTAAAGGGGAAAATTTATCAAAGTTTGGAGAGTAATAAAATGGAGGGACATAAAGTGCCAACCAATCAGCTCCTGTACAAAGCCTATAAACTGGCAGATAGGAGCTGATTCATTGGTACTTTATGTCTCTCCACTTTATCTCTCTCCAAGTTTTACTAAGTTTCCCCTGTGTCCCTTAAGAGTCAATGTGCTATATACACGTCCATCTTAAATAACATGATCAGTGATAAGATTCCCTATAATTCTCATTTGAGGGCAATATAACAAAGCTCTTTTTTGATGTATCTTATACAATGGACATCGATTCCTCGAGAAGCAACAGAATGTACCATAGATACATTCATTGCAAGGAACCAAATTGTTACAGGAGAAGTTATTAGTATAATAATGTATAAAACCTTTCCATATTTCCTCAGCTAGTGGAAGAGGCTGAGGTTCCAAACTAAAGTAACTCTGCTCGGGGTTGGCATTTTCTTCCGCTAAACCTCCTTCCTGCAGACTTAACTCTACATTACATGTTAATCACTTTTTGGTAGCTGCTATACAGCCAAACCACCCATTGCACAGATCCCTCTGTATAAGAGCTGACCACCCGACCTGCTTCTCGTCTACACATTTCATATCCCCAAACGTAAAACACAGACCCATCAGTAGATATCTGCTGGGGAATTATGTCTTCACTGGTTTACCCTGGACAATCCAGTGATGGGTTTAAACTTACACACCGCTCTACCTTTAAAGTCTGTCAACATATTCATAGTTCATCTTGTACATTAATATTAGAGGATGAACAATCAGTACATATTAGCCAGTCTTTCACCAACAATGGGCTAAATCTGACTTTTACATTTGTTGCCAAATCTTCCAAGTTTAACAAGCGTAAAATGTTTGATATTCTATGTACAACAGAGAAAGAAATAAACAGATAACAATACAAGACATACATTATTCACTTGAAAGATACTGGTTAAACCAGTACCCATGCCTTATTCTTCTCTCTCAGTTATGGTCAGGAAATGTTCAATGATGTTAGTTTACAAGGATCCAAACTTTTTAGGCTATAGATCGCCTCATGTTTGTAAGGCCAGTCCGGTTGGTAATTTTAAAATCTGTAACTGGATTAAAGATTATCTGTGTATATAATACAGGGGCTTGTTTCCTCGCAGAGTTCCAGTTGCACACTGGAAGCAAACCATTTCTTGACACCCCCGCAGTTGTAATTGAGCGTCGTTCTGTAAATGTTCTTGGCATGTTTAGGGAAAATGATGGTGGTGCTTTGAAACCTCAGGGGCTTGTTGCGAGGCTCGAAAACTAGCTGAGATTTGAAATTCCTCCATGTGCAGTTTGGAGTGGAGATGATTGTTTCGCTGAAAGAAGTGACTGTAGGAATTGGGGCATAGAACACATGATCTCGATAATGCTTCTCTGAATCGTATTTGATTTCAGAATTGCACCTGGAAATAGAAGTTTAATTAATTTAAATTGTAAAAAGATATAAATATTACAATGATTAGTGGATGTTTTCGCTTGTTCATGATAGCTCTGGAAATTCAAGGGTCTAAAATATACAGTGCTGAATATATAAAATATTACACATATTATACAGCTAAAAAATTTTCAACATTTGGTCACTTTACCATGTATTTTGTACAGCAACATATCCAATAATGTACAGCATTGTTTTATGTGAATGCTAGACAGTACTGTATCCATTAGCCCAGGCATAGGTAACCCTTGGAACTAAGGGGGTAATTCAGACCTGATCGTAGCAGCAAATTTGTTAGCAGTTGGCAAAACCATGGGGGTAATTCCAAGTTGATCGCAGCAGGATTTTTGTTAGCAATTGGGCAAAACCATGTGCACTGCAGGGGAGGCAGATATAACATGTTCAGAGAGAGTTAGATTTGGGTGGGGTGTGTTCAATCTGCAATCTAATTTGCAGTGTAAAAATAAAGCAGCCAGTATTTACTAGAGATGAGCGGGTTCGGTTCCTCGGAATCCGAACCCGCCCGAACTTCAGGTTTTTTTACACGGGGCCGAGCGACTCGGATCTTCCCGCCTTGCTCGGTTAACCCGAGCGCGCCCGAACGTCATCATCCCGCTGTCGGATTCTCGCGAGGCTCGGATTCTATCGCGAGACTCGGATTCTATATAAGGAGCCGCGCGTCGCCGCCATTTTCACACGTGCATTGAGATTGATAGGGAGAGGACGTGGCTGGCGTCCTCTCCGTTTAGAGTGACTAGAGTACTAGAGAGAGACACAAATTTTGGGGAGCATATAGGAGGAGTACTACTTGCTGCTGATAGTGTGACCAGTGACCAGTGTCACCAGTTTAATTAATCCGTTCTCTGCCTGAAAAAAAACGATACACACTGCACAGTGTGACACAGTCACACATACCATATCTGTGCTCAGCCCAGTGTGCTGCATCATATACTGTATATCATTATCTGACTGCTGAGTGCTCACTGCTCACACAGCTTAATTGTGGGGGAGACTGGGGAGCAGTTATAGCAGGAGTACATTTAAGTACAGTGCACACTTTTGCTGCCAGAGTGCCACTGCCAGTGTGACTGACCAGTGACCACTGACCACCAGTATTGTGATTGTCTGCTGACCACCAGTATATTGTGATTGTCTGCCTGAAAAAGTTAAACACTCGTCGCGTGGTGTTTTTATAAACGCATTCTGCAGACAGTGTCCAGCAGGTCCGTCATTACATAATATATACCTGTCCGGCTGCAGTACTAGTGTGATATATATATATATTTTAATTTTATCTCATTATCATCCAGTCTATATTAGCAGCAGACACAGTACGGTAGTCCACGGCTGTAGCTACCTCTGTGTCGGCAGTCGCTCGTCCATCCATAATTGTATACCACCTACCCGTGTTTTTTTTTTTTCTATCTTCTTGATACTAGTAGCTTACTTTAGGAGTCTGCAGTGCTGACAGACAGTGTCCAGCAGGTCCGTCCTTACATAATATATACCTGTCCGGCTGCAGTACTAGTGTGATATATATATATATTTTAATTTTATCTCATTATCATCCAGTCTATATTAGCAGCAGACACAGTACGGTAGTCCACGGCTGTAGCTACCTCTGTGTCGGCAGTCGCTCGTCCATCCATAATTGTATACCACCTACCCGTGGTTTTTTTTTTTTCTATCTTCTTGATACTAGTAGCTTACTTTAGGAGTCTGCAGTGCTGACAGACAGTGTCCAGCAGGTCCGTCATTACATAATATATACCTGTCCGGCTGCAGTACTAGTGTGATATATAATATATATATATTTTAATTTTATCTCATTATCATCCAGTCTATATTAGCAGCAGACACAGTACGGTAGTCCACGGCTGTAGCTACCTCTGTGTCGGCAGTCGCTCGTCCATCCATAATTGTATACCACCTACCCGTGTTTTTTTTTTCTATCTTCTTGATACTAGTAGCTTACTTTAGGAGTCTGCAGTGCTGACAGACAGTGTCCAGCAGGTCCGTCATTACATAATATATACCTGTCCGGCTGCAGTACTAGTGTGATATATATTTTAATTTGATCTCATTATCATCCAGTCTATATTAGCAGCAGACACAGTACGGTAGTCCACGGCTGTAGCTACCTCTGTGTCGGCAGTCGCTCGTCCATCCATAATTGTATACCACCTACCCGTGGTTTTTTTTTTTTCTATCTTCTTGATACTAGTAGCTTACTTTAGGAGTCTGCAGTGCTGACAGACAGTGTCCAGCAGGTCCGTCATTACATAATATATACCTGTCCGGCTGCAGTACTAGTGTGATATATATATATTTTAATTTTATCTCATTATCATCCAGTCAATATTAGCAGCAGACACAGTACGGTAGTCCACGGCTGTAGCTACCTCTGTGTCGGCAGTCGCTCGTCCATCCATAATTGTATACCACCTACCCGTGGTTTTTTTTTTCTATCTTCTTGATACTAGTAGCTTACTTTAGGAGTCTGCAGTGCTGACAGACAGTGTCCAGCAGGTCCGTCATTACATAATATATACCTGTCCGGCTGCAGTACTAGTGTGATATATATATATATATTTTAATTTTATCTCATTATCATCCAGTCTATATTAGCAGCAGACACAGTACGGTAGTCCACGGCTGTAGCTACCTCTGTGTCGGCAGTCGCTCGTCCATCCATAAGTATACTAGTATCCATCCATCTCCATTGTTTACCTGAGGTGCCTTTTAGTTGTGCCTATTAAAATATGGAGAACAAAAATGTTGAGGTTCCAAAATTAGGGAAAGATCAAGATCCACTTCCACCTCGTGCTGAAGCTGCTGCCACTAGTCATGGCCGAGACGATGAAATGCCAGCAACGTCGTCTGCCAAGGCCGATGCCCAATGTCATAGTACAGAGCATGTAAAATCCAAAACACCAAATATCAGTAAAAAAAGGACTCAAAAATCTAAAATAAAATTGTCGGAGGAGAAGCGTAAACTTGCCAGTTTGGATTCTGATGGTGAGGTGGTTTGTTTAAGTCAGGCACCCGGGGAGACACCTGTTGTCCGTGGGAGGAATATGGCCATTGACATGCCTGGTGAAAATACCAAAAAAATCAGCTCTTCGGTGTGGAAGTATTTCAACAGAAATGCGGACAACATTTGTCAAGCCGTGTGTTGCCTTTGTCAAGCTGTAATAAGTAGGGGTAAGGACATTAACCACCTCGGAACATCCTCCCTTATACGTCACCTGCAGCGCATTCATAATAAGTCAGTGACAAGTTCAAAAACTTTGGGCGACAGCGGAAGCAGTCCACTGACCAGTAAATCCCTTCCTCTTGTAACCAAGCTCACGCAAACCACCCCACCAACTCCCTCAGTGTCAATTTCCTCCTTCCCCAGGAATGCCAATAGTCCTGCAGGCCATGTCACTGGCAATTCTGACGAGTCCTCTCCTGCCTGGGATTCCTCCGATGCATCCTTGCGTGTAACGCCTACTGCTGCTGGCGCTGCTGTTGTTGCTGCTGGGAGTCGATGGTCATCCCAGAGGGGAAGTCGGAAGACCACTTGTACTACTTCCAGTAAGCAATTGACTGTCCAACAGTCCTTTGCGAGGAAGATGAAATATCACAGCAGTCATCCTGTTGCAAAGCGGATAACTGAGGCCTTGACAACTATGTTGGTGTTAGACGTGCGTCCGGTATCCGCCGTTAGTTCACAGGGAACTAGTCAATTTCTTGAGGTAGTGTGCCCCCGTTACCAAATACCATCTAGGTTCCACTTCTCTAGGCAGGCGATACCGAGAATGTACACGGACGTCAGAAAAAGACTCACCAGTGTCCTAAAAAATGCAGTTGTACCCAATGTCCACTTAACCACGGACATGTGGACAAGTGGAGCAGGGCAGGGTCAGGACTATATGACTGTGACAGCCCACTGGGTAGATGTATGGACTCCCGCCGCAAGAACAGCAGCGGCGGCACCAGTAGCAGCATCTCGCAAATGCCAACTCTTTCCTAGGCAGGCTACGCTTTGTATCACCGGTTTCCAGAATACGCACACAGCTGAAAACCTCTTACGGCAACTGAGGAAGATCATCGCGGAATGGCTTACCCCAATTGGACTCTCCTGTGGATTTGTGGCATCGAACAACGCCAGCAATATTGTGTGTGCATTAAATATGGGCAAATTCCAGCACGTCCCATGTTTTGCACATACCTTGAATTTGGTGGTGCAGAATTATTTAAAAAACGAGAGGGGCGTGCAAGAGATGCTGTCGGTGGCCAGAAGAATTGCGGGACACTTTCGGCGTACAGGCACCACGTACAGAAGACTGGAGCACCACCAAAAACGCCTGAACCTGCCCTGCCATCATCTGAAGCAAGAAGTGGTAACGAGGTGGAATTCAACCCTATATATGCTTCAGAGGTTGGAGGAGCAGCAAAAGGCCATTCAAGCCTATACAATTGAGCACGATATAGGAGGTGGAATGCACCTGTCTCAAGCGCAGTGGAGAATGATTTCAATGTTGTGCAAGGTTCTGCTGCCCTTTGAACTTGCCACACGTGAAGTCAGTTCAGACACTGCCAGCCTGAGTCAGGTCATTCCCCTCATCAGGCTTTTGCAGAAGAAGCTGGAGACATTGAAGGAGGAGCTAACACGGAGCGATTCCGCTAGGCATGTGGGACTTGTGGATGGAGCCCTTAATTCGCTTAACAAGGATTCACGGGTGGTCAATCTGTTGAAATCAGAGCACTACATTTTGGCCACCGTGCTCGATCCTAGATTTAAAACCTACCTTGGATCTCTCTTTCCGGCACACACAAGTCTGCTGGGGTTCAAAGACCTGCTGGTGAGAAAATTGTCAAGTCAAGCGGAACGTGACCTGTCAACATCTCCTCCTTCACATTCTCCCGCAACTGGGGGTGCGAGGAAAAGGCTCAGAATTCCGAGCCCACCCGCTGGCGGTGATGCAGGGCAGTCTGGAGCGACTGCTGATGCTGACATCTGGTCCGGACCGAAGGACCTGCCAACGATTACGGATACGGACATGTCGTCTACTGGCACTGCATATGATTCTCTCCCCATTGAAAGAATGGTGGAGGATTATATGAGTGACCGCATCCAAGTAGGCACGTCAGACAGTCCGTACTTATACTGGCAGGAAAAAGAGGCAATTTGGAGGCCCTTGCACAAACTGGCTTTATTCTACCTAAGTTGCCCTCCCACAAGTGTGTACTCCGAAAGAGTGTTTAGTGCCGCCGCTCACCTTGTCAGCAATCGGCGTACGAGGTTACTTCCAGAAAATGTGGAGAAGATGATGTTCATTAAAATGAATTATAATCAATTCCTCCGTGGAGACATTGACCAGCAGCAATTGCCTCCACAAAGTACACAGGGAGCTGAGATGGTGGATTCCAGTGGGGACGAATTGATAATCTGTGAGGAGGGGGATGTACACGGTGATATATTGGAGGATGATGATGAGGTGGACATCTTGCCTCTGTAGAGCCAGTTTGTGCAAGGAGAGATTAATTGCTTCTTTTTTGGTGGGGGTCCAAACCAACCCGTCATTTCAGTCACAGTCGTGTGGCAGACCCTGTCACTGAAATGATGGGTTGGTTAAAGTGTGCATGTCCTGTTTATACAACATAAGGGTGGGTGGTAGGGCCCAAGGACAATTCCATCTTGCACCTCTTTTTTCTTTAATTTTTCTTTGCGTCATGTGCTGTTTGGGGAGTATTTTTTGGAAGGGCCATCCTGCGTGACACTGCAGTGCCACTCCTAGATGGGCCAGGTGTTTGTGTCGGCCACTAGGGTCGCTTATCTTACTCACACAGCTACCTCATTGCGCCTCTTTTTTTCTTTGCGTCATGTGCTGTTTGGGGAGTGTTTTTTGGAAGGGCCATCCTGCGTGACACTGCAGTGCCACTCCTAGATGGGCCAGGTGTTTGTGTCGGCCACTAGGGTCGCTTACCTTACTCACACAGCTACCTCATTGCGCCTCTTTTTTTCTTTGCGTCATGTGCTGTTTGGGGAGTGTTTTTTGGAAGGGCCATCCTGCGTGACACTGCAGTGCCACTCCTAGATGGGCCAGGTGTTTGTGTCGGCCACTAGGGTCGCTTACCTTACTCACACAGCTACCTCATTGCGCCTCTTTTTTTCTTTGCGTCATGTGCTGTTTGGGGAGTGTTTTTTGGAAGGGCCATCCTGCGTGACACTGCAGTGCCACTCCTAGATGGGCCAGGTGTTTGTGTCGGCCACTAGGGTCGCTTAGCTTAGTCATCCAGCGACCTCGGTGCAAATTTTAGGACTAAAAATAATATTGTGAGGTGTGAGGTGTTCAGAATAGACTGAAAATGAGTGGAAATTATGGTTTTTGAGGTTAATAATACTTTGGGATCAAAATGACCCCCAAATTCTATGATTTAAGCTGTTTTTTAGTGTTTTTTGAAAAAAACACCCGAATCCAAAACACTCCCGAATCCGACAAAAAAAATTCGGTGAGGTTTTGCCAAAACGCGGTCGAACCCAAAACACGGCCGCGGAACCGAACCCAAAACCAAAACACAAAACCCGAAAAATTTCAAGTGCACATCTCTAGTATTTACCCTGCACAGAAACAAAATAACCCACCCAAATCTAACTCTTTCTGCACGTTATATCTGCCTCCCCTGCAGTGCACATGGGCCCTCATTCCGAGTCGTTCGCTCGGTATATTTCATCGCATCGCAGTAAAATTCCGCTTAGTACGCATGCGCAATATTCGCACTGCGACTGCGCCAAGTAATTTAACAATGAAGATAGTATTTTTACTCACGGCTTTTTCTTCGCTCCGGCGATCGTAATGTGATTGACAGGAAATGGGTGTTACTGGGCGGAAACACGGCGTTTCAGGGGCGTGTGGCTGAAAACGCTACCGTTTCCGGGAAAAACGCAGGAGTGGCCGGAGAAACGGTGGGAGTGCCTGGGCGAACGCTGGGTGTGTTTGTGACGTCAACCAGGAACGACAAGCACTGAAATGATCGCACAGGCAGAGTAAGTCTGGAGCTACTCTGAAACTGCTAAGTAGTTAGTAATCGCATTATTGCGAATACATCGGTCGCAATTTTAAGAAGCTAAGATTCACTCCCAGTAGGCGGCGGCTTAGCGTGTGTAACTCTGCTAAAATCGCCTTGCGAGCGATCAACTCGGAATGAGGGCCATGGTTTTGCCCAATTGCTAAAAAAAATCCTGCTGCGATCAACTTGGAATTACCCCCTATGTGCACTGCAGGGGGGCAGATATAACATTTGCAGAGAGAGTTAGATTTGGGTGGGCTATTTTGTTTCTGTGCAGAGTAAATACTGCATGCTTTATTTTTACACTGCAATTTAGATTTCAGTTTGAACCCCACCCAAATCTAACTCTCTCTGCACATGTTATATCTGCCCCCCCCCCTCCCCCTTCCCTGCAGTGCACATGGTTTTGCCCAACTGCTAACAAATTTGCTGCTACGATCAGGTCTGAATTATCCCCTAAGGCCTAAATGTATTAAAAAGTAATAGAGTGGAGACGGATAAAGAGTGATAAATGAACAGCCAATCAGCTTACTACCTGCCATGTAACAGGCTATATTAAAAAAATGACAGGAGCTGATTGATTGGTACTTTATTACTTTTTAAGGCTTAATACATTTGGGCCTAAGGGCTCTAACCATGAAGCAGTGAAAAGAGTGGAGAAGTGAGCCAGTGGAGAAGTTGCCCATGGCAACCAATCAGCTGCTACATATAATTTTATAGCATGCACTTGACAAATGTTACTTAAAAGCTGATTTGTTGCCAACTTACCAATTTACTCACTGGAACAGTCTCTAGTATATATATATATATATATATATATATATATATATATACATACACATACATACACACAGGTTGAGTATCCCATATCCAAATATTCCAAAATATGGAATATTCTGAAATACGGAATATTTTCAGTGAGAGTGAGATAGTGAAACCTTTGTTTTCTGATGGCTCAATGTACACGAACTTTGTTTAATGCACAAAGTTATTAAACATATTGTATTATAAGACCTTCAGGCTGTGTGTACAAGGTGTATATGAAACATAAATGAATTGTGTATATGTATGTACACACATTTTGTTTAATGCAAAAAGTTATTAAAAATATTGGCTAAAATTACCTTCGGGCTGTGTGTATAAGGTGTATATGAAACATAAATGCATTTTGTGCTTAGACTTGGGTCCCATCGCCATGATATCTCATTATGGTATGCAATTATTCCAAAATACGGAAAAATCCGATATCCAAAATACTTCTGGTCCCAAGCGTTTTGGATAAGGAATACTCAACCTGTGTGTGTATGTATATATATATATATATATATATATATCTATCTATCTGTGTATATATATATATATATATATATATATATATATATGCTTTACACGCTGAAAACTTGCTCTATTGAAGGAAGAAACGTATTCCTCCAGCACACTGCAATGGGCCAGCAGAAGAGTTTTGCATCCTAGATAATAATTGTAATGCAGAGATCTCAGTTACATACATTTGCAAACATAGGATGTCTCTGCTCAGGTGGTCCTACACTACATGATAATAGCAATACTTTGGGTCATACATTTGTGTATTTCTAAATTAGAAAATTAACTCACTTGGAGGCACCTCAAGCTCCTCCAGTATGGCACTACAATGCTCCAATATGCCAATAACAGAAGAAGTATTGCGGCGGTGCAGCTACCATCATGATAATTGTTAAATAGTATTCCCCATGCCTATCACTGGTGAAAGTTGTAGAATCTTACCGCTCGCGACAGCAGTGTTATCGCCTTTTGTAACCCTTAGATGTATAAGGTGAAGTGATAAAAAACACTACTGCCATCAAAAACAACCTTTCTTGCTGAAATGAGGGCTTTCCACCCTTGATAAATGGCCCCCAAGAGTTATCCATAGTTAGCAATGGACTATCGCTATGTAGTTAGAAAGGAAGTAAATAAATAAATAAATAAATAAATATATAATAAATGTATTCAAATGTGTAATTGGTTATGGTCATAAAATAAAATGTATTTATTAGAGGGAGCGCTTACTCTGGCGAAAGACTATTTAAATAAACTGTTTGGTGATACACAGCCCGACATTGACGGGTTGAGCTGCATGTCAGCTCAATACTGGTGATCGCTGGACGACGTGCGGGAGCGCACAACGTTCATCGGTCACCAATATTGCCCCCATACACACTGGACGATATAAGCCTAAAAATAATCGATAACGACATCCGTGTCGTTATCGTTTATTTTTTAGGCTGAAATCGCCTAGTGTGTATCCCACTTTAACGCTATTGCCACCTTAGGACAGTGTAGAGAACAATATGGTGCACCAAATGGCGCTAATTACAGAATGTTCACACACAAAATGAATGAATTCCTTACATCAAAGAAAGAATATATATTAAGACGGAGTTCATCTGTTCCAATCCAGTCACGGGATTTATTCAGGTGCCAAAGCCAACAGTTTGATATTATGCTTTAGGTTTCCAGCATATTTTTCTCACAACCACGGTGGATGGAAACCTTTTAAATATCCCAGAGACAAAAGCCTCTGATGAAGGACTAAGGTCCGAAAAGCTTCAGGCGTGGTGACTGACAGAATCTAGGACGATCTTTGGCCGATGCAACTTCCTGTTACTGCGGTTCAGTGTGTCCGGAGCTCTGACCTGCTTCCCCATCTAGATCTGGGAGGGTAACTGCGTGGATGTGTGGCCCCATGTCTCAAACCCACAATAGTGGTTTATATGCTGTTTTATCTCTGTTGTTTGTGAGTGCTTTTTTATTAAAATAATCTTCTTTCAAATTGCTTGGCAATACTTGCACTATGTCCTTTTGTCTCTGGGATATTTAAAAGGTTTCCATCCACCGTGGTTGTGAGAAAAATATGCTGGAAACCTAAAGCATAATATCAAACTGTTGGCTTTGGCACCTGAATAAATCCCGTGACTGGATTGGAACAGATGAACTCCGTCTTAATATATATTCTTTCTTTGATGTAAGGAATTCATTCATTTTGTGTGTGAACATTCTGTAATTAGCGCCATTTGGTGCACCATATTGTTCTCTATTTGGTTATTCTTGTGACGTGTGAGGAGTCACTTATAGGTGCACCAAGGCTGCATTTTACTATTGGCGCTGTGTACAGATTATTTCTTTTTGTACAGTATACCTTAGGACAGTGATTGTTTACCGAAAAGATTCTAAATCTCTATTTACATTTTTTTTAAACACAGTTATATATAGGTCTATCTATCTATCTATCTATCTATCTATCTATCTATCTATCTATCTAACATTTTATTAATAATAATAATAATAATAATAATTATTATTATTATTATTATTATTTTACGAAAGCGGAACTGAAAGCCAAGTCTGGGCTTCAAATCCACTCCCTGTGTGTAAGCAAGCAAATTCGGTTTATGTATATGCATATACATGCAGGACTAGCTAGCAAAGCTGGCTCCTCTTTCTGCTACCAGCCAGTTTGACTCGGAAGCTGAGTAATACTCCGATGACATTTTATTGATAAATTGCAGCAATAGAAATCCAGATTTCTAATTTACCTGATTTCCCGAACTGGTTCTGGATTGACTTCAATACTTTCCCCGAACACAACTGGGTGCATCCTTGGCCGTGCCTCTATTGCGGTGCTGTTGAGAAGGACATATGGAATCTACAGGGGGCAGGAGATATATGTTCATGTCAACTGTTATCTCTCAATAAGTATAGTCAGCCTTTTTACACTACAAGTATAATCTCTGAAATTGTGTGCCACATACAAGTTGATAATAACAAGAAACACATGGCCATTGACTTTTTCCTGTTTTTCTGGGGCGAGGCTAGTACATCCTAAAATTCTGTCATATCACAAAGTGCAATATATTCTCTCACTGGGCTTCACAGTATATAATTACTGTACATGAAACATGGAGAACAACATTATTGCATCTACTGGGTGTACAATTAATTATCGTAAAAAATTCAAACTGCGTACGTAGCTACGTACGTACGTACGTACATACATACATACATAGATTATACCCCGCAGAGGAAGCAAATGTAAAGGCAACACTTAGGATTGAAGTAGATAGTAGTAGTAATATGTGAATAACTGCTTCTACTTCCAGATGGTCTACAGGTCAGGTACATCATATTACTTCACATAATAAAGATATTAAGCAGTATGGGGGAGATGTATCAAACCTTTGAGAGAGATAAAATGAAGAAGTTGCCAATCAGCTTCTGTCATTTTATAGACTGCTAGATAAATGATAGCTGGAGGCTATGGTCAATTTCTCCACTTTCTCTCTCTCCAAAGTTTGAGACATCTCCCCTTATATCTCACACAAGATATTGTGGCACAGGGATTAGCACCTCCCAACTTTGCAGTTAGCCTAAGAAGGAAAGGAATGTGCACCACCACATCACTCACGTTCTCTTCCACTAAATGGACCCTTAATTGGGCATGCACTAGCCAGGTGTGCGCTGCAATCGTTCATACAGAGTAGCAGGGAAAGGGACATTCCTCCCCAACTGCCAGCCAGATCGGAACTAAGATGTCCCAATGTTACTTTAAAATAGTAATGTATATGCTGTGTGGTTAAAATCTCTTAAAAATGATGCAGATCTGGTCAGAAATTAAATACCTGCTTGGAGTTATAACAATTTCTTATGTGTACGTCAGCTGTGTCACCTGGGACCCATGGATTCCCACCTCCTGATTCAGCTACCCACCTCTGCTGTTATATCACCCTATAATTTATCTCTCTGCTGTAACTCCATACTTCCAAACCTCTACTACCATTAGCTGGTGCTCAAATTAACCGCTATGAATTACCACTAATCTGTATCAATATACACTGCTCAAAAAAATAAAGGGAACACTTAAACAACACAATGTAACTCCAAGTCAATCACACTTCTGTGAAATCAAACTGTCCACTTAGGAAGCAACACTGATTGACAATCAATTTCACATGCTGTTGTGCAAATGGAATAGACAACAGGTGGAAATTATAGGCAATTAGCAAGACACCCCCAATAAAGGAGTTGTTCTGCAGGTGGTGACCACAGACCACTTCTCAGCTCCTATGCTTTCTGGCTGATGTTTTGGTCACTTTTGAAAGCTGGAGGTGCTTTCACTCTACTGGTAGCATGAGACGGAGTCTACAACCCACACAAGTGGCTCAGGTAGTGCAGCTCATCCAGGATGGCACATCAATGCGAGCTGTGGCAAGAAGGTTTGCTGTGTCTGTCAGCATAGTGTCCAGAGCATGGAGGTGCTACCAGGAGACAGGCCAGTACATCAGGAGACGTGGAGGAGGCCGTAGGAGGGCAACAACCCAGCAGCAGGACCGCTACCTCCGCCTTTGTGCAAGGAGGAACAGGAGGAGCACTGCCAGAGCCCTGCAAAATGACCTCCAGCAATCCACAAATGTGCATGTGTCTACTCAAACGATCAGAAACAGACTCCATGAGGGTGGTATGAGGTCCCGACGTCCACAGGTAGGGGTTGTGCTTACAGGCCAACACCGTGCAGGACATTTGGTATTTGCCAGAGAACACCAAGATTGGAAAATTCGCCACTGGCACCCCGTGCTCTTCACAGATGAAAGCAGGTTCTCACTGAGCACATGTGACAGACGTGACAGAGTCTGTAGACGCCAAGGAGAACGTTCTGCTGCCTGCAACATCCTCCAGCATGACCGGTTTGGCAGTGGGTCAGTAATGGTGTGGGGTGGCATTTCTTTGGGGGGCCGCACAGCCCTCCATGTACTCGCCAGGGGTAGCCTTACTGCCATTAGGTACCGAGATGAGATCCTCAGACCCCTTGTGAGGCCATATGCTGGTGCGGTTGGCCCTGGGTTCCTCCTAATGCAAGACAATGCTAGACCTCATGTGGCTGGAGTGTGTCAGCAGTTCCTGCAAGACAAAGGCATTGATGCTATGGACTGGCCTGCCCGTTCCCCAGACCTGAATCCAATTGAGCACATCTGGGAAATCATGTCTCGCTCCATCCACCAACGCCACGTTGCACCACAGACTGTCCATGAGTTGGCGGATGCTTTAGTCCAGGTCTGGGAGGAGATCCCTCAGGAGACCATCCGCCACCTCATCAGGAGCATGCCCAGGCGTTGTAGGGAGGTCATACAGGCACGTAGAGGCCACACACACTACTGAGCCTCATTTTGACTTGTTTTAAGGACATTACATCAAAGTTGGATCAGCCTGTAGTGTGTTTTTCCATTTTAATTTTGAGTGTGACTCCAAATCCAGACCATTGATAATATTTGTGTGATTTTGTTGTCAGCACATTCAATTATGTAAAGAACAAAGTATTTAATAAGAATATTTCATTCATTCAGATCTAGGATGTGTTATTTTAGTGTTCCCTTTATTTTTTTTGAGCAGTGTATTTAATGGAACACAAAATCGCACCCAGATAATGTAATTTCTGCTAATGGTAAATACGGACATATCATGATTCCTCTGCATTTCAGTGCATTAACAGTCCCTAGGTTCATGGGAAGCAGCAGTATTGTTTAATGTAATAACAGACGCTATTCTAAATAACTGTAAGTATAAATCCCGGGCTCTCTTCTTATTTCAGAGTGACAGCTTGAGTTATAGTCTACTTTGCTGCAGCCAGAATTGCTGGCAAAAGCTTTATCATACAAGTGCAGACAGAGCACAGTAGTGGTCTCTGACTGTTGGTGCTAGTACACACAGGTGTTAATATTATGCTTTTAATGTGCTTCAGTGCTGATAGACCAATTAACAATGTAAACCGATGTACCTATACACACCCACACCTGATGATTGCATGTTTCCCATCTAAGCTAATGTTACCTGCAGAATTCAGAGAAGCGTTAGCCGTATGTGAGTGTTTATTAAGTATATCATACACAATGCTACAGTGAAGCTTAGAGAACACACTTTAGATTCTCTTTTAAAAGTGGAGACAAAATAAGTGGAGTTGTCTATGCTTTTAGTTTTAACATGTGTTGTTTTTCATCACTCTTGTGTACAAGTATTTAGGAAGATAACCTATTTGCCTGTTTCTTAAACTGCTAAAGAAGCCTACACACGGTGCAATATAACTATCGATATGGACTATATAGTCAATATCGGTAGAAAACATAGTGCATATCGCACCGTGTGGAAACACGAGGGGTCGGAATCGCTAGGAAAAATAGACAGTGCAGGCAGGCCAATATTAACATAGGGGTGTATTCAATGCTTGTCGGATCCTTTCAATTTGCGGCCAAATCCGACAGGTTTTGGCCGTTTTCGACAATGTCAATCCGTCTTTTTTTAAAAAGTCGGATTGACATTGTCGGAAACGGGGCTAAAACCTGTCGGATTTGGCCGCGAATCCGACAAAACACGTGGATCTGTGGCTAATCCGCCGAGCCATGTGTTTTCCGACAAGTCGGAATTGCCGACCTGTCGGAAAAACGGCCGCCGAATTGGTCAGAACAACTTCCGACCTAAAAAATCGGAAACTGACGTCTTTCCGACAAGACGGCAGTTCAGACTTGAATTGAATACCCCCCCTATATCGGAGGTTCATGCCTCAGGCCAGATCACATAGTCAATATCAGCCATAGCCTGCATCGCATTGTGTGTAGGCGGTGTAACAGTACCTGCAGATGAACTATTATGTAAATACAATATTTATGTAAAAGCATCCAAAGTGTTGTGAGCTGCACTGAGATCGTGTCCTGCAATGTCACTTGCAATGCCCCAAAAGCCATGGCATTACTGACATGCTGCCCGTGTTCGGGAGCAGCAAAAGACATCGTTCCAGAAAATGAGGGCTTTTTGGCCCCAGCATCACTGTTTTCAGCAGCATGATTTCACCAGACAACCTGAGAAACCTGAGGGTACAGCCACGTAGTCGATCCAATGCTGCGTCTTTGGATACCGCCGTGGATCACAGAAGCTTGCTATGGCCATCTTTTTACATAAGATGCCTCCTGTGGCTTTCGCATAATATAACACAACCGCTGTGTACAAAGACGCAGAGGCTGTACATTAGCGCCCACATCTGAATCACGCCTATGTCACAAATGACAGATTTATTCTAGACTGGGTTTTAAGCTTTTCTCTAACACCAAAACACTCTGCCATAGAGACTTCCACTGGGCTTTCCAGCTGTCCTAAGGCTGGATGGTGATGACAGGAGCAGTAGTAACACATCCATGTTGGATATTCCTGTTCTACAATGATATGTCCAAGCTATACAAACAGAAAAACTTATGATTGTATGAAGGGGTGGGGTATAAAATGCTGGCTCTCGGGAGTGGTTGATAAGTGACACCTAAACCTAACCCTCCTCCCCGCACCCTTAACTTAACCCCCCCCCCCCCCGGCAGCCTAACCTCCCCCCAGGAGGTGCCTGCCCTGACTCCCCCCTGTACCAAAAACATAACCCTCCACTCCCTGCACCCTAACCCTAGGTTCACCGGTTGTTGCCTAAACCTAATCCCTCCATTCTCGGCGTAGTACTTAGCCAGTCCACTGTGGGTACGATAGGGAACTCGTCGGTCTGGATTCTGACATCAGTGGATTGTGCCCTTTCGGGATTCCGGCGTTGGGCTTGCGTTGTGTGTCGGGATTCTGGTGCCGGTATATTGTGCGTCGGGATACCGAACGTCTAGATATTAACCATATCCCGTATGAAGAACCACACAAAATGTCCATGAAAATAAGCAATATAATATGATCTGCATTTAATTTTTGCTTTAAATAATGGCAAGGCTTGTAGTACATAGTTTGGCAAGCACACAGATTCATTATAGCTTGAATGGCCAGACACTACTAAATCAGATGTAAAGCTATTCATAAACTTCAACAAGTCTCTTAATATACAGCATAGTATCTATTTCCCCCTTTGTCAGCAAGTTCTGAACGTCAAAATAATCATTTTTTAAACAATCTGTTGCATTGCCCTCTGGTAGTAATGTGTACATTTGTACTGGCTTTCACATTAGTATAACAGTATGCCTATGCAATAAGATCAGTTATAAATATACAAAGACTTTAAGCTTCTTGTTCTTTGCGGTTGGAAAAAGAGCCTCAAGCCCAGACACTTCCCACGTCTGCAGAGCTCAGAAATTAGAACCAGGCTGACATGTTTTAGCATTTCTCTGTTCAAGACCATAGTCACATAAATGGCCTCCAGCCTATCTTGCAAAACATCCCTACGAACGAACACAGTGTTTCATGTTCATTTGGCTCCTACAGAAGGAAATGCCACTGGCACACTTATCACATTGAGAGATCTGCTGCAACAACATCACTCCACATGCTTTAATGCCATAATGAGTGGACTCTAGAGGCCTCATACGTGTGTTAAACTGCATTAAATGAGAGAAAAGCTTTGATTATATTTGTTTTGAACTGATTCCCTACCTGTCCAGTATGTTGGCTATTAAGGGGTATATTTACTAAAAGTTAATTTTGGGTCTATTTAAAATCGACCAGTATAGAACCAATATCCCTAAAAAATTGACCATTTTGTTTCTATTCAAAATAGATCATGTACTATGAGACGATTTTTTGTTCCATTCTGTTTTTGATGGTGCATTGGTTTCTATTTGAAGTTCTAAATGTGTTCTATTCACCCTCAATAGAAACAAAAATGGACTCAAAATTATACAAAAGCTTTCCTATTGGCCAAAACATGACACATACAGTGTATTATCCAAAAACACCTTCGTTCCTGGGCTAATTTGCATATCCATGATTTTTTAAATCAATGCTGTGCCTTTAAAAGCCATGATTTATGCAGCCAGAGTGCCCTACATGCTTCTCTGCCATGTTTTTTTCCATCATATTGAGGTTTCAGACAATTCCACTTGAATTAAAATCAAATAGAACTGTTTCGGATGGTTCTGTTGAAAACTGTGATTTTGGTCAATATTTGGTTCTATTGAAGTTCTAGTTTCAAATCGACTGTTAGTAAATTAGCTTTTTCTATTGATGTCTATGGGGAAGTACAGATCGCCTGTTTGAAGTTCTGTTTGTGTGTGAAGTCGAATTTCTGGTGATTTTGAGTTGGTTTTGACTTTAGTAAATACCTACTGTAATTGTCAAATGCACCACCAAATCAACTCAAAATGGACTAAAACTGAAAATCGACCTTTAGTAACTATACTCCTACCTGTTAATAGTTTGCCAGTGAAACAATTCATGAACAATTGTAATTGCTGTCTAAAAGCTCACCATATAATACAATCTCAACAGTGACTCCTATAGGCTACATGTAGCTATTATTCTACTGTATAGTACTACTTTCTACAAACAAAATTAACTCAATAATTCAAGGTAGAGGAATAGTAAAACCTGAAGGGTCTGTGTGCAATAACCCCCGCCCCCTCCCTTACTTTTTATTTTTGCCCGCCATCTTCCATGTGACATTTTCAGAAGACAGGAAGGGCCCTGGCTCAGTGTCATAGTCTTTACTATAAGGTCCCATTGCCATCTTTATTAATATATTGCATGATAAAGGGTGCTGCAGGCAAAAGGTAGGGGGTGGTACCCGCTGAAGGCATACATTCCAGTTGCTGAGTGTGCAATGCGGGGCCCCACCTAAAGACCCATGTGCACCACCCACCCTGCTCCCAATATAGAGATACCAGTGGTTCAGCGGTTTTTCATTATGTATAGTTACACAAATAAATATGAGGGTGTTATGAATAATATAGGCATGCTAAAGGCCTCTTAAGGCATAACTGCCTCCTCTCCTGGAAAGCCCAGGAGACTCCCACAGTATACCACCTTCTCACATCCCGCTCACTTCTGCAGTGCAGTGTGCAGGGGCATGAAGAACCGAATCACGTCACCACGCCCCCTAAAGTTGACCATGGAACCTCCACCTCCAGGATTTCCCGGAGAAGAGACCTGCAAAGTCGGCCACTATGCCCTAGTGTGACATCACTCTGCAAAAACCTTTAAATCATTTTACAGATGTTATATGTCTACACATCTGTATCCACATACAAAGTCCAGATTTATTATTGGCAGCATAAAGTATAATATAAGTTTACTTGTCATTTGTGCACGTTGAAGTGGTAAGACATGTTGTGTACAGCCAAAAGTAACTCTGCATGAAAATCATCAGTGAATATTTGCATACTGTTTTTCTCAATTTGAAAACAGCATGCTTTATGGCATATGAGACTGCCAGATTTTCCCTTAGTGGGCAATGAGACTGTTAGTGACAGCCAACAAAGCAAACGTCTTGGCACAAAAACTTCACTTTCCAACCAGAATGGAACTGAAGCTCTTGCATGGTGTCACATTTCTCCTGAAATCAGCAATACACCTAAAAAGATTTTACATTTAAGTCCTCTGGGCCTTTCTATCCTTACGCATGAGGGAAACAAAGAAAGAGCAGACAAAATAGTACAGCCAAGCCTGCAGGTCACTATACCTGGGGTACATTTGCTAACGGATCATCTAGTCACATCAATAATTAGTTACGTAGGTGTGTAACTTACAAATACAATAGGAGAAGCATAAACATGGTAAAATGTAGAAAATAGCAAGCATGCCTGCCATTCTAAATTGTAAAGTACTGCTGAGTATGTTGGTGCTATATAAATGTTAACATATGCAAAAATCTAAGGGAGTAATTCAGACCTGATCACTAGGGTGCGTTTTTTTGCATCCCTGCGATCAGATAGTCGCCGCCTACAGGGGGAGGGTATTTGCTGTGTGCAGGTGTGCGTTCGCATTTGTAGCAGAGCTGCACAAACATGAGTTTGTGCAGTCTCTGATCAGCCCAGGACTTACTCAGCTGCTGCAATGATTGGGGCCGGAGCTGACGTCAGAAACCCTCCTGCGTTTTCCCGGACACTCCTTTAAAACGGTGAGTTGCCACCCACAAACGGCCTCTTCCTGTCAGTCACCTTGCGATCGCCTGTGCTTTCGCTTTTTTCGCACCATCCCACTGCTATGCACCAATGCCTGGTGCAGTCGTCCGACGCACCGGCGCATTGCAGTGAATACACATGCGCAGTATAGACCTGATCGCCCGCTGCGCGAAAACGCACAGCAGCAATCAGGTCTGAATTACCCCCTAAGTTAGTTAGAGTATAAACATCAAAGTAAACTCAATCTAAAACCAAGGTGCACAGATGCCAACACTTTTGAATAATTTGCAAGGGCACATTGCTGCTGAGCTACTGTATCTAATCTCATCATGGGTGGTGCATCTCAACAGATTCTGGCAGTGGTGGCTCCTACCTTTTGTAGGAGAGGAGGGTCCTGTGTCCTGGCGCCTATGCGATGAAGCTGACAGGTGAAGCATCAGCTGCAGTCCATAGTAGCTGGATAGGCAGGGAATGGCTTCCTACAGGCAGCCAGCTCTCTGCCAAGCGCAGCCTGTTTTGGCAATCCTGGAAGGAGTTAACACCTCCCAATGGGACTGCCTGTCCTGCGAGTGACTGGCAGGTAGGACTCCAATAGGAAATCACTGCCAGATACAGGGAAGCCATTGAGCCAGTGCAATCACTGGATACTGGGATAATGGTGTACTATGGGATTACTAAATTTTGTATTACATTTTTTAAAACAGTGTTTTTATTTCAAGTTAATAAAAAACAAGGGCTTGACCAGCATGTCAAATTGTGAACAGCATAGTAACAAAATAAAGAACATTTTCAAACAGCATAAACAAATTTACGGTGGTTCAATAAGTACAGTTAGAAGATCTCTCGTGTGTAATGTGCTCTATTTCATTCTAATTTCCCACCAGGCCAGAACAGGTAGATCACTGCTTCCCCTCACGGCCACTAGACTGCACCTCTTATCAGTCATACTATCCCCACATCAGTTGTAATAGATTGTAAGCTTGCGAGCAGGGCCTTCCTACTTCTGTGTCTGTCTGTTTTTGCCCAGTTTTGTTCTATTACTGTTGTTCTAATTGTAAAGGGCAACAGAATATGCTGCACTATATAAGAAACTGTTAATAAATAAATAGTATGGCGGGGCTGGCGGAAACATGGTCAGACATTGAGCTGCATTGTGTGATCAGATTTCTGCATCTAAAGGGCACATCAGCAGCTGAAATTGATTGCCAGCCTGTCAAGGTGTATGGTGAGAACGTCATGTCACCGAAACAGGTTTGGGTTTGATGCACTGCCTTTGATTAACAGTGAATTGTTATGGCGCTACCATTGGGAGGTACTGGACCATCCTACCTACAGTCCTGACCTGACTGATTTACATCTCTTTGGACCATTGAAGAAGCACCTGTCTGGAAGGTGATTTGTAACCAACTATGAAGTACAGCAAGACGCCATGTCCTGGCTTCAGGCACTTGACATGATTTCTTCTATGCCAGGATAGATGCCTTGGTATACCGTTGGAACAAATGCTTTATGTATGGGGACTATGTGGAAAAATAATCTATACCAAGGCCATACTATTGATTATAAGTATATTTACAAGTTGAATAAATGTACACAATGAGAGGTCTTGATACCTTATTTATTGGACCACCATCATACTTCTCTATTACCTTGATTTATGGGATTTATAAAATGATATAAGTGGATCTGGAAACGTTTCATAAGTTAATAAAAAAACCAGGGAGACAGCCGGGATCAATTCTATTCTCCCAACTTTCACGTACAACCAGTGTGCTTTTAATCTTTTACATTGATGTATGTGCAGTTAAACCCACCAGATAGAGCCTTTACTCCTTCCTATTATAATGTGGTATTGTGGAACTTTGATGGCCTTAATACTCAGATTAAGCACAAAAAAATTGTGACACATCTTCGAAGGGTTTGCAGAGATTTGCTCCTTTTGCAGGAAACGCATTGGGTACAGATGGAAGGCTCCACACTCTGGGCAAGGTGGAATGGAGAATGGTTCTCGCCATCATATAAATCCAAATATGGGGTGGGGGGTGACTATTTTATTTCACCATGATATACATTACTTGATACTTTGACTGTAGTACATTAAGCCTTTGATATCCACATCCACAAGCAAAAAACACACCTCAGAATGTCAATTTGTATGCCCCAAATTTATCTCTTGGACAATTTTTTTTAATCAAAGATGACCCAACTATTGGCCTGCCGCACTGTATATAATTTGAGTATGGTGGGTGATTTTAACTCTGTAGATGTCTCGACTATAGGAAAATCTCCACCGGTAAATCGGCCTCTCACTCCATCCTGGTACCATATACATGATCTTAAGAACTCTCTTCAACTGAGAGATCCATGGAGTCATTTGAATGGCACAGATCATATACATACAGTACCTCTCGCGGGCCCACCAATGATTTTTTTCAGATTAGATTATTTTTAATTCTCAAACTCTTTAATGGCCCAGGTGCAGTCAGCTGAGATAATAGATTCACTGATAATTTATCTCTGTTGTCTATGGACTTGTGGCATGCCTCTGCGACCCTGACTGACCGTCTTTTGCCATTTCCTTAATTACCTTTTCAGGTCTGAATTTTTTATAAGGTTTTAACAATATCTTAGGCAAATTATTTAGATGATAATTTGAACATTTGGACGAGTCAGTCCTTTTCTGGGGAACATTGAAGGCGATTATGAGGGGTCATATAATGCAATATGTCTCTAAGCTCAAAAGGGAATCCTCAAAACAATATAAAACGCTCCAGGGATCGGTAGTATCAGCGTTTAGGTGATCCAATCAATCTAGTGCTAATCTTGACGTTTATCTTCAGAGAAAACAACTCCTTGAATAATTTCTAACTGCACAAGCATGGACACGTCTTTATTACACTAAACAGATGTATTACAAGTGGGGCAACAAGTCCGGGAAGTTACACTAAATTATGTCTAAACCCTGTGAGAAACGATTCTTGATAACAGCTATTAAAGATTCAGTACCTGATAGAACTTATGTTAGCACTAAAGATATATTGTCCCATTTTCACAATTTTTCCACAACTCCATATTAGTCTTTTCCAGTGGAGGGAGGGCTTCAGGAGCAGTTGCTTTCTGCTGCTAAATTGCCCACTCTGACACAGGAACAACGGGATATTTTATTTAGCGACATCACAGAGGAATTTCATAAAGTTGTAGCAAACTTGCTCCCTCATAAATCTCCTGGGCCCACTGGATTTCTGGCATCTATTATCAATGACTAAAATCTGAATTAACACTATCATTGTTGGAATTGTATAATAAAATGTTAAAGGATACTCCTTTCTTTTACTGAAGCTTTTACAACACATCTAAGCCGGGCAAGGATCCTCTATTAGTTGACTCGTATCATCCCATATCCCTCCTGAATACCGATTTTAAAATTTTAACTAAAATAATGGCTAATACTGTAGGTTACAGTCTTTCTGCCAGAACTGTTAACCCCACACCAAACTGACTTTCTACACGGCAGACATTCGGTCTGGACAGTACATTTGGTCATAGCCACAGTGATTGTAGGGACATAAATACGATGCTCCAGGTGGAATGTTGCTAAACCTGGACATGCACAAGACTTTCAATACAGGGGCCTGACCACATTTATTCTCTATTTTGGAGAAAAGGGACTTTGATCCCATGTTTAGTAGACTGATTCAATATTTCTGTTCTCTACCCAACACAACTTTATTAGTGAATGGAATAAAGGGGGAACAGAGCAAATGCATAGAGGAACTCATCAGGGGTGTCCTCTACCCCCTTTTTAAGTTAATCTTTGCATTGACCCTTTGTTCCACATCCTTCAATTGTGGTAGAAATTTAAAGGGCTATAGGTGGGGAGGCGGATTTAAAACGGTCAGCCTTTTCGTATGACGGCTTGCTCTATATTGCCAACCCTGGCAATATTGCCACATTGGGGTGGATTTTTAATAAATAAAAGGGTGTTTGTAGATATTTCTGGGTATATAGTGAGCTTATCCAAATCTATGGGCCTCTTTCTATATCCATGTCATCAACTCCCTGCAATATGGGCATTAAATTGACTATCTAGAAATTCAACTTCCTAAATGGCCATCAGAGTTGTACAGACTTAATATCACTACAGCTATTTCAGGGTTGGAGTCATCTTCTTCTGTCTCATATGGACATAGCAAGTTGATCAAAATGGTAACATTAATTGCTGAATTCCTTGTTTCCAAAGTTTATTGGGGGGATGGGGGGGGGGGAGTGTGAAGTGTACTCATACTGGATTAATAAAGTTGGCACAAACAAAAACATAACTGAGACATCAATTTTACACTATTACATTATTATTGTTTATTACATTATAATTATGCTGCCATGCTGCAATATTTGCTAGATTGCTTACATGTACAAGATTTATATGCCAACATGTTGGTTAAGCGGCAATTTTTGGAAGATTGTAGCCTTTTGTGATTTTTACGTTTATATGACAGCAAGATCTATGAGCAGCTACGTACTCATCTGCTTTTATGGTCAATACGGAAATTATGGCATATTCTGTGGCACAAGCAGCATTTGAATTCCCATAAATCGATATACTTGCCATTCTTAAGGAATCAAGAATTTCAAGGGGGATGGCGTTGTTTCCATTCACAAAGTTATACCAGGATCGATTGACTACCATTGTTGCATTATTAGATATACTGTCTAAGTGACCCTTCCAGTATGCTAAAATCAGAGAAATTCCTCACCTTCCACATTCATCCTTTTGTTTATATGCAGGTTAAGCATAACGCTGACTCGATTGCTAGATGGTTTTCGGATAAGGATTGGGAAAACACATTATACAAGATGCCTCTGCCGGATCCTAGATATTCAATTTCTGTACACCCTTCCTGAGGTCACAGATGAACCATGAACACTCAGGTATGAGTCAGTGGACGCTGGTCATTCCTTCTTTTCCTTCTTTATTGTATGATACCTTCTTGAAAGCACAAACACTTTCCATAAAGTTGCTCCCTGTGATCCAATATCAGGAGAGGCTTCGGAACATTTTCCATAAAGCGTATTTTTACCCTCATCGTCAGTTCGTAGCTGGAAAGTCTCGTCCTCTTGTCCCCACTGTCTATCTCCAATGGCGAACCTGTATCATTATTTTTTGGAATTGCCCTCTCCTTCTGGTACTCTGGTTACAGGTAAGAAAATACGCCCTTGAACACTTGGTGAATTATGTTACATTTACTGATGTTTAGGCGATATTTGGAATCTTGCCGGAAGGTCACTGAGTGACAAATGTTTGCAAAAAGCTTTTTTTAATCAGAAAAGCCGTGTCCCAAAAGGCTATTTTACAGACTTGGATTAAGGTAAAACTCCCTACAGTATGTTGAAGTTATTTCAAGCCAAACATTTCATGTGTTTAACATGGATTGGATTGAAACCACGCTGGAGAAAGAGATGCATGTTTCTATGTTTTTTGAGACATGTGACAGTTAGATCACAACCTTAAGTCCTGATTTCTAGTATAGGATTTGTGAATCTCTGAGACAAACCTCAGTGGTATAGTATACATGATATATTGGGTGACCTTCAGATTAATTTTGATTCCTGACATCCCTGTTGTGATTTTCCCTTTTGGTTCCTTTGCTGGCTCCTTGGCCCTGTCTTTTGACTCTCATTTATTCACCCCAGTTATAATAACTAAACAGTAACTGCAGTTCCTTGTAGGGGGCTCTTTAAAGGCTGAATGTATTTGTTATGCGCTATGACTGTTATCTGTATTTTAACAAGTTCAAGTGAAATTGTATTTTCATCTTACAAATCTCCAGTTGGCAACTAATGATTGTGAGCATTATATATTATGTGTAATTGTACCAGAAGTTTCAGACATTATATGTAACATTGTAATTTCAAGATTGGATATGGATTTGCCTTTTGAACAGATCATTTTATGCTATGATATATCTTTATGGTGTTTCAATAAAAACATTTAAATAAAAAAAATAAAAATCTGATTACATTTGTCTCCTTTGTCCTCGCATATAGTGGTTCATGTTTTTTTCTCCATTTAAGCTATGTATGCCCTCTTCCTTTTCATTGTCTGGATATAAAGAGGTTAAAATTGTTTTAAATATTTTACTACTGAACTGCTAGTAGTCTGGAGTAGTTGGAATCGGAATGCTAATTTATTGATGTTTGGAGGAAAGGAGCTGATAGACCAAGGGGCCAGATATGTGCTTATCATGATAGTTGTTTATCTTATCTAATAGCTTTTAATGTCCAGCCAAAAGACTAATAATGTCCTCTAGATATGATAAAAGTTGCCTCTTTGGCCACAAACTAGAGCTTCTAGAGAGGTTATAAGTTGTCAATTGCAATCAGCTTCTAGCTAGCATTTATCCAGTACACTCTATAAAATTATAGGTAGAATACATGGGGCTGCGGCTTGTGACCAGCGTACTAAGTCACACCCTTGGCACACTATGTGCTGCGGATGCGACAGCGTGGTAACATCTGTATATCTATGTGTTTATATATGCATACATATATACTGTAACTGTTTGCATCCAGGGTGTACAATATATATGTGTGTATATATAATGTTTAGCAGGGAACTCACTCACCAGACTTCTTCAAAGTGAAAAAAATTATTCTTTTTATTCCACTCTCATAGTTTTACAGGGTCACTGTCAACGTTTCGGTCCCCATCGGAACCTTTTTCAAGACCAATATCTTGGCAGCTAAGATATTGATCTTGAAAAAGGTTCCGATGGGGACCGAAACGTTGACCGTGACCCTGTAAAACTATGAGAGCGTCATAAAAAGAATACATTTTTTTCACTTTGAAGAAGTCTGGTGAGTTCCTTGCTAAACATTTTATATTTTTGGGACTTTGTTTTGACTGGACCAGACTCTGGTGAATGCACCCCAGCGGCTATGGTACTTGAATATGTGAGTGCAACTTCATAATATATATATATATATATATATATATATATACACACACACACACACATACATACATACACACACACACACACACACACACACACACACACACACACACAATAGGCCGGCTATCTATTAAATCTATTAGAACAGTAAATCGTTGCCTGGGTGCCCTCCTACATCCACTAAGCGATGGACGAATACATGCAGTCTTGGAATGGTGGCACTCAAGGGTCTTGTAATGTAATAATAATCAGGCAGCTGGCACCTTCTAGTTCAGACGAAAGTTTGATAAATAAACTGAAACATTAACCTGCTAGAAGGTGCCAGCCGCCTGATTATTATTACATTACAAGACCTGTGAGTACCGCCATTCCAAATTATTTATATACATATAGACATTTTGGGCTTGAGGAGCCTGTGCAAATTCTGATAAAAACATTTTTTGTCTCCATAGCTCATAAACAGTCCCTAGAAGTATATCTGTCCCCCAAAAATTATATTTATATACAAATAGTCATTTTTGGCTTGAGAGCCTGCGCACTACAGATGCCGAGTGTCAAGCGACTGTTTTTTCTTTATTGCTCCTCTCCCTGATGTCACATTGAGATAATACATACCTTAGTGTCTTTCTAGGTCACTAAGCTATACAACAGTGAAAATGCAATCCAAAATCATCCAGTAGTTTCTGCATTTATTATTATTATTATTATTATTAATAATAATAAATAAATTAAAAATACCAAGGAACGTCTGGCTAGCTAGTTACCTAATGAGTACCCAAGCATTAGTCTATACAACACTGGTTTATACCATATAACTCTCACTATAGGAAATGGATTAATGGGCAGTAATCTAGTATACCGTGTAGTCACCTTGTTGTTTTAAGGCCCCACACCAGTATTACCAACAGTAATAACTGCACAATTTTCTCTTTTGTCAGACAGGTAGATCATTAAATTTCATCGCCTACTTTCATTTATCTTCTTAATAATTTTTTTCTAATTTCCATTCAGATTATTTTGAATAATTGATTTATAAAAGATTTGAGAATCCATTATTTGCTTTTGAAACTGATCTAAAGTACGCAAAAATTAAATATACTGTACAGTATATTTCTATCCTGTGCCAATTTAAACCTGGTGTGACTCTGGTCTTTTCATTTGAATCTCTCTACACCAGTGGTTCCCAAACTTTTTTGAATCACGGCGCCCTAGAGTATCAGAATTTTTTTCACGGCACTCCTAGGTTAAAAGTTTCTTATTGAGAAATTTAAAAAGAAATTAAAATTAAGTAAATTGTGTTTATTTATCATCCTTAGGGTTAATTGTGTGGTGAGGGACAAGATTTGCTTGTTTGTCTACATATTTTACAATTGACAGCCACCTTATTACATTGACCATAAATAATTTTAATTGTTCCTGGACCACCAATACAAGGCACCCCTGCAAGTGTCCCGAGGAACCCCAGGGAGCCACGGCACACAGTTTGAGAACCACTATTCTATACAGTTGTATTAGTTTATCCTCCATATTGGTAAGTATATACTATGATGCTGTAACTGTCCATAAAAACTTAAAGAATACCTTTAATAATTTGCTATTGCTTTGTGTCTATCTATTTATCTATCTATCTATCTATCTATCTATCTATCTATCTATCATATATGATTTGGGGATCTATCCAATTAGATGTTGCTGCATCCTCGCTCATCTCTACCTACCAATTAGGTAGAGATGAGCGAGGATGCAGCAATATTTCTAACTAAGTGATCTATTTACTAAGCCTTTGAGAGAGATACAGTGGGTAGAGATAAAGTACCAGCCAATCAGCTCCTAACTGCCATGTTACAGGCTGGGTTTGAAAAATGACGGGAGCCAGTTGGCTGTTGTTTTATCTTTGGGGGTCATTCCGAGTTGTTCGCTCTGTATTTTTCTTTGCATCGCAGCGATTTTCCGCTAACTGCGCATGCGCAATGTTCGCACTGCGACTGCGCCAAGTAAATTTGCTATGCAGTTAGGTATTTTACTCACGGCATTACGAGGTTTTTTCTTCGTTCTGGTGATCGTAGTGTGATTGACAGGAAGTGGGTGTTTCTGGGCGGAAACTGGCCGTTTTATGGGAGTGTGTGAAAAAACGCTACCGTTTCTGGGAAAAACGCGGGAGTGGCTGGAGAAACGGAGGAGTGTCTGGGCGAACGCTGGGTGTGTTTATGACGTCAAACCAGGAACGACAAGCACTGAACTGATCGCAGATGCCGAGTAAGTTTGAAGCTACTCAGAAACTGTTAAGAAGTGTCTATTCGCAATTCGGCTAATCTTTCGTTCGCAATTTTGCTAAGCTAAGATTCACTCCCAGTAGGCGGCGGCTTAGCGTGTGCAAAGCTGCTAAAAGCAGCTTGCGAGCGAACAACTCGGAATGACCACCTTTGTCCGCTTTCTATCCATCCAGGCTTAGTAAATAAGCCCCTTTCTGTCGCAGCAGGAAAAGTAGTTTGGCAGCGGTGTAGCATTTAGTTGATAGCATTTAGTGTTTGAGTTTTGCTTTTGCTATTCTGTGGAACGCCATTTGCAATTTTATTAGTAAATTTGCATTTCATGTAATAGAGTTGGGATTGCTGTGTGGTGTGGTCTGGTAGGGAGAGGACTGAACACACATGATGCTAAATACTGCCAAACCTGCACAAATCTGTAGCCAAGTTCAGAATAAGAGTGAATACCTCACAGATCTCTATTCTGTAAGGCAAGAATAGGAGAAATGTGATGTGCCAGAAATTGAGGAACTCTTTGTACAAAAGATTACTAAAATCTAGTATGTAAGTACATTGTAAGTACAAATGACAAGAATATCTGGCCTAGTGTGCCAATATATCTAAGAGAGTAGTACTGGATCATAATCATTCTGATAACACAACAATGATCACTGCCAGAGAAAGAAATGTATGCTCACTGTAAAGAAAACAATATTTGGTTTACAGTAGACAGGTGTGGTCAATCTCCATAAATACTAATGTATATAGCAACCCATTTTACCATACAATTATATAAAGAAGTTGCTATAGCTCACAGTAGGTACATACGATAACATCCGTTTTGCGGTATTGGATTACATATCATTTGTACACGCATCTGCAATTTGGTCAGCAACACAGTGCAGCAAAGTCACTTTTTTGCTACTTGTAATTTCATGAACATCAACAGCAGTATCCAGCTTGTAATTCCCATACATTACACTAGGCGAAAAAAGTAAGCATCACATATTAGTAATGTCCCAGGACAATTGTTCAATTTTCTATCTGCCCTTGCACTAAAGGGGGGTACTCACGGAGCGATATTCTAAGCAATCTGACTAGATTGCTTAGAATATAAGCCTGATTGCTCCGTGTGTACCCCTTACAGCGATAGCGATGCGCAGCCCCGCGCATCGCTATCGCTGCTGCTAGATTGGCTAGATTAGCGGGTCGCTCACTTCACCCGCTGGGTGAAGTGAGCTGCCCCCCGTCTCCCCCCGCACGCTCAGCACAGATCATGCTGTGCTGAACGGCGGGAGAGATGTGTGCTGAGCGGTTCGCTCAGCACACATCTCTCCCCGCATCGGCCCGTCTATATGGGCCTTAAAGAATCCCTTTCTGTCCTGATGGTGCCTTTCCTCCAGCAAAAGACCACTTCTCACCTGCACAGTCCTAAGAATGAAAAGTACTTAACAAAGATCTTTGTACTGACCTCAGGTATAGTTATACATTGTAATCAAGTCACCCCTTATGCACATTTTTCCCTCTGTGATCGAGTCTAATTTGTCTTCCTTAGTAAAGGTTGCCCATTCTCATTTATGTCTTTGTAGACAGGTGCTCAATATTCTCAATGGGGTCTTACCAGTCACTCACATCTATCCCCCTTTAAATGCACCCCAACATTTTATTAACCTACTGTATGTAGCTGCTGTAAACACATCATGTTGTTAGTTTACAAACTATTAGTATTCCTAAATCCTTTTCTCTTTTAGATTTCCTGAATTGTACCCCAATTTTGGTTAAATGTAACAGTATAGGTATTATGCAATGCTATGGCTCAGGTGCTTAATCCAACATTTATCTACGTTACCGTTCATCTTTCCCTAAATTTTTATATTCACAGCTTTCGCCAAATCCTTTTTAAACAATATACTATCCACTACTCTATTAATGCGCCTTCATAGTTTATTGTCTTTATTGCCGGGGAGAGATCCTACAGATTCCTCTCCCATAAAATATTGCAGAGTGTAGCAAATAGGGCTATCAGTGCCACGCTCCTGAATGCTTTGCAGTTACGCAGCCCCCACAGAAACCTATGGGAGCTGCTTTGCTGTCAGAAAGGGAGGTAGATACCTCCGATATTGGCTGTGGTCTCCCCCTAGACAGATCCATTGGATACTTATTTGTGGATGATATCCTGCAAATATCTGAAGATTAATATTCGCTTAGGGGTCTATGTACCAAGCCCTGGAGAGAGATCAAGCATAGTTTCCCCCACTGCTGGTTACCCTGTGTCCTCTCTACATGTACACTGACAGCCCTCTATGCAGTGGCAAAACTCATGGGGGCAATGGAGAGTAGCCTCCGAATGCCAGCTGTCAGGGAGCACAGAGGAACAGGCCCTGCGGCAGGAAGGCACCGTTGTATCGGGTCTCTCGGTGCCATAAAGTTTTTTTTGTTTGATGCGACACGGCAAGCATAATGTCACACAACACTAAAAGACAGAGAAGCTGTGATGTGAAGAGAAACAGACAAAAGACATAGGAGAAGGTAAGTGTTTGTGAGCTGGAGCCAGAGCGATGCGGAGGCTGGAGCTGGAAAGACACTGCACGGATGGCTGGAGCTGGAGATACACTGGGGGATCTAGAGTAACAACATGGGGCTGGCTGGAGAGACTGTAGAGTCTGGCTGCCTGGAGCTGGAGAGACACTTGGGAGCTGGTTGTGGCAGTGCAAATACTGGGAGTACTCTGCACCTGCAGAGCTAGCTTCCAGGGACAGGATGCGATCCGTCAGTGCCAGCACATTTACACCTTAGCAGAGCACTAGGCAGACTAATGACCATAACATGTACTGCTGAGGGGGGAGGAACGCTCCCACTTTGCAGCTTGCGCAGCCCCCCTATGCAGTGAACATAAACTTTTTTTCTCTCTCGAATTTAACTTTAGTTCTCACCTGCTACTGCAGGTCACATCTCTGAGTGGCTATAGATACGCCCATAGGTGGAGCTGGACATACCCTTTTGGTGAAGGCTAACACGCACCAACAGTGGGCACGCGGTACATTATACTGCAATCTATAACCTCCCCAAAACTATTTTTCAAAAGTAGTTAAGTATGAGAAGTGGACGGAGATAAAACACCAGCCAATCAGCTCCTAACTGCCATGTTACTAGCTGTGTTTGAAAAATGACAGTAAGAAGCTGGTTGGTTGGTACTTTATATCTCTCATAGGCTTGGTACATAGACCCCTGTGTCTCTTATTGCTGTTCTGCTTTATCTTCTACAGATTTTGGCCCAGATGTATCAAGCCATGGGAGAGTGATAAATGACACAGTTATAAAGTGCCAACCAATCAGCTCCTAACTGTCATTTGTCAAACACAGCCTGCAAAATGGCAGTTAGGAGCGGATTTGTTGGTACTATCTTACCGTGCAATTTATCACTCTCCAATGCTTGATAAATCTGGGCCTTTCAGTGGAGAACGCAGGATTTCTAGAGGGGGGTTTCCAAATGAAGTCTACAAACTCCTACTCTGCGGAACATTAGAGCAAGTGCGGGAGGCTGGGGAAGCGGTAGAAGAACCTAGTAATGACCCTGGACATTAATATAAGCATTGGTCTTTTTATACACTGGACAATGTATGGAATACAATATTAAATTTAAGTAATATAAATAAGTTGTCAGGAAAAGTTAAATATACCATAATAAATTAATGCATAAACATATTAGAACCAGTACTGCACTTTCTAAGCACACATTCTTCCACCTCATGGCAAGGCTCCTGTCTCTTCTTTCTGGCAGATACTCTTTGGTCCAGTGCACTGATTGAGGACTCAGATCCACACACAGCAAACTTGTTAGAAGAAGCTGCTACCACTGGGCATGTGCAGCAACTCTGCTTTGTCCCTTACACTGCATGTTGTGGTGGCAGCTCTAGTAATCGTATTATATACCATTGCTATTGTCATAATTTGAGCCACTTGCCAAGAGGAGGGGGGTTTCTGGGCAACCGGAACCCCCCCCCCCCCCTGCGTTTGCCTATGCCTTTGTTACTTTCCCTGTACTGTATTTACTTAATCCTTTCTCAACCCCTTTTAGATTGAATTGAGGATTAGCGATTTGGTGGTCTATTTATAAAGCAGAGAAAAGCCCTGTTTTACGGAACACAGGGCTTTTCTCTGCCTTGGGCTATTCATGAAGCAGGTTACCGTGGAGAAATTCCTGACTTCTCCAGCGGCACCCCCATGTGGCTGAATCACATCACCATACTTTAGCATGGCGAGTGCGAGTCATGAAGGAATGGAGATCAGGTTTGCCATCTGAGGAAGGTGCAACCTGAACATCGGTGCGGAGACTGCAGGGATGCTCAATGCTACTCTGCTCTCTACCTGACACTTGGCGCTAGCTCTGCCCCGCTAATCTCCCAGCAGCCCCTCCGGCCTCCCTGGAGCTCAGCTGTAGGCGCATGCGCACAGGGACCCATCGGGTGACTCCAAGCACCACCTTAGCCCAGGATATCGGATTGCATCACCGGAAAGATAAGTATACACGAATTGCTACTTATCAAAACTATATGTCGCATTGAAATACATGAATAGACCCCTTGGTATTAAGAATTAAGTGGATGTCCACACAAAGTGCAACAGAACACAGTTTTAGTCAAACAGAAAACAAACAGTTAAATATTTGAAAATATAAAATTGTCCTCAGATTTCAGCTCTCCCGAATAACTCCTTCTGCTGCAAGCATGAGCAGGCCTGGCAAGGTTACAAATACAAATGAATCAGCATAATCTTACTGACTTCTCCCAGCATATACTAGTGTTGTTTTATAGTAGGTGAGAGTGGTTATTAGTATGCACACACATCTATAGAGGTACAGAAGTGTGTACTTAGACCACCTTGTGTGCATTAGGGACTTGCTGACTGTTCCTGGCATAGACAGTGATGTTGTTTTTGGAAAACATTGAACTGCAAGTTCACAGATAATGAGGTGTACATGTGTAAACAATTGTCACATGATAGCATAGCAATAGGGTTAAAAAAAAACTGAGAAAAGGAAATTCGCTTCCACAGTATCAGTTCAGGGGAGAGCCAATTACCTCCAATAGAACCTTATCTCTGTGTGGGCACTGTGAATATATAAAACGTGTGGTAGTTTCCGCACAGACTTTGTTTTTTGTTCTATTTCATCCTTCCCAATTGTAATTTAATAATTGTTTCATTCATGTTGTATACTTAGGGGGTGGGTCTGGGACTCCAGGTCGACAACAAAAAGGTCGACACATTTTAGGTCGACGCCAATTGGTCGACAAACCTTAGGTCGACATGGACAAAAGGTCGACAGGAACAAGGTCGACATGAGTTTTTTATGTTTTTTTGGTGTCGTTTTCTTCGTAGAGTGACGGGGAACCCCAATTAGTGCACCGCTTCGCTCGCCATGCTTCGGGCATGGTGCCTTCGCTTTGCTCGGCACAGATTACCGTTCCAATCGTAGTCCACATGGATCGTTAAGTATGAAAAGGTTCCAAAAAATAAATAAATTGTGAAAAACTCATGTCGACCTTTTTCCATGTCGACCTTGTTCCTGTTGACCTTTTGTCCATGTCGACCTAAGGTGTGTCGACCAATTGGCGGCGACCTAAGGCGTGTCGACCTTTTTGTTGTCGACCTGGAGTCCGGATACCTAGGGGGTGCACCCTGGAATAACTTTAAGACATACAAGACCAAAAAGAAAGAAAGTATTCCTTAATGGGGCACTCACGGATTATTCAAATTCAATAATAACTACAAGTCACATCATTAGACGTGACCACTGATATTAAAAATTTTACCTTTAATAGTCTGCTCATTAAAACTAGCGAAATATAAAAATACGCAGAATAATAACATTTGCAAAAATAATAATAAAGAATAGAGAAAGAAAGTTAAAAGAATATTACACTGTCAATTTTCACAAATCAACATGCTGTAAATAGCATTTTTTGATTATTTTGTTTGTCTGTAATGAGGAGCCTATGTTTTATTAAACTTTGAATAATGTTCATGTGTTAGTAACTGAATAAATACATGAATATAGTTGTATCTCACAACTGTTTTTTTTTTACGGATTCTGTGTGTTAACACCCATTAACCTGTATTAACATGACAACTTTTCACTTCCCGTCCTTTGAGTTTTCCTTCCTTCTGATGTTACTGTATGTGGTCTAAATAGTATGTGTTTTTCACTTTACACTCAGATGCTCTTTATTACCTACTCTCGCTTCCCCCTCTTTTCTCTTCCATTTATTTGTCCCATTTTACTATTGTTCCACATATCATTTAATGTACTGTATAGTTTACAATATCACATATACTGTAAAATAAATTCATAAAAATATCCAAAAACAGGGCTGTTTCTACCAAAACCACGTTTCACTGAACCTGTGTGTTTTCAGGACAGAATGTATTTTTTTTTACAGACGACCAAATTGGATAGGCTGTAAAAAAAGACGGTGAAACATCAGGAAAAATCGCTAAAAACGTCTGTTTTTCACGCCTTGATGGTTCTTCTTTGCTAATTGGATACCTCCCTAACTGTTATTACCCTTCATCATTTCAGAATTACTATTGCATATGCATAATTCTGCATGCTAGACATCTATTGTATATACACTTGTTTTTAAACATCAGTGATGATGGATGGAATGTATCAAGCAAAAAAATGTGGGCATGTCTCTGAAAATTTGCATTTTTGGACGTTTACAGCAATACTTATGGTTCCCTATATGTATTCAAATGTGGACAGACGGCACTTCAAGTGCCCCCTCTGTGTCCCCATGACGAATGCCCATGCACAGGCCGGCGGGCATGTGCAATTGGACTCCAAGGCCATATCACAACTTCATAGGGAAAGCTGTATATCAGAAGAGCTGTCCTAGGAGATATGTATTCATGTATATCAGCACTATAAAATGCCGGTATGCATGCAATATGTTATGCGGGATGAAATGTGATACTTAAAACATCCCATACTGATACTGATACCCATCCCACAGGATCTTATTATAGGATTTTAATACCTACCGGTAAATCCTTTTCTCTTAGTCCGTAGAGGATGCTGGGGTCACATTAAGAACCATGGGGTATAGACGGGATCCACAGGAGACATGGGCACTTTAAGACTTTCAAAGGGTGTGACCTGGCTCCTCCCTCTATGCCTCTCCTCCAGACCTCAGTTTAAGGAACTGTGCCCAGGGAGACGGACATTTCGAGGAAAGGATTTATTGTTAAACCAAGGTGAGCATCTTACCAGCTCACACCTCCAGCATGCCGCAGAACACTATTCAACAGAACACGAGCCAACGGCATGAACAATTGCAGCAACATGCTGACAAGAACCGTAACACAACCTGTGTGTAACCACAATTTATAACTGCAGATACAGTACGCACCTAGACGGGCGCCCAGCATCCTCAACAGACTAAGAGAAAAGGATTTACCGGTAGGTATTAAAATCCTATTTTCTCATACATCCTAGAGGATGCTGGGGTCACATTAAGAACCATGGGCTTATACCAAAGCTCTAGAACGGGCGGGAGAGTGCGGACGACACTGCAGCACCAAATGACCAAACTTGAGGTCAACATCAGCCAAGGTATCAAACTTGTAAAACTTAGCAAAAGTGTTTGCTAACTAGCTACTCTGTAAAGTTACAATGCCAAGACCCCCTGGCATCCGCCCAGGATGAGCCCACCTTTCTAGTAGAATGGGCCTTCACCTAGTTCGGTAACGGAAATCCTGCCGTGGAATGAGCATGCTGAATCGTAACACAGATTCAGTGTGCAACGGTCTGCTTGGAAGCAGGACACCCAATCATGTTGGGAGCAAACAGGACAAACAGAGCCTGTTTTCCTAATCTGAGCCATTCTGGCGACATAAATTTCCAAAACTCTGACCACATGCAGAGACTTTGACTCAGCGAAGGCGTCAGTAGCCACAGGCACCACAATAGGTTGGTTCATGTGGAAGGAAGAAACCACCTTCGGCAGGAATTGTTGACATGTCCACAAGTCTGCTCTATCTTCATGGAAGATCAAATAAGGGCTCTTGTGAGACAAGGCCGCTAACTCAGACACCCGCCTCGCAGAGGCCAAGGCCAACCGGATGAGCACTTTCCAAGTGAGGAACTTCAACTCCACCTTCTGCAAAGGTTCAAACCCATGTGATCGAAGAAACTGCAACACAACATGAAGATTCCATGGTGCCACTGGAGGCACAAATGGAGGTTGGATGTGCAACACGCCTTTCACGAAAGTCTGAACTTCTGGAAGGGAGGCCAATTGTGTCTGAAAGAAAACCGATAAGGCTGAAAACTGTACCTTAATTGAGCCCAACTTTAGGCCCGCATCCACACCAGCTTGTGGAAAGTGGAGAAAACGTCCTAGCTGAAACTCCTCCGTAGGAGCCTTCTTGAATTCACACCAAGAAACATATTTTCTCCAAATACGGTGGTAATGTTTTAGACGTTACCCCTTTTCTAGCCTGAATAAGTGTGGGAATGACATCACTGGTAATATCCCTACTGGCTAGGATTTGATGTTCAACCGCCCTGCCGTCAACCGGAGCCGCGGTAAATCTTGATACACTCACGGCCCCTGCTGTAACAGGTCCTCGCGCAGAGGAAGAGGCCAGGGATCTCCTATGAGTAATTCCTGAAAAAATCTGGATACCAAGCCCTCTTTGGCCAATCTGGGACAATGAGGATCGCTCGAATCTTTGTTCTTCTTATGATCTTTAGAACTTTAGGTATGAGAGGAAAGTGGATGGAATACATACACCGACTGAAACACCCACGGTGTCACCAGTGCATCCACTGCTATTGCTTGAGGGTCCTTTGACCTGGAACAATATCTCTGAAGCTTCTTGTTGAGACGAGAGGAACTCCCCAAAGACTTGTCACCTCTTTGAAGACTTCTTGGTGGAGGTCCCACTCTCCTGGATGGAGATCGTGTCTGCTGAGGAAGTCTGCTTCCCAGTTGTCCACTCCTGGAATGAAGATCGCTGACAGAGCATTTGTATGCTTTTCCGCCCAGCGGAGAATCTTTGTGGCTTCTGCCATTGCCGCTCTGCTTTTCGTACCGCCCTGACGGTTTATCTACGCTACTGCTGGTACATTGTCGGACTGGATCAGTACGGGCAGATCTCGAAGAAGATGTACCGCTTGTAGAAGGCCGTTGCAAATGGCCCTTAACTCCAGAACGTTTATGTGGAGACAAGTGTCCTGACTTGACCATCTTCCTTGGAAGTTTTTTTCCCTGTGTGACTGCTCCCCAGCCTCGGAGGCTTGCATCCGTGGTCACTAGGATCCAGTCCTGGATCCCGAACCTGCGCCCCTCTGGGAGGTGAGAGTTGTGCAGCTACCACAGGAGTGCGATTCTGGTCTTGGAAGACAGGATTATCTTCCGGTGCCTGTGTAGGTGGGATCCGGATCACTTGTCCAACAGGTCCCACTGGAACACTCTGGCATGGAACTACCAACTGAATGGCCTTATAGGCCACAACCAACTTCCCCAGCAACCAAATGCATTGATGTATTGACACTCTTGCTGGTTTCAGAATTTGCTTGACCAGAGTCTGGATCCCCGGGGCCTTTTTCCACTGGAAGAAAAACCCTCTGTAGTTCTGTGTCCAGTATCATTCCCAAAAACGACAACCGCGTTGTTGGGACCAACTGTGATGTTGGCAAGTTCAGGAGCCAACCATGTTGTTGAAGAACTGTCAAGGAGAGTGCAAAGTTTTGCACCAACTGGTCCCTGGATCTCGCCTTTATCAGGAGATCGTCCAAGTACAGGATAATTATGACTCCTTAATTACGAAGGAGAACCATCATCTCCGCCATCACCCTGGTGAAAATCCTTGGAGCCGTGGACAGACTAACAGCAACGTCTGAAATTGGTAATGACAATCCGAAATTGCAAATCCCAGGTAAGCTTGATGCGGAAGAAATGGGAACAAGTAAGTAGGCATCCTTTATGTTTACCGAAACCATGAAATCTCCTTCCTCCAGACTGGAGATCACTGCCCTGAGAGATTCCATCATGGATTTGAATTTCTTTAGGTAGAAATTGAGGGATTTCAGATTTAGGATTGGTCTTACCGAGCCGTCCGGCTTCGGGACCACGAAGAGGCTTGAATAAAAGTCTTCTCCCTGTTGTGACGGGGGAACCAGGACACTGACCTGAGTCTGACACAACTTTCGTATTGCGTCACATACTACCTCCCTGTCCGGAGGAGAACTGGTAAGGCCGATTTAAAAAATCGGTGAGGGGGAAAGTCTTGAAACTCCAGTTTGTACCCTTGGGACACTATTTGTAAAACCCACGGGTCCAGGTCTGGACGAATCCAGGACTGACTGAAGAGTTTTAGATGTGCCCCCACCGGTGCGGGCTCCCGCAAGAAAGCTCCAGCGTCATGCAGTGGATTTGGCAGAAGCAGAGGATGATTTCTGCTCCTGTGATGCTGAAGAGACTTGGACCTCTTTTCTCTTCTCCTTCCCCTACCTGCAAAGAAAGGGGAATCTTAACTTCTTGTGTATCTATTGGGCCGAAATGACGGCATTCGATAATGATGCGTCTTCCTCCTATGTGAGGGAACATAAGCCAAGAAGGTTGAATTAACTGCGGCAGCTGCCGAGATCAAATTAACAAGGCCGTCACCAAACAGGCTTCACCGTCATAGGGAAGAGACTCCATTTCTTCTTGGAGTCAGCCGCAGCATTCCATTGGTGAATCCACAACGCCCTCCTAGCCGAGACCGCCATGGAATTGGCCCGTGAACCCAAGAGTCCTAGTTCCCTTGCAGTCTTACGTAAGTATGCTGCAGTGTCCTTGATATGACCCAACGTAAGGAGTATCTCTCTCCAGGGTAACCATATCGGATGACAAGATATCCGACCATTTACTTTTGAATATTACTACTCACCCATGTGTTGAACCGGTAGGTCTAAGTAACGTACTCGTGGTTACATAACTAGAATATAACGTAGCTTCTTGCATACGATCCACTCGATTTGTGACAGGGCTCCATGCAGAACAGGGGGTGACTCTCACTTTATTCTGTCCACAGCGGGAAAAGAATAAATAACTGGAATCCTCTTGGGGATTTGAAACCATCTTGTCCGGGCTGACCCAGACTTTCTCAAACAGAGCGTTCAGCACATGAGATGGAGGAACATTACCTTAGCTTTTATTATAAATCTACATATATATAGTGACGTTAATACGTCCTTAATATTTACAATCATGTACTGAATGCTCTTTGCCAATATTGGATCTAATCAGGAAACATTATGGTCGACATAGGAATCCGTATCCGTGTCGGTATCAATAGTAACTGGGCAAAATAACATTTGTGCGACCCTGAGGGGCCTGAGGGAAAGAAGCATAGATCTTCTCCACATCTGTGTCCGGGACACATATTTATTCTGATATGAATCACATTATCAATCAAACTTACACCCAGTCAGTTAACGGTGGTGCCGACAGGGTCACCACCAAATAAACAATATCACCACTTTATCCTTCGGCACATTTAGATCGGATGAATGACAGTTTCTAAACTCTGCCTCCTCAGGTGTTTCTCCAAAGCGGACAAATTCTCACAGCTTCTATATGCTCAAGAGATAAAGAAGAGGAAATCTCATAGTGTATCACCCCTTCAATAATTTTCACACACAGGGTTAATAATATAGCCTCCTACCGGATTTGGTGGTCTACTGACTAAGTAGACAATAACACTTTTACTGGAGCGGCTATAGCCTGTTATGAATCCCCTCCTTCCTTTAATATTCTTTCAATACTCCTCCATTGCATATGGAATAAAAGAAAAGCTTCCAATAGTGTAATAAATTTAATAAAATCCAAAAAAAAGAACACAGTGCAAATAGCAAATTATGGATGGACTCTCACCCGGTCATACTGTCTACCAAGTAAAAAGTAGACATAAGCGTATTATTAAACAGTGTCACAGGCGTCCCCGAATATCCACTGTACTATCTGACCTCTGGAGAGCTTCACCTAAACAGTCCACCACCAAATGTCTGCGTCCCCAATATAGTTTCCTCTTGGGAAAACCATTCAGCCACCGACATGTTGACCCACATGTACCAATTACCCACAGATACACCGGCTTATGGGGGACAGACCGCTTTCATTATATACAGTAAATCTGTCAGAGGGACACAGAGGATTTTTCAGCTTACAACCCAGCGCTAAAAGTATACAGTCTAGGAAATAATAAATTCTATAGTGACAGACTTGTAGCGCTTTTAGATTAATATCAAGCACCCAAATTGCTGCGCCCCCCCCCCCCCATCCTGTTTTGCGCCCTGATCTTGTCAGCAGTGAAGGAAGGACCAGCGTCTCTCTGAGGAGAAAACATGGCGCCGAGCAGTGTGCTGGTGAGGTGAGGAAGAAGTCCCACTGCCGTAATGGTGCGCTTCTGTCCCACTCAGAAATAAATAATTAACCGCGCCCTGCACCGCCTTGTTTGTGTGGGAGCATGGCGCGCAGCGTTCCACTCGCTGCGCGGTACCTCATAATGCCGTCACCGGATAAGAAGTCTTCTTTTCTTCTGCTACTCACCTGTCTTTTGACTTCTGGATCTGTAAGGGGGTGACGGCAGGCTGTGGGAGTAAGCATCTAGGCGTACCCAGTGATCATCACCCTCAGGAGCTAATGGTGTCCTGTCAGCCAGAAGCAGAGCCATTGAACTCACTAGAAGTTCGTCATACTTCTCTCCCCTAAGTCCCACGAAGCAGGGAGACTGTTGCCAGCAGCCTCCCTGAAAATAAAAAACCTAACATAAGTATTTTCAGAGAAACTCAGTAGAGCTCCCCTGTAGTGCATCCAGTCTGCCTGGGCACAATTCTAAAACTGAGATCTGGAGGAGGGGCATAGAGGGAAGAGCCAGGTCACACCCTTTGAAAGTCTTAAAGTGCCCATGTCTCCTGCGGATCCCGTCTATACCCCATGGTTCTTAATGTGACTCCAGCATCCTCTAGGACGTACGAGAAATATAAATATAATATCAAATTTATTAATTTTGAAGGTGTATTTAAGTTTAAAACACAAAGTAAAAGATATATTTCACATGTTTATATACATAAAAGTGGTAAAATGGATACAATAAATTTACTTCCATCAATTCTACATTCTCCTCTAATGCAGACTTGAGGTTGATATTGCATTATACATGTTTAAAATAAAGAAATTTATAGGATTTTAAATAATTATTAATTTGATTTTGGAAATCATACATACTTTGATACTGTCGTAGTATACAGTGACATTGATTATTGTTACAACTATAAATGTATAGATTCAGGCATAATATAGAGTTATATTACCAAATAACTAAAATATTGATTACAATATAGTGAACATGAAATACTAAAAGTTTTGCAGCACCCAAAAAGCAGCTTGACTAGTCACTTATCAAATGTGTGCATATTAGCAATAAAGGTATATTAATAGTACATAGAGCGCAAAACAGTTGTATTTAATTATTCTATTAAAAGTTAAAAGTGACATACAATCCACATAAGTAGCAATATAAAGAGGCAACATTTATTTATTTTTATTTTTATTATACCAATTAAGGCTTAAAATTACATACAATTACATGTTGTTACAAACTGAAGGATCCTCTTCTTTGACGAGTCCGTATTTTCCGAAGATCTTTAGGACAGTGATCCTTGTACACCCTGGGTTAAGACTTGCAGAACTCACCAGCAGGTCTTCTTGCCTATAATAGCCGCTTTCGCCCTTAAGGTGTGATGTGCCTACCGGTACTGGGATGCCACCAGGACTTACGGGGGTAGTGCAAGCTTAAACTTGGAGTAACCCGGGCCAATGCTGATGGAGCGAAAGACCAAAAGGGGCTGTACACAGGAATACTGCAGAGTTGAATGCTGATAATTATGCAACAGACAAAGAGCTGGACAAAGGAATACTGTAAAGGACAGTATAAGAATAACCAAAGGAATCCATGGCTAGTACTAAAACCTAGAGACTAGGGCTCCCGCTGCAACCAGGAACAATGACCAGCAGGGAGTGAGTGAGAGACAGACAACACATATATAGGAGTCAAGAGCCAATGAGAGTCACAGAATAGCCAGCCTCCTCTAATTACCAACTCTCTGCATCTCTGCTGCTTCACATCCACCAGCCTCCTGACTTTCACAAGAGACAACAGGCTGAAGTCAGGTAACAAAGCATTCCCAAACACTTGTGCTACAATGTGCTATGCTTGACCTCCCCCACAGTAAACACAGTCTCACCAATAGATGTAGTGCGATCATCAGGTCAACATGCCTCCTTCTGATGAAACCGCCACAGTAAAACAGTGGAGGAATGCGTCAAGGACTCCATACAGACACTGCCACCCCCCTTTTCTCTCCTGTCCCAGACCACCCACGCTGCCTATAGAGAACCAACAGTCGCGCCCTCCCTCCCCCTACGAGTGATGGCAGAGAACTGCCAACACACAGAAAACCGGAGACCTGAGCTAAGCACGGCGTTGTACCTGACGATCACACTACATCTGCGGGTAAGGCTGTGTGTATACCAGTTGTTCCCAAACTGTATGCCTAGGCACCCTGGAGTGCCTCAGGGCACTTGCAGGGGTGCCTTGGATGACCAATTCAAATTATATATGGTCAATGTAATAGGCAAAACCAGTGCTGGTGGCCGTCAACCTTAAAATATGTGGACAAATGGAAGAAAATCCTGTCCATCACCACACAATTGAACCTAAGGTTGACATATAAACACAATTTACTTAATTTAATATTTTTAGATTTTTCAGTGAGAAACTTTTGGCTTAGTGGTGCTGTGTAAAAAAATCTGATACTCTAGTGCAGAGGTTCTCAAACTCGGTCCTCGGGGGCCCACACAGTGCATGTTTTGCAGGTCTCCTCACAGAATCGCAAGTTAAATAATTAGCTCCACCTGTGGACCTTTTAAAATGTGTTAGTGAGTAATTAATACACCTGTGCACCTGCTGGGTTACCTGCAAAACATGCACTGTGTGGGCTCCCGAGGACCGAGTTTGAGAACCTCTGCTCTAGTGTGCCGTGATTCAAACAAGTTTGGGAACCACTGGTGTATACTGAGGACGTGGTCGAGTGTGACGAAACAAGATGGACCTGGACTAAGAACCTTTTTTGTGTATCATTCGTTTCTCACAGTATAATGTACTTTTTAATCCTTGGACCAGTCTGGGTATATACACCAGAGCATAGGTATATCATGTCTACTGTTATTTCCTGTTATTAGGTATATATTGCCCTTGCTATTACCTGCAATATTGTATATATTGGAGATATAAAGGCCATTGCCATATTGTGTGAATATAGCAGGACAGCAGAAGCTATAGTGTGTGACAGGAGGGAGAGCCAGGCAGCTATGCTAGCTAATTGCCATTTGTATCATATGTGCTAGACCATTGTTTGAGGTGTGATAGGTGTTGCTGATAATGTAATCAGAACAATGACTGAGTGACTGGTAAAACAGCTAGCCGGCAGCCCAAGTTATTTATCTAGATCATCAGGTAATCTGGGAGATAATTAGATTAGAACTCACAGAGGATGTACAATAGGTCTCAACTGCAGTATACTAGCTGAAATAGAAGGTTGGGCCAGGGTATCCCAATGCTGAGTAGACTTTGTGGCCCCAGAGGGGATCTGCCAGTCAGGTATACAAGGACAGCAGTTCTCAATGGAGAGCATTCTATTTTGGTGGATCCTGTGAACCAAACATCAGCACGAAACCCTCTGGGCCACTAGAGGAAATCCTACCAGGACAATGTGACAAATGGATGCAGATTGTTGAGATCGCTAGTTATGGATGCTGATGCAAGAGGCTGCTGAAGGATACATGCTACCAATTACCCTGTACCATATGAAACATATGAACATCTTATGGTGTTGTGCGGTCATAATAAAGATTTATTTTTGATATATTCTGATCTGCCCGAGTGAATTGAATCCCACTGAGGGTAACCATCACTCTAGCTAAGTGTGGTTTCCTCCCATTGAGGATAACACAGACTGTGCATTGCAGCTAGTGTCTCAATACGGCCAAGGCCAATTGCTCTTTACATATAACCTGCTCTAAGGGCGAGATTCATATGATCTACAGCGGTAAATGTATTATAGCGGCACGCATTACCGAGGTGAACCAGGAAGGGACATCGACAAGATGTACTAACATCTTGTCTGTCGAAGTGGGGGAGTGAAAGCTCCCCCTCCGATGATGTCCCCCTGAGCGCACAGTGCATCAGCTCAGTGCTTTCACCAGGACATTAAGGGGTATATTCAATTGCAGTCGAAAACTGCCGTCTGTCGAAAAGACGGCAGTTTTCGACTTTTTAAGGTTGAATCCTGATTCGACCTATTTAAAGCTTTTCGACAAGTCGAGGCATTCGACTTGTCGATAAGCACGTGGATCGGCGGAATAGCTGCCGATCCACGTGTTGATGTCGAAAACGGGGACAAATCCGACAGGTTTTGGCCCCCGTTTTCGACCTTCTCAATCCGACATCAAAATTATGTCGGAATGAGATGGACCCAGAGGAGGCGAGGGGGGGCGAGCCGCGGGGGGAGCTGCAGGGAGACGGGGGGACAGCCGGCGGCATCCAGAGGAGATCAGCGCTACAGTAGCGCTGCAGCTGGATGTCACTCACCCGCCCGACCTCACGGCAGCTTCCACCCGGCTCCAGCACGCTGCTGGAGCCGAGTGGAAGCTGCCGTGAGGTCGGGCGGCTGAGTGACATCCAGCTGCAGCGCTACTCCTCTGGATACCACCAGGCTGTCCCCCTGCGGCTCGCCCCCCCCCCCCCCCCCCCCCCCCCCCCCCCCCCCCTCCTCCTCTGGGTCCCATCTAAATTCGACTTTTAGATGGGATTGAATAGGGGTTGTCAGATCCATTCCGACAAATACATGTCGGAATGTATCCGACTTTAATTGAATATACCCCTATAACAAGAAGATATCTACCAGGAAACATGGGATATACATATGATGGCAGATTACAGCTGGCACACCAAATATACATAAAATCAGCTCAAAAATCCTTGGCACTAAAACACGTGTTGGGCTGTGTTATAAATGTGTATTGTATACAATTTTTAGACTTAATTGCTATAATTAAAATATTAAAAAAAATGCTGCTTATGTGGATTGTATGTAATTTTTTACTTTTAATAGAATAATTAAATATTAAATACAACTGTTTTGTGCTTTCTATATTAGTAATATACTTTTATTGCTTTTAAGCACACATTGATTATTGATTCAAGTCAACAAATTGGGATGGAGGTGTGGTCTATCACAGAAATACGGCAGTACGTAGGGAACAACCTTGGAGTGTGGTTTATATTTTGTCATAGTCAAAGCTTATATGCCTTGAATTGAAAGTAAAGGCCCATACACACTGGGCGATGTTGAGCTCACTTTTGGTGTGTTGAGCTGCTTTCATCGCTGGCGGCCGCCGTTCATCTACTGGTATTATTAATAGATGAACGGCGGGGTGAGCGGCTTTACATAGCGTCCTGCTATGGAAAGCCGTTCACCCCCGCTAACATCGCTGGGCAGGGGGGAAAAGTGCTCAGTGTGTATGCACTGAGCGCTTCTCAGTCCAGTGATGTCAGCGATCATCGCTATGCATACACGCTGGGCAAAAAAACGCACAGTGTGTATGGACCTTACAGCTGTCTAGTATACTTTCTGATGTGGCATTTTGTAGGTTTGTTTCAACTTTAAGCCAAGTCTTTCTTCAGTATAGAAACAGAATATTGTGTGAAATAATAAGATTTTACTCACCGGTAAATCTATTTCTCGTAGTCCGTAGTGGATGCTGGGAACTCCGTAAGGACCATGGGGAATAGACGGGCTCCGCAGGAGACTGGGCACTCTAAAAGAAAGATTAGGTACTATCTGGTGTGCACTGGCTCCTCCCTCTATGCCCCTCCTCCAGACCTCAGTTAGGATACTGTGCCCGGAAGAGCTGACACAATAAGGAAGGATTTTGAATTCCGGGTAAGACTCATACCAGCCACACCAATCACACCGTATAACTTGTGATTCTATACCCAGTTAACAGTATGAAATATAACGGAGCCTCTCAACAGATGGCTCAACAATAACCCTTTAGTTAGGCAATAACTATATACAAGTATTGCAGACAATCCGCACTTGGGATGGGCGCCCAGCATCCACTACGGACTACGAGAAATAGATTTACCGGTGAGTAAAATCTTATTTTCTCTGACGTCCTAGTGGATGCTGGGAACTCCGTAAGGACCATGGGGATTATACCAAAGCTCCCAAACGGGCGGGAGAGTGCGGATGACTCTGCAGCACCGAATGAGAGAACTCCAGGTCCTCCTCAGCCAGGGTATCAAATTTGTAGAATTTAGCAAACGTGTTTGCCCCTGACCAAGTTGCAGCTCGGCAAAGTTGTAAAGCCGAGACCCCTCGGGCAGCCGCCCAAGATGAGCCCACTTTCCTCGTGGAATGGGCTGTTACTGATTTAGGATGCGGCAATCCAGCCGCAGAATGCTCCAGCTGAATTGTGCTACAAATTCAGCGAGCAATAGTCTGCTTAGAAGCAGGAGCACCTATTTGGTTGGGTGCCTACAGGATAAAAAACGAGTCAGTTTTCCTGACTCCAGCCGTCCTGGAAATATAAATTTTTAAGGCCCTGACTACGTCCAGTAACTTGGAATCTTCCAAGTCCCTAGTAGCCGCAGGCACTACAATAGGTTGGTTCAAGTGAAAAGCTGATACCACCTTAGGGAGAAACTGGGGACGAGTCCTCAATTCTGCCCTATCCATATGGAAAATCAGATAATGGCTTTTACATGACAAAGCCGCCAATTCTGACACACGCCTGGCCGAAGCCAAGGCCAATAACATGACCACTTTCCACGTGAGATATTTCAAATCCACAGTTTTAAGTGGCTCAAACCAATGTGATTTTAAGAAACTCAACACCACGTTGAGATCCCAAGGTGCCACAGAAGGCACAAAAAAGGGGCTGAATATGTAGCACTCCCTTTACAAATGTCTGAACTCCAGGCAGTGAAGCCAGTTCTTTCTGGAAGAAAATCGACAGAGCCGAAATCTGGACCTTAATGGAACCCAATTTTAGGCCCATAGTCACTCCTGACTGTAGGAAGTGCAGAAAACGACCCAGCTGAAATTCCTCTGTTGGGGCCTTCCTGGCCTCACACCACGCAACATATTTTCGCCAAATACGGTGATAATGGTTTGCGGTTACTTCTTTCCTGGCTTTTATCAGCGTAGGAATGACTTCCTCCGGAATGCCCTTTTGCTTTAGGATCCGGAATTCAACCGCCATGCCGTCCAACGCAGCCACGGTAAGTCTTGGAACAGACAGGGCCCCTGCTGTAGCAGATTCTGTCTGAGCGGTAGAGGCCATGGGTCCTCTGATATTATTTCTTGAAGTTCCGGGTACCAAGCTCTTCTTGGCCCATCCGGAACCACGAGTATCGTTCTTACTCCTCGTTTTCTTATTATTCTCAGTACCTTTGGTATGAGAGGCAGAGGAGGGAATACATAAACCGACTGGTACACCCACGGTGTCACTAGAGCGTCCACAGCTATTGCCTGAGGGTCCCTTGACCTGGCGCAATATCTAGTTTTTTGTTTAGGCGGGACGCCATCATGTCCACCTGTGGCCTTTCCCAACGGTTTACCAACAGTTGGAAGACTTCTGGATGAAGTCCCCACTCTCCCGGGTGTCGGTCGTGTCTGCTGAGGAAGTCTGCTTCCCAGTTGTCCACTCCCGGAATGAACACTGCTGACAGTGCTAAGACGTGATTTTCCGCCCATCGGAGAATCCTTGTGGCTTCTGCCATCGCCATCCTGCTTCTTATGCCGCCCTGTCGGTTTACATGGGCGACTGCCGTGATGTTGTCTGAGTGGATCAGTACCGGCTGGTTTTGAAGTAGAGGCCTTGCCAGACTTAGGGCATTGTAAATGGCCCTCAGTTCCAGAATATTTATGTGTAGGGACGACTCCTGACTTGACCAAAGTCCTTGGAAATTTCTTCCCTGTGTGACTGCCCCCCAGCCTCGAAGGCTGGCATCCGTGGTTACCAGGACCCAGTCCTGTATGCCGAATCTGCAGCCCTCTTGAAGATGAGCACTCTGCAGCCACCACAGTAGAGATACCCTGGTCCTTGGAGACAGGGTTATCAGCCGATGCATCTGAAGATGCGATTCCGACCACTTGTCCAAGAGGTCCCACTGAAAGGTTCTTGCATGGAACCTGCCGAATGGAATTTTGCTTCGTAAGAAGCTACCATTTTTCCCAGGACTCGTGTGCAGTGATGCACCGATACCTGTTTTGGTTTCAGGAGGTCTCTGACTAGAGATGACAGCTCCTTGGCTTTCTCCTGCGGGAGAAACACTTTTTTTTTTTCTGTTCTGTGTCCAGAACCATCCCCAGGAACAGCAGGCGTGTGGTAGGAACCAGCTGTGACTTTGGAATGTATAGAATCCATCCGTGCTGTTGTAGCACTTCCCGAGATAGTGCTACTCCGACCAACAACTGCTCCATGGACCTCGCCTTTATAAGGAGATCGTCCAAGTATGGGATAATTAAAACTCCCTTTTTTCGAAGGAGTATCATCATTTCTGCCATTACCTTGGTAAAGACCCTCGGTGCCGTGGACAGTCCAAACGGCAGTGTTTGGAATTGGTAATGGCAATCCTGTACCACAAATCTGAGGTACTCCTGGTGAGGATGGTAAATGGGGACATGTAGGTAAGCATCCTTGATGTCCAGGGATACCATGTAATCCCCCTCCTCCAGGATTGCAATAACCGCCCTGAGCGATTCCATCTTGAACTTGAATTTTTTTATGTATGTGTTCAAGGACTTCAAATTTAAAATGGGGCTCACCGAACCGTCCGGTTTCGGTACCACAAACAGTGTGGAATAGTAACCCCGTCCTTGTTGAAGTAGGGGCACCTTGACTATCACCTGCTGGGAATACAGCTTGTGAATTGCCCGGAGCACAGCCTCCCTGCCTGAGGGAGTTGTCGGTAAGGCAGATTGGAGGAAACGGCGGGGGGGAGACGCCTCGAATTCCAGCCTGTACCCCTGAGATACTACTTGAAGGATCCAGGGATCCACCTGTGAGCGAGCCCACTGATCGCTGAAATTTTTGAGGTGGCCCCCCACCGTACCTGGCTACACCTGTGGAGCCCCCGCGTCATGCGGTGGACTCAGAGGAAGCGGGGGAAGAATTTTGATTCTGGGAACTGGCTGACTGGTGCAGCTTTTTCCCTCTTCCCTCGTCTCTGTGCAGAAAGGAAGCGCCTTTGACCCGCTTGCTTTTCTGAAGCCGAAAGGACTGTACCTGATAATACAGTGCTTTCTTAGGCTGTGAGGAAACCTGAGGTAAAATTTTTTCTTCCAAGCTGTTGCTGTGGATACGAGGTCCCAGAGACCATCCCCAAACAATTCCTCACCCTTATAAGGCTCCCTTTTAAAGTCAGCATCACCTGTCCAGTGTCGGGTCTCTAATACCCTCCTGACAGAATGGCCATTGCATTAATTCTGGATGCCAGCCGGCAAAATATCCCTCTGTGCATCCCTCATATATAAGACGACGACTTATGTTCGCAAAATACTATCCCTGTTTGACAGGGTTACAGACCACGCTGCAGCAGCACTATCTGCAGGTCTCAGTCTAGTACCTGAGTGTGTAAATACAGACTTCAGGATAGCCTCCTGCTTTTTATTAGCAGGTACCTTCAAAGTGGCCGTATCCTAAGACGGCAGTGCCACCTTTTTTGATAAACGTGTGAGCGCCTTATCCACCCTAGGGGATATCTCCCAGCGTAACTTATCCTCTGGCGGGAAAAGGTACGCCATCAGTAACTTTTTAGAAATTACCAGTTTCTTATCGGGGGAACCCACGCTTTTTCACACTTCATTCACTCATTTGATGGGGGAACAAAACACTGCCTGCTTTTTCTCCCCAAACATAAAACCCTTTTTTAGTGGTACTTGGGTTAATGTCAGAAATGTGTAACACATTTTTTATTGCCGGGATCATGTAACGGATGTTCCTAGTGGATTGTGTATATGTCTCAACCTCGTTGACACTGGAGTCAGACTCCGTGTCGACATCTGTGTCTGCCATCTGAGGGAGCGGGCGTTTTTGAGCCCCTGATGGCCTTTGAGACGCCTGGGCAGGCGCGGGCTGAGAAGCCGGCTGTCCCATAGCTGTTACGTCATCCAGCCTTTTATGTAAGGAGTTGACACTGTCGGTTAATACCTTCCACCTATCCATCCACTCTGGTGTCGGCCCACAGGGGGCGACATCCCATTTATCGGCATCTGCTCCGCCTCCACATAAGCCTCCTCATCAAACCTGTCGACACAGCCGTACCGACACACCGCACACACACAGGGAATGCTCTGACTGAGGACAGGACCCCACACAGCCCTTTGGGGAGACAGAGAGAGAGTATGCCAGCACACACCAGAGCGCTATATAATGTAGGGATAAACACTATCACTGAGTGAATTTTCCCCAATAGCTGCTTGTATAAACAATATTGCGCCTAAATTTAGTGCCCCCCTTCTCTTTTTAACCCTTTGAGCCTGAAAACTACAGGGGAGAGCCTGGGGAGCTGTCTTCCAGCTACACTGTGAAGAGAAAATGGCGCCAGTGTGCCGAGGGAGATAGCTCCGCCCCTTTTTCGCGGACTTTTCTCCCGCTTTTTTATGGATTCTGGCAGGGGTAATTATCACATATATAGCCTCTGGGGCTATATATTGTGATTATTTTGCCAGCCAAGGTGTTTTTATTGCTGTTCAGGGCGCCCCCCCCCAGCGCCCTGCACCCTCAGTGACCGGAGTGTGAAGTGTGTATGAGGAGCAATGGCGCACAGCTGCAGTGCTGTGCGCTACCTTGGTGAAGACTGAAGTCTTCTGCCGCCGATTTTCCGGACCATCTTCATGCTTCTGGCTCTGTAAGGGGGACGGCGGCGCGGCTCCGGGAACGAACACCAAGGACGGGTCCTGCGGTCGATCCCTCTGGAGCTAATGGTGTCCAGTAGCCTAAGAAGCCCAAGCTAGCTGCAAGCAGGTAGGTTCGCTTCTTCTCCCCTTAGTCCCTCGTTGCAGTGAGCCTGTTGCCAGCAGGTCTCACTGTAAAATAAAAAACCTAACATATACTTTCTTTCTAGGAGCTCAGGAGAGCCCCTAGTGTGCATCCAGCTCGGCCGGGCACAGAAATCTAACTGAGGTCTGGAGGAGGGGCATAGAGGGAGGAGCCAGTGCACACCAGATAGTACCTAATCTTTCTTTTAGAGTGCCCAGTCTCCTGCGGAGCCCGTCTATTCCCCATGGTCCTTACGGAGTTCCCAGCATCCACTAGGACGTCAGAGAAATACACACTGTGCTGGAAGCTTTAGGCATAACATATTGTGACTATAACATAAGCTCAGCAACCTCTGAAGTGTGTTCAGGTATGCCAACCATAAAAGTAATGTTCAAATAAGAAACAGGTTTTTGGCATCAACTTGCTGTAACTATTTTCATTTTATACTAAGATGAAGGCAAACCTGTTATCACCTAGTTGTATTTAAAAAGTGACTAAAAATAGACGTATGTATAAAAGCTTAAGATAGGATTGAAATCACACTCACTGATGTTGGATAAAACATACATATACTTACATTCTAGTTAACTGATGATGGTTTGTACAGGCTACTTTGTAAGTAAGGGTTAAGTAACATACTTTGGCAAGAAAGGGAGCACTGTTCCAATAAAAACAGCCATTGCAGTTTGATACCAATAAAACGTATCATTCGGCTGGAACTAGATGTCAATAGTGCCACTAAGCACTGCTGCTCGCCTTATTTACCTTGGAATATTATATGCGTCTCAGCCTTAAACAGCCTATTTATACAAACATAGCTAAGTGAGCAATGTTTGAACAATGACGCTAGTGTTGGATTAGAAAATAATGCCTGTAATATCAAATTAATATTTTTTTACATCTGCTATATTTGTCCAGGTCCTAATCGCCTTCTTTTGTATCTGATGGCTGGTTTATTGCAGTCAAATATGCACACAAGGATTGACAGACAGTACATAAACTTACCACCATTCAAGATATGCAATAATGGATGGATTACAGTATATTGTGCATAATTTCCAGGAAATTATTTGATAGGAGTCAGGTGTGCTGATATCTGGTACCAGGTACTGATTATGAGATTTATTTTACAGGCAGATTTGGGCACTGTTCTACTACAGTATCTCTGTTTCATTATAATAGTTAGATGTGAAAAGTTTCATATGAGAAGGGACCCAGATATCAGTTTCATTCATACGTGCCTACAATTTACCCATATTCTTGATTGGGAGGCGCAGGTTGTGCATCATTATTGTCCTGACTCCCGCTGTACAACACAGCAATTTGCATCACCAAACTCCAAAGAATTGGGCGGATCAGAGAGGCTTTGTCTACAATCCCACATTCCCAGCATTCCAGGAGAGTAGGCTACTATGAGTTTGTTATCATGGCAAAGTTTTCATCAATATTGGTAAGGGGCTAGCAAGAAACAGTGGTGATGTGTCTTTTGTTTCATAATCAAGAGTAGTGCTCAACTGAACCATTATTTCTAACCCTCTATACCAGCTTCCTAAACTCCGCATTTACAGGCCAGGTTTTAAGGATATTCATGCTTGAGTCCAGATGGATAAATGAAATTGACTGAGGCACTAATTAAATCACCTATCCTTAAAATCTGGACTACCATGGTAGAGTTTGGGGAAATCCCTGCTCTATACAAATAAATGGCTTGCTAGATCATGTTAAATCAGAGAATATATACATCACAGAGGTTCAAAGTCTTGCATTATCTCTGCACCTGGGAATCTGTTTTTACAGTGAAAGTACTTTTGCCTGAAACATGTTTGCTGTATCACATGGAATATCTAAAACTTGTGAGGTCAAGTAAGCTAAAATACAGGACAGCTCTTCCCACCCAATAAAATATATAAATAACTCAAACACTGACATCACAATATATCATATTGCATTTTTAAGCTAGGGCTGTAAACAAGGCTTCGGCTCCATGAGGTCTGACACAGAAGCACCTGTCATATTTAAACTATCTCCTTTAAAGTGAGATTGACACGGAAAAATGATCCTTCATATGTGGAATTCAGAGCTCACACTCTTAAGGCCCCCATCCACTAGTCCGATTTGGACAGTTTTCTTCAGATTTCGACGCATCTGACCGTCAAATCTGAAGAAAAATGTCACATCGGATGGCTCTTCCGATCCGATGCGCACTCCCGTGTCAGATTTGTCTGAACTACAAATCTCTGAGGCTGCCCCAACTATTTATCGGAATCTGAAGAAATCAGGTGCACATCGGATTGTTTTTTTTTCTTCAGATGTATCTGATCAGATTCATCTGAAGCGTCACTTGACTGGCATCTCCCTGGCCACTCCCACCCACCAAGAGGGGGAACAGCGGCAGCAGCAGCATCAGATCAATCGCATGTAGCATGTGTGCATCAGATATATCTGATGCGATCTGACACATGATAGATCGCATCAGATACATCTGAAGTGAATGTAGTGAAAATTAAGCCCAGGGTCAGATCCGATTCCCGGGAAGCTCCCGGGAGAGCTCAAGAGAAATCTGATGAGATCTGCAGTTCAGACAAGTCTGAGTAGTGGATGGCCACCTTTACAGTCAGACTATACAGACAGAGGTAATAGCTCTGGATTAAAGTTACATGGATAGAATAATCATTTGCTTTTCTGTTCTGTAGCTTCTGTTTACCCACTGGCCAGGTTACCATTTATTAGGCAGTGTTTCGCATGTACGGCAGAGATGAAAGTAGCCAGCAGATGGCGACATAAGCTACCTAGGAGAATCTGCACAGATGTGCTTTCTGGAAATCTAGATTATTAATCATAACTAACTGGTCCTTCCAACACTGGACTGTAATACCGTGTGGTTCCCCCTCACGCTGCCAAAATAGCTATGACCCATCGAGGCATGGACTCTTACAAGACCTCTGAAGGTGTCCTGTGGTATCGGTCACAAAAACGTCAGAAGCAGAACCTTTCAGTCCTGTAAGGTGGGTCCTCCGTGGCTCGGATTTAGAGGCCAAGTTAACACCATGTACTCTCTTTCATGTTACTCAAACCTTTCCTGAACAATTCTGGCAGTGTGGCAGGGCGTAATAACCTGCTGAAAGATGCCACTGCCATCAGGGAATACCGTTGCCATGAAGGGGCGCACTTGGTCTGCAACAATGTTTAGGTTGGTGATAACTGTAAAAGTAACATCCCAAGAATGCCAGGAAACAAAGTATCCCAGCAGAACACTGCCCAGAGCATCACACTGCCTCCACCGGCTTATCTTCTTCTCATACGGCATCCTGATGCCATCTCTTTCCCAGGTAAATGATGCACATGCACCAGGCCATATACATGATGTAAAAGAAACCATGTTTCATCAGATCAGGCCACCATCTACCACAGCTCCATGGTACAGTTCTGATGCTCACTGCCATTGCAGGTTCTTTCAGAGGTGGACAGGGGTCAGCAGGGGCACTTACACCGGTCTGCAGCTACACAGCAAGCTGCATGCACTGTGTGTTCTGATTCCTTTCTATCATAGCCAGCATTAAAATTTTCAACAATTTGTGCTAGAGTAGCTCTTCTGTGGGATAGGACCAGACGGGCTAGCATTCACTTCCCACCGGTATCAATGAGTCTTGGGCGCATACTGTATGACCTTGTTGCTGATTCACCAGTTGTCCTTCCTTGGACCACGTTTGGTAGGTACTAACTACTACATACTGGGTACACCCCACAAGACCTGCTGTTTTGGAGATGCTCTGATCTAGTCATCTAGCCAATACAATTTGGTCCTTATAAGATGCTCAGATCCTTACGCTTGCCCATTTTTCTTGCTTCTGAAATATGAACATCTAGACTTGAGTGTTCACTTGCTGCCTACTATATCCCACCCATTGACAGGTGCCACTGTACAGAGATAATCAATGTTATTTACTTCACCTGTCAGTTTTGTTGTGGCTGATGGGTGTAAATGAACCTAAAGCAATGTTTTCCTCAAACAGGGTACGGGACACTTACAGGGGTACTGCAGCTTCATGGTCCAGGGCCAATCAAATTATTTATGGTCAATATGATAAGCAAAACCAGTGCTGGTGGCTGCCAATCATACAATATGTGGACAATTAGGAGCACAACAGTACACCACCACATAAATGACCATAAGGAAGCACAATAAGCACAATTTACATAATTTAATAATTATTGTTGAATTTCTCATAAAGAAACTTTTGGCCCAGGAGCGCTGTTGAACAAAATGCTGATACTCCAGGGTGCCGTGATTCAAGAAAATTTGGGTACCACTAACCTAAATTATACATTTGTCTATATTAGGAATTATGATAAATAGCAATAGAAATGGCCTCATCAACCTAACCTAACAATGTCAGCTTTAGTTAAAAGTAAAATGTAATTAAGTATATAATTTCTTTTTGGCTATTTATTAAACTGCAAAAAATTCTTCTAATGTAAAGCCCTTTAACTGAAGACGTCTAATTTATTGTGAGGTTATGGCTTGCTGGGTTTAAATAGTTTTATGCAAGAGAATAAATTACCAAGTAAGTAGTCTGGCGCTGATTATGGTCTGGCTTTGCTATAAGAAACTATTAAAATAGGTGTAGATAATCCCAATACAAAACAATACAGAAACAAATAAATTAGCGCTAATAAACTGGATATGTTTATTGAACATATCCAGTTTATTAGCGCTAATGTATTTGTTTCTGTATTAAATAGCATTAAATAATGTATTAAATCTATTTTTACTTTTTTATTTCAGTGAAACAATTCCAAGTCTGCTTTTACAACTATATATAGATAGAGAAAGAGAAAGAGAGAGAGAGAGAGAGAGAGAGAGAGAGAGGGAGAGAGAGAGAGAGAGCGCTTGTGAGCAGGGCCTTCCTACCTCTATGTCTGTCTGTTTTTACCCAGTTTTGTTCTATTACTGTTGTTCTAAGGGTACGGGTCATTAAGTCAACAAGATTTAAATCGACAGTCATTAGGTCGACCTGTACTAGGTCGACATATCGAACAAGGTCAACATGAGTTTTTTTTAACCTTTTTTAGTGTACTTTTTTGGCCTTTCTTCGTAAAGTGAATTAGTGCACCGTGTCCCCTCACATGGCTCGCTTTGCACGCCATGCTTCGGGCATCGTAAAGTATGAAAAAGTTCAAAAAATGAAAAAAAAGTGAAAAACTCATGTCAACCTTTTACCATGTCGACCTAATGCATGTTGACAAATAGTGGTCGACCTAACGACTGTATCCCTGTTCAAATTGTAAAGCGCAACAGAATATGTTGCGCTATATAGGAAACTGATAATAAATAAATAAAATTTTAAACAAAATTTAAATTATATGTGCTAAATTATGTAACTACTTTTCCGCTTATTTACAGTTGGATGTAAGTCTATTTTTTGACACCTCCCGCAGCTGGAGCAGTACATTCCCCTTACAGTCGTACAGTGTCTAGGGCTAGGTGGTACTTTCACATTTGCCCTGACAAATGCTATTACAAAATTAAGCAAGTATGATCTGCATTAAACTTAATTTGCTATGTCGCTGTCCAGTTTACCATTATGTGTAATTCTATCTGTAACAAGTAATTATCCTGGTTTATGTAACATTGCATAGCTTACAGTCAGTGTATGGTCACCTTACATTTCTAGGTCATGTAAGGTCATTAGTAAATAGATTGAAAAGGGCAGGGATCATTACGGAATCATAATTTACACCACTAATACCCTTTAGCCAGCCTAAATGTGTTACATGTATACCAACCAGTTCTCCGCCTAAGTAAATACATTTGCCCTAGACCTTTCTTCTTTTGTACAGTCAGTGGCGTAACTAGAAATTTTTCTCCCCCAAGCCAAAAAATTCTTCGGCGCCCCCCCCCCCCCCCCTCCTTCATGCTACATAATTGGGAGCAAGAAAGGGTTTCGTTGGAATGGGTGTGGTTTCGCATAAAGGGGCGTGGCATTGCAGGAAAAGACTACCTTATACCCCAGTTCTGCAACCTGCACGCCCATACGTTGGCCACCACAGGGAAGAAAAATAATCCTGATTCATGCCCCTTACATTATTTGTCATTTTTCCTCATTATAGTAATGCCCAGTATACATTATGCCACATACTGCAATGCCTTTAGACATTATTCCACACACAATAATGCACGACACAATATGCACACACTGTAATGCCCCCGACACATTATGCCACACACCGTAATGCCCGTGACACATTATGCCACACACCGTAATGCCTGTGACACATTATGACAGGAATCGCAATGCCCGTTATACATTATGCTACACACTGCAATGCCCCTGATACATTATAGCACATACAATGTCTGTGACACATTATGACACACACCGCAATGTCCGTGATACATTATACCACAATGCCCGTGATATAGTATACCATACACCGTAATGCCTGTGACACATACCGCAATGCCCTGCCCGTTACACCCTATGCCACACACCGCAATGCCCGTTATGTATTATGCCACACTGCAATGACCCTGAGACATTATACCACATACCACAATGCCCGTGATATAGTATACCACACACCGTAATGCCTGACACATTATGACACACACACCAATGTCCGTGATACATTATGCCACACACTGCAATGACCCTGAGACATTATACCACATATCACAATGCCCGCGATATAGTATACCATACACCGTAATGCCTGTGACACATTATGACACACACCGCAATGTCCGTGATACATTATGCCACACACCGTAATGCCCATTACACATTAAGTCCTACAGTAAGGCTTCTAATTACTTTTCAATTACCTGCTCGTTGTCAGGGGTTTCATGCACTGGGTGTCATGCTCGTTGCCAGGGGTTTCATGCTCTTGGTTCCATGCACGGTGCCAGGGGTTTTCATGCTCAGGGTGTCATGCTCGTTGCCAGGGGTTTCATGCACTGGGTGTCATGCTCGTTGCCAGGTGTTTCATGCACTGTGTGTCATGCTCGTTGCCAGGTGTTTCATGCACTGTGTGTCATGCTCGTTGCTAGGGCTGTGCTCCCAGTGCCACATATGTCCCCAGTGCCAGATATTCCCCCACGGTGCCAGGTACTCACATGCCCCAGTGCCAAATATAGCCCCCCCCATGTGCCAGGTACACATATACCCCCCCAGTGCCACATATGCCCCCAGTGCCAGATATTACCCCCCAGTGCCACATATGCCCCCAGTGCCAGATATGCCCCCAGTGCCATATATGCCCCCAGTGCCATATATTCCCCCCCCAGTGCCAGATATGCCCCCCCCAGTGCCATATATGCCCCCAGTGCCAGATATCCCCCCCCCAGTGCCATATATGCCCCTAGTGCCAGATATTCCCCCCCAGTGCCATATATGCCCCCAGTGCCAGATAATGCCCCAGTGCCAGATATCCCCCCCCTGCCAGATATTCCCCCCCAGTGCCATATATGCCCCCAGTGCCAGATAATGCCCCAGTGCCAGATATCCCCCCCTGCCAGTTATTCCCCCTCAGTGTCATATATGCCCCCAGTGCCAGATAATGCCCCAGTGCCAGGTATCCCCCCCTGCCAGTTATTCCCCCCCAGTGTCATATATGCCCCCAGTGCCAGATAATGCCCCAGTGCCAGATATCCCCCCCTGCCAGATATTCCCCCTCAGTGCCATATATGCCCCCAGTGCCAGATAATGCCCCAGTTCCAGATATCCCCCCCTGCCAGTTATTCCCCCCCAGTGCCAGATAATGCCCCAGTGCCAGATATCCCCCCCTGCCAGTTATTCCCCCCAGTGCCAGACATCCACCCCCCCACCCCCCGCCAGATATTCCCCCCCAGTGCCAGATGCCCCAGTGCCAGATATCCCCCCCCAGTGCCATATATGCCCCAGTGCCAGATATCCCTCCCCTGCCAGTTATTCCCCCCAGTGCCAGATATTCCCCCCAGTGCCAGATATCATTCCCCCCCCCCCCCCCCCGCCGCCGCCGCCGCCTCTTTTTGGAGGGACACGGAGGGCACAGCCTCTCCTGTGTCCCTCCTGCTGCATCATCTCCGGCGGCCGCGGGTCTAATAGGGGGAAGTGCCGGTTCGTGAGCCAATTAGAGCTCACGGACGGCACTTCTCCCTATCAGACCCGCGGCCGCCGGAGATGATGCAGCAGGAGGGACACAGGAGAGGCTGTGCCCTCCGTGTCCCTCCAACAAGCGGCGGAGGGAAGGAGAAAGCAGACTGACATGCGGACGCTCGTCCGCATGTCAGTCTGCTGTAAATCAGTGGCGCCCCCGCAGCCCTCGCCCCTAAGCCACCGCGAGGACTGCGGGGGCAGTAGTTACGCCACTGTGTACAGTGGAAAAGTATCCAGTTTGCTTTCCTTCAAGCTTATGTTCTGACCTAGTAATGAGGGAGTTCACATATATAAGAAATAGTGGCCTCAACTTTTAGTTCCCATAGTAGACACGGATGGATACCAATTTGGTCAAATGCTTTACCTGTCTTATCTTGTTAAGGTATAACAGTAAACATACTGGGAGGAATGTAATAGAGTGTGAGAATCAGAAAGTGAGAGATTTTGGTAAAATTCTCCTGTTTTTTTTTAAAGTGACAATCATTTACATGTTAAAAACAACCTGGTTTTGCCATGCAAATAATTGCTACTATAAAAAAAAAAAAAAAACAGGAGAATTTGACCAAAATCGCTCACTTTCTGATTCTCACACCCTATTACATTTCCCCCACAGTGGTGTTCTTAAGGTATGCAGTAAAAATCCTGTCAGTTGGTATCCTAACATGAGGGAAGGTTAGGGTTAGGATGCGGGAGCAGGGCAGGTTAGCATTAGACTGCGGAGGAGGGGAGGGTTAGGCTGTGGAATGGCAAGTTTAAGCTGCGGAAGGGGTTGGTTAGGGGTAGGACTATGGGTAAGGCGAAAATACTTCCCGGGATCTGTCGGGATACTGGCCGTCAGGATTCCACTGTCGGCATTCTGCTGGGATTTCGCACCCGACCTGTTCTTATTGCTATTGACACACAACCTACAGTATTTCCTGGCATATTTAATTACTTTTTATTTGTCTTCTACAGATACTTTTCCTACTTCACTATTTAGTAACACAATTTTATTAGATTTAAATAAAGTTATCCCTTCATTCTTTAGTCTCACACCCTCCTGACACTTGGCCAACTTTGCGGGGTATCATCATACAACCCACTAAGAACCTAGCAATCTGGAGGACCATTATGCAATAGATAGCATCTATCCTTGTGTATCTATGCCTATTTCCCTATAGATTGTAAGGTATTCATCGACTTGTCGAAAAATTTAGGGATATATTGAATAGGTCGAATCAGGATTCGACCTAAAAAAGTCGAAAACTGCCGTCTTTTCGACAGACGGCAGTTTTCGACTTCAATTGAATATACCCCTTAGACTCTCCAGAATTTCTGTCTTTGCTATCCTGGTTTCCATGTAGCAGAAGTGATTGGTGGCAGGCATGTTTGTGTTAGTGTAATTGGATAATCACATATGAGTTATTGCAGTGTGAGTGAGTGTGGATGTATTTTTAAATGAAATAAGTAATGAATGACAGACGCATGGGAGAGGTGTGCAGAGAAATATGTGGAGGGAAGGGAAAGACATGCAGAACCACTGAATAAATCCTGCAACAACCATTCTTGCACTCTATGTATAGCTTAACTTAAGGATTTTTTCAGCTAAAACATTTTTTTCCTATTTACTGTATGCTGCTTGTGAACCTTGTGGATGCACCATGGATGATGCACACTGCAACCAACTGCTGGCAAGACTGGTACAAAGCTAAACAGAGAGACAGAACCCCCACATAGGGAGAGTTCAGTATAGGGGAATAGCTCAGCTGACAAGTATGGGAAAGGTGTGGAAGGTGTGAAAGCTGCAAAGTAACATAATTAAAAGATTGCAAATGCCAATCTGACAGGTGAATGAGATTGTGTTTATTTGCTATTTTGTTTGTTCAGTTACAATATAGTGAAAGCTGTTGTAGTGAGAAGGAGATTTGCACCTTTTGTGTGCAGTGTTTGGCATAGACGGGCCTGAAGGGGGGTACACACGTGTGCTGAGCGATCTATCACAGACTGCTCAGCACACATCTCTCCCCCCGCTCAGCACACAGCGCGATGTGTGCTGAGCAGGGGGGACGCACACTTCACACAGCGGTAAAGTGAGCGATGTACTAGATTGTGCCTGCATGCAGGCCAATCTAGTACCGGCGATAGCGACGCGCGGGGCTGTGCATTGCTATCGCTATGGGGCATACACACGGAGAGATCCGTGCTTAATTTAAGCATTTCATTTAATTAGTCAGACTGCTTAGAAATTAAACAAAGATCTCTCCATGTGTTTACTCACCAAAGTAAAACCTGTTACCAACAATTGACATTATAGGCCTGATTAAAAGTCAAAACTAAAATTATGACTTTAAACGTATAAGAAAAAAGCGCCTATACACTTAGATTAATGCATCTAATAACATAAAGTAATGTATCACATAAATCAAATGGACATAAAGGCCATGAGTGATGTTGGAAACAGCATGTAATTGGCATCCAAGCATACAGGATCCCAGACGGCAGAATGCAGACGCCGGAATACCGAACGTAAGTATGCCAGGGAGGGTAATATACACGGTGAGATTCGGGCTATGCCCGATTCTCACTATGCGACAGGGTCTAGGTCGGCATCGCAAGCACATAATGACTGTGCTTGCGATACTGAGTATGGCCCTCATTCCGAGTTGTTCGCTCGGTAAAAATCTTCGCATCGCAGCGATTTTCCGCTTAATGCGCATGCGCAATGTCCGCACTGCGACTGCGCCAAGTAAATTTGCTATGCACTTAGGAATTTTACTCACGGCATTTTCATCGTTCTGGCGATCGTAATGTGATTGACAGGAAATGGGTGTTACTGGGCGGAAACAGGCCGTTTTATGGGCGTGTGGGAAAAAACGCTAACGTTTCCGGAAAAAAACGCAGGAGTGGCTGGAGAAACGGGGGAGTGTCTGGGCGAACGCTGGGTGTGTTTGTGACGTCAAACCAGGAACGACAAGCAGTGAAATGATCGCAGATGCCGAGTAAGTCTGAAGCTACTCAGAAACTGCTACGAGGTGTGTAATCGCAATATTGCGAATACATCGGTCGCAATTTTAAGATGCTAAGATTCACTCCCAGTAGGCGGCGGCTTAGCATGAGCAAATCTGCTAAAATCCGCTTGCGAGCGAACAACTCGGAATGAGGGCCTATGTGCGTTTTTGGCTAAGTGTCAATTTTGACTCTCTTCTATAGAGATAGTCAAAATTGTCTTGCCTGCACAGTCTATCTAGGCTTGCGATGCTGACCGCGCGGGACCGCGCATCGGTATCGAATCGGGATCGCAAGGTGACTTTCACCTTGTGATCTGCCCTAACTTTTCTTACAATTTTGACTATATAGTCAAAATCGTAAGAAAATATCTCACCGTGTGTACACATTAGGGTTAGGCTGCGGGGGGTGGATTAGACAAAAAGGGTTAGGTTTAGGATGCGGGGAGCAGGGGTTAGGGTTAGGCTGCAGGGGGGGGGAGGGTATGGGGGGTCAGGGATAGTTTACACTAGTTTGCAGGAATCTATGACCTGCAAATTCTCTTTGTTCTAGGGAATAGAGCCGTGGGTAGCGACCGCTCCCGGAACCGTTCGCGCGCGCACCGCCGGGCACGTGCGTGCACGCTGGGCACGTGCGCGCGCACCTTATAAGGCACTAGGCCCCGCCCCCAGATTTAGATTTTACGGAAGCTTACAGATGGCAATCCCAACTAGAACAAGAGAGTATATCTTTTAAGGGGTAAGATCACCCTAGCTCCTGTAACCTAGTAACAAAGGACACGGGAGACCATATATATGCAGAAACGAAATGTGTTTACTAGAAACCCTTCAAAAGTAATACAGGTGATAAGAAAAAACAACTGGCGATGGCCAAGAAGGAACTGTTATGCTGTTGTGAAATTAGCATATAAGCAAAACTCCTGCAACTTGCAGAACTTATCAAAGATATTTGTAAGGCTATTTTTGTTCTTTAGGTTGCTGCGTCTGCGGCTGCTTCTTCAGACCTTTTGGAGCGCCTGAAATTCAAAGAGATAAACAGGCATAATTAATGACTGTTGTTAGAGATTACAACCAACAGACCTAGCAAGGTATAGGGTGGGTAGGGTGGGAGCTGTTGCTAGGTGGCAATCCTATTCCCTAGAACAAAGAGAGTTTGCAGGTCATAGATTCCTGCAAACTAGTGTTTGTTCGTCGGGAGGCTTGCCACCTAGCAACAGCTGGTGGGTAGACTACCACATACCTGGTGGTTGCTCTAAGGAATTCTATCCTTTGAGTATCAGAAGGCCTCCAATAATGTTTCACAAAGGTACGAGTGGACGACCAACGTGCGGCCTGCATTATGGATTGTATAGTTAATCCTCTAGCCGCTGCCGATGTGACGGCGGCTCCGCGGATGGAGTGTCCCTTGAAAATGGAGGTATCTAGTCCTGAGCTTTGCATGGCAGAAACTATCCAACCCCTGATTGTAGAGGGTCTGGCCGGACGAAAGGACTTTCGGCATGTGATAAAAAGGTTAGAAATGTTATCTCTCCATGGAGCTGTTGTTGTGAGATAAGCGGATAAGCACTCAACTATTCAAAGATCCGTGTCTGACTGGTCACTGACTAGGTCAAACTCAACCAAAGGGTTTTGAATGGAACTGGTCTTTGTGTGACCTTTAAGGACAATATGGAACCCCATTGGAGTGGTTGTCATCCAGGGTTCGGATGTGTCTATTAAGGAAAGTTCGGCTCCTCTTGCTGCGAAAGCTAGTGCTAGTAGAGAAGCCAGTTTTCTTGAAAGATTGGAGATGTCGGAATCTGAAGGTATTGTGGCTAAATAATTTAAGAAAGGATTAATGTCCCACGTGAAAGAGTATCGTGGACATGGAGGCCTAGACAAGAAGATACCTTTGAGTAATCTAAGGTACATCTTGTTTTCCGTAAGCCCTGGAATGAGAAGAGCTAGGGCTGAGCCTTACGACCGTATGGTGGCAGATGCCAGGCCTGACTCAAACTTAACGGCTAGGAAGTCTATCGCTAAGTTAGGTTCAGAAAGAGAAGCCGAAGGAAGATTTTGAGAAGCTTGCCAAGACATAAACTCATTTATGATGGACTGGTACCTGGATTTTGTTCTGGGTCTAAGGGACGCATTTATCAAGGTTACTGAGGCCGTCGAGAGGTTAGTGGTGGTCAGCAACCGAGTAATGTCGCTATCCACATGCAATGTGGAAGTTCCTGAAGGAGGTCGGGAGTCCCTTGGAAACAATCCTTGGACATGCCTAGGGGAAGCTTGAGTCCCTTGCGAAGAGGGTTGATCAAGGGGAACCAAACTCGGGAAGGCCAAACAGGGTAAACCAAGACGAGTTGAGGTACTCTGTCTGTCTTGATCTTGTGAAGTACTTTCAGTAGCATAGCTGGGGGAGGGAAAGCATATGGGAGAACTAGATCTGTCCACGGAAAGGACATTGCGTCCGATTGGAGAGCCCCTTGAGTCTAGATTTTGGACACGAAGGTTGGGACCTGTGTGTTCGATGGAGTTGCAAACAGGTCTACTTGCGGTTGACCAAAGGTTCTCACGATATTGGTGAAAATTTCTGGTCTCAGAGTCGTCCGATCCAGTGTTAATTTCTTCCTGGATAAGGAGTCGGCTAACTCGTTTAGCTCTCCTGGAACGTATGTTGCAGAGAGGAGTATGGACCTTTCCACCGCCCAGTTCCAGATGTCTATAGCTTCCTGACAGAGAGTCGGGGATCGAGTACCCCCCATTCTGTTGAGGTAGGACACTGCAGTCCTGTTGTCTAGACATAAGAGAACTGAGTTGTTCTGGAAGGTTGGGGGAAATAGAGAGGAAAGTGCTAACTTCGCCACCCTCAATTCTAATAGATTGATGTGCGCTGTCGATTCTTGAGTGGACCATCTTCCCCTTACCGCTCGGTCTCTTGTAAATGCTCCCTAACCCAAGAGGGACGCATCTGATGTGATGACAATGTCTGGAGGAGGCGGTAGGAGAGGTCTGGGAGATGGCAGCCGAAGGTCTCTCCAACTGCAAATCTCTTTGAGAACTAAGGGTGTCAAGAGGATTTTGTCTGACCAAGTCCATCCCCGACGAAGGAGAGCTGAAAGAAGAATCTGAGAGTGTCTGCAGACAAGGGGAGCGTGGAGAAATCCAGGATCTAAAGACCTCATTTTCCCTATAACTCTGGCCAAGTCCCTCAGCGAGATACGGTGTTTCAGGGTTCGAGTTATGAAGTCTTGAATGTCTCTCCACTTGTCTGGGGGAACTGCTATCGAGAAAGAAGGGGTATCTAGTAAGAAACCCAGAAACACAATTGACTGGGTGGGTGTTAATATGGACTTGTCGTAATTTATAGTAAACCCTAGGTTCTGGAGGAGAGAAAGAATTAGTTCTTTGTGAAGCAGAAGGGTTTTCTGGTCTGTGTGGACTACTAACAAGTCGTCTAGGTAGATTATACAACGGATCGCTTTCTGGCGAAGGTGAGAGATCACCGCTTTCATGAGACGAGTGAATGTGTAGGGAGCGTTGGAAAGGCCGAAGACCATGACGGTCCACTGATAGAGAACGTCTTTCCACAGGAACCTTAGAAGTCTTCTGTGGTTTGGGTGCATTTGAATTGTGTGAAAAGCCTCCTTGAGGTCTATTTTGATACAGAAATCGTTCTTTGTTAGTAGGAAAGGTATGTCGGCTAAGCCCTCCATACGGAAAGAGCAAGGTTTTATGTGTCGGTTGAGAGATTTGACATTTAAGACTGGTCTGTATGAACCGTCCTGTTTTCTGATGGGAAAAAGGTGACTGACCCAGCCTCTTGTGGAAGTGTCTGCCAACTCTATCTTGCCTAGCTGCAGGGCCAGGGATAGGACTCCATCTAATAACGGACTGGCGTTTTTTGAGCAGGGAAAAATTTGTTGTGGAAAATGTAAAAGGGGGAGGGATAAACCTTTTTCCACGATTCTTAGCAACCACCTGTCTGTGGTAATCTGCCTCCAGGAGGCTATTGCTTGGGAAAGACAAGGAGGAGGTTGCAAAGAAAAGTGACTTACAGTATCCTCTGTCTTTCCTGGGGGCGTATGTGCCGCTGGACCCTGCGCCTCTTGCGGTCCGTGTTCGGGAAGGGCCACCTCTGTGAGCTCTGGAAGCGCCTCTGTAGTCTCGGGTCGAGCTGCTGGCTCCTGCAGGATGACCCTCCTGATGAAAGGGCCGCCTGGAAGGCTGAGGTCCTTTAAGGTCTGTGAAGGATTTGCGAGCTTTATAGCGGACCTTCACTTAGTCTATGAAATCGGGTCCGAAAAGGTCAGAATCTATCAGATTGGGGACCTCTACTGGTCTGGGTGCTAGGTTAGTTAGTCCTGCGTTAGCTAGCCAGTGAGTTCTACGTGAGTTTGATATGAAATCAAATGTCTGACCAATTATTAAGGTAGCCCTACTAATAGCCTTTATTAGTGCCATTTTGGAAGCTACCAGGGAATCTAGGGAGTTCCCTGAGATGCCTTCTTTTTCTGCTTTGTCAAGGACAAATAATAAAGGACCGGAGGCGTCTGAAACCTTAAATTGAATTTTTCTCAGCAATTTATCCATAGTGTCACTCTGGACTTTTCCCCCCATGAGTGAAGTCAAAGCCGGATCGATGTCTGGGGCAAATAGGGCCGGAATATCTGGGATGCCAGTGTGGTTACGGAGAACCATATCATCCTCCTTAACGAGTGCCGTTCTAAAGGCTAACTGGGCGAAATCGTATACTTGAGAGCGCTCGCTCAGAGCCCAGTGGGCTGAATATATTTTAGAAGGTGGTATTCTACCCGCTAAGGCTACGCGAGCCATCTGCAAGTCACTATATTCGCCTCTGCGAGAGGATGCACTAGTCCTGGTTACTTCCTCTGACTCCCAATCTACTGGAGGGTAACCAGTATCCCTAAATGCGTGGGAAAGGGGGGTTGTATGACTATGACTAGTCCCCTTATGAGCGCGGTCCTGCGCAGGTTGCCGATCAGTGACAGGGAATGTATGTCGGCTGTGGGCAGGAGAGGGGGGTCTGCTATGGCCCTTAGAGGTATTCCAAGCACTGGCAATACCTGGGAAAGAGATGTTTTTACCTGAACAGGCATCTCTAGAAGAAACATGGTCAGTGTGTTTCTTTTACTTGTGCACTTTCTCATTACTCTGTGAGAATATGCAGGAGGAGAAGGAGTCTCAGCATTCTGACTGACTTTTCCTTCCTCAGAGCTGTCCCTGTTGTCATCCGACCTGACAGGGTTGATAATTTTTCTTCTTTTAAATATAATATCCTCATCTGAGGAGGTTGTGTCGGCAGCTTTGTCTAGGCTCTTCCAAGAAGGCTGCCTGCCTCTTTTGCTGCGCTGTGGGGACACAATCAGCGTGTCTGTGGCTGATACAGACACTGTGTCCTCCATTGTCAGCGCTGAGGTAAAATCTAAATCTGGGGGTGGGGCCTAGCGCCTTATAAGGTGTGCGCGCACGTGCCCAGCGGTGCGCGCGCAATGCGCGCGAACGGGTCCGGGAGCGCCCGCTACCCGCCGCTCTGTCCCCGCTCTCCCCAGGCTGTGGAAAGGTAAGTGAAAGTTTTCTTTCACTATACCTTTCCAGCGATTCGTCAGGGAGGCTTGCACCTAACCCACCAGCTGTTGCTAGGTGGCAAGCCTCCCGACGAACAAAGTTGAGCGCTCGCCCCTGTCAGGACTTTAGGCAGTCGGGATGACAGTGTTGGTATTCCTACTGCTGGCATCCTGTTGCCGGTATCCCGTACCCAACCCTTGGATACTATTGCACAACAAATAAGTTAACATACTGTGACTAGGTGAGGTTCAAAGATGTCCTGATACAGTAGCTCTATCAGAAGTAAATTCATAAAACTGTTTCCTGTTTAAAAACAATGGAATTAAAGAAATCATTGTTCTAATAATAATAGACTTGTTGTTTTTTTCCTTCACATATTTTTTTTCTCACTTTAATGGTTATGCCATCACTGTAATTACCACTAAACCACAAGTTAATATTTTCAGATAAGAACAAGCAATGAAAGTAAAATACATTGTTCAATGTGACCCTGACTCACTGCAGCTTTGTTAAAAAGTATTCTCTCCCCCTCCATTACACACAGGTGACATTATACACAGCTTCCACATCTTAAAGACAGTGGTGTCTATCTAATAAGCCTTGGGTGAAGGTAAAGTGGATGGAGATAAAGTCCCAGCTAATCCGTTCCTAACGCCCATGTCACAGACTAGGTTTGAAACATGGCAGTTAGTAGCTGGTTGGCTGGTACTTTATCTCCGTCCACTTTACCTCCATTGAAGGATTAGTAAATAAACCGTGTCATAATTAGATCTCACACAGATAAATTGTAGTGTAAGCGAATTGCTGTGACATGACGTGACCTGCTCTGACCATCAGGTGACCTGCCCATGTGTATTTGCTGTAAAATGGAGAGAAGGATCAATGTATCAAGCAGCAATAACCCCTTTTTCCGAGTTTGCTGCTTTTCCACATGTATTCAATACCAGTCCTTCTCCTAATAACGGCAAAGCCATAGCCAACTATGGTGGCGAAGCATACCGTAAAGTTATCAAGCAACGAAAATCTGAAGTTTTCATCACTTGTCAAGTAACACATAGCGCCACCTGAGGATGTTGCAATTGTGTTGTATGCGCAATCCTAAAATCTTGGACATGCACATTACAGCCACACTAGCAATTATGTATTGCATCAGCACTATGCTCATGTGGTACAGATGAACAGAGATCGCTAGAGGGGTAAGTTTATGTGACACCTCTCCGGGGCGCTCTTTCATACACTGACCCCATAATTAGTTAAGGGGGTCATTCCGAGTTGTTCGCGCGCAAGCTGCTTTTAGCAGCTTTGCACACGCTAAGCCGCCGCCTACTGGGAGTGAATCTTAGCTTATCAAAATTGCGAACGAAAGATTAGCAGAATTGCGAATAGACACTTCTTAGCAGTTTCTGAGTAGCTCCAGACTTACTCGGCATCTGCGATCAGTTCAGTCAGTGAAGTTCCTGGTTTGACGTCACAAACACACCCAGCGTTCGCCCAGACACTCCTCCGTTTCTCCAGCCACTCCCGCGTTTTTCCCAGAAACGGTAACGTTTTTTCACACACACCCATAAAACGGCCAGTTTCCGCCCAGAAACACCCACTTCCTGTCAATCACAATACACCAGAACGAAGAAAAAACCTCGTAATGCCGTGAGTAAAATACCTAACTGCATAGCAAATTTACTTGGCGCAGTTGCACTGCGGACATTGCGCATGCGCATTAGCGACTAATCGCTCCGTTGCGAGAAAAAAATAACGAGCGAACAACTCGGAATGACCCCCTAAGTACAAACACTGTTTTATAGGATTATTTACTAATATTACTAAAAGGAGTATATGTGCACTAAAAGCATATTTGCCCTCTTCATTTTGGTCCTATACTCAAGAAGAAATCCAAAGAGCAAGTGTGGTGGGCATGATGATACGGTTTGCATCATCATGACCCCGCCTGGTGCTGCACTGATACGCTTTGCATCATCATGATCCCGCCTGGTGCTGCACTGATGTGATTGCATCATCATATTCCCACCTCGTGCTGCACTGATGCACTTTGCATAATCATGATCCCGCCTGGTGCTGCACTGATGTGATTGCATCATCATGATCCCACCTCGTGCTGCACTGATGTGCTTTGCATCATCATGATCCCACCTCGTGCTGCACTGATGCGCTTTGCATCATCATGATCCCGCCTGGTGCTGCACTGATGTGATTGCATCATCATATTCCCACCTCGTGCTCCACTGCTGCACTTTGCATAATCATGATCCCGCATGGTGCTGCACTGATGTGATTGCATCATCATGATCCCACCTCGTGCTTCACTGATGTGCTTTGCATCATCATGATCCCACCTCGTGCTGCACTGATGCGCTTTGCATCATCATGATCCCGCCTGGTGCTGCACTGATGTGATTGCATCATCATGATTCTGCCTCATGCTGCACTGATGCACTTTGCATCACCATGATCCCACCTGGTACTGCACTGATGTGATTGCATCATCATGATCCTGCCTCATGCTGCACTGATGCGATTGCATCATCATGTACAAAGAGAGGAGGCCATCATGACATGATTTTAGTTAACAGAGGTGTAGTATGGTGCCATAGCACATAGAGAAAGTGAATGTTATGGCCACCTCCTTTACATTTTACTAGTCACCATTGGTAGTGTCACATATCACGCCACCTTAGCTACTGCACAGAATACAGTACTACAGGTTTAATTTTACTAAGCATTTGAAGGAATGTATAATCATTCAGCCTCAATTTTTTAATTGATATATATTACAGTATGACCCCATCCTTTTCCCACTGTAAGTACCCTCACTCATCTCCATTCTCTGACAATAAAAAATTCTCTGGCACACCTTACCCATAAAAATACCCCCTCACTATCTATCACTCTCACCCCTGTAATTCCCTTCTCCCTATCATTCACCCTGCACACCAACTTACAGTACTCCTCCTGCACACCAGTTACTCTTCCTGCACACTATCATACTCCTCCTGCACACCAACATGCCCCCCTTGCATATCATCATACTTCTCCTGCACACCAACATGCCCCACCCTGCACACCAAGATGTTCCTCTTTCACATGAACATAATCCCCCTGCACACCAACATACTCCCCCTGCAAAATAACATACTCATCCTCCACAACAACATGCTCCCTTGCCAGTGGCGGAACTAGCGAGCGGTGGGCCCAGGTGCGACAAAATGCTTTGGGCCCCCCATCCCATCCAAGTCCACCCCCTCACCCCTGGAGAGGACCTGGTGAGGGGGACCTGCTCAGGGCCAGAGAAATGGATACCTAGCAACAGTGCCGTAACTAGACATTTTAGCACTGTGTGCAAGAAACGGTTACACATAGCGGCAGACAGCGTACACTATTTACACATAACGGCAGACAGCGTGCCCTTGTTAAACACAGCGGCATACAGCGTACACTTTTTACACATAACGGCAGACAACGATGCCCTTTTTACACATAACGGCAGACAGCGTCCCCTTTTTACACATTACGGCAGACAGTGTGCCCTTGTTACACATCACGGCAGACAGATTCCCCCTTTTTACACATTGCGTCAGGCAGCGTCCCCTTTTTACACATAACGGCAGACAGCGTGCCCTTGTTACACATAGCGGCAGACAGCGTACAATTTTTACACATAACGGCAGACAGCGTGCCCTTGTTAAACATAGCGACAGACAGCGTACACTTTTTACACATAACGGCAGACAACGATGCCCTTTTTACACATAACGGCAGACAGCGTCCCCTTTTTACACATTACGGCAGGCAGATTCCCCCTTTTTACACATTGCGACAGGCAGATTCCCCCTTTTTACACATTCCGGCAAGCAGATTCCCCCTTTTTACACATTGCGGCAAGCAGATTCCCCCTTTTTACACATTGCGGCAAGCAGATTCCCCCTTTTTACACATTGCGGCAGGCAGTCTCCCATTTTTACACATAGCGGCAGGCAGTCCCCCTTTTTGAAGAAAGAAAGAAAGAAAGAAAGAAAGAAAGAAAGAAAGAAAGAAAGAAAGAAAGAAAGAAAGAAAGAAAGAAAGAAAGAAAGAAAGAATTATACTTACCCTCTCCGCTGGCTCAGGCTCCTCGGTGCAGCTTCTGGTCACGATTCCCGGGCAGGAGAGAAGGAGGAGGAGGGAGGTGGAGGAGGGAGCCGCAGCAGCGCTGTGTTATTGGAGGAGGCGCTGCTGCTGCTGCCCCTCTGCTTCACTATAGGCTGTTCTCGGAAGACAGCCTATAGTGAAGCAGAGGGACAGCAGCAGCAGCAGCGCCTCAACCAGTAGTAAAGCGCTGCTGCGGCTCCCTCCTCCACCTCCCTCCTCCACCTCCCTCCTCCTCCTTCTCCCCCGTACCGCTGCGCTCCTCTCCTCTCTGTCCGGGCGGCTGTGTGCTGCGGGCAGCGGTTGCCCGCAGCACACAGCGGCATGTAATGAATCAGTTTGACTCATTACATGCTTTGGGCCCCTGGACAGTGGCGGGCCCCAGTGCAACGCACTGGTTGCACTGGCGGTAGTTCCACCTCTGTCCCTTGCACAACAACATGCTGTCTGCACACCAACAAGTTGCTTTTATCACCTATTTTGTGCTTTCTTGTCATGTAAAAGCTAATACCCGGTGATGGATTAATAACAGGGTGACCAGGGCAGTCATCCAGGGCTTGCTACACACTAGGGCCCCCTACACATAGCTACATCACCAGCATCCTTCTGGGCTGTGGGGGTGCAGGGCACAAGCTGCAACAAATGACACCATGACAGGCAGGTGGGAGGATCTGAGTGGCAAAATGTGAACTGAGAGCATGGTGGCATAATGTGACATGTGGGCACTACAATGTGCTCAATAAACTTGTGGTGCTGGGAGAATTTACACATTGCACTTTTTACTAAAACTGGCAGTATATAACTTTGACAATGTTATTGGTAGAGGTCCCCACAAACAGTAATCTGTCTCAGCTAATACCTCAATGTTTGATGGTTTTAGTACAGATTTGCACATGTGAGCAATACTTCTAAACCTCAGTATGTTGACATTTGTAAGTAACGCTACACTAGATTACAGGAACTGACAGCTGTATCACATTGAATGATGACATTTAAGGCCCAGATTTATCAAGTCTTCGAGAGTGATAAATTGCACTGTCATAAAGTACCAACCAAACTGCTTCTAACTGCCATGTTACAGGCTGTGTTTGATAAATGACAGTTAGGAGCTGATTGGTTCGTACTTTATCACCGTGCTATATTTCACTCTTAAAGGCTTGATAAATCTGGGCCATAGTGTGATTTATATCACTAGCAGCCATGCACGTACAAAGAATAGTGATGATGAAAAGGAGTGGTGGAAAGATAGTTATTCTATATTTACATTTCATCCTCCTGTATTTGCCATCATGATCAAATGCTTTTCATATTTTTCCTTACTACTTCCTGTGTTTTCATCTTTCCCAGTAACATAATACACAGAAGGCCAAGGTGTAATAATTTACAGCCTGCTCTGTTTAGAGCATAATAGTGTATAAAAAAAAGTTCACTTGGGAGATCATGCTGAGATGAGCAAATCCGTGTTTGCTTAGCATAACATATTCAGATTAGTACTGGGTGTGCCCACAAAAACAGGCATGGTCTATAATGGAGATTTGTTACATTTCCCCCTTGGTGTAGGTCCAACTGGCATAAATGTGGCACACAAGTGACTGGTGCAGATCTGGATGTATTCTGAGTTGCCACAATATGGATATATATCCACTATGTGGGTTTTATATTTTGATGCATGTGCTTCTACGTCAGTAAGAAAATGATTTATAGTTTTAATCTTCTGTGGCTGACAATGAAATAAACATCATTACAATGTGTTTTTGCTTCTGATTTCGAAATCAGGAAATAAAAATAGTTTCTTCAACTTCAGCCCACCACAATAATGTCACATGTGCTATGGTAATATAATAAATGTTAAATGATCAACAGAAGACAGCAACGATTGGGTTTGGAACCAGGTTTACATCCAGCTTTTTATATGTCCTGACTGATGTTCAGGGGCTGGACACATAGTTGTGTTAGCTATGCTGATATTCTTGCATAACTTGACCAATTATTGGTAATCTGCGCATGCGTCACTTCCGCAATGTGCATGTGCAGCAACTGAACTGCGATTACATTTGCAGTGAGGACTCATTCGCAAGTGACTGACAGGGAGCAGACATTCTGTTGGAGGTAATGGGGAGGGGATCCGGTCTTTAGGTCGACAGTAAGTAAGTCGACACTGTCTAGGTCGACCTCTATTGGTCGACAGTAAGTAGGTCGACATGGTTTCTAGGTCGACAGGGACTCTGGGTCGACATGTTCTAGGTTAACATGACAAAAGGTTGACATTAGTTTTTCTCATTTTTTTTCTCATTTTTTTAACTTTTTCATAGTTTACGATCCACGTGGACTAGAACTGGGAACGGTATCCTGTGCCGAGCGCAGCGAGGCACCTTGCCAGAAGCATGGCGTGCAAAGCGAGCCATGCGAGGGGACACAGTGCACTAATTGGGGTTCCCGGTCACCGTACGAAGAAAACAACACCAAAAAGTCGACCTTTTATCATGTCGACCTAGTACATGTCGACCTAGAGTCCCTGTTGACCTTAAAAGCATGTCGACCTACTTATTGTCGACCAATAGAGGTCGACCTAGACACTGTCGACCTAAGTCTTATCTACCTAACATACCACACCCACGGGGAGTGGCGGCAAGACGCGGGATGGACCATTTTTGGTGCATGTATAAGCCGCTGACTGCAATCCTGTAAACAGGAAACACTCCAGCGTTCAGTTGCGGCAGCCACTGACCACAGACTTGCTCCATGAGTTGATGTTTTCTGGATATGCGTTGATGCTGAAAATATGGCCACAGTTCTGAAAGCTCTGTTATGCTATGTACACATTATGCGATCCCATACAACACAATATAGTATGATATTGTATAAGATATCATATCCGATCGGATTGTGTGTACACGCTACAAATTATGTCAAACAATGTCTAGAAACAAAGTCATCACTGGAGTTCAAAACCACACGATATCACCTCATTAAGACTGCATGCAGTCCGACGTCGCATGCGACACGCGGGAGCGCGCATCATATTTTGGATCATGCATAAACATTATGCAATATCAGTTAGGACTGATCAATATTGTTCAGATTGTAAACGATACTACATAGTGTGTACGCAGCATTGGAGTCTTTATACAAATCCCGGCGGCTGTTTCATTAGCATATTTTCACACAGCCCCCGAGTCAAAAATTACGTCTGCGGCAGCATTAGCATGCATCTATGAATCAGCCCCAGGTCCCTATATAGCTTCCAGTGAATTTTTTTTTAAAAGTGTCGGCCTGTACACAGACCAATCTAAGGGATGCTTTTGTCCCAATTATTTTGTGCAGGTTATCCTTTTCCAAAAACATTTTTTTTTGCATATTATTGACTTGTTAGTGCCCTGATTCATGACATGTTATATGTATTATACTGGCCATACACAAGGTCGATATCGTGTACGAATGTATGATTTCAACACCTCATTCGATGCATCTTGTGCCATTGTGCATGTTTTGGGTACGATTACGATGCGATGCGCGCCCCCGTGAGTCAAATGTCACATCCTCTGATCATACGTGCAGCCCATGTAATCCATCATCATACCATGTTTTATGCATGTTTTATGCACATACGATGCATTGTATGATTTTTAATGGAATTTCCCTCGACTTTTTTTTTTGTGAGGCACACAATCGATCGTTTAATGACGGGTCGTTAGCACATTGTGTGTCACTTGTGTGTCCAGGAATGCCAGGAAGCTGCCAGGGAGGTTGAAGGGAAATCGTGATATGACTCGCATCGGATGCGGGTCGTCCTGATATATGACCAGCATTACTGTAAGGTATTTCTTCCACCTGCCTCTAATGATTGCCAGTTTGCACTTATCAGGAAACTCTAACTAGCGTAGACAGTGATCTCTAGCCCAGGCAGCATGGCCCACACTAGAGGTCTACGCAGCAATAGTCACAGCAGTGCCATGATTATTAGGGGGATTCCCTGTGATGCGCGGGAAAATACCAAGATTTTAGTGGGTCTTAAGTAGGGTAAGGCAGAGATTTTCAACCTTTTACAACTCGCAGCATACTGAACAAGATTTAAATATTGCCAAGGCACATTCAAATATAATGGTGACGCATGGTGCAGTTGCGTGTCCTAGGATGTCATGTTGCAGCTTCTCTATAGGTAACGCCTGGGCCACATCTGAGAAAGCCAGAAGAGCCCAACACTGCCCGGGCCCAAAATTAGAACTGGCTATGCAACCACTAAACCCACCAGTATTGATCGTTCCAGGGCCTCAGTAGCTGCAAAACACTGATGGGCCAAGCTGTGCTTCTATGGAGGCACACCTGGAGACTGCTCAGGGCACACTAAGCAATTACGTTTTCATATAAGAATAATTTCTTAACAGACCAGTTTAAAAGGAAAAAATTAATAAAAGCGTGTAATGCACAAGACTTTCTGGAGAATCACCCATTAACAATTTTTGTCATGGCTGATATTATCTTTTTTAACATAATTATCACAGCTCTGTCTTAAAGATGTGTCCTGATTCATCTTTGCTGCTGTCTTGCTAAACAGCCACTCTTGGCATGACAGGTCGTGTGAGAATATTCAAGCGTCGGGTGTTTTTTTTTTTTTACAAAAATGTATCTTAGTCTCAACAAAATGAGGGCACACAAGCCCCCACCCTCAGCCTCAGTGTCATGGTTCCCAGTTAAGTACTCCCCCCCCCCCCATGTACCATACATTTTTTATATATTATTATACATTTATTCCCCACACCCCCCATCCCCCCCGCAGTGCCTGATGACGCCCCCCCCCCCCCCCGCCTGCGCTATAGCCCCTCCCTCTCACCGTTTTGCATATAGCGGAGCGTGGGGCACCCCTGCTACAGCTGATCTCTACACATGCAGAGATCAGCATATTTGTGATCAGTGGGGACTATGTTCCGCTCCTTGCACGTTTAGTTCCGATGCATGCGCCCCTGGAATGCCGCTGCCAAGGCATTCTGGGTCGTGATTTTGTAAGTGATGTTGGCAGTCACGAACCGTGAAATCACTTCCAGGGGGCCGCAGCAGCAGCAGGAGGATGTCAGTTCTGCACTTGTAGCTTGCATATGTGACTATGTGATGCAACCTAGCCAGATAACGCACTCCTGGCTGTGGTTGCATCACATACGGTAGTGCCAGGCAAGTGGTTATTATCATGTGGTAACTACAGTTTCAGCATGATTAAAGTAGAAAAGGGCTTGAAACATTTGCCCCTAGGTAAGTGAATTGTCTGAGACATACAGTAAAACATCTGTGTGACCAAGCTAATGTATAAGGCGTTTGCAGAGACATACTATAACATGCACAGTGATTTCACATTAGTAAAATGCACTGAAAATAAATGCACACATGGGCCCTCATTCCGAGTTGTTCGCTCGGTAAAAATCTTCGCATCGCAGCGATTTTCCGCTTAATGCGCATGCGCAATGTCCGCACTGCGACTGCGCCAAGTAAATTTGCTATGCACTTAGTAATTTTACTCACGGCTTTTTCATCGTTCTGGCGATCGTAATGTGATTGACAGGAAATGGGTGTTACTGGGCGGAAACAGGCCGTTTTATGGGCGTGTGAGAAAAAACGCTACCGTTTCCGGAAAAAACGCAGGAGTGGCCGGAGAAACGGAGGAGTGTCTGGGCGAACGCTGGGAGTGTTTGTGACGTCAAACCAGGAACGACAAGCACTGAACTGATCGCAGATGCCGAGTAAGTCTGAAGCTACTCAGAAACTGCTACGAGGTGTGTAATCGCAATATTGCGAATACATCGTTCGCAATTTTAAGATGCTAAGATTCACTCCCAGTAGGCGGCGGCTTAGCGTGAGCAACTCTGCTAAAATCGCCTTGCGAGCGAACAACTCGGAATGACCTCCATGGTTTTAAAAACAAAGGAGGTGCATGTAGAAATAAATGTTAAGTGCTGCCCCGAGGCTGGCCGTGGGTTGACGACCACGACGGGTCTGTAATTGAATAGCTCTGGCCACTATACCTGGAGAACAGACTGCGTGACTTTACTAGCTGAATCTACCCCATTGAGGTATAGCTGACAATGAAAGTACAATCTATCACAAGATAAAATAATGCAATGTGCAAACATTGCTGTTATTTTAACTGGTTCTCATTGCATCAAATCTAAATTATTACATGTTATTTAGGTGTAATCTCTTATGTCTCACGTCTGCCACCTTGTCTGTACTAGTTCTGTTTTTATCTATGACTTGTATTTGTATAATTTGTTATTCTGGCTGACTGGGACTGCAATGGTGAATCTTCTGTATCTTGTATCCAGCCTTTGGCAAATATAAATAATGTCTGTAGATCACAGGACAGGTACAGTTAAGTATTTGTTTTAGCCGTAACTAGAAATGGGCCAAACATTTGGTGATTTTTTAGAAATGGTTGGATTGTGATCAGATAGCGATGATTATTTAATTGAACAATATGGCAAGATTACTCATGGACATCAGCAATGTAAATGAGGCACCCTATCATTACTCTGCTTACAGAGTTGAGTTTTGACTTGAACAGCATTGTTTAGATTAACTGAACAGTAAAAAAATAAAATTAAACTACTGGGCCAATGAATATGGGGAATTTGTTCATGAATAGTCATAACCAAAATACTGATACTATGGGGTAGATGTATGAAGCAATGACAAGAGTGGAAACGTAAGCCAGTGGAGAAGTTGCCTACGGCAACCAATCAGGGAATACGTATAATTTTAAGGAATGTACTTGATAGATGTTTTTTCAAAGTTGATTGCCATGGGCAAGTTCTCCACTGGCTCACTTATCCACTCTTTTCACTTCTCCCTCATTGTCTGTAGTCTTGCACGCTGACATGTGACAAGACACAAGCAAGATCCATCTAAAGTAGTCACTATCAGCATCCTCCAAGTCCACCAAGACGCCAGAAAATAAGAATTTACTTACCGATAATTCTATTTCTCGGAGTCCGTAGTGGATGCTGGGGTTCCTGAAAGGACCATGGGGAATAGCGGCTCCGCAGGAGACAGGGCACAAAAGTAAAGCTTTTACAGGTCAGGTGGTGTGTACTGGCTCCTCCCCCTATGACCCTCCTCCAGACTCCAGTTAGGTACTGTGCCCGGACGAGCGTACACAATAAGGGAGGATTTTGAATCCCGGGTAAGACTCATACCAGCCACACCAATCACACCGTACAACTTGTGATCTAAACCCAGTTAACAGTATGATAACAGAGGAGCCTCTGAAAGATGGCTTCCTAAACAATAACCCGAATTAGTTAACAATAACTATGTACAAGTATTGCAGATAATCCGCACTTGGGATGGGCGCCCAGCATCCACTACGGACTCCGAGAAATAGAATTATCGGTAAGTAAATTCTTATTTTCTCTATCGTCCTAAGTGGATGCTGGGGTTCCTGAAAGGACCATGGGGATTATACCAAAGCTCCCAAACGGGCGGGAGAGTGCGGATGACTCTGCAGCACCGAATGAGAGAACTCCAGGTCCTCCTTTGCCAGGGTATCAAATTTGTAAAAATTTACAAACGTGTTCTCCCCTGACCACGTAGCTGCTCGGCAGAGTTGTAATGCCGAGACCCCTCGGGCAGCCGCCCAAGATGAGCCCACCTTCCTTGCGGAATGGGCCTTAACAGATTTAGGCTGTGGCAGGCCTGCCACAGAATGTACAAGTTGAATTTTGTTACAAATCCAACGAGCAATCGACTGCTTAGAAGCAGGTGCACCCAACTTGTTGGGTGCATACAGATAAACAGCGAGTCAGATTTTCTGACTCCAGCCGTCCTTTAAATGTATATTTTTAAGGCTCTGACAACGTCCAACAACTTGGAGTCCTTCAAGTCGTCAGTAGCCGCAGGCACTACAATAGGCTGGTTCAGGTGAAACGCTGATACCACCTTAGGGAGAAAATGCGGACGCGTCCGCAGCTCTGCCCTATGTCGAATGGAAAATTAAATAAGGGCTTTTATAAAACAAAGCCGCCAGTTCAGATACTCTCCCGGCCGAAGCCAGGGCCAGTAACATAGACACTTTCCATGTGAGATATTTCAAATCCACATTCTTTAGTGGTTCAAACCAATTGGATTTGAGGAAATCTAAAACTACATTTAGATCCCACGGTGCCACCTTAGGCACCACAGGAGGCTGTATATGCAGTACTCCTTTGATAAAAATCTGGACCTCAGGGACTGAGGCCAATTCTTTTTGGAAGAATATTGATAGGGCCGAAATTTGAACCTTAATAGATCCCAATTTGAGACCCATAGACAATCCTGATTGCAGGAAATGTAGGAAAACGACCCAGTTGAAATTCCTCCCTCGGAGCACTCCGCTGCTCGCACCACGCAACATATTTTCGCCAAATACGGCGATAATGCTTCGCGGTGACTTCCTTCCTTGCCTTTATCAAGGTAGGAATGACTTCTTCTGGAATGCCTTTTCCTTTTAGGATCTGGCATTCAAACGCCATGCCGTCAAACGCAGCCGCGGTAAGTCTTGAAAAAGACAAGGACCCTGCTGAAGCAGGTCCCTTCTCAGAAGTAGAGGCCACGGATCGTCCGTGACCATCTCTTGAAGTTCCGGGTACCAAGTCCTTCTTGGCCAATCCGGAGCCACTAGTCTTACTCCTCTTTGCCGTATAATCCTCAATACCTTTGGTATGAGAGGCAGAGGAGGAAACACATATACCGACTGGTACACCCAAGGTGTTACCAGCGCGTCCACAGCTATTGCCTGCGGATCTCTTGACCTGGCGCAATACCTGTCCAGTGTTTTGTTGAGGCGAGACGCCATCATGTCCACCATTGGTTTTACCCAACGGTTTAATAGCATGTGGAAAACTTCTGGATGAAGTCCCCACTCTCCCGGGTGAAGGTCGTGTCTGCTGAGGAAGTCTGCTTCCCAGTTGTCCACGCCCGGGATGAATACTGCTGACAGTGCTATCACGTGATTCTCCGCCCAGCGAAGGATCCTGGCAGCTTCTGCCATTGCCCTCCTGCTTCTTGTGCCGCCCTGTCTGTTTACATGGGCGACTGCCGTGATGTTGTCCGACTGGATCAACACCGGTCTTCCTTGAAGCAGAGGTTCCGCCTGGCTTAGAGCATTGTAGATTGCTCTTAGTTCCAGAATGCTTATGTGAAGAGACTTTTTCAGGCTTGACCACACTCCCTGGAAATTTCTTCCCTGTGTGACTGCTCCCCAGCCTCTCAGGCTGGCATCCGTGGTCACCAGGATCCAATCCTGCATGCCGAATCTGCGGCCCTCCAATAGATGAGCCTCCTGCAACCACCACAGAAGGGATACCCTTGTCCTCGGCGACAGGGTTATCCGCAGGTGCATCTGAAGATGCGACCCTGACCATTTGTCCAACAGATCCCTTTGCATGGAATCTGCCGAAAGGGATTGCTTCGTAAGAAGCTACCATTTTTTCCCAGGACTCTTGTGCATTGATGTACAGACACCTTTCCTGGTTTTAGGAGGTTCCTGACCAGGTCAGATAACTCCTTGGCTTTTTCTTCGGGAAGAAAAACCTTTTTCTGAACTGTGTCCAGAATCATCCCCAGGAACAGCAGACGAGTTGTCGGCATTAATTGGGATTTTGGAATATTCAGAATCCATCCGTGCTGCTTTAGCACCTCTTGAGATAGTGCTAAACCCATCTCTAGCTGTTCTCTGGACCTTGCCCTTATTAGGAGATCGTCCAAGTATGGGATAATTAATACGCCTTTTCTTCGAAGAAGAAATATTATCTCGGCCATTACCTTTGTAAAGACCCGAGGTGCCGTGGACAAACCAAACGGCAGCGTCTGAAACTGATAGTGACAGTTTTGTACAACGAACCTGAGGTACCCCTGGTGTGAGGGGTAATTGGAACGTGGAGATACGCATCCTTGATGTCCAAGGATACCATAAAGTCCCCTTCTTCCAGGTTCGCTATCACTGCTCTGAGTGACTCCATCTTGAACTTGAACTTCTTTATGTACAGGTTCAAGGACTTCAGATTTAGAATAGGCCTTACCGAGCCATCCGGCTTCGGTACCACAAAAAGAGTGGAATAATACCCCTTCCCTTGTTGTAGAAGAGGTACCTTGACTATCACCTGCTGAGAATACAGCTTGTGAATGGCTTCCAAAACCGTCTCCCTTTCTGAGGGGGACGTTGGTAAAGCAGACTTCAGGAAACGGCGAGGTGGCTCTGTCTCTAATTTCAACCTGTACCCCTGAGATATTATCTGCAGGATCCAGGGATTTACCTGCGAGTGAGCCCACTGCGCGCTGTAATTCTTGAGACGACCGCCTACCGCCCCCGAGTCCGCTTGCGAAGCCCCAGCGTCATGCTGAGGCTTTTGTAGAAGCCGGGGAGGGCTTCTGTTCCTGGGAAGGAGCTGCCTGTTGCTGTCTCTTCCCTCGTCCTCTGCCTCGTGGCAGATATGAATAGCCCTTTGCTCTCTTATTTTTAAAGGAACGAAAGGGCTGCGGTTGAAAGGTCGGTGCCTTTTTCTGTTGGGGAGTGACTTGAGGTAGAAAGGTGGATTTCCCGGCCGTAGCCGTGGCCACCAAATCCGATAGACCGACCCCAAATAACTCCTCTACGCATCGCCTGTCCACTGTCGTGTCCATAAAGCTCTTCTGGCCGAAATGGACATAGCACTTACCCGTGATGCCAGTGTGCAGATATCTCTCTGTGCATCACGCATATAAAGAAATGCATCCTTTATTTGTTCTAACGACAGTAAAATATTGTCCCTGTCCAGGGTATCAATATTTTCGATCAGGGACTCTGACCAAACTACCCCAGCACTGCACATCCAGGCAGTCGCAATAGCTGGTCGTAGTATAACACCTGCATGTGTGTATATACCTTTTTGGATATTTTCCATCCTCCTATCTGATGGATCTTTAAGTGCGGCCGTCTCAGGAGAGGGTAACGCCACTTGTTTTGATAAGCGTGTTAGCGCTTTGTCCACCCTAGGAGGTGTTTCCCAGCGCTCCCTAACCTCTGGCGGGAAAGGGTATAAAGCCAATAACTTCTTTGAAATTAGCAGTTTTTTATCGGGGCACCCCACGCTTCATCACACACGTCATTTAATTCTTCTGATTCGGTAAAAACTACTGGTAGTTTTTTCACACCCCACATAATACCCTGTTTAGTGGTACCTGTAGTATCAGCTAAATGTAACATCTCCTTTATTGCCAAAATCATATAACGTGTGGCCCTACTGGAAAATACGGTTGATTCGTCACCTTCACCACCGGAATCAGTGCCTGTGTCTGGGTCTGTGTCGACCGACTGAGGCAAGGGGCGTTTTACAGCCCCTGACGGTGTTTGAGGCGCCTGGACAGGCACTAATTGAGTGTCCGGCCGCCTCATGTCGGCAAACGACTGCTTAAGCGAGTTGACGCTATCCCGTAATTCCACAAATAAAGGCATCCATTCTGGTGTCGACCCCCTAGGAGGTGACATCCTCATATTTGGCAATTGCTCCGCCTCCACACCAATAACGTCCTCATACATGTCGACACACACGTACCGACACACAGCAGACACACAGGGAATGCTCTATACGAAGACAGGACCCACTAGCCCTTTGGGGAGACAGAGGGAGAGTCTGCCAGCACACACCAAAAAGCGCTATATATGACAGGGATAGCCTTATGATTAAGTGCTCCCTTATAGCTGCTTTTATATTAATATATTGCCATTTATTTTGCCCCCCCTCTCTGTTATACCCTGTTTCTGTAGTGCAGTGCAGGGGAGAGACCTGGGAGCCTTCCTGACCAGCGGAGCTGTGACAGAAAATGGCGCCGTGTGCTGAGGAGATAGGCCCCGCCCCTTTTTCGGCGGGCTCGTCTCCCGCTATTTAGTACATTTAGGCAGGGGTAAATATCTCCATATAGCCTCTGGGGCTATATGTGAGGTATTTTTAGCCTTTTTAAAGGTTTTCATTTGCCTCCCAGGGCGCCCCCCCCCCAGCGCCCTGCACCCTCAGTGACTGCCGTGTGAAGTGTGCTGAGAGGAAAATGGCGCACAGCTGCAGTGCTGTGCGCTACCTTAAGAAGACTGCAGGAGTCTTCAGCCGCCGATTCTGGACCTCTTCTTGCTTCAGCATCTGTGAGGGGGCCGGCGGCGTGGCTCCGGTGACCATCCAGGCTGTACCTGTGATCGTCCCTCTGGAGCTTCATGTCCAGTAGCCAAGAAGCCAATCCATCCTGCACGCAGGTGAGTTCACTTCTTCTCCCCTCTGTCCCTCGTTGCAGTGATCCTGTTGCCAGCAGGAATCACTGTAAAATAAAAAACCTAAGCTAAACTCTCTAAGCAGCTCTTTATGAGAGCCACCTAGAATTGCACCCTTCTCGGCCGGGCACAAAAATCTAACTGGAGTCTGGAGGAGGGTCATAGGGGGAGGAGCCAGTACACACCACCTGACCTGTAAAAGCTTTACTTTTGTGCCCTGTCTCCTGCGGAGCCGCTATTCCCCATGGTCCTTTCAGGAACCCCAGCATCCACTTAGGACGATAGAGAAACAGGAGTAAGTTATACAGTACAAACAGTACACTCCAGTACAAACAATTGCTACATACCCCATGTTAAATGGCAATCTCTATTCACCTAGTCAGGGACATCTGCAAAGACTTAGGGGCGTATTCTTTACCCTTTAAATGTCAAAATTTCTACACTCCCCATGGGATGTAGAAATTGTGACATTCACGAAACTTTGGGGGAGGGAGGGTTAGAGTGGGGGGTGAGTGGCTGCACACATCACTTCAGCAGCCAGGCAGCCCCAGCAATATGATGCGGGAGAAGGTTGTTTAGGGTTCCCTGGCAATAATATGCCACCAGGGGATGGGGAGGGGGGGGGGGGTCTGGGCGGAGGTGCTTTCAACAGCTGGGCACCCCGACAGCCGGAGGGGAATATTATCGCTTTTCAAAAAACGGTCTTCTCAAAAAGACCAGTTTTTCAAGAATCATGAAAAAATTGTGAGAGAATACAATGAGAATTGAAAACTAAAAATTCTCATTGCACAACTTTTTCATGATGAATATGTCCCTTAGTACTAACCGTCTCCTCACTAGATGCTGCACAAGGTCCACTTCTGGGCATCAGTAACCGTTTCAGATTTGTAGATTCAACAAAGTAGCCAAAATCATGGATTGGCATATTCAATTTAACTCCTACAAAACCATGATCAACACTTTAAAGCCATGTGTTTCCAGCACTGAATATTTCCAGATGTTTTGCAAAGTCACTGAAACACATTGTGACAGCATATAGTACACAATAAACATGCATGGCACACATGCTAAGAACTTATTCATAACTGATGTAGAAACAAAAATGAATTAATCTCTGACTTTATTTCCAGGTTAACTTTGTATATTGCACTGATCAAACGTAAACTTCCCATGTAAACTGACTAATCAGAAAACAGCAAGCTGCCTTTTAAGGTAGTTTTAGTGTTCAGTCACAATTTGTCTGTACCCTGAAATTAGTTTAGTATCACATTGTAAAGTATAATGTTATGAGCGAATCAGTGACAAGCAAAGAAATAACATAAAGAATACGGTTATGAGTGAATCAGTGACAAGCAAAGAAAGAACATAAAGAATACGGTTATGAGTGAATCAGTGACAAGCAAAGAAAGAACATAAAGAATAAGGTTATGAGCGAATCAGTGACAAGCAAAGAAAGAACATAAAGAATCAGGTTATGAGTGAATCAGTGACAAGCAAAGAAAGAACATAAAGAATAAGGTTATGAGTGAATCAGTGACAAGCAAAGAAAGAACATAAAGAATCAGGTTATGAGTGAATCAGTGACAAGCAAAGAAAGAACATAAAGAATAAGGTTATGAGCGAATCAGTGACAAGCAAAGAAAGAACATAAAGAATCAGGTTATGAGTGAATCAGTGACAAGCAAAGAAAGAACATAAAGAATCAGGTTATGAGTGAATCAGTGACAAGCAAAGAAAGAACATAAAGAATAAGGTTATGAGTGAATCAGTGACAAGCAAAGAAAGAACATAAAGAATCAGGTTATGAGTGAATCAGTGACAAGCAAAGAAAGAACATAAAGAAAAAGGTTATGAGTGAATCAGTGACAAGCACAGAAAGAATATAAAGAATAAGGTTATGAGTGAATCAGTGACAAGCAAAGAAAGAACATAAAGAATAAGGTTATGAGTGAATCAGTGACAAGCACAGAAAGAACATAAAGAATAAAGGGGGTAATTCCAAGTTGATCGCAGCAGGATATTTTTTAGCAGTTGGGCAAAACCATGTGCACTGCAGGGGGGGGCAGATATAACATTTGCAGAGAGAGTTAGATTTGGGTGGGTTATTTTGTTTCTGTGCAGGGTAAATACTGGCTGCTTTATTTTTACACTGCAATTTAGATTGCAGATTGAACTCACCACACCGAAATCTAACTCTCTCTGCACATGTTATATCTACCTCCCCTGCAGTGCACATGGTTTTGCCCAACTGCTAAAAAATTTCCTGCTGTGATCAACTTGGAATTACCCCCAAAGTTATGAGTGAATCAGTGACAAGCAAAGAAAGAACATTATTGTAATATTTCCATCTAGCTAATGTAATTTGTTAGCTGATGCAAATTAGCACTTACAGTACTGATTATAAGTACACTTGATTATACAAGAGTATAATGAATGAAGGGAACATGCAATTCTCGCTTCTAAATACATATTTAAAAGGTAAAAGTAGTGCAAACCTGGGTCAGTATTAAACCTAAAGGTTTGTACTTGATGCCCATATTAAGGAAAGGGTTCGACTGTAAGAAAACAGCAATAACAATATTTCTGAAAATAATAATCATTGTAATGGATATAAAGCTACGGTACCTTTCCAACCCATCCATACAACAGCAAAGTGGTCGTCTGTAAAAGTTCACTAAGCCACAACAGAGAGAGACTTGCGTAGTTATATGACACCAAGTTTGCAACCAAGACACTTTTGTTATAAAATAAACATATTTAAGTTTCAGCTGTAAGTCATTTGGTAAAAGTAAATAGCTCTTTTCTACAGTTAGAAAATACAAATGTTCTACAAGGTGCAGACGGCTGCTGTAACTGCAATCTTCAGCATGCACTTACCAGTATTGTGCAATAATGTATCCTGAATCCTGTCGCAGACACTGTTATACGAGTTTACCAGAGGAAGCAACAGAATGCCACCTCTTACACCCATATCTGGAAACATGGGCAAAGAAACCTCCCACTGTTTTGAAATAGTTCATGATGCCATCAGTGTTATATAGTAAAATATATGCAAATATAGATATTCTACATGCCTTACAGGTGCTACTCAATGTTTTTACAGCTGGTGAAAATATCAACCGGTAATCCAGTTCTAATAGTCATAATCTGTACTTGTAATTGTTTATAAGTTATTAGTATACTTATCTGACAGCTGGGTACACACTAGACAATGTGCAAATGATGCGATGGTCGTCCCTATTTCCCTTGAACTCCAGAATAAACTATATACTGTAGTGTGTACACACTGTACATTCCTTCAAACAACCAAATGATTTATCTTGCATTGTTTGGTCATTAACAATACAATGTATATATTGATAGGGTGTACACACTACACGATTTGTACAAAACCGTTAACTGTATCTTCAGATCTGAAGATGTGATGAACGACACACAGGAGCGCGTGATCGTACATACACACTGGACGATATGTTGTTCCGATTTGGCTCAAAACAATGCATACCTGACTGTCTCGTACCCTGGCAGCTTTGCAGCTCTCCCTCATAGACCTCTATGACGTGCCCTTCTTCCGGGTATGCATTATTGGGGGTGGCATTATGCTTCACCTTTCGTTAAGTGTTTATTATACACCATCTTGTGCTGGTGGTAGCGGTCATTTACATGTACTTTCTGGTTATTAAAGACTCACCTCAAGGGGTCTATATTATATTTTAGTAAAGGTATAATGCCTTTAGTTATTTTTAACTATTTTAGTCACCAATCTTCATCTGTTCTCAGTATTGTGTATATTTTACTACTTTACCATTTATCTCTGTACTTTTCTCTTACATATTTATTTATTTATTCACTCATACATATTAATATAGATAGATAGATAGATAGATAGATAGATAGATAGATAGATAGATAGATAGATAGATAGATAGATAGGTAGATAGGTAGATAGATATAATCATATATTTTTTATTAATAGAGTTCCTGTGGCAGTGTTTTTTTGTGGGTTTGTACAATATATATTATATATATATATATATTTGTCACTATGAAATGGCGCCTTCAGACACTCACTGGCATCTGGAAGCATCTACTGCACATGTCTGAAATCTGATCTCTGGCATGCGCACTACACTAAATGCTGACACATATACGTCGCGGAGGCTGCTTCTAATCACAGGAACAGCTATGGTAAGTGTTGTTTGCTGCATACTGGCGTTAAAGGAAATTAGAGCGCCACGAGTAGAGTCGTTAAACCCAGCAATATCGTGACGAATAATAATGCATTCTGCCCAATGTCTCTGATAAATGATCAGCAAGCCTAAATATTTGTCTCAAAAATGCAACAATATGTTATAAGCTGGAAAACATCTTAGAAATACGCTCGCAACTACAATGGAACAGGTAAGATTACATGAAGTCTCAGTTTAGACATACGTATAAATATTCCATTTAGTAAATTAGTGAGAAAAAAAAATATTGATTCAGTGACTGTTACTTCTTCTCTTATTGTGAAGTAATACCACCAAACTTAGATGTATTATTAAACCATTTATTTTTTTATAAAAGCCTCAAGTGCATTTTAGGCTACACATTAAACCCCACCCTGTCATCATTAACATGTTCTAATAGGGTGTAAACACAATAGAATACCTGCTAGAAAGCCATGAACAAGTTAACACAAGACACTTGCCAGGGCTAAGGAAAGCTTTAAGGAATGCAAGTGTGATCAAATAAGCAATCTACTTATAGAAGCAGGAATAAAATACATACCACCCTGCCTTCTTTGACTTCCTTCCTGTCGGCATATCCTTGGTATTGTGTCGGTGTGGTGCTGCCCTCAGCTCTGCCCTCAGAAATGCCAGGGGAAATAGAGTAGAAAGGAGGACTGGGGCTCGGTGGGAGGCCAGAATCCGGACTATCCAATAAACCTTCACGATTTTTGTCCTTCAAACTGTCTTCCATTCCTTGTAAATTCAGATGACCTACCATGTCTGGCAGAGCCTCAGTCCACTCCCAGGAAAACCTGATCCAATGGATGTTTATTTCTTCCCCACTTCTGATTCACAGATCACAGACAGTTCCGAGAGTCTCCTACTGGGCACACACAGAACCCCTTTTAGGCCAAGCTCTCGGCTGAAAAAAAGAATGAATATTAATATGGGAGATATAATACCAAGACCACAATTGTTTATATAATTGTTCAGAGCTATCTGAGCCTGCAATGCTTTGTAAAACAATACTTTAGGATTTAAATCAGTGATAGGGTTAGCACACCATGTATGTCACTGGGAATACTTTATCTCTAAAGGACTATAAACTGTATTGTTATCTGCTGTGCAACCAACTGATTCTCTTCCCAACATGACAATAAGCTGCTTCTCTGAACTGGTATCCAGGAAAATGTTAAAGTTTATTTCGGTTCATTTCTTAGAATCCTTTTAGTCAAAGTTGCGAGTCACTGACTGTCACAGTTATGTAGATTTTATTTCTCTATACAATAATATGCAAACCACGACATGCCATAAATGTTTGTTCTGACTTCAGGTATTTGTATAGCCTTGATGTCAGACGAGTGCCATAACCCATACAGGGCAGATTCTGGGGTAGAAGATCATGAATCTAGATGAAATATTTTCTTCTATTACCCATTGCATTGTCTGCAGTTTGGAGTATAATTATTTTCTGTATATATCATTATGTGGGTGGGTCTATAGTAAGTGAGCTGTGATAGGGACATCACTGTTTTCTTTCAGTTACCTTGCAGTGAGTTATGTTGGTGGATATGGTATAGGGCTACTAGACAGCAAAATCAATCTGTCTTATTGGTGGTTTCTAATCTCTGTGCAACACAAAGTACCAAATTGTTTTTGCACTTGATTCAACATTGATTTTACCCACCTATACTATGATGTGAAGCAGCACATCCAACCGTGGCACAGAAGCATAGGGGACCTGGGAGAAGGTCAGGATATGTGGCTCATTGCAGGGCTGTATTTCCAGCTTCTGCTGCCCAAGGCACATTGTATACAATGCATTCTCATCCAGCAAAAGCCAGAACCTCATAATGTACTTGCAATTGCATAAATGTGACTAGGGCAAATATTCAAGACATTTCTTTGCAGCTAGGCAGGTAACTCCCTGAGCCTACCTGACACATATAGCCCAGCCTGTATGTCCTTATCTGCCCGGCTGCAAGTTAGTATACACAGCTAGCATGGATAAAAGGAATGTATATGCAACTAGAAAAGATATGGTAGATAACCACCAAGGTGTAATTGGTCTGAGAAGAGAGAAGACCTTGGCGTGGGGAGTTTAGGGATATTTCTGGTCTTGTTCAGAATTGTTAAGCCATATGTCACTTTGATGTTACATTTTGCATACTACAAATACCATTCAGTATGTAACAGAGAAAACAGTATGTAGCTATGTACAGGACTCATACACTATGTGAAACGTATTTCATATATTACGTTTAAGTTGCAGTCTTCTATGTATCTGCTGCATTCTATTGCCTACACATTTCTCATGTCACACTTGTAGCCCTGTCACTATATCCTCCAGTATACCTCTTCTCTGAGTGATGGCATTGCATGATTGCTGGCAGAAGAGATGTGTATCCGGAGTCTGTGCTATGGACCGAGCTCTCATAATGGCACAGGCTTTGTTTTACATGGGAGAGAACAGTAACCTGTGTTAGGGAATCACATAGAGGTATGCTGCTGTCAAATCAATGATGTGGTAACTTCCTAGTGTATGTGCCGGACATGCTGCCTGTCACAAAGTACTGTGGGGTTTCTACAGAAGCTGGTTATCAGCGACAATCACTCTGGGTCCTGGTGCTGATACCATTCAGTTGCTCATCACTTGCCATGCCATTAAGAGGTTAACTTGGTATAATATCTCTGCGTTCAGTAACCTGAGCTTGTGCAATGTTAGGGAGGCACTGTACTGTAAACATAGGTACACCAAATGGGAATTCCAGCCTGGGATCAATGCCCCCATTCTACTCAACACAAACTGCCTTCACTTCACTACAAACCATACGAAACAGAATATTACTGTATCCATTGCTTAACCCATGCTGTTCCGGAGGTGACTGGCATCAGAAAGGCAAGTGCGGTACAATGCCATGGTAGGCTGGCACTCATCTGTCATATCATCATCAGCCCTGCTGACCTTGCTGGCATGGACTGATCAGATCTTGTAGGTGCCTGATATAATTAGTAATGATCATTATAACAAATGACCCTGCCACTGCAGCATCCATAATCACCTTTGCTGAGTGTGGGAAGGAGGTACAGTACACAATAATACACAGGGAGAAGAGGCTGGCAGGGAGGCGCTGATAGAGAGCAGCATGCAGGACTTGGTACAGGGACTGGCCAGGCTTAGCAGAAAGTTGTACACGCAGCCCCGCAGAGTGGGATGGACAGGGGTAGCAGCACACAGGCTACAATACACTTACATGGTGCCGGCTTCTCGCTGCATTCAGGTGCGGGTCCTTCCAGGGGACACTGCAGCCTTGCTCAGCTCTGGTCTAGAAACGACGAGTGCTCCCCTGAGCTGCTGATCCACTGAGATGATCTGGAGGGAATCCAGCCCATCCAGCACACAGAGCTGCCTCTAATTTTTTTTTTCTCATTCAAAGCAGCAGAGGGAGGGACAGAGGTGGAGGGGAGAGCGCACAGCTGATCTGCAAATGTCAGTGTAGTACAGCAGACTGTCACCAGCTGAAGCAGGCGGCGGGCTGGCGAGAGATCATTGTGTCTCTGGCTGCACCTATATTCTAGATACACAAGTAGTGTGACAGGTCCCCTGTGCTTCCCCTGTAGTGTAACATATCCTGAGTATTGCAACACACAAATAGTAACTAGTCTGTGTGTACAGAGTGGGGCAATCCAGCTCACATTGTGTGAAAGCCTGCATACTGTACGTGCTGCTTTGCAATAAAAATACAAATAGCTTAGGTAGCCTGGCACACACAGGACTTGTTACATGCTAAACTTTCATTCTGTATTTAGAAAGTCCTGTAAGCGGCAGTTTATATCTACAGTATCTTTCAGCGTTCCCAAGCTAGTTTTTATTGTTGTCATGTGCTTTTTTTGTAAACAAAATGCAACATTTCAGAATCATATTGAGCCTAATTCAGAGTTGATTGTAGCCGTGCAAAATTTAGCACGGCTACGATCACTTACTCTGACATGCGGGGGGACGCCCAGCACGGGGCTAGTCCACCCCGCATGTCAGGCCCTACTCCCCCCCCCCCCCCCCCATCACGGCGGCAATGCTTTTGTGCTATACGAGTAGCTCCGTACCTGCGCAGCTCCTGAGTGCTGGCAGGGACCTACTCTTTGCTGTCAGGGTCGCAGCGGCTGCGTGTGACGTCACGCAGCCACCGCGGCCTGCCCCCTGCACGGTCCGGGCATGCCTACGTTGATTTTTTATTTTAGAGCCAGTATGATTTCACAGCACATAAAGAGGACAGGATTAGATAATTAGTACACACATACCGTACAGTCAGGGTGGGAAATGCTGCCTGGTACATAACAAACATGCACTATTGCAATGTCATGGGCAGGGTCGTAACTAGGTATGTGCAGAGTGTGCTTTGCAATCAGCGCACTTGTGATGGGAGCATATTGTGCGCCGTGTCCCTGATTGGCTGCCTTGGTTGTGTGACAGGTCCATTGCTGCCTGCTGTGGAGATGACAGCAGGCAGCGCTGGCGGTGGAGAGTTCGCCGCTACGCTGCTGTGCAATGTGGTAGAAAGCAGAAGTGTTACTGTTCCACTGATGGGCGGACACACAGACATGGGTCATCCGGGAGCCGGGACACTGGAGGGAGGGGCAGCAGCTAAGCACCGAAGCAGTGGTGGGTTAGCATTGACGGCGAAGGGAGCCGTGAATGTCTGCTGATCGTGGCAGCTGGGGAGGGAGGGGGGCACTCACACACACTACACCTTGCTCACACACACACATACACACACTACACCTTGCTCTCTCAGACACACTGCACTTTGCTCACACCCTCACTCACACTCTCTCTCATTGTGTAGTTGCTCTACCTGGCATAATGTATAAGGGGCTCTTACAGTGCGGTGTAACGTGTATATGTGGCGCTAACTGTGTGGTGTAACGTGTATAAGGGGCTCTAACTGCAGTGTAATGTGTATAAGGGGCTCTATCTGTGCACTGTAACGTGTACTATGCCTTGAAAAGTGATAACATAGAGAGTGATAAACTACCAGTCAATCAGCTCTTAACTGCCATGTTACATGCTGTGTTTGAAACATATTAGTTAGGAACAGTGACGTACACCCCCTAAACCAGTCAGCCCAGGGCTGGAAATCCTCAGAAAGTGGGGACCCCAAAAATTAGTATGGAGTTACCCCCTTCTGAGCAATAACCAGCCCAGTGTTATGCCCTGCACCCCTGGTGGCGGTGGGTGCGGGGTTCATGGTAAGCTAATTTTGTTCACAACACCTAATGTTTTAATAAGTTAATTATACTGCATCTTCACCTGGGGCTATTTTGCATGGCCACCGCCTCTCCAGGGCTTCCGGCATCTTCACCTGGGGCTATTTTGCATGGCCACCGCCTCTCCAGGGCTTCCGGCATCTTCACCTGGGGGCGTCAGCTTTTAAGCTCTTTTGCAAGGCGCTGCCTCACCAGGGCTTCCGGGGTCTTCTATCTTTGGGAGCTCTTGCCTGCTCTCTACCCTCCGGCGGACTGCCACTCCCGCTGCCTCCCACCCCGATATGCACGCATTTTCACAGGGTGAAATTATTAGAGTAATTCCAAGAAGATATCTACTACACATAATCTGTGTTATAAATACAGTATCTTCTGTGTATTATTTTAATCATTATGACAGGGGAACCACTGCCTCCCCTGACTGCACATCCCTGGATAGGAGAGATTTATTAACCCTTGAATTAACGTTGATACTATCAGTAGCATTGATACGGAGTGCATGTGTATAGTACTCATGTAAACGGTTTTCAATGGCTAAGTTTGTTTTGTTTTCTATCAATAATTGATATTATTGTATACATGTTGTGTGTAGAGATTGGAGCCCTGTGACTCCATTTTACCTAATTAAAATCTCATTTAGATGACATGCTTATAAGCACATTGGTTACTCATTTGGGCATTCATAACATCTATATAGAACATTTGTGGCAGGTTGGGTATAATATGCCAGTGGTCAGAATACAGACTCCACCCCGCAGCCTAATTCTAACCCTCCCCGGTGGTGCCTAAACCTAACCCCCCCTCCCTGCAGTCTAACCCTAATCCTCCCTGGGGGATGCCTAAACCTAGCCCCCCCCCCCCCTCCTGCAACCTAAACCTAACCCCCTCCTCTCTGCAACCTAAACCTAACCCCCCCCCTCCCTGCAACCTAACCTAACCACCACCTCCCCCCCCCCCCCCTCCCCCTGGGTGCAGGCTGAAGTTTTGCCTAGGGTGTCGAAAATCCTGGCACCGGCCCTGCCTACCTGCAGCGGAGACAAACTCCTGAGCCTCCTCCTGGGCAGCAGTAACCCCTCTTCTCGCCCCAGTTCTAGTGCTACTCGTCTCCAGACTCTGCCACCAGCGGCAGATCTCCCATCAAGAGTATGGCAGCTGTTGCCTAACTGCTGCAGGGAGCCGCTGCTGATGGGCTGGAGGTGAAGGCTGGAGACAAACAGAATCATCCCCGTCAACACAGCAGCGCCAGAGCTGGGGCAGAGCAGTTCTGGCCAGGCAATGTCCACGTGAGAGTATGCAAGCTGCCCCCACTATAGGACTTTACTCAGTACAGCAATGTGCTCCTTCCCTCTACACTTGCCTTCTGTGCCTTAATAGGACATACTTGCCTTCTTTTATTATCACCTTTCTGGAAGACCTGGAGAGGAGATGCAAGTGGTGGGTGATAGGGGCTGGCCGGATAAATTTCATCACTAGGCCCCTCTACCTCAAGGGTAAATTGCCACAAACTGCACTAATATGAAGAGGGGGATAAATGACGTATCAGATAAGTACATCATATTGGCCCCACCCTTCCATACAGACTTGTGATTAACAGCATTATTCTCAACCATTCTTCTTTATTCTCAACCATTCCTCCTATTCTGGGGGGTGCCAGGGTCTACCCTAAGTGCACAGATACCAAGCTACACAGACACACACATACATTACATACAGAGTTACCCAGACTGGGGTACACAATATACTATATTTCACTTACCTCAAATGATATGCTGGGTAGTTGTCATTATGTGGAATATGGACTCCAACAGCTCCCCCCTCCTATCTCTCATGCTGCATGTAGGAGTCAGGGTCCAGATCTGTACCATGTGCAGTGTAGCCTCACCCCCTGCTCAGGTCCCACCCCCTCCGTCTCCACTGCTTGCACGGCAGCTCAGCCTCAGCTCTGCAAATGCTAGTATTAGTCAATGTAGACAGATCCTGCCTGTGCCTTTGTCCCCCCTGAAGGTGCCAAATGGACAGCCTTTTAGAGGGAAGCAAAATGCTCAATTTAAAGGCATCTTGTCCATAGTTTTTAAGTAATTCTTGTACTGCAAATGTGTCCTTGCATTCCATAAGACATCAACAGTCACTAGCACTGGCGGTGGCTATTTTATTGGTGGCATACATCTGAGGTCGGTATACCCTTAAAAGTTTCTTATCACCAATCTCTGGCTAATGGACATAATGCCATTGCGAGTTGCGACTTGGCATTAAGATTTTCGAAATTTGAACATTTTAACTTATATTTTTATACTATGTGGCATACAGATTTAGCTACGCTAATTTTACAGCGATTCAGCATGCTGCAATGCTTTTCAAAGCATTGTGCTATTCGTGAAGCAGGTTAACAAAGAAAAATCTATCTTCTGTGGTCCCCCAATAACAGATAATTTCACATCTCCATGCATAAGTACAATACTTTGAAATGCTTTGAAAAAGCCCTTTAAATACAGTGTGATACCCAGCAATGGAAGTCTGAGACTGCACACCCAGGGATGCTCTGGGTAGGACAGTGAGACGAGTACATACAAGGTGTGACTATTAAATAATGAGACTGGTGCTGCAATTTATGTTTAATTATATTAAGTACGTGTTACCTCAGCTGCCCTTCTATGTACTGTCCTTCTGCATCCACACACCGCTGTGTTCTTATTTTCCATTGGTCAGAGCCATGCTGTAGCTCATTATCTGTCAGCTGTCTCAACAGCTCTGTCGCTTCCTTCTTTACCTCAGTAAATGATGCAAAACAGGTTCCCTTGCGTACAGATTTGATATTAGGGGAAAGAAAGAAGTCACACAGTGCTTGCCCTGCCAAGTACAGAGGTACTGTATTCTGTTTCATGGCCAAAAACTGCTTCACAGAAAGAGCTGTGTGGGCTGGTCTTGATCTCAAAGAAAAAAATTAACATGACTCTGAGGGGTATATTTACTAAGCTCCCAATTTTGACCGATTTGGTGTTTTTTCATCAAAGTGTCATCTCGGGAATTTACTAAACTCAGATCTCGGCAGTGATGAGGGTATTCGTATTTTTTTGGAAGTCAAAGAAAAAAATACGAATGAATACACCATCGGTCAAATACGCCTGTTATTTTATACAACTCGGTTAATTACTAAAAATTTGAATTCACAAATACTGCCGGCAATAGCCAAACACTACCGTGAAAAAATACAAATCGTAAAAAAAAGCAGTTTTCAAATAGACCTGTTCTGATAGGCATGCACGGATCAGTGAGATCTGTGCATGTTTATCAGTGGGAAGGGGTGTGAAAGAGTTAAAAATCAGGAAAAAAAATTGCGTGGGGTCCCCCCTCCTTAGCATAACCAGCCTCGGGCTCTTTGAGCCGGTCCTGGTTGTAAAAATACGGGGGGGAAATTGACAGGGGTTCCCCCATATTTTAACAACCAGCACCGGGATCTGCGCCTGGTCCTGGTGCAAAAAATACGGGGGACAAAAAGCGTAGGGGTCCCCCGTATTTTTAACACCAGCACCGGGCTCCACTAGTCAGAGAGATAATGCCACAGCCGGGGGACACTTTTATATTGGTCCCTGTGGCCCTGGCATTAAATCACCAACTAGTCACCCCTGGCCGGGGTACCCTGGAGGAATGGGGACCCCTTAAATCAAGGAGTCCACCCTCTAGCCACCCAGGGGCCAGGGGTGAAGCCCGAGGCTGTCCCCCCCATCCAAGGGTGGCAGATGGTAGGCTGATGGGGGTCACTCTTGTGGTTGGCCCCACTTAACCTCGCGGTCTACCGCAGACCGCAAAGTTCCCACCATTGGATACAATGGAGCGCCTATGCGCTACATTGTATCTACAGTGCGCAGCCTGACTGACAGCTCAGGCGCGCACAGCCAATCAGGAGAGTGCCATGACGTGGCGCTCCCTGATTGGCTGAAGGGACCCTCTTTGACAGCAGTCACGGGGGGTCCCGCCAGTCGGGGAAAGGGGATCCATGTGTAAACATGGATCCCCTTTCAGTGCGTGGTCCGGGTAATCCGTTTTTTTATTTTGCCAAGTCCCTGGATTACAAATTTAAAGAAGAGGACCGATCTACACAGGATTGTTTGTGAGTATAATTTTTATTTACAGGTATCCTGGGATTCTACTGGAGAAGAGGACCGACTGCTTCCTGTCAACATAGGTAAGTATGTATGAATGTAAGTGTGCATGTATGTTTAAAAACATTTTACTAACAAGGGGGTATATTTACTAAGCTCCCGATTTTGACCGAGATGCCGTTTTTTCTTCAAAGTGTCATGTCGGGAATTTACTAAGCAAAAATCTCGGCAGTGATGAGGGCATTCGTAATATTTTGGAAGTCCTAGGAGAAAATCACGAATCAATACACCATCGGTCAAATACGCCTGCAATTTGGTAGAAATCGGTAATTTACTAAAAAGTGCAAATCGCAAACACTGCCGACAATAGCCAAACACTGCCGTGCAGAAATACAAATCGTGAAAAAGTGCTAAAAAAACCCAGACCTGCTTTTTTATCCTGGATAGGCATGCACGGATCCATGAGATCCGTGCATGTGTATCAGTGGGAAGGGGATGGGAAAGTGTGTGTTTTTTGAAAAAAAAAATGCGTGGGGTCCCCCCTCCTAAGCAAAACCAGCCTCGGGCTCTTTGAGCCGGTCCTGGTTGAAAAAATATGGGGAAAAAAATGATAGAGGTTCCCCCATATTTAAACAACCAGCACCGGGCTCTGCGCCTGGTCCTGGTTCCAAAAATATGGGGGACAAAAAGCGTAGGGGTCCCCCGTATTTCTGAAACCAGCACCGGGCTCCACTAGCCAGATACATAATGCCACAGCCGGGGGACACTTTTATATAGGTCCCGGCGGCCCTGGCATTACATAACCAACTAGTCACCCCTGGCCGGGGTACCCTGGAGGAGTGGGGAGCCCTTCAATCAAGGGGTCCCCCCCCCTCCAGCCACCCAAGGACCAGGGGTGAAGCCCGAGGCTGTCCCCCCCCCATCCAAGGGCTGCGGATGGGAGGCTGATAGCCGTTGTGTAAAAAAATGAATATTGTTTTTAGTAGCAGTACTACAAGTCCCAGCAAGCCTCCCCCGCAAGCTGGTACTTGGAGAACCACAAGTACTAGCATGCGGAGGAAAACCGGGCCCGTTGGTACCTGTAGTACTACTACTAAAAAAATACCCCAATAAAAACATAAGACACACACCTTGAAAGTATAACTTTAATGCATACATACACACCTCCATATACACATACTTACCTTATGTTCACACGAGGGTCGGTCCTCTTCTCCATGTAGAATCCATGGTGTACCTGTGGAAAAAATTATACTCACAGAATCCAGTGTAGAAGGCTCTTCTTGTAATCCATTTGTAATCCAGGTACTTGTCAAAATAAAAAAACGGACACCCGACCTCGCACTGAAAGGGGCCCCATGTTTTCACATGGGACCCCTTTCCCCGAATGCCAAAAACCCCCTCTGACTTATGTCTAAGAGGGTTCCATCAGCCAATCAGGGAACGCTACGTTGTGGCATCCTCCTGATCGGCTGTGTGCTCCTGTACTGTATGACAGGCGGCACACGGCAGTGTTACAATGTAGCGCCTATGCGCTCCATTGTAACCAATGGTGGGAACTTTGTGGTCAGCGGTGAGGTTACTTTCGGTCACCCGCTGACCACAAAGTTGTGTTAAGTTCGGCAGTGTTTTACTAATCACTCCCGTAAAACACTGGCCGAAATTACGAATGACATCGACATCGGAAAACACGACAATGCAGAATACGACAGCATAGTAAATGAGGTGTAAAACAAACAAAAAGTTGCACATTCACACATTCAATGGGGTATATTTACTAAGCTCCCGATTTTGACCGAGATGCCGTTTTTTCATCAAAGTGTCATCTCGGTCAATCTCGGTCATTTACTAAACACTAATCACGGCAGTGATGAGGGCATTCGTAATTTTTTTCTAGTTCAGGTAAAAAATTACGAATGAATACACCATCGGTCAAATTACGCCTGTTTAAGTATGAATCTCGGTCATTTACTAAGAAGTGCAAAGCAAAAAAACCCAAAACACTGCCGTGAAAAATTACAATTCGTAAAAAAGTCCTAAAAAAAAAACAGACCTGCTTTTTTTATTCGTGATTTGAGATGCATGCAGGGATCCATGAGATCCGTGCATGTATATCAGTGGGAAGGGGTTGGAAAGTGCTTTTTTTTGCCAAAAAAAATTGCGTGGGGTCCCCCCTCCTAAGCATAACCAGCCTCGGGCTCTTTGAGCCGATCCTGGTTGCAGAAATATGGGGGAAAAAATGACAGGGGTTCCCCCATATTTAAGCAACCAGCATCGGGCTCTGCGCCTGGTCCTGGTCCCAAAAATACGGGGGACAAAAAGAGTAGGGGTCCCCCGTATTTTTAAAACCAGCACCGGGCTCCACTAGCTGGACAGATAATGCCACAGCCGGGGGTCACTTTTATATAGCGCCCTGCGGCCGTGGCATCAAAAATCCAACTAGTCACCCCTGGCCGGGGTACCCTGGGGGAGTGGGGACCCCTTCAATCAAGGGGTCCCCCCCCCCCAGCCACCCAAGGGCCAGGGGTGAAGCCCGAGGCTGTCCCCCCCCATCCAATGGGCTGCGGATGGGAGGGCTGATAGCCTTTGTTGTAAAATAAAAGATATTGTTTTTAGTAGCAGTACTACAAGTCCCAGCAAGCCTCCCCCGCATGCTTGTACTTGGAGAACCACAAGTACCAGCATGCGGCGGAAAAACGGGCCCGCTGGTACCTGTAGTACTACCACTAAAAAAATACCCAAAAAAACACAAGACACACACACCGTGAAAGTATAATTTTATTACATACATACATACATACATACATACTTACCTTATGTTCCCACGCAGGTCGGTCCTCTTCTCCAGTAGAATCCAAGGGGTACCTGTTGAAGAAATTCTACTCACCAGATCCAGTGGTCCAGGCTCCTCGGCAAATCCAGGGATAATCCACGTACTTGAATAAAACAAAAAAACGGTTGCCCGACCACGAACTGAAAGGTGACCCATGTTTGCACATGGGTCACCTTTCCACGAATGCCAGAAACCCACTTTGCCTTCTGGCTAAGTGGGTTTCTTCAGCCAATCAGGGAGTGCCACGTTGTAGCACTCTCCTGATCAGCTGTGTGCTGCTGTCCTCACTGACAGGCAGCACGCGGCAGTGTTACAATGTAGCGCCTATGCGCTACATTGTAACCAATGATGGGAACTTTCTGCCCTGCGGTTGACCTAAAGTGACGTCACCGCTGAGCAGAAAGTTCCCATCATTGGTTACAATGTAGCGCATAGGCGCTACATTGTAACACTGCCGCGTGCTGCCTGTCAGTGAGGACAGCAGCACACAGCTGATCAGGAGAGTGCTACAACGTGGCACTCCCTGATTGGCTGAAGAAACCCACTTAGCCAGAAGGCAAAGTGGGTTTCTGGCATTCGTGGAAAGGTGACCCATGTGCAAACATGGGTCACCTTTCAGTTCGTGGTCGGGCAACCGTTTTTTTGTTTTATTCAAGTACGTGGATTATCCCTGGATTTGCAGAGGAGCCTGGACCACTGGATCTGGTGAGTAGAATTTCTTCAACAGGTACCCCTTGGATTCTACTGGAGAAGAGGACCGACCTGCGTGGGAACATAAGGTAAGTATGTATGTATGTGTGTATGTATGTAATAAAATTATACTTTCACGGTGTGTGTGTCTTGTGTTTTTTTGGGTATTTTTTTAGTGGTAGTACTACAGGTACCAGCGGGCCCGTTTTACCGCCGCATGCTGGTACTTGTGGTTCTCCAAGTACCAGCATGCGGGGGAGGCTTGCTGGGACTTGTAGTACTGCTACTAAAAACAATATCTTTTATTTTACAACAAAGGCTATCAGCCCTCCCATCCGCAGCCCATTGGATGGGGGGGGACAGCCTCGGGCTTCACCCCTGGCCCTTGGGTGGCTGGGGGGGGGGGACCCCTTGATTGAAGGGGTCCCCACTCCCCCAGGGTACCCCGGCCAGGGGTGACTAGTTGGATTTTTGATGCCACGGCCGCAGGGCGCTATATAAAAGTGACCCCCGGCTGTGGCATTATCTGTCCAGCTAGTGGAGCCCGGTGCTGGTTTTAAAAATACGGGGGACCCCTACTCTTTTTGTCCCCCGTATTTTTGGGACCAGGACCAGGCGCAGAGCCCGATGCTGGTTGCTTAAATATGGGGGAACCCCTGTCATTTTTTTTCCCATATTTCTGCAACCAGGATCGGCTCAAAGAGCCCGAGGCTGGTTATGCTTAGGAGGGGGGACCCCACGCAATTTTTTTTAGGATTTTACTTTGTTTAATTTAAAAAAAAATAAAAATACGAACCCCAGCACGGATCACACAGATCCGGCCGAGATTGATTGTAAAAAAAAACGGCAGTGTTTTGCTAATCACTGCCGTCAAATTAGGTAAAAAAACACGAATGACATCGACATCGGAAGCAAAGAAAAATACGAATACGACAGCTTAGTAAATCCATCGTAATCAATTCAAAAAGTTGCAGTTTTACACTGCCGATGTCATTCGTGATTGAACTTTGACCAATTTTCGGAAATTACGAATCTTAGTAAATATACCCCAATGTCATTCATGTTTAATCTCCCTCCAAATCCCGACAATTACGAATCTTAGTAAATATACCCCTGAGTTTGGATTTGCTTTGATTCTTGATGATAATGGTGTTTTCCAGTGCATGGACTGGTGTTTTGTCTCAGGACCATACTTGGAGATCAATGTTTCATCACAGGTAATAACTTTATTATAAAAAAAATATGAATTATCTTGAATTTGTTCCAAAAATAGGATTTTAATTACCTACCGGTAAATCCTTTTCTCGTAGTCTGTAGAGGATGCTGGGGTCCACATTAGTACCATGGGGTATAGACGGGTCCACTAGGAGCCATTGGCACTTTAAGAGTTTGAGAGTGTGGGCTGGCTCCTCTCTCTATGCCCCTCCTACCAGACTCAGTCTAGAAACTGTGCCCGAGGAGATGGACATCTTCAAGAGAAGGATTTTACACAGATAGTGGCGAGATTCACACCAGCTCACACACAAGGCAAACTAAGCTAACTAGCTTGAAACATCAGCAACGGCTGAACAACATTACTCACCAAGTAACGAAACAGTACTTACCAAGAACTAAGCAGTACTGAACTAAGAAACCACTGCAGGATCAGGAAGCGCTGGGTGGGCGCCCAGCATCTTCTACGGACTACGGGAAAAAGATTTACCGGTAGGTAATGAAAATACTATTTTCTCTTATGTCCTAGAGGATGCTGGGGTCCACATTAGTACCATTGGGACGTACCAAATCTCCCAGAACGGGAGGGAGAGCGCGGAGGCTCCTGCAGAACTGATTGACCAAACTTCAGGTCCTCAGAGGCCACAGTATAGAACTTGTAGAACTTTGCAAACGTGTTAGACTCAGACCAAGTAGCCGCTCGGCATAGTTGTAAAGCCGAGACACCCCGGGCAGCCACCCAGGAAGAACCCACCTTACGAGTAGAGTGGGCCTTAACTGACGTAGGACACGGCAGGCCTGCCGTGGAATATGCATTCTGGATAGTGAACCTGATCCAACGAGAGATCGTCTGCTTAGAAGCAGGACACACAATTTTCTTGGGATCATACAGGACAAACAGAGAGTCCGATTTTCTGTGACGAGCAGTCCTCTTCCCATAGATTTTCAGAGCCCTTACAACATCCAAGGACTTTGATGAAACTGAGGAGTCAGTAGCAACGGGCACCACAATAGGTTGGTTGATATAAAATGCCGACACAACCTTCAGAAGGAACTGCGGACGTGTCCTGAGCTCAGCTCAATCTTCATGGAAGATCAAGTATGGGCTTTTGCATGATAAAGCCCCCAACTCCGACACACGTCTAGCAGAAGCCAAGGCCAACAAAGTGACAGCCTTCCACGAGAAACTTGACCTCAACCTCCTGTAGAGGCTCAAACCAGTCCGACTGGAGGAACTGCAACACCACGTTAAGATCCCAGGGCGCCGTAGGCGGCACAAAGTGAGTCTGGATGTGCAGAACTCCATTCAAAAGGGTCTGAACCTCAGGGAGGGCAGCCAACTGTTTCTGGAAGAAAATGGAAATGGCTGAAATCTGGACCTTTACGTAACCTAATCTCAGGCCCAGGAGGAGAAACCATCCAAGTTTAATCTCCACCGTAGGAAACCTCTTGGATTCACACCAAGACACAATTTTTCCAAATGCGATCGTAAAGTTTAGACGTTAATCCTTTCCTAGCCTGTATCAGGGTAGAAATTACTTTATTCGGAATGCCCTTCCGAGCTAGTATCTGGTGTTCAACCTCCATGCCGTCAAACGTAGTCACGGTAAGTCTTGATAAGCTAACGGCCCCTGCTGCAGCAGGTCCTCCCGAAGAGGAAGAGGCCTCGGCTCTTCTAGCAGTAGATCCAGAAGATCCGCGTACCAAGCCCTTCTTGGTCAATCCGGAGCAGTGAGGATTGCCTGAACTTTTGTTCTCCTTATGAGTTTTAGAACTCTTGGAATGAGTGGAAGTGGAGGAAACACGTACACCAACTGGAACACCCATGGAGTCACTAGGGCGTCCACCGCCACGGCTTGTGGGTTCCTCGACCTGGAACAATACAGCTGAAGCTTCTTGTTGAGACGAGAGGCCATCATGTCTATTTGAGGTACTCCCCAAAGATCTGTTACCTCCATGAACACCTCCGAATGGAGTCCCCACTCCCCTGGATGGAGATTGTGTCTGCTGATGAAGTCACATCGGTCTGCAGTGACAGGGAGCGCCGGGCAGCATCGGGATGGTGCAAACATGGGCGATCGCAAGGTGACTGACAGGAAGAGGCCGTTTGTGGGTGGCAACTGACCGTTTTAGAGGAGTGTACGGAAAAACGCAGGAGGGACAAGGCATTTGGAAAGAGGGTTTCTGATGTCAGCTCCGGCCCCGATCATCAAAGCGGCTGAGTAAGTCCTGGGCTGTGCAGAGACTGCACAAACTTTTGTTTGTGCAGTTCTCTGTACATGCGATCGCACCCCTGCACAGCAAATTCCCCCTCCCCCTGTAGGCAGTGACTACCTGATCGCAGGGATGCAAAAAACGCACCCTAGCGATAAGGTCTGAAATAGGCCCTATGTTTTGAGAATTGTAGTGCTCTTTGTTACCTGTACTCTATTTTTGTTATTTATTTACTGTAATGTTAAGTTTTGTTTCCCTGTACTGTCCTTTGTATGGCGCTGCGAAACACTTGTGGGCGCCTTATAAATAAAATGTAATAATAATAATAATAATAGTAATAATAATTTGATCTACATTAAAATGTTGTACACTTAATAGGTTGACCACTAATGGTAGACATGCAATAGGATGACAGGGCCAAAGGGTCAACAGGGTCAAAAGGTTGACATGGAATAGGTAGACAGTAGTAACGGGTCAAAACTGGAAATGGTTGACACAAAAAAGTCAACACTTTTTTTGTTTTTGGGAGCTTTGTCACTTTTCTGTCAAAAAAAGCCATATGGCTCGTTTCACTCTCCATGCTTTGGGCAAGGTGCCTCGCTGCAGTATTGCTGCACTCGGCACAGATTACCATCCACGTGGGCTACAATTAGAAATAGTAAAGTATAAAAAATTAAAAACACTTGTGTCAAACATATGTGTGTTGACCATTGACATGTTGACATTTTGAACCTGTTGACCTTTTGAACCTGCCGACCTTTTTTACTGTCTACCTTTTACATGTTGAACATTTGACCATATAGACCTAATTCATGTTGGCCATTAGTGGTCTACCTATTGACTGTAGAACTTTTTAGTGTAGATCTATTGACCGGATGCCCTGTGACACACCTATATCTGCGTAACCACCTTCCTGTTACCTCCCAGGAACACCCACTGAAATTCAGGCCTCTCAAGACAACTTCATTCTGCACCTCCTTGCAGTAACCATCTAGATGCATGTGCAGTGCAGCTCGGGGCCATGAGCAGGTTTAATACATTGATTGTTTATATTGACATTATATGCATCTCTCAAACAGACCCCCCTATGTTTTCCAATAGATGATGTAACATATACCATTTCTAAACCCATCTCCCATTGCTGAGGAAATAAATTATTTTGCCTGTAGTCATTTAAATTCCATTTTATTTGAAAAAAATAAATAACTGGTAATAAAGCATACAAAATGTTCCAGAATGGTTCACAATATTCCAGAAGATATGTCTAGAATTTTCCGTTGATGTAGCTATGGTTGGGACAGACAGCAGATAATACAACTCAGACGTAGTCCAGGTCGGGGCAGGCAGTAGACTGTGCATCTCCGGGGATGTAACTGAAGTCAGGGCAGGCAACAGACAGTGCATCTTCAGCTACATGATAGCGGCAGGTAGCAGGCAGTGCATCTCCTGGGACATAACTGAGTTCCGGTCAGGTTGCAAACAGTGCATTTCCATTAAGAATGTAGCCAAATTCAGTGCAGGCAGCAGACAGTGCATCTCCATGTTCATAGCAGAGGTCGGGGCAGGCAACAGACATTGGAGGTCATTCCGAGTTGTTCGCTCGCAAGGCGATTTTAGCAGAGTTGCTCACGCTAAGCCGCCGCCTACTGGGAGTGAATCTTAGTTTCTTAAAATTGCGAACGATGTATTCGCAATATTGCGATTACAAACTTCTTAGCAGTTTCAGAGTAGCTCCAGACTTACTCGGCATCTGCGATCAGTTCAGTGCTTGTCGTTCCTGGTTTGACGTCACAAACACACCCAGCGTTCGCCCAGACACTCCTCCGTTTCTCCAGCCACTCCCGCGTTTTTCCCAGAAACGGTAGCGTTTTTCCCACACGCCCATAAAACGGCCTGTTTCCGCCCAGAAACACCCATTTCCTGTCAATCACATTACGATCGCCGGAGCGAAGAAAAAGCCGTGAGTAAAAATACTACCTTCATAGCAAAATTACTTGGCGCAGTCGCAGTGCGGACATTGCGCATGCGCACTAAGCGGAAAATCACTGCGATGCGATGAAATTTACAGAGCGAACGACTCGGAATGAGGGCCAATACTTCTCCGTGGACATAGCCGAGGTTGGGGCAGGGGGCAGACAGTGCATCTCCAGAGACATAGCTGAAGTCTGGGTAGTTGGCAGACATTGCATCTCCAGGGCTGTAGCCGAGGTTGGGGAATGCGGAACACAGTGCATCTCAGGGACACAGACCAGGGCAGGCAGCAGACAGAGAATCTCCAGGAATGTAGCAGAAGTCAGGGCAAGGAGCAGACAGTACATCTATAGTGATGTTAGTCCAGGTTGGGGTAGGCGGCAGACAATGCATCATCAGGGATGTTGCTGAGTTCGGGGCAGGCAGAAGACATAGCAGGAACAAGATGCTTTTAGGACTGTTGATCTTTCTATTATATGTTAGTGCAGGTCTTTGTCTGATGGTATACTGTCTGCTTCCATTGGCACATTTAAATAAGTTTCACCCCATGTAGGGCACACAAATTGCATGTTATCAAAAAGCCTCTGGTTCATTGAATGAACTGGTAATTTTCACAATGGGTCACAGGCATTTGCAGTTTTTGAACTAGATCCATGGATGTGTAGTGTATGTGTAGTTGTGTAGTGCAACTGGGGATGTTGGGGGTCATTCCAACCCGATCACTCACTGCAGTTTATCGCAGCGCAGCGATCGGGTCGGATCTGTGCATGCGCCAGCGCCGCAGTGCGCCGGCGCATGCTGGACGGCCGAAGGCCGTTGTTCCCTTGGGATCGCCTCTGCCTGATTGACAGACAGAGGCGCTCGCTGGGCGGGAGGGGGCGGAACAGCAGCGTTTGGCTGCCGTTATGGGGGCGCGGTCCGGCCAACGCAGGGGCAGCGACAAGCAACTCCCGGCCAGCCGCAGGAGCTGCGCTGGCCGGGAGTTACTCAGCAAGTACAAAAGCATCGCCGCTGTGCGATGCTTTTGTACTTGTGCGGGGGATGGCGGGGCGGACAGACATGCGGGGCGGACTAGCCCTGTGCTGGGCATCCCCCCGCATGTCTGGGAACATGATCGTAGCTGTGCACAGCTATGATCACTTCGGAATGACCCCCGTTGTTCCCAGTCTCTAACTCTGCCTTAATTGAGGTGAAAAAGAGGTGTTCTCGCACATTGCCATTCACCCTGAACAGGAGGGATTGGTCCTTGCACAGGAGCTTGGATAAAATATCCTTTGTTACAGGATTAGTAAGGCCTTATATGTTGGTTCATCTGCAATGATCGTTGTCTTAACCTCTGAAGGTGACTCTGGGGGTCATTCCGAGTTGTTCGCTCGTTGTTGATTTTCGCAACGGAGCGATTAAGGCGGAAATGCGCATGCGCATGGTACGCAGTGCGCATGCGCTAAGTATTTTAGCACAAAACTTAGTAGATTTACTCACATCCGAATGAAGAATTTTCATCGTTGAAGTGATCGGAGTGTGATTGACAGGAAGTGGGTGTTTCTGGGCGGAAACTGACCACTTTCTGGTAGTGTGCGGAAAAACGCAGGCGTGCCAGGTTAAAACGTAGGAGTGTCTGGAGAAACGGGGGAGTGGCTGGCCGAACGCAGGGCGTGTTTGTGACCTCAAACCAGGAACGAAATGGGCTGAGCTGATCGCAGTGTAGGAGTAAGTCTCGAGCTACTCAGAAACTGCTAAGAATGTTCTATTCGCAATTCTGCTAATCTTTCGTTCACAATTCTGCTATGCTAAGATAAACTCCCAGGGAGCGGCGGCCTAGCGTGTGCAATGCTGCTAAAATCTGCTAGCGAGCGAACAACTCGGAATGAGGGCCCCTGTGAGGAAAGGGTACGATCTCATGATGACTGTCTATAAAATGACACAAAATGTGAAATAAGTCTACTCCTGCACTGTATGGAGGGTGCTTTATCAATTATGAAGCATTTATGGGGGTCATTCCGAGTTGTTCGCTCGGTATTTTTTTCTCGCAACGGAGCGATTAGTCGCGAATGCGCATGCGCAATGTCCGCAGTGCGACTGCGCCAAGTAAATTTGCTATGCAGTTAGGAATTTTACTCCCGGCATTACGAGGTTTTTTCTTCGTTCTGGTGATCGGAGTGTGATTGACAGGAAGTGGGTGTTTCTGGGCGGAAACTGGCCGTTTTATGGGAGTGTGTGAAAAAACGCTACCGTTTCTGGGAAAAACACGGGAGTGGCTGGAGAAACGGAGGAGTGTCTGGGCGAACGCTGGGTGTATTTGTGACGTCAAACCAGGAACGACAAGCACTGAACTGATCGCAGTGGCAGAGTAAGTCTCGAGCTACTCAGAAACTGCACAGAGAAGTATTTTCGCAATATTGCAAATCTTTCGTTCGCAATTTTGATAAGCTAAGATTCACTCCCAGTAGGCGGCGGCTTAGCGTATGCAAAGCTGCTAAAAGCAGCTTGCGAGCGAACAACTCGGAATGACCCCCATAGTTAGGTGTCCCACCAAAGTCTGTTGTATCTGTTTCTCCATATACATCCAATGGTGCCAGATCAAAGTCTGTGATCTTAGTATGGCCATCTGTGGTCAGCAAAATTGTATCTAATATAAAGCGGTCTCTTATTAGCCGCGATAATGCATTGCCGCGGCAGGTGAAACCAATCCCGGTAAGTGTCGGCTATCAGGACTAATAGGATAGCCCTCAGTGAATCAATTAGCCTTACAGTGGCTAATAGGAAACCGCCCTTTATGTCTCTGTGAATTATTTATCCTTTTATGCATGAACTGCAATCCACAAACCAGTTCAGCTGCATAAATTTTATTGCGGAGAGTTCCAGCTTTGAGGGCTCATTCACAAAATCGAACAGATCCCATCCACCAGCCAGTTCTATTACACAGTATACTGTAGATAACTCTCTGTGTGGAAGGCTGCATGACCATGGATCAGAAAATGTTCTCATTCCAACTGAAGGACCCAACACTTGGCCAATCTGTCCTCATACTCATATTAGTGCTCTCTTCTTTAGGAATATAATTGCTACTCTTTACTGATGAATATTATCTATTGCCAGCATCACTCTGCCATAGCCTTCCTCTCCAAGCATTGAGTTGAAAGTGAATTTCTCTTACGTCCTAGAGGATGCGGGGGTTCCATAGGAGTTTTCTTAGTTTTATTGTTTTCTAGAGTTTGTTATTTTACAGGCAGGCTGCTGGCAACATCCTCCCTGCTTCGTGGGACTTAGGGGGGGGGGGGAGTAATGTCGAACCCTGAGAGGTTAATTGCCACTATCTCCACTGACACGACACTGAGCTCCTGAGGGTGATGATCGTTAGCCGCCCGAGGCGACCGCTCACTCCCGCAGCATGCCGCCACCCCTAACAGAGCCAGAAGAAAGAAGAGTGGTGAATCTGACACCTGAGTCCCGGAAAGCAGGTCCCTGGCGGGAATGGCGGCACAAGGGTGGGACTGCAGCTCTGACAGGCTGCGCTCCGGAAGGCTCAGCAGCACACTGTGTACGGCACTGTGAGGGGTGTCCTGGGCCAGCGCGATACCCTACACTAATCAAACATAGCTTTCAACATCTAACCCACTGTTTGCTGCAAAAATGACCTCAGGCCAGCTTAATCTCAAGTGCGGGAAGACGCGGAGCTTCTCCTCAGCACGGATCCAGCACTAACCAGCGCCATTTTCTCACTGCAGACACATGCTGACAGGGAACGCTGTCCTCCACATAACTACACTGAGGTAAAAGGTGACATAAAAGGGGGGAGTGATATTATGTATTAGCTACCCTGTTAAGGTTACACTAGTCAGCAGGGTTTTTATCTTTATAAAAGCCTATGGGCGTGCTGTGGCTGGCTTCTTGTGCTCTTTGACTCTCTGAAGATATTCGGGGGGGGGGGGGGGGGGACTGTGTTGACATTTTCCTGTGTATGTGTAATCCACTTTACCATGTGTACTTTAAGGTGTACTTTAAGTATATATATTCCATACTGTGTAGAAGGCGCAGTTTTGAGAAAAGTGGGGTTTCAAATCCCACTGCTGTGCCTCTCACCCCATCTCCGTACCCTAGAAAGCGTACACTTGCCCATATAATGCATATATATGAGGAGTCCAACATATGTTTGAGGATATTAGGGATGAGGAATATTATTATATGTATATAATGAATGTCTTCCCACTGTGTAGGGCATTGAACTCCTTATTTGGGAAAACCTGATTACACCCAGAGTTATTATCCACATCCCTATGGAGTGTCTAAATTGTCAAATATGATTGCCTTACCTGTCCCTGGTACAACCTCCATAAAGGCTGATCACCTATTGAGACTAATCTCTAATACTGTACACTGCTGCAGGTGTGACTCGGAGACCCACTTTTGCGTACATCTCTGGGGCTATTGTAACGTGGTCAGGATCCTTACTTGATGATTTAGATTCTATGTGTAGAAGTGACTTGTACTTGTTTCTGTGTCACATACAGAATTCTACAGGCTTCACGGCGAGATGCCATGAAGGAGATTGACCTGCATAATGCAGGGACCACTGCTCTGGCAGTTTTGACAAGCAGGGGACGGTGGCAACACCAATGGACTGCGGATACAGAATCTGAGTAAGGTATGACAGGTCCGCCCTTCACAGGTAAGTCCCTGTTGGGATGCACGGGATACGTGATTATCCATGTCAACTGCGGGTAAGTCGGTATGTCTTCCTTCCGCAGCTGCACAGACCAGGAAATTATATCCTACACCTACACTGCAATTCCTTTGAACATGATTCCACATATTCCTCCACTTCCTTTAGAGGACGTTGGGGAAATCCAGAAAACCTGCACCACCAGGTTCCCAGGGACGGATTTCAAATTCGGTCTTTTTCAAACCCTTCGGTTTGTCGGTGGACCTCACTGCCTGGGGATCAGGCAGGTGGGAGCGAGACTAAAGAGATTCAGTAACACATCTGGGCGATATCCTGCCTAGACCGCTGGAAACAGTTGGATTGCCCAGGGGTGCAGACTAGAATTTCTAGTATTCCTGCCTCGCAGATTATTCAAATCAGGCTTACTAGCTTCTCAGGCAGAATGTGCACTACTGCTGGAAGCTATCATATCATTTGTCAAACTAATGTCATTATTCCAGTTCCACCTCATTTACGTAACAGGGGTTACTATTCAAACCTGGGGTCATTGATTCCCTACTGGTGGTTGTTCAATTCAGGATGGAGTCTGGGAGTAGTGACCTCTGCTCGAGATGTAGAGGAATTCCTGGTATCCCGGGATTTCAGGGGTGCTTACTTCACATTCCAATCTGGCCGCCTCTCTAGGCCTATCTAGGGTTGCACTACAACTATGTCACTTCCAGTTCCAAACACTGAGCTTGGCTTCTACACAACACCGGGGGTGTTCGTCAGGGCCATGGCAGCCTTTATACTCCCGCTCCACAAACCAGGAGTGGACATGATTCCATAGCTGGGCGACCTTAACATCCTCCAGGAAAATGTAGTTACGGAGTGTTGCTCTCTCAAATCAACTGTCCCGGGATCTTGGGTGGATCCTGAAGCTTCCAATTTCGCATTTGAAGCCGATAAGGAGGCGTTCCTTCCTGGCTATGATTCTCAACACGGAAGTGCAGAGGGTGTTTCTACCGGTGGAGAAAGTGTTGGTGATCCAATCAATGTTCCAGGATGTCCTGATCCCAGCCCGGGTATCGGTTCATTCGCCTTCTGGGGAAGATGGTTGCCTACTGAGAGGCTCGACAGTATGGAAGATTCCTTGCATGGTCTTTCACACTGGATCTCCTGGTCTTATGGTCAGGATCTCATCTTCACATATACCTGTTGCTGAAAGCCAGAATTTCACTCCTCTGGAGGCTGCAAACTTCTCACCTACTCGATGGCCGCAGGTTCGGGATTCAGAATTGGATTCATCTAACCACAGATAAAAGTCTTAGGGGTTGGGAAGCAGTCGCTCAGGGGGAAAACTTCAGAGGAAAGCGGTCAGTTCAGGTATCTCTCCTTCCAATAAACATTCTGGATCTGAATGGTGTGTACAACGACATTCTACAAGCGGTACATCTTTTGCGAGATCAAGCCATTCAGGTTCAGTCAGACAACTCACAGCGGTGTCCTACATAAACAAGCAGGGCAGAACGAAGAGCAGGGCTGCTATGTCAGAGGTGACAATAATCCTCCTCTGGGCAGAGAAGCATGCGTGGGCGCTGTCAGCGGTCTTCTTTCTGGGAGTGGACAACTGGGAAGCAGACTTCTTCAGCAGACACAATCTCCATCCAGGAGAATGGGGCCTCCACTCGGAGGTATTCTCAGAGGTAACTAGCCAATGGGGTGTACCTCAAATAGACATGATGGCCTCTCGCCTCAATGAGAAGCTTCGGAGATACTGTTCCAGGTCACAAAACCCACAAGCAGTGGCGGTGGATGCCCTGGTAACTCTGTGGGTGTTCCAGTCAGTGTATGTGTTCCCTCCACTTCCACTCATCCCATGGATTCTCAAGCTAATAAAAAGAACAAGAGTTCAGGTGATCCTCATTGCTCCAGACCGGCCAAGAAGTGCTTGGTATGCGGATCTTCTGGAGTTACTGCTGGAAGGTCCGAGGCATCTTCCTCTTCGCGAGGACCTTCTGCAACAGGGGCCGTTCGCTTATCAAGACTTACTACGGCTACGTTTGATGGCATGGAGGTTGAACACCAGATCTTAGCTCAGAAGGGCATTACGAATGAAATCATTCCTACCCTGATGCAGCCTAGGAAGGGGGTAACGTCTAAACATTACCATTGCATTTGGAAAACGTACATGTCTTGGTGTCTTAGTTTCCTACGGTGGGGTTTCAACTTGGATGGTTTCTCCTCTTTCTGCAAGCAGGTGTGGTTATGGGCCTACGCTTGGGCTCCATAAAGGTCCAGATTTTGGCCTTGTCCATTTTCTTCCAGAAACACTTGGCTGCTCTCCCTGAGATTCAGACTTTCTTGATAGGGATACTGCACATACAGCCACCCTTTGTGCCTCCTTGGGATCTTAATGTGGTCCTACAGTTCCTGCAGTCGGATTGGTTCGAGCCTTTACAGGAGGTGGACGTCAAGTTTCTAACTTGGAAGGTGGTCACACTGTTGGCATTGGCATCTGCTTGACGGGTGTCGAAATTGGGGGGCATTGTCATGCAAGAGCCCCTACTTGTTTTTCCATGAAGATGGAGCTGAGCTCAGAATGCGTCATTAATTTCTTCCAAGGGTTGTGTCGATTTTTTATATCACCAACCTATTGTGATGCCAGTGGCTACTGACTTCTGAATTACCTCACAGTCCTTGGATGTTGTGAGGGCTTTGAAAGTTTCTGTGATGAGGACTTCTCGTCACAGGTAGTCGGACGTTCTGTTTGTCCTTTATGGTCCCAACACGGTTGGGTGTCCTGCTTCTAAGCAGACATTTGCTCACTGGATCGGGTTTACAATCCATCTTGCTTATTCTACGGCAGGCCTGCCGTGTCCAAGATCTGTTAAGGCCCACTCTACTCGTACAGTGGGTTGTTCCTGGGCAGCTGCCCGGGGTGTCTCGACTTTACAGCTTTGCCTACCCGCTGCTTGGTTGGGGTCGAACATGTTTGCTGAACTCCTACAAGTTCGATACTTTGGCATCTGAGGACCTAAAGTTTGGTCACTCTGTTCTGCAGGATCCTCAGCACTCTCCCTCCCATACTGGGAGCTTTGGTACATCCCCATGGTACTAAATGGAACCCCAGCATCCTCTAGGACGTAAGAGAAAATAGGATTTTAATTACCTACCGGTAAATCCTTTTCTCGTAGTCCATAGAGGATGCTGGGCGCCCGCCCAGTGCTTTGTTTTCCTGTGTTACTGCTTGGTTAAGTATTGGTTCAGCTGTTGCTGGTCCTTTCATGCATGGTTAGCATGGTTTCTTCAGGTTACATGCGGATTGGCATGGTTGCTTCATGTTGCCTGCTGGTTAGCATGGTTTCTTCATGTTACCTGCTGGTTGACATTGTTTCTTCATGTTTCATGCGGTTTTGTATGATTTCTTCATGGTGCATGCTGGTTAGCATGGTTTCTCCATGTTGCATGCAGGTCAGGATGGTTTTTTTTATTCGGTGTGAGCTGGTGTCAATCTCACCACTATCTGTATTTCTCTCGAAGTACAGTATCTCCATCTCCTTGGGCACAGTTTCAATACTGAGTCTGGTAGGAGGGGCATAGAGGGAGGATCCAGCCCACACTGTTAAACTCTTAAAGTGCCAGTGGCTCCCAAAGGACCCATCTATACCCCATGGTACTAAATGGAACTCCAGCATCCTCTATGGACTACGAGAAAAGGTTTTACTGGTAGGTAATTAAAATCCTATTTTTTCCACTGTTAAGGGGACAGTGCTTTGGTCGCTAGTGGGCATAGTACAGCTCTCTTCTGCAGTTTGTTGACCCAGTGGGAAGACTGGTTGCCCTCTGCTAATTGCTGTCATAATTATTTTCCATTTTTTAGGAATCCTACAAATCTGTCCCAGTGTCTACTTTTTGGCCATCTCTTTCTCTGACAGGTTTGTCTGGCCGCTCAGTGGCTGCATCCCTAACCTATATCTTCAGCAATGTCAAATGTTTTCCTGTGTCCAAAATCTGGGAAATATGCTACATGATTTTATGAACTGATTTCTTTTCTTTTCATGAATCCTGTAAACATGTCCCAGCCTCTCTGTATACCTACAACAAATGTGTTCTTTCTTCTCACCTTTATCTTGCCTGGTTTTGTCTGATCTGCCTGCTTTCATTTGTGGCTCTCTGCTTCTTTCTGTCTCTTCTTTCCTCTGCATCTCCATACTTTCTCTACAGCTTTCTTTAATAGTTCCCATTTTATGTCAGAAGTCAAGAATATGGGGGTAATTCCAAGTTGATCGCAGCAGGAAATTTTTTAGCAGTTGGGCAAAACCATGTGCACTGCAGGGGAGGCAGATATAACATTTGCAGAGAGAGTTAGATTTGGGTGGGTTATTTTGTTTCTGTGCAGGGTAAATACTGGCTGCTTTATTTTTACACTGCAATTTAGATTGCAGATTGAACTCACCACACCCAAATCTATCTCTCTCTGCACATGTTACATCTGCCTCCCCTGCAGTGCACATGGTTTTGCCCAACTGCTAAAAAAATTTCCTGCTGCGATCAACTTGGAATTACCCCCATGGCTCTTAGAAAATAAAACCAGTAATATAATAAGAAGTAACTGCAGTTTGGAGTATATGAAAAGAGTATCAAGGGCTTCAGCACCTGTATAAGTAGCGGTGTAATGTAAGCCGTAACTATTATCTTACAAGTGTAGAGCTGAGCTTAGTCCTAAAGGTCACTTATATTATGGCAGTTGATGTATACAGATGTTTCATCCTGTACAAATTCTAAACTATGTAAATTGAGAAGCCATCCTTATTCCCCCTAATGTAGAATGTACTTGTGACCATAGTAAGACATCAAAATTAATATTGGAGAAACTCTGAACTTTAGGTAGTGGGTTCCAGTCAGAAATATTACAGGCTGATCTCTGTGATACTTTCTGCTATATATTACAGATAAAATGACTAGTAGCCTATAAAGCTTCATATTCACTTTGACAATGTCTGGCCTATTTATCATAAACAGCCCATTTGTTGAGAAATATAAGATTTTTATGGCAATCAACTTAAAATGTCTGCAGACAGAGAGGGGACCCCACAGACCAATAGGAAGGTGCAAGCTGGGAGATGATTGTTCTGCGCAGTGAATGTTCCACAAGGTGCATATTCCGCACAGTAGCAAACATTTCAGCATTCAGTTTCTGTGGCTCTGCTATGGGAAAGGTGCAACTCAGATACATTTTAGCACTTAACTGGTAGAGCCCTTTTAAAAGGTGACATGTATTACTACTGTGATAATAAAATGCTTGTGAGCTTTCTTTGAACACAACCCTTTTTAAATACATTGGGCCAGTATTTGTGTTCACGTTGTGCTTGCAGATGTCACCTACAGTAAGTTGTGCTTAGGTGACTTGTCTTTGATCTCAAACCGTTTCTGCATGTTACGTGTGGGTTCCTTACTTTCAGTGTGTGTTAAGGGGTCTCTTATTACTGTTTTTTGTGTAACTATAACAATGTTCAAATCCACAAGAAACAGATTAATATAAATAAATTATACATACAGTATGTTTGATTTGTGATGATCATTTCTGTGTACACATGGATTGTTCCATGTTTTGCCAACAGTGTGAGGCTTCTTCAGTAAGTTTTCTTCAAGGATTTCCATGGTTGTAGCAGTAACGCAGTGCAGGCCTAATTCAGATGTGGTATTTCTTGCTGCTGCTGTTTTTTTATTTTTTTACCGTACACAACTGTGAATATATGTTAATATGGGCAGAAGCTAACCTGAGCATAGGGACTCCCACTGCTATCGCATCTTTTCCATCCAGCGGTGTACAATTGCTGATACATCAGTACCATCCTTGCAAATCAGGTCATGATGCAGAGTCTGAGTATCACTGTAGTTGTGCTGCCTGAGCTGCTCTCGTGGGACTCGGGGCCTTATTCAGACTTGAAAGCAGCGGCCTTATTCAGAGGTTACAGTGCACGTACGTGACCCTTCACCATGCGATCGCATCCAAGTAGGATGTGATCACATGGTGATTGACAGGCGATGGATTTGCAAGGCGGCAATGGGGCAGTGGGTGGGGGAAATCAGGAAATGCAGGTGAGTCATGGCTGTTTTTGGGGTGGCCTGATGACGTCACCTGCGTTTCCTGTGAGTAGAAACATGGCGCCGGACCATGCTGCATAGGCAGGGTCTACCTCTGTTCAATGTGGTTGCAATTGAATTACGATCGCATCGCAGGGCGGAGCCACACTTGCTGGGTGGACTTGGCCTGTGCTGGGCTTCCCTCAGCATGTGAATAGTATGCTCGCAGATTAAGTATGTGAATAGTATGCTCGCAGATTTAGTATGTGAATAGTATGCTTGCAGATTTAGTATGTGAATAGTATGCTCGCAGATTTAGTATGTGAATAGTATGCTCGCAGATTTAGTATGTGAATAGTATGCTCGCAGATTTAGTATGTGAATAGTATGCTTGCAGATTTAGTATGTGAATAGTATGCTCGCAGATTTAGTATGTGAATAGTATGCTCGCAGATTTAGTATGTGAATAGTATGCTCGCAGATTTAGTATGTGAATAGTATGCTCGCAGATTTAGTATGTGAATAGTATGCTCGCAGATTTAGTATGTGAATAGTATGCTCGCAGATCTAGTATGTGAATAGTATGCTTGCAGATTTAGTATGTGAATACTATGCTCGCAGATTTAGTATGTGAATAGTATGCTTGCAGATTTAGTATGTGAATACTATGCTCGCAGATTTAGTATGTGAATAGTATGCTCGCAGATTTAGTATGTGAATACTATGCTCGCAGATTTAGTATGTGAATAGTATGCTTGCAGATTTAGTATGTGAATACTATGCTCGCAGATTTAGTATGTGAATAGTATGCTTGCAGATTTAGTATGTGAATACTATGCTCGCAGATTTAGTATGTGAATAGTATGCTTGCAGATTTAGTATGTGAATAGTATGCTCGCAGATTTAGTATGTGAATAGTATGCTCGCAGATTTAGTACGTGAATAGTATGCTTGCAGATTTAGTATGTGAATACTATGCTCGCAGATTTAGTATGTGAATACTATGCTCGCAGATTTAGTATGTGAATACTATGCTCGCAGATTTAGTATGTGAATAGTATGCTCCAGTGGCGTAACTAGAAATTTTTCTCCCCCAAGCAAAAAAATTCTTCAGCGCCCCCCCCCCCCCCATGCCCCATAATTGGGAGCAAGAAAGGGATAAATATGCGCGCACCTTCGGCGCGCGCCGCAAAAAGGGGCGTGGTTTCGTTGGAATGGGCGTGGTTTCTCATAAAGGGGCGTGGCATTGCAGGAAAAGACTACCTTATACCCCAGTTTTGCAACCTGCACGCCCAGACGTTAGCCACCACAGGAAAGAAAAATAATCCTGATTCATGCCCCTTACATTATTTGTCATTTTTCCTCCTTATAGTAATGCCCAGTATACATTATTCCACATACTGCAATGGCCCTTAGACATTATGCCACACACAATAATGCACATGACACAATATGCACACACCGTAATGCCCCAGACATATTATGCCACACACTGTAATGCCTGTGACACATTATGACAGGAATCGCAATGCCCGTTATACATTATGCTACACACTGCAATGCCCCTGATACATTATAGCACATACAATGCCTGTGATACATTATGACACACACCGCAATGTCCGTGATACATTATGCCACACACTGCAATGCCCGATACATTATAGCACATACAATGCCTGTGACACATTATGCCACACACTGCAATGACCTTGAGACATTATACCACAATGCCCGTGATATAGTATACCATACACCGTAATGCCTGTGACACATACCGCAATGCCCTGCCCGTTATACCCTATGCCACACACCGCAATGCCCGTTATGTATTATGCCACACTGCAATGACCCTGAGACATTATACCACATATCACAATGCCCGCGATATAGTATACCATACACCGTAATGCCTGTGACACATTATGACACACACCGCAATGTCCGTGATACATTATGCCACACACCGTAATGCCCATTACACATTAAGTCCTACAGTAAGGCTTCTAATTACTTTTCAATTACCTGCTCGTTGTCAGGGGTTTCATGCACTGGGTGTCATGCTCGTTGCTAGGGGTTTCATGCTCTTGGTTCCATGCACGGTGCCAGGGGTTTTCATGCTCAGGGTGTCATGCTCGTTGCCAGGGGTTTCATGCACTGGGTGTCATGCTCGTTGCCAGGTGTTTCATGCACTGGGTGTCATGCTCGTTGTCAGGTGTTTCATGCACTGGGTGTCATGCTCGTTGCTAGGAGGTAGTCCTTATTGCTAGGGCTGTGCTCCCAGTGCCACATATGTCCCCAGTGCCAGATATTCCCCCCCAGTGCCACATATGCCCCCAGTGCCAGATATGCCCCCAGTGCCATATATTCCCCCCCAGTGCCACATATGCCCCCAGTGCCGGATATTCCCCCCCAGTGCCACATATGCCCCCAGTGCAAGATATTCCCCCCCAGTGCCAGATATTCCCCCCCGTGCCATATATGCCCCCAGTGCCATATATTCCCCCCCGTGCCATATATGCCCCCAGTGTCATATATTCCCCCCCAGTGCCAGATATGCCCCCAGTGCCAGATATCCCCCCCAGTGCCATATATGCCCCCAGTGCCAGATATCCCCCCCCCCCAGTGCCAGATATTCCCCCAGTGCCAGATATTCCCCCCCAGTGCCATATATGCCCCCAGTGCCAGATATCCCCCCCAGTGCCAGATATTCCCCCCCAGTGCCATACATGCCCCCAGTGCCAGATATCCCCCCAGTGCCAGATATTCCCCCCCAGTGCCAGATATCCCCCCCCCTGCCATATATGCCCCAGTGCCAGATATCCCCCCCCCCAGTGCCAGATATTCCCCCAGTGCCAGATATTTCCCCCCAGTGCCATATATGCCCCCAGTGCCAGATATCCCCCCCCAGTGCCAGATATTCCCCCAGTGCCATATATTCCCCCCCAGTGCCATATATGCCCCCAGTGCCAGATATTCCCCCCCCCTGTGCCAGATATTCCCCCCAGTGCCAGATATACCCCAGTGCCAGATAATCCCCCCCCCAGTGCCATATATGCCCCCAGTGCCAGATATCCCCCCCCAGTGCCAGATATTCCCCCAGTGCCAGATATTCCCCCCCCCCAGTGCCATATATGCCCCCAGTGCCAGATCCCCCCCCCCCAGTGCCAGATATTCCTCCCCAGTGCCAGATAATGCCCGCCGCCGCTGCTGCCGCTTGTTGGAGGGACACGGAGGGCACAGCGTCTCCTGTGTCCCTCCTGCATCATCTCCGGCGTCCGCGGGTCTAATAGGGGGAAGTGCCGGTTCGTGTGCCAATTAGAGCTCACGGACGGCACTTCCCCCTATTAGACCCGCGGCCGCCGGAGATGATGCAGGAGGGACACAGGAGACGCACACGCTGTGCCCTCCGTGTCCCTCCAACAAGTGGCGGAGGGAAGGAGAAAGCAGACTGGCATGCGGACGCTCGTCCGCATGTCAGTCTGCTGTAAATCAGTGGCGCCCCCGCAGCCCCTCGCCCCCAAGCTACCGCGAGGACTGCGGGGGCAGTAGTTACGCCACTGGTATGCTCGCAGATTTAGTATGTGAATAGTATGCTCGCAGATTTAGTATGTGAATACTATGCTCGCAGATTTAGTATGTGAATACTATGCTCACAGATTTAGTATGTGAATACTATGCTCGCAGATTAAGTATGTGAATAGTATGCTCGCAGATTTAGTATGTGAATAGTATGCTCGCAGATTTAGTATGTGAATAGTATGCTCGCAGATTTAGTATGTGAATAGTATGCTCGCAGATTTAGTATGTGAATAGTATGCTCGCAGATTTAGTATGTGAATAGTATGCTCGCAGATTTAGTATGTGAATAGTATGCTCGCAGATTTAGTATGTGAATACTATGCTCGCAGATTTAGTATGTGAATAGTATGCTCGCAGATTTAGTATGTGAATAGTATGCTCGCAGATTTAGTATGTGAATACTATGCTCGCAGATTTAGTATGTGAATAGTATGCTCGCAGATTTAGTATGTGAATAGTATGCTCGCAGATTTAGTATGTGAAAACTATGCTCGCAGATTTAGTATGTGAATAGTATGCTCGCAGATTTAGTATGTGAATAGTATGCTCGCAGATTTAGTATGTGAATAGTATGCTCGCAGATTTAGTATGTGAATACTATGCTCGCAGATTTAGTATGTGAATAGTATGCTCGCAGATTTAGTATGTGAATACTATGCTCGCAGATTTAGTATGTGAATAGTATGCTCGCAGATTTAGTATGTGAATAGTATGCTCGCAGATTTAGTATGTGAATAGTATGCTTGCAGATTTAGTATGTGAATACTATGCTCGCAGATTTAGTATGTGAATACTATGCTCGCAGATTTAGTATGTGAATAGTATGCTCGCAGATTTGGTATGTGAATACTATGCTCGCAGATTTAGTATGTGAATAGTATGCTCACAGATTTAGTATGTGAATAGTATGCTCGCAGATTTAGTATGTGAATAGTATGCTCGCAGATTTAGTATGTGAATAGTATGCTTGCAGATTTAGTATGTGAATACTATGCTCGCAGATTTAGTATGTGAATAGTATGCTCGCAGATTTAGTATGTGAATAGTATGCTCGCAGATTTAGTATGTGAATAGTATGCTCGCAGATTTAGTATGTGAATACTATGCTCGCAGATTTAGTATGTGAATAGTATGCTCGCAGATTTAGTATGTGAATAGTATGCTCGCAGATTTAGTATGTGAATAGTATGCTCGCAGATATAGTATGTGAATAGTATGCTTGCAGATTTAGTATGTGAATACTATGCTCGCAGATTTAGTATGTGAATAGTATGCTCGCAGATTTAGTATGTGAATAGTATGCTCGCAGATTTGGTATGTGAATACTATGCTCGCAGATTTAGTATGTGAATAGTATGCTCGCAGATTTAGTATGTGAATAGTATGCTCGCAGATTTAGTATGTGAATAGTATGCTCGCAGATTTAGTATGTGAATAGTATGCTCGCAGATTTAGTATGTGAATACTATGCTCGCAGATTTAGTATGTGAATAGTATGCTCGCAGATTTATTATGTGAATACTATGCTCGCAGATTTAGTATGTGAATAGTATGCTTGCAGATTTAGTATGTGAATAGTATGCTCGCAGATTTAGTATGTGAATAGTATGCTTGCAGATTTAGTACGTGAATAGTATGCTTGCAGATTTAGTATGTGAATATTATGCTCGCAGATTTAGTATGTGAATACTATGCTCGCAGATTTAGTATGTGAATACTATGCTCGCAGACTTAGTATGTGAATAGCATGCTCGCAGATTTAGTATGTGAATAGTATGCTCGCAGATTTAGTATGTGAATAGTATGCTCGCAGATTTAGTATGTGAATACTATGCTCGCAGATTTAGTATGTGAATACTATGTTCGCAGATTTAGTATGTGAATACTATGCTCGCAGATTTAGTATGTGAATAGCATGCTCGCAGATTTAGTATGTGAATAGTATGCTCGCAGATTTAGTATGTGAATACTATGCTCGCAGATTTAGTATGTGAATACTATGCTCGCAGATTTAGTATGTGAATACTATGCTCGCAGATTAAGTATGTGAATAGTATGCTCGCAGATTAAGTATGTGAATAGTATGCTCACAGATTTAGTATGTGAATAGTATGCTCGCAGATTTAGTATGTGAATAGTATGCTCGCAGATTTAGTATGTGAATAGTATGCTCGCAGATTTAGTATGTGAATACTATGCTCGCAGATTTAGTATGTGAATAGTATGCTCGCAGATTTAGTATGTGAATAGTATGCTCGCAGATTTGGTATGTGAATACTATGCTCGCAGATTTAGTATGTGAATAGTATGCTCGCAGATTTAGTATGTGAATAGTATGCTCGCAGATTTAGTATGTGAATAGTATTCTCGCAGATTTAGTATGTGAATACTATGCTCGCAGATTTAGTATGTGAATAGTATGCTCGCAGATTTAGTATGTGAATAGTATGCTCGCAGATTTAGTATGTGAATACTATGGGGGTCATTCCGAGTTGTTCGCTCGGTAAAAATCTTCGCATCGCAGCGATTTTCCGCTTAATGCGCATGCGCAATGTCCGCACTGCGACTGCGCCAAGTAAATTTGCTATGCACTTAGGAATTTTACTCACGGCATTTTCATCGTTCTGGCGATCGTAATGTGATTGACAGGAAATGGGTGTTACTGGGCGGAAACAGGCCGTTTTATGGGCGTGTGGGAAAAAAACGCTACCGTTTCCGGAAAAAACGCAGGAGTGGCCGGAGAAACGGGGGAGTGTCTGGGCGAACGCTGGGTGTGTTTGTGACGTCAAACCAGGAACGACAAGCACTGAACTGATCGCAGATGCCGAGTAAGTCTGGAGCTACTCAGAAACTGCTACGAGGTGAGTAATCGCAATATTGCGAATACATCGTTCGCAATTTTAAGATGCTAAGATTCACTCCCAGTAGGCGGTGGCTTAGCATGAGCAAATCTGCTAAAATCCGCTTGCGAGCGAACAACTCGGAATGACCCCCCTATGCTCGCAGATTTAGTATGTGAATAGTATGCTCGCAGATTTAGTATGTGAATAGTATGCTCGCAGATTTAGTATGTGAATAGTATGCTCGCAGATTTTATATGTGAATAGTATCCCCGCAGATTTAGTATGTTAATAGTATGCTTGCAGATTTAGTATGTGAATACTATGCTCGCAGATTTAGTATGTGAATAGTATGCTTGCAGATTTAGTATGTGAATACTATGCTCGCAGATTTAGTATGTGAATAGTATGCTTGCAGATTTAGTATGTGAATAGTATGCTCGCAGATTTAGTATGTGAATAGTATGCTCGCAGATTTAGTATGTGAATAGTATGCTTGCAGATTTAGTATGTGAATAGTATGCTTGCAGATTTAGTATGTGAAAACTATGCTCGCAGATTTAGTATGTGAATAGTATGCTCGCAGATTTAGTATGTGAATAGTATGCTCGCAGATTTAGTATGTGAATAGTATGCTCGCAGATTTAGTATGTGAATAGTATGCTCGCAGATTTAGTATGTGAATAGTATGCTCGCAGATTTAGTATGTGAATAGTATGCTCGCAGATTTAGTATGTGAATAGTATGCTCGCAGATTTAGTATGTGAATAGTATGCTTGCAGATTTATTATGTGAATACTATGCTCGCAGATTTAGTATGTGAATACTATGCTCGCAGATTTAGTATGTGAATAGTATGCTCGCAGATTTGGTATGTGAATACTATGCTCGCAGATTTAGTATGTGAATAGTATGCTCGCAGATTTAGTATGTGAATAGTATGCTCGCAGATTTAGTATGTGAATAGTATGCTCGCAGATTTAGTATGTGAATAGTATGCTTGCAGATTTAGTATGTGAATACTATGCTCGCAGATTTAGTATGTGAATAGTATGCTCGCAGATTTAGTATGTGAATAGTATGCTTGCAGATTTAGTATGTGAATAGTATGCTCGCAGATTTAGTATGTGAATACTATGCTCGCAGATTTAGTATGTGAATAGTATGCTCGCAGATTTAGTATGTGAATAGTATGCTTGCAGATTTAGTATGTGAATAGTATGCTCGCAGATTTAGTATGTGAATAGTATGCTCGCAGATTTAGTATGTGAATAGTATGCTTGCAGATTTAGTATGTGAATACTATGCTCGCAGATTTAGTATGTGAATAGTATGCTCGCAGATTTAGTATGTGAATAGTATGCTCGCAGATTTGGTATGTGAATACTATGCTCGCAGATTTAGTATGTGAATAGTATGCTCGCAGATTTAGTATGTGAATAGTATGCTCGCAGATTTAGTATGTGAATAGTATGCTTGCAGATTTAGTATGTGAATAGTATGCTCGCAGATTTAGTATGTGAATAGTATGCTTGCAGATTTAGTATGTGAATACTATGCTCGCAGATTTAGTATGTGAATAGTATGCTCGCAGATTTAGTATGTGAATAGTATGCTCGCAGATTTGGTATGTGAATACTATGCTCGCAGATTTAGTATGTGAATAGTATGCTCGCAGATTTAGTATGTGAATAGTATGCTCGCAGATTTAGTATGTGAATAGTATGCTTGCAGATTTAGTATGTGAATACTATGCTCGCAGATTTAGTATGTGAATAGTATGCTCGCAGATTTAGTATGTGAATAGTATGCTTGCAGATTTAGTATGTGAATAGTATGCTCGCAGATTTAGTATGTGAATACTATGCTCGCAGATTTAGTATGTGAATAGTATGCTCGCAGATTTAGTATGTGAATAGTATGCTTGCAGATTTAGTATGTCAATAGTATGCTCGCAGATTTAGTATGTGAATAGTATGCTCGCAGATTTAGTATGTGAATAGTATGCTTGCAGATTTAGTATGTGAATACTATGCTCGCAGATTTAGTATGTGAATAGTATGCTCGCAGATTTAGTATGTGAATAGTATGCTCGCAGATTTGGTATGTGAATACTATGCTCGCAGATTTAGTATGTGAATAGTATGCTCGCAGATTTAGTATGTGAATAGTATGCTCGCAGATTTAGTATGTGAATAGTATGCTCGCAGATTTAGTATGTGAATACTATGCTCGCAGATTTAGTATGTGAATAGTATGCTCGCAGATTTAGTATGTGAATAGTATGCTCGCAGATTTAGTATGTGAATAGTATGCTTGCAGATTTAGTATGTGAATACTATGCTCGCAGATTTAGTATGTGAATAGTATGCTCGCAGATTTAGTATGTGAATAGTATGCTTGCAGATTTAGTATGTGAATAGTATGCTCGCAGATTTAGTATGTGAATACTATGCTCGCAGATTTAGTATGTGAATAGTATGCTCGCAGATTTAGTATGTGAATAGTATGCTTGCAGATTTAGTATGTCAATAGTATGCTCGCAGATTTAGTATGTGAATAGTATGCTCGCAGATTTAGTATGTGAATAGTATGCTTGCAGATTTAGTATGTGAATACTATGCTCGCAGATTTAGTATGTGAATAGTATGCTCGCAGATTTAGTATGGGAATAGTATGCTCGCAGATTTGGTATGTGAATACTATGCTCGCAGATTTAGTATGTGAATAGTATGCTCGCAGATTTAGTATGTGAATAGTATGCTCGCAGATTTAGTATGTGAATAGTATGCTCGCAGATTTAGTATGTGAATAGTATGCTCGCAGATTTAGTATGTGAATACTATGCTCGCAGATTTAGTATGTGAATAGTATGCTCGCAGATTTAGTATGTGAATACTATGCTCGCAGATTTAGTATGTGAATAGTATGCTTGCAGATTTAGTATGTGAATAGTATGCTCGCAGATTTAGTATGTGAATAGTATGCTCGCAGATTTAGTATGTGAATACTATGCTCGCAGATTTAGTATGTGAATACTATGTTCGCAGATTTAGTATGTGAATACTATGCTCGCAGATTTAGTATGTGAATAGTATGCTCGCAGATTTAGTATGTGAATAGTATGCTCGCAGATTTAGTATGTGAATAGTATGCTCGCAGATTTAGTATGTGAATAGTATGCTCGCAGATTTAGTATGTGAATAGTATGCTTGCAGATTTAGTATGTGAATACTATGCTCGCAGATTTAGTATGTGAATAGTATGCTCGCAGATTTAGTACGTGAATAGTATGCTCGCAGATTTGGTATGTGAATACTATGCTCGCAGATTTAGTATGTGAATAGTATGCTCGCAGATTTAGTATGTGAATAGTATGCTCGCAGATTTAGTATGTGAATAGTATGCTCGCAGATTTAGTATGTGAATACTATGCTCGCAGATTTAGTATGTGAATACTATGCTCGCAGATTTAGTATGTGAATAGTATGCTCGCAGATTTAGTATGTGAATACTATGCTCGCAGATTTAGTATGTGAATAGTATGCTCGCAGATTTAGTATGTGAATACTATGCTCGCAGATTTAGTATGTGAATAGTATGCTCGCAGATTTAGTATGTGAATAGTATGCTCGCAGATTTGGTATGTGAATACTATGCTCGCAGATTTAGTATGTGAATACTATGCTCGCAGATTTAGTATGTGAATACTATGCTCGCAGATTTAGTATGTGAATACTATGCTCGCAGATTAAGTATGTGAATAGTATGCTCGCAGATTAAGTATGTGAATAGTATGCTCGCAGATTTAGTATGTGAATAGTATGCTTGCAGATTTAGTATGTGAATAGTATGCTCGCAGATTTAGTATGTGAATACTATGCTCGCAGATTTAGTATGTGAATAGTATGCTCGCAGATTTAGTATGTGAATAGTATGCTCGCAGATTTGGTATGTGAATACTATGCTCGCAGATTTAGTATGTGAATAGTATGCTCGCAGATTTAGTATGTGAATAGTATGCTCGCAGATTTAGTATGTGAATAGTATGCTCGCAGATTTAGTATGTGAATACTATGCTCGCAGATTTAGTATGTGAATAGTATGCTCGCAGATTTAGTATGTGAATAGTATGCTCGCAGATTTAGTATGTGAATACTATGGGGGTCATTCCGAGTTGTTCGCTCGGTAAAAATCTTCGCATCGCAGCGATTTTCCGCTTAATGCGCATGCGCAATGTCCGCACTGCGACTGCGCCAAGTAAATTTGCTATGCACTTAGGAATTTTACTCACGGCATTTTCATCGTTCTGGCGATCGTAATGTGATTGACAGGAAATGGGTGTTACTGGGCGGAAACAGGCCGTTTTATGGGCGTGTGGGAAAAAACGCTACCGTTTCCGGAAAAAACGCAGGAGTGGCCGGAGAAACGGGGGAGTGTCTGGGCGAACGCTGGGTGTGTTTGTGACGTCAAACCAGGAACGACAAGCACTGAACTGATCGCAGATGCCGAGTAAGTCTGGAGCTACTCAGAAACTGCTACGAGGTGAGTAATCGCAATATTGCGAATACATCGTTCGCAATTTTAAGATGCTAAGATTCACTCCCAGTAGGCGGTGGCTTAGCATGAGCAAATCTGCTAAAATCCGCTTGCGAGCGAACAACTCGGAATGACCCCCCTATGCTCGCAGATTTAGTATGTGAATAGTATGCTCGCAGATTTAGTATGTGAATAGTATGCTCGCAGATTTAGTATGTGAATAGTATGCTCGCAGATTTTATATGTGAATAGTATCCCCGCAGATTTAGTATGTGAATAGTATGCTTGCAGATTTAGTATGTGAATACTATGCTCGCAGATTTAGTATGTGAATAGTATGCTTGCAGATTTAGTATGTGAATAGTATGCTCGCAGATTTAGTATGTGAATAGTATGCTCGCAGATTTAGTACGTGAATAGTATGCTTGCAGATTTAGTATGTGAATACTATGCTCGCAGATTTAGTATGTGAATAGTATGCTCGCAGATTTAGTATGTGAATACTATGCTCGCAGATTTAGTATGTGAATAGTATGCTCCAGTGGCGTAACTAGAAATTTTTCTCCCCCAAGCCGAAAAATTCTTCAGCGCCCCCCCCCCCCCATGCCCCATAATTGGGAGCAAGAAAGGGATAAATATGCGCGCGCGCCACAAAAAAGGGGCGTGGTTTCGTTGGGATGGGCGTGGTTTCTCATAAAGGGGCGTGGCATTGCAGGAAAAGACTACCTTCTACCCCAGTTTTGCAACCTGCACGCCCAGACGTTAGCCACCACAGGAAAGAAAAATAATCCTGATTCATGCCCCTTACGTTATTTGTCATTTTTCCTCCTTATAGTAATGCCCAGTATACATTATTCCACATACTGCAATGGCCCTTAGACATTATGCCACACACAATAATGCACATGACACAATATGCACACACCGTAATGCCCCAGACATATTATGCCACACACTGTAATGCCTGTGACACATTATGACAGGAATCGCAATGCCCGTTATACATTATGCTACACACTGCAATGCCCCTGATACATTATAGCACATACAATGCCTGTGATACATTATGACACACACCGCAATGTCCGTGATACATTATGCCACACACTGCAATGCCCGATACATTATAGCACATACAATGCCTGTGACACATTATGTCACACACAGCAATGACCTTGAGACATTATACCACACAATGCCCGTGATATAGTATACCATACACCGTAATGCCTGTGACACATACCGCAATGCCCTGCCCGTTATACCCTATGCCACACACCGCAATGCCCGTTATGTATTATGCCACACTGCAATGACCCTGAGACATTATACCACATATCACAATGCCCGCGATATAGTATACCATACACCGTAATGCCTGTGACACATTATGACACACACCGCAATGTCCGTGATACATTATGCCACACACCGTAATGCCCATTACACATTAAGTCCTACAGTAAGGCTTCTAATTACTTTTCAATTACCTGCTCGTTGTCAGGGGTTTCATGCACTGGGTGTCATGCTCGTTGCTAGGGGTTTCATGCTCTTGGTTCCATGCACGGTGCCAGGGGTTTTCATGCTCAGGGTGTCATGCTCGTTGCCAGGGGTTTCATGCACTGGGTGTCATGCTCGTTGCCAGGTGTTTCATGCACTGGGTGTCATGCTCGTTGTCAGTTGTTTCATGCACTGGGTGTCATGCTCGTTGCTAGGAGGTAGTCCTTGTTGCTAGGGCTGTGCTCCCAGTGCCACATATGTCCCCAGTGCCAGATATTCCCCCCCAGTGCCACATATGCCCCCAGTGCCAGATATGCCCCCAGTGCCATATATTCCCCCCCAGTGCCACATATGCCCCCAGTGCCGGATATTCCCCCCCAGTGCCACATATGCCCCCAGTGCCAGATATTCCCCCCCGTGCCATATATGCCCCCAGTGCCATATATTCCCCCCCAGTGCCAGATATGCCCCCAGTGCCAGATATCCCCCCCAGTGCCATATATGCCCCCAGTGCCAGATATCCCCCCCCAGTGCCAGATATTCCCCCCCAGTGCCATATATGCCCCCAGTGCCAGATATCCCTCCCCAGTGCCAGATATTCCCCCCCAGTGCCAGATATTCCCCCCCAGTGCCATATATGCCCCCAGTGCCAGATATCCCCCCCCAGTGCCAGATATTCCCCCCCCAGTGCCAGATATCCCCCCCCCTGCCATATATGCCCCAGTGCCAGATATCCCCCCCCCAGTGCCAGATATTCCCCCAGTGCCAGATATTCCCCCCCAGTGCCATATATGCCCCCAGTGCCAGATATCCCCCCCCCAGTGCCAGATATTCCCCCAGTGCCAGATATTCCCCCCCAGTGCCATATATGCCCCCAGTGCCAGATATCCCCCCCCCCCTGTGCCAGATATTCCCCCCCAGTGCCAGATATACCCCAGTGCCAGATAATCCCCCCCCAGTGCCATATATGCCCCTAGTGCCAGATACCCCCCCCCCAGTGCCAGATATTCCCCCAGTGCCAGATATTCCCCCCCCCCCAGTGCCATATATGCCCCCAGTGCCAGATTCCCCCCCCCAGTGCCAGATATTCCCCCCCAGTGCCAGATAATGCCCGCCGCCGCTGCTGCCGCTTGTTGGAGGGACACGGAGGGCACAGCGTCTCCTGTGTCCCTCCTGCATCATCTCCGGCGGCCGCGGGTCTAATAGGGGGAAGTGCCGGTTCGTGAGCCAATTAGAGCTCACGGACGGCACTTCCCCCTATTAGACCCGCGGCCGCCGGAGATGATGCAGGAGGGACACAGGAGACGCACACGCTGTGCCCTCCGTGTCCCTCCAACAAGTGGCGGAGGGAAGGAGAAAGCAGACTGACATGCGGACGCTCGTCCGCATGTCAGTCTGCTGTAAATCAGTGGCGCCCCCGCAGCCCCTCGCCCCCAAGCCACCGCGAGGACTGCGGGGGCAGTAGTTACGCCACTGGTATGCTCGCAGATTTAGTATGTGAATAGTATGCTCGCAGATTTGGTATGTGAATACTATGCTCGCAGATTTAGTATGTGAATACTATGCTCGCAGATTTAGTATGTGAATACTATGCTTGCAGATTTAGTATGTGAATACTATGCTCGCAGATTAAGTATGTGAATAGTATGCTCGCAGATTTAGTATGTGAATAGTATGCTCGCAGATTTAGTATGTGAATAGTATGCTCGCAGATTTAGTATGTGAATAGTATGCTTGCAGATTTAGTATGTGAATACTATGCTCGCAGATTTAGTATGTGAATAGTATGCTCGCAGATTTAGTATGTGAATAGTATGCTCGCAGATTTAGTATGTGAATAGTATGCTCGCAGATTTAGTATGTGAATACTATGCTCGCAGATTTAGTATGTGAATAGTATGCTCGCAGATTTAGTATGTGAATAGTATGCTCGCAGATTTAGTATGTGAATAGTATGCTCGCAGATTTAGTATGTGAATACTATGCTCGCAGATTTAGTATGTGAATAGTATGCTCGCAGATTTAGTATGTGAATAGTATGCTCGCAGATTTGGTATGTGAAAACTATGCTCGCAGATTTAGTATGTGAATAGTATGCTCGCAGATTTAGTATGTGAATAGTATGCTCGCAGATTTAGTATGTGAATAGTATGCTCGCAGATTTAGTATGTGAATACTATGCTCGCAGATTTAGTATGTGAATAGTATGCTCGCAGATTTAGTATGTGAATAGTATGCTCGCAGATTTAGTATGTGAATAGTATGCTCGCAGATTTTATATGTGAATAGTATCCCCGCAGATTTAGTATGTGAATAGTATGCTTGCAGATTTAGTATGTGAATACTATGCTCGCAGATTTAGTATGTGAATAGTATGCTTGCAGATTTAGTATGTGAATACTATGCTCGCAGATTTAGTATGTGAATAGTATGCTTGCAGATTTAGTATGTGAATAGTATGCTCGCAGATTTAGTATGTGAATAGTATGCTCGCAGATTTAGTACGTGAATAGTATGCTTGCAGATTTAGTATGTGAATACTATGCTCGCAGATTTAGTATGTGAATACTATGCTCGCAGATTTAGTATGTGAATACTATGCTCGCAGATTTAGTATGTGAATAGTATGCTCCAGTGGCGTAACTAGAAATTTTTCTCCCCCAAGCCGAAAAATTCTTCAGCGCCCCCCCCCCCCCCATGCCCCATAATTGGGAGCAAGAAAGGGATAAATATGCGCGCGCGCCACAAAAAAGGGGCGTGGTTTCGTTGGGATGGGCGTGGTTTCTCATAAAGGGGCGTGGCATTGCAGGAAAAGACTACCTTCTACCCCAGTTTTGCAACCTGCACGCCCAGACGTTAGCCACCACAGGAAAGAAAAATAATCCTGATTCATGCCCCTTACGTTATTTGTCATTTTTCCTCCTTATAGTAATGCCCAGTATACATTATTCCACATACTGCAATGGCCCTTAGACATTATGCCACACACAATAATGCACATGACACAATATGCACACACCGTAATGCCCCAGACATATTATGCCACACACTGTAATGCCTGTGACACATTATGACAGGAATCGCAATGCCCGTTATACATTATGCTACACACTGCAATGCCCCTGATACATTATAGCACATACAATGCCTGTGATACATTATGACACACACCGCAATGTCCGTGATACATTATGCCACACACTGCAATGCCCGATACATTATAGCACATACAATGCCTGTGACACATTATGTCACACACTGCAATGACCTTGAGACATTATACCACAATGCCCGTGATATAGTATACCATACACCGTAATGCCTGTGACACTTACCGCAATGCCCTGCCCGTTATACCCTATGCCACACACCGCAATGCCCGTTATGTATTATGCCACACTGCAATGACCCTGAGACATTATACCACATATCACAATGCCCGCGATATAGTACACCATACACCGTAATGCCTGTGACACATTATGACACACACCGCAATGTCCGTGATACATTATGCCACACACCGTAATGCCCATTACACATTAAGTCCTACAGTAAGGCTTCTAATTACTTTTCAATTACCTGCTCGTTGTCAGGGGTTTCATGCACTGGGTGTCATGCTCGTTGCTAGGGGTTTCATGCTCTTGGTTCCATGCACGGTGCCAGGGGTTTTCATGCTCAGGGTGTCATGCTCGTTGCCAGGGGTTTCATGCACTGGGTGTCATGCTCGTTGCCAGGTGTTTCATGCACTGGGTGTCATGCTCGTTGTCAGGTGTTTCATGCACTGGGTGTCATGCTCGTTGCTAGGAGGTAGTCCTTGTTGCTAGGGCTGTGCTCCCAGTGCCACATATGTCCCCAGTGCCAGATATTCCCCCCCAGTGCCACATATGCCCCCAGTGCCAGATATGCCCCCAGTGCCATATATTCCCCCCCAGTGCCACATATGCCCCCAGTGCCGGATATTCCCCCCCAGTGCCACATATGCCCCCAGTGCCAGATATTCCCCCCCGTGCCATATATGCCCCCAGTGCCATATATTCCCCCCCAGTGCCAGATATGCCCCCAGTGCCAGATATCCCCCCCAGTGCCATATATGCCCCCAGTGCCAGATATCCCCCCCCCCAGTGCCAGATATTCCCCCAGTGCCAGATATTCCCCCCCCAGTGCCATATATGCCCCCAGTGCCAGATATCCCTCCCCAGTGCCAGATATTCCCCCAGTGCCAGATATTCCCCCCCAGTGCCATATATGCCCCCAGTGCCAGATATCCCCCCCCAGTGCCAGATATTTCCCCCCCCAGTGCCAGATATCCCCCCCCTGCCATATATGCCCCAGTGCCAGATATCCCCCCCCCAGTGCCAGATATTCCCCCAGTGCCAGATATTCCCCCCCAGTGCCATATATGCCCCCAGTGCCAGATATCCCCCCCCCCCCAGTGCCAGATATTCCCCCAGTGCCAGATATTCCCCCCCAGTGCCATATATGCCCCCAGTGCCAGATATTCCCCCCCCCTGTGCCAGATATTCCCCCCCAGTGCCAGATATACCCCAGTGCCAGATAATCCCCCCCAGTGCCATATATGCCCCCAGTGCCAGATATCCCCCCCCAGTGCCAGATATTCCCCCAGTGCCAGATATTCCCCCCCCCAGTGCCATATATGCCCCCAGTGCCAGATTCACCCCCCCCAGTGCCAGATATTCCCCCCCAGTGCCAGATAATGCCCGCCGCCGCTGCTGCCGCTTGTTGGAGGGACACGGAGGGCACAGCGTCTCCTGTGTCCCTCCTGCATCATCTCCGGCGGCCGCGGGTCTAATAGGGGGAAGTGCCGGTTCGTGAGCCAATTAGAGCTCACGGACGGCACTTCCCCCTATTAGACCCGCGGCCGCCGGAGATGATGCAGGAGGGACACAGGAGACGCACACGCTGTGCCCTCCGTGTCCCTCCAACAAGTGGCGGAGGGAAGGAGAAAGCAGACTGACATGCGGACGCTCGTCCGCATGTCAGTCTGCTGTAAATCAGTGGCGCCCCCCGCAGCCCCTCGCCCCCAAGCCACCGCGAGGACTGCGGGGGCAGTAGTTACACCACTGGTATGCTCGCAGATTTAGTATGTGAATAGTATGCTCGCAGATTTGGTATGTGAATACTATGCTCGCAGATTTAGTATGTGAATACTATGCTCGCAGATTTAGTATGTGAATACTATGCTTGCAGATTTAGTATGTGAATACTATGCTCGCAGATTAAGTATGTGAATAGTATGCTCGCAGATTTAGTATGTGAATAGTATGCTCGCAGATTTAGTATGTGAATAGTATGCTCGCAGATTTAGTATGTGAATAGTATGCTTGCAGATTTAGTATGTGAATACTATGCTCGCAGATTTAGTATGTGAATAGTATGCTCGCAGATTTAGTATGTGAATAGTATGCTCGCAGATTTAGTATGTGAATACTATGGGGGTCATTCCGAGTTGTTCGCTCGGTAAAAATCTTCGCATCGCAGCGATTTTCCGCTTAATGCGCATGCGCAATGTCCGCACTGCGACTGCGCCAAGTAAATTTGCTATGCACTTAGGAATTTTACTCACGGCATTTTCATCGTTCTGGCGATCGTAATGTGATTGACAGGAAATGGGTGTTACTGGGCGGAAACAGGCCGTTTTATGGGCGTGTGGGAAAAAACGCTACCGTTTCCGGAAAAAACGCAGGAGTGGCCGGAGAAACGGGGGAGTGTCTGGGCGAACGCTGGGTGTGTTTGTGACGTCAAACCAGGAACGACAAGCACTGAACTGATCGCAGATGCCGAGTAAGTCTGGAGCTACTCAGAAACTGCTACGAGGTGAGTAATCGCAATATTGCGAATACATCGTTCGCAATTTTAAGATGCTAAGATTCACTCCCAGTAGGCGGTGGCTTAGCATGAGCAAATCTGCTAAAATCCGCTTGCGAGCGAACAACTCGGAATGACCCCCCTATGCTCGCAGATTTAGTATGTGAATAGTATGCTCGCAGATTTAGTATGTGAATAGTATGCTCGCAGATTTAGTATGTGAATAGTATGCTCGCAGATTTTATATGTGAATAGTATCCCCGCAGATTTAGTATGTGAATAGTATGCTTGCAGATTTAGTATGTGAATACTATGCTCGCAGATTTAGTATGTGAATAGTATGCTTGCAGATTTAGTATGTGAATAGTATGCTCGCAGATTTAGTATGTGAATAGTATGCTCGCAGATTTAGTACGTGAATAGTATGCTTGCAGATTTAGTATGTGAATACTATGCTCGCAGATTTAGTATGTGAATAGTATGCTCGCAGATTTAGTATGTGAATACTATGCTCGCAGATTTAGTATGTGAATAGTATGCTCCAGTGGCGTAACTAGAAATTTTTCTCCCCCAAGCCGAAAAATTCTTCAGCGCCCCCCCCCCCCCATGCCCCATAATTGGGAGCAAGAAAGGGATAAATATGCGCGCGCGCCACAAAAAAGGGGCGTGGTTTCGTTGGGATGGGCGTGGTTTCTCATAAAGGGGCGTGGCATTGCAGGAAAAGACTACCTTCTACCCCAGTTTTGCAACCTGCACGCCCAGACGTTAGCCACCACAGGAAAGAAAAATAATCCTGATTCATGCCCCTTACGTTATTTGTCATTTTTCCTCCTTATAGTAATGCCCAGTATACATTATTCCACATACTGCAATGGCCCTTAGACATTATGCCACACACAATAATGCACATGACACAATATGCACACACCGTAATGCCCCAGACATATTATGCCACACACTGTAATGCCTGTGACACATTATGACAGGAATCGCAATGCCCGTTATACATTATGCTACACACTGCAATGCCCCTGATACATTATAGCACATACAATGCCTGTGATACATTATGACACACACCGCAATGTCCGTGATACATTATGCCACACACTGCAATGCCCGATACATTATAGCACATACAATGCCTGTGACACATTATGTCACACACTGCAATGACCTTGAGACATTATACCACACAATGCCCGTGATATAGTATACCATACACCGTAATGCCTGTGACACATACCGCAATGCCCTGCCCGTTATACCCTATGCCACACACCGCAATGCCCGTTATGTATTATGCCACACTGCAATGACCCTGAGACATTATACCACATATCACAATGCCCGCGATATAGTATACCATACACCGTAATGCCTGTGACACATTATGACACACACCGCAATGTCCGTGATACATTATGCCACACACCGTAATGCCCATTACACATTAAGTCCTACAGTAAGGCTTCTAATTACTTTTCAATTACCTGCTCGTTGTCAGGGGTTTCATGCACTGGGTGTCATGCTCGTTGCTAGGGGTTTCATGCTCTTGGTTCCATGCACGGTGCCAGGGGTTTTCATGCTCAGGGTGTCATGCTCGTTGCCAGGGGTTTCATGCACTGGGTGTCATGCTCGTTGCCAGGTGTTTCATGCACTGGGTGTCATGCTCGTTGTCAGTTGTTTCATGCACTGGGTGTCATGCTCGTTGCTAGGAGGTAGTCCTTGTTGCTAGGGCTGTGCTCCCAGTGCCACATATGTCCCCAGTGCCAGATATTCCCCCCCAGTGCCAGATATGCCCCCAGTGCCATATATTCCCCCCCAGTGCCACATATGCCCCCAGTGCCGGATATTCCCCCCCAGTGCCACATATGCCCCCAGTGCCAGATATTCCCCCCCGTGCCATATATGCCCCCAGTGCCATATATTCCCCCCCAGTGCCAGATATGCCCCCAGTGCCAGATATCCCCCCCAGTGCCATATATGCCCCCAGTGCCAGATATCCCCCCCCAGTGCCAGATATTCCCCCCCAGTGCCATATATGCCCCCAGTGCCAGATATCCCTCCCCAGTGCCAGATATTCTCCCAGTGCCAGATATTCCCCCCCAGTGCCATATATGCCCCCAGTGCCAGATATCCCCCCCCAGTGCCAGATATTCCCCCCCCAGTGCCAGATATCCCCCCCCCTGCCATATATGCCCCAGTGCCAGATATCCCCCCCCCAGTGCCAGATATTCCCCCAGTGCCAGATATTCCCCCCCAGTGCCATATATGCCCCCAGTGCCAGATATCCCCCCCCCAGTGCCAGATATTCCCCCAGTGCCAGATATTCCCCCCCAGTGCCATATATGCCCCCAGTGCCAGATATCCCCCCCCCCCCCTGTGCCAGATATTCCCCCCCAGTGCCAGATATACCCCAGTGCCAGATAATCCCCCCCCAGTGCCATATATGCCCCTAGTGCCAGATATCCCCCCCCCCAGTGCCAGATATTCCCCCAGTGCCAGATATTCCCCCCCCCCCAGTGCCATATATGCCCCCAGTGCCAGATTCCCCCCCCCAGTGCCAGATATTCCCCCCCAGTGCCAGATAATGCCCGCCGCCGCTGCTGCCGCTTGTTGGAGGGACACGGAGGGCACAGCGTCTCCTGTGTCCCTCCTGCATCATCTCCGGCGGCCGCGGGTCTAATAGGGGGAAGTGCCGGTTCGTGAGCCAATTAGAGCTCACGGACGGCACTTCCCCCTATTAGACCCGCGGCCGCCGGAGATGATGCAGGAGGGACACAGGAGACGCACACGCTGTGCCCTCCGTGTCCCTCCAACAAGTGGCGGAGGGAAGGAGAAAGCAGACTGACATGCGGACGCTCGTCCGCATGTCAGTCTGCTGTAAATCAGTGGCGCCCCCGCAGCCCCTCGCCCCCAAGCCACCGCGAGGACTGCGGGGGCAGTAGTTACGCCACTGGTATGCTCGCAGATTTAGTATGTGAATAGTATGCTCGCAGATTTGGTATGTGAATACTATGCTCGCAGATTTAGTATGTGAATACTATGCTCGCAGATTTAGTATGTGAATACTATGCTTGCAGATTTAGTATGTGAATACTATGCTCGCAGATTAAGTATGTGAATAGTATGCTCGCAGATTTAGTATGTGAATAGTATGCTCGCAGATTTAGTATGTGAATAGTATGCTCGCAGATTTAGTATGTGAATAGTATGCTTGCAGATTTAGTATGTGAATACTATGCTCGCAGATTTAGTATGTGAATAGTATGCTCGCAGATTTAGTATGTGAATAGTATGCTCGCAGATTTAGTATGTGAATAGTATGCTCGCAGATTTAGTATGTGAATACTATGCTCGCAGATTTAGTATGTGAATAGTATGCTCGCAGATTTAGTATGTGAATAGTATGCTCGCAGATTTAGTATGTGAATAGTATGCTCGCAGATTTAGTATGTGAATACTATGCTCGCAGATTTAGTATGTGAATAGTATGCTCGCAGATTTAGTATGTGAATAGTATGCTCGCAGATTTGGTATGTGAAAACTATGCTCGCAGATTTAGTATGTGAATAGTATGCTCGCAGATTTAGTATGTGAATAGTATGCTCGCAGATTTAGTATGTGAATAGTATGCTCGCAGATTTAGTATGTGAATACTATGCTCGCAGATTTAGTATGTGAATAGTATGCTCGCAGATTTAGTATGTGAATAGTATGCTCGCAGATTTAGTATGTGAATAGTATGCTCGCAGATTTTATATGTGAATAGTATCCCCGCAGATTTAGTATGTGAATAGTATGCTTGCAGATTTAGTATGTGAATACTATGCTCGCAGATTTAGTATGTGAATAGTATGCTTGCAGATTTAGTATGTGAATACTATGCTCGCAGATTTAGTATGTGAATAGTATGCTTGCAGATTTAGTATGTGAATAGTATGCTCGCAGATTTAGTATGTGAATAGTATGCTCGCAGATTTAGTACGTGAATAGTATGCTTGCAGATTTAGTATGTGAATACTATGCTCGCAGATTTAGTATGTGAATACTATGCTCGCAGATTTAGTATGTGAATACTATGCTCGCAGATTTAGTATGTGAATAGTATGCTCCAGTGGCGTAACTAGAAATTTTTCTCCCCCAAGCCGAAAAATTCTTCAGCGCCCCCCCCCCCCCCCATGCCCCATAATTGGGAGCAAGAAAGGGATAAATATGCGCGCGCGCCACAAAAAAGGGGCGTGGTTTCGTTGGGATGGGCGTGGTTTCTCATAAAGGGGCGTGGCATTGCAGGAAAAGACTACCTTCTACCCCAGTTTTGCAACCTGCACGCCCAGACGTTAGCCACCACAGGAAAGAAAAATAATCCTGATTCATGCCCCTTACGTTATTTGTCATTTTTCCTCCTTATAGTAATGCCCAGTATACATTATTCCACATACTGCAATGGCCCTTAGACATTATGCCACACACAATAATGCACATGACACAATATGCACACACCGTAATGCCCCAGACATATTATGCCACACACTGTAATGCCTGTGACACATTATGACAGGAATCGCAATGCCCGTTATACATTATGCTACACACTGCAATGCCCCTGATACATTATAGCACATACAATGCCTGTGATACATTATGACACACACCGCAATGTCCGTGATACATTATGCCACACACTGCAATGCCCGATACATTATAGCACATACAATGCCTGTGACACATTATGTCACACACTGCAATGACCTTGAGACATTATACCACAATGCCCGTGATATAGTATACCATACACCGTAATGCCTGTGACACTTACCGCAATGCCCTGCCCGTTATACCCTATGCCACACACCGCAATGCCCGTTATGTATTATGCCACACTGCAATGACCCTGAGACATTATACCACATATCACAATGCCCGCGATATAGTACACCATACACCGTAATGCCTGTGACACATTATGACACACACCGCAATGTCCGTGATACATTATGCCACACACCGTAATGCCCATTACACATTAAGTCCTACAGTAAGGCTTCTAATTACTTTTCAATTACCTGCTCGTTGTCAGGGGTTTCATGCACTGGGTGTCATGCTCGTTGCTAGGGGTTTCATGCTCTTGGTTCCATGCACGGTGCCAGGGGTTTTCATGCTCAGGGTGTCATGCTCGTTGCCAGGGGTTTCATGCACTGGGTGTCATGCTCGTTGCCAGGTGTTTCATGCACTGGGTGTCATGCTCGTTGTCAGGTGTTTCATGCACTGGGTGTCATGCTCGTTGCTAGGAGGTAGTCCTTGTTGCTAGGGCTGTGCTCCCAGTGCCACATATGTCCCCAGTGCCAGATATTCCCCCCCAGTGCCACATATGCCCCCAGTGCCAGATATGCCCCCAGTGCCATATATTCCCCCCCAGTGCCACATATGCCCCCAGTGCCGGATATTCCCCCCCAGTGCCACATATGCCCCCAGTGCCAGATATTCCCCCCCGTGCCATATATGCCCCCAGTGCCATATATTCCCCCCCAGTGCCAGATATGCCCCCAGTGCCAGATATCCCCCCCAGTGCCATATATGCCCCCAGTGCCAGATATCCCCCCCCCAGTGCCAGATATTCCCCCAGTGCCAGATATTCCCCCCCAGTGCCATATATGCCCCCAGTGCCAGATATCCCTCCCCAGTGCCAGATATTCCCCCAGTGCCAGATATTCCCCCCCAGTGCCATATATGCCCCCAGTGCCAGATATCCCCCCCCAGTGCCAGATATTTCCCCCCCCAGTGCCAGATATCCCCCCCCTGCCATATATGCCCCAGTGCCAGATATCCCCCCCCCAGTGCCAGATATTCCCCCAGTGCCAGATATTCCCCCCCAGTGCCATATATGCCCCCAGTGCCAGATATCCCCCCCCCCCCAGTGCCAGATATTCCCCCAGTGCCAGATATTCCCCCCCAGTGCCATATATGCCCCCAGTGCCAGATATTCCCCCCCCCCTGTGCCAGATATTCCCCCCCAGTGCCAGATATACCCCAGTGCCAGATAATCCCCCCCCAGTGCCATATATGCCCCCAGTGCCAGATATCCCCCCCCCAGTGCCAGATATTCCCCCAGTGCCAGATATCCCCCCCCCCAGTGCCATATATGCCCCCAGTGCCAGATTCACCCCCCCCAGTGCCAGATATTCCCCCCCAGTGCCAGATAATGCCCGCCGCCGCTGCTGCCGCTTGTTGGAGGGACACGGAGGGCACAGCGTCTCCTGTGTCCCTCCTGCATCATCTCCGGCGGCCGCGGGTCTAATAGGGGGAAGTGCCGGTTCGTGAGCCAATTAGAGCTCACGGACGGCACTTCCCCCTATTAGACCCGCGGCCGCCGGAGATGATGCAGGAGGGACACAGGAGACGCACACGCTGTGCCCTCCGTGTCCCTCCAACAAGTGGCGGAGGGAAGGAGAAAGCAGACTGACATGCGGACGCTCGTCCGCATGTCAGTCTGCTGTAAATCAGTGGCGCCCCCGCAGCCCCTCGCCCCCAAGCCACCGCGAGGACTGCGGGGGCAGTAGTTACACCACTGGTATGCTCGCAGATTTAGTATGTGAATAGTATGCTCGCAGATTTGGTATGTGAATACTATGCTCGCAGATTTAGTATGTGAATACTATGCTCGCAGATTTAGTATGTGAATACTATGCTTGCAGATTTAGTATGTGAATACTATGCTCGCAGATTAAGTATGTGAATAGTATGCTCGCAGATTTAGTATGTGAATAGTATGCTCGCAGATTTAGTATGTGAATAGTATGCTCGCAGATTTAGTATGTGAATAGTATGCTTGCAGATTTAGTATGTGAATACTATGCTCGCAGATTTAGTAGGTGAATAGTATGCTCGCAGATTTAGTATGTGAATAGTATGCTCGCAGATTTAGTATGTGAATAGTATGCTCGCAGATTTAGTATGTGAATACTATGCTCGCAGATTTAGTATGTGAATAGTATGCTCGCAGATTTAGTATGTGAATAGTATGCTCGCAGATTTAGTATGTGAATAGTATGCTCGCAGATTTAGTATGTGAATAGTATGCTCGCAGATTTAGTATGTGAATAGTATGCTCGCAGATTTGGTATGTGAATACTATGCTCGCAGATTTAGTATGTGAATAGTATGCTCGCAGATTTAGTATGTGAATAGTATGCTCGCAGATTTAGTATGTGAATAGTATGCTCGCAGATTTAGTATGTGAATACTATGCTCGCAGATTTAGTATGTGAATAGTATGCTCGCAGATTTAGTATGTGAATAGTATGCTCGCAGATTTAGTATGTGAATAGTATGCTCGCAGATTTGGTATGTGAATACTATGCTCGCAGATTTAGTATGTGAATAGTATGCTCGCAGATTTAGTATGTGAATAGTATGCTCGCAGATTTAGTATGTGAATAGTATGCTCGCAGATTTAGTATGTGAATACTATGCTCGCAGATTTAGTATGTGAATAGTATGCTCGCAGATTTAGTATGTGAATACTATGCTCGCAGATTTAGTATGTGAATACTATGGGGGTCATTCCGAGTTGTTCGCTCGGTAAAAATCTTCGCATCGCAGCGATTTTCCGCTTAATGCGCATGCGCAATGTCCGCACTGCGACTGCGCCAAGTAAATTTGCTATGCACTTAGGAATTTTACTCACGGCATTTTCATCGTTCTGGCGATCGTAATGTGATTGACAGGAAATGGTTGTTTCTGGGCGGAAACAGGCCGTTTTATGGGCGTGTGGGAAAAAACGCTACCGTTTCCGGAAAAAACGCAGGAGTGGCCGGAGAAACGGGGAGTGTCTGGGCGAACGCTGGGTGTGTTTGTGACGTCAAACCAGGAACGACAAGCACTGAACTGATCGCAGATGCCGAGTAAGTCTGGAGCTACTCAGAAACTGCTACGAGGTGAGTAATCGCAATATTGCGAATACATCGTTCGCAATTTTAAGATGCTAAGATTCACTCCCAGTAGGCGGTGGCTTAGCATGAGCAAATCTGCTAAAATCCGCTTGCGAGCGAACAACTCGGAATGACCCCCCTATGCTCGCAGATTTAGTATGTGAATAGTATGCTCGCAGATTTAGTATGTGAATAGTATGCTCGCAGATTTAGTATGTGAATAGTATGCTCGCAGATTTTATATGTGAATAGTATCCCCGCAGATTTAGTATGTGAATAGTATGCTTGCAGATTTAGTATGTGAATACTATGCTCGCAGATTTAGTATGTGAATAGTATGCTTGCAGATTTAGTATGTGAATACTATGCTCGCAGATTTAGTATGTGAATAGTATGCTTGCAGATTTAGTATGTGAATAGTATGCACGCAGATTTAGTATGTGAATAGTATGCTCGCAGATTTAGTACGTGAATAGTATGCTTGCAGATTTAGTATGTGAATACTATGCTCGCAGATTTAGTATGTGAATACTATGCTCGCAGATTTAGTATGTGAATAGTATGCTCCAGTGGCGTAACTAGAAATTTTTCTCCCCCAAGCCGAAAAATTCTTCAGCGCCCCCCCCCCCCCCCCCCATGCCCCATAATTGGGAGCAAGAAAGGGATAAATATGCGCGCGCCGCAAAAAAGGGGCGTGGTTTCGTTGGGATGGGCGTGGTTTCTCATAAAGGGGCGTGGCATTGCAGGAAAAGACTACCTTATACCCCAGTTTTGCAACCTGCACGCCCAGACGTTAGCCACCACAGGAAAGAAAAATAATCCTGATTCATGCCCCTTACGTTATTTGTCATTTTTCCTCCTTATAGTAATGCCCAGTATACATTATTCCACATACTGCAATGGCCCTTAGACATTATGCCACACACAATAATGCACATGACACAATATGCACACACCGTAATGCCCCAGACATATTATGCCACACACTGTAATGCCTGTGACACATTATGACAGGAATCGCAATGCCCGTTATACATTATGCTACACACTGCAATGCCCCTGATACATTATAGCACATACAATGCCTGTGATACATTATGACACACACCGCAATGTCCGTGATACATTATGCCACACACTGCAATGCCCGATACATTATAGCACATACAATGCCTGTGACACATTATGTCACACACTGCAATGACCTTGAGACATTATACCACAATGCCCGTGATATAGTATACCATACACCGTAATGCCTGTGACACATACCGCAATGCCCTGCCCGTTATACCCTATGCCACACACCGCAATGCCCGTTATGTATTATGCCACACTGCAATGACCCTGAGACATTATACCACATATCACAATGCCCGCGATATAGTATACCATACACCGTAATGCCTGTGACACATTATGACACACACCGCAATGTCCGTGATACATTATGCCACACACCGTAATGCCCATTACACATTAAGTCCTACAGTAAGGCTTCTAATTACTTTTCAATTACCTGCTCGTTGTCAGGGGTTTCATGCACTGGGTGTCATGCTCGTTGCTAGGGGTTTCATGCTCTTGGTTCCATGCACGGTGCCAGGAGTTTTCATGCTCAGGGTGTCATGCTCGTTGCCAGGGGTTTCATGCACTGGGTGTCATGCTAGTTGCCAGGTGTTTCATGCACTGGGTGTCATGCTCGTTGTCAGGTGTTTCATGCACTGGGTGTCATGCTCGTTGCTAGGAGGTAGTCCTTGTTGCTAGGGCTGTGCTCCCAGTGCCACATATGTCCCCAGTGCCAGATATTCCCCCCCAGTGCCAGATATGCCCCCAGTGCCATATATTCCCCCCCAGTGCCACATATGCCCCCAGTGCCGGATATTCCCCCCCAGTGCCACATATGCCCCCAGTGCCAGATATTCCCCCCGTGCCATATATGCCCCCAGTGCCATATATTCCCCCCCAGTGCCAGATATGCCCCCAGTGCCAGATATCCCCCCCAGTGCCATATATGCCCCCAGTGCCAGATATCCCCCCCCAGTGCCAGATATTCCCCCAGTGCCAGATATTCCCCCCCAGTGCCATATATGCCCCCAGTGCCAGATATCCCTCCCCAGTGCCAGATATTCCCCCAGTGCCAGATATTCCCCCCCAGTGCCATATATGCCCCCAGTGCCAGATATCCCCCCCAGTGCCAGATATTCCCCCCCCCCAGTGCCAGATATCCCCCCCCCCTGCCATATATGCCCCAGTGCCAGATATCCCCCCCCCAGTGCCAGATATTCCCCCAGTGCCAGATATTCCCCCCCAGTGCCATATATGCCCCCAGTGCCAGATATCCCCCCCCCAGTGCCAGATATTCCCCCAGTGCCAGATATTCCCCCCTAGTGCCATATATGCCCCCAGTGCCAGATATTCCCCCCCCCCTGTGCCAGATATTCCCCCCCAGTGCCAGATATACCCCAGTGCCAGATAATCCCCCCCCAGTGCCATATATGCCCCCAGTGCCAGATATCCCCCCCCAGTGCCAGATATTCCCCCAGTGCCAGATATTCCCCCCCCCAGTGCCATATATGCCCCCAGTGCCAGATTCCCCCCCCCAGTGCCAGATATTCCCCCCCAGTGCCAGATAATGCCCGCCGCCGCTGCTGCCGCTTGTTGGAGGGACACGGAGGGCACAGCGTCTCCTGTGTCCCTCCTGCATCATCTCCGGCGGCCGCGGGTCTAATAGGGGGAAGTGCCGGTTCGTGAGCCAATTAGAGCTCACGGACGGCACTTACCCCTATTAGACCCGCGGCCGCCGGAGATGATGCAGGAGGGACACAGGAGACGCACACGCTGTGCCCTCCGTGTCCCTCCAACAAGTGGCGGAGGGAAGGAGAAAGCAGACTGACATGCGGACGCTCGTCCGCATGTCAGTCTGCTGTAAATCAGTGGCGCCCCCGCAGCCCCTCGCCCCCAAGCCACCGCGAGGACTGCGGGGGCAGTAGTTACGCCACTGGTATGCTCGCAGATTTAGTATGTGAATAGTATGCTCGCAGATTTAGTATGTGAATACTATGCTCGCAGATTTAGTATGTGAATACTATGCTCGCAGATTTAGTATGTGAATACTATGCTTGCAGATTTAGTATGTGAATACTATGCTCGCAGATTAAGTATGTGAATAGTATGCTCGCAGATTTAGTATGTGAATAGTATGCTCGCAGATTTAGTATGTGAATAGTATGCTCGCAGATTTGGTATGTGAATACTATGCTTGCAGATTTAGTATGTGAATACTATGCTCGCAGATTTAGTATGTGAATAGTATGCTCGCAGATTTAGTATGTGAATAGTATGCTCGCAGATTTAGTATGTGAATACTATGCTCGCAGATTTAGTATGTGAATAGTATGCTCGCAGATTTAGTATGTGAATAGTATGCTCGCAGATTTAGTATGTGAATAGTATGCTCGCAGATTTAGTATGTGAATACTATGCTCGCAGATTTAGTATGTGAATAGTATGCTCGCAGATTTAGTATGTGAATAGTATGCTCGCAGATTTGGTATGTGAATACTATGCTCGCAGATTTAGTATGTGAATAGTATGCTCGCAGATTTAGTATGTGAATAGTATGCTCGCAGATTTAGTATGTGAATAGTATGCTCGCAGATTTAGTATGTGAATACTATGCTCGCAGATTTAGTATGTGAATAGTATGCTCGCAGATTTAGTATGTGAATAGTATGCTCGCAGATTTAGTATGTGAATACTATGGGGGTCATTCCGAGTTGTTCGCTCTGTAAAAATCTTCGCATCGCAGCGATTTTCCGCTTAATGCGCATGCGCAATGTCCGCACTGCGACTGCGCCAAGTAAATTTGCTATGCACTTAGGAATTTTACTCACGGCATTTTCATCGTTCTGGCGATCGTAATGTGATTGACAGGAAATGGGTGTTACTGGGCGGAAACAGGCCGTTTTATGGGCGTGTGGGAAAAAACGCTACCGTTTCCGGAAAAAACGCAGGAGTGGCCGGAGAAACGGGGGAGTGTCTGGGCGAACGCTGGGTGTGTTTGTGACGTCAAACCAGGAACGACAAGCACTGAACTGATCGCAGATGCCGAGTAAGTCTGGAGCTACTCAGAAACTGCTACGAGGTGAGTAATCGCAATATTGCGAATACATCGTTCGCAATTTTAAGATGCTAAGATTCACTCCCAGTAGGCGGTGGCTTAGCATGAGCAAATCTGCTAAAATCCGCTTGCGAGCGAACAACTCGGAATGACCCCCCTATGCTCGCAGATTTAGTATGTGAATAGTATGCTCGCAGATTTAGTATGTGAATAGTATGCTCGCAGATTTAGTATGTGAATAGTATGCTCGCAGATTTTATATGTGAATAGTATCCCCGCAGATTTAGTATGTGAATAGTATGCTTGCAGATTTAGTATGTGAATACTATGCTCGCAGATTTAGTATGTGAATAGTATGCTTGCAGATTTAGTATGTGAATACTATGCTCGCAGATTTAGTATGTGAATAGTATGCTTGCAGATTTAGTATGTGAATAGTATGCTCGCAGATTTAGTATGTGAATAGTATGCTCGCAGATTTAGTACGTGAATAGTATGCTTGCAGATTTAGTATGTGAATACTATGCTCGCAGATTTAGTATGTGAATACTATGCTCGCAGATTTAGTATGTGAATACTATGCTCGCAGATTTAGTATGTGAATAGTATGCTCCAGTGGCGTAACTAGAAATTTTTCTCCCCCAAGCCGAAAAATTCTTCAGCGCCCCCCCCCCCCCATGCCCCATAATTGGGAGCAAGAAAGGGATAAATATGCGCGTGCGGCGCAAAAAAAGGGGCGTGGTTTCGTTGGGATGGGCGTGGTTTCTCATAAAGGGGCGTGGTATTGCAGGAAAAGACTACCTTCTACCCCAGTTTTGCAACCTGCACGCCCAGACGTTAGCCACCACAGGAAAGAAAAATAATCCTGATTCATGCCCCTTACGTTATTTGTCATTTTTCCTCCTTATAGTAATGCCCAGTATACATTATTCCACATACTGCAATGGCCCTTAGACATTATGCCACACACAATAATGCACATGACACAATATGCACACACCGTAATGCCCCAGACATATTATGCCACACACTGTAATGCCTGTGACACATTATGACAGGAATCGCAATGCCCGTTATACATTATGCTACACACTGCAATGCCCCTGATACATTATAGCACATACAATGCCTGTGATACATTATGACACACACCGCAATGTCCGTGATACATTATGCCACACACTGCAATGCCCGATACATTATAGCACATACAATGCCTGTGACACATTATGTCACACACTGCAATGACCTTGAGACATTATACCACAATGCCCGTGATATAGTATACCATACACCGTAATGCCTGTGACACATACCGCAATGCCCTGCCCGTTATACCCTATGCCACACACCGCAATGCCCGTTATGTATTATGCCACACTGCAATGACCCTGAGACATTATACCACATATCACAATGCCCGCGATATAGTATACCATACACCGTAATGCCTGTGACACATTATGACACACACCGCAATGTCCGTGATACATTATGCCACACACCGTAATGCCCATTACACATTAAGTCCTACAGTAAGGCTTCTAATTACTTTTCAATTACCTGCTCGTTGTCAGGGGTTTCATGCACTGGGTGTCATGCTCGTTGCTAGGGGTTTCATGCTCTTGGTTCCATGCACGGTGCCAGGGGTTTTCATGCTCAGGGTGTCATGCTCGTTGCCAGGGGTTTCATGCACTGGGTGTCATGCTCGTTGCCAGGTGTTTCATGCACTGGGTGTCATGCTCGTTGTCAGGTGTTTCATGCACTGGGTGTCATACTCGTTGCTAGGAGGTAGTCCTTGTTGCTAGGGCTGTGCTCCCAGTGCCACATATGTCCCCAGTGCCAGATATTCCCCCCCAGTGCCACATATGCCCCCAGTGCCAGATATGCCCCCAGTGCCATATATTCCCCCCCAGTGCCACATATGCCCCCAGTGCCGGATATTCCCCCCCAGTGCCACATATGCCCCCAGTGCCAGATATTCCCCCCCGTGCCATATATGCCCCCAGTGCCATATATTCCCCCCCAGTGCCAGATATGCCCCCAGTGCCAGATATCCCCCCCAGTGCCATATATGCCCCCAGTGCCAGATATCCCCCCCCAGTGCCAGATATTCCCCCAGTGCCAGATATTCCCCCCCAGTGCCATATATGCCCCCAGTGCCAGATATCCCTCCCCAGTGCCAGATATTCCCCCAGTGCCAGATATTCCCCCCCCAGTGCCATATATGCCCCCAGTGCCAGATATCCCCCCCCAGTGCCAGATATTCCCCCCCCCAGTGCCAGATATCCCCCCCCTGCCATATATGCCCCAGTGCCAGTTATCCCCCCCCCCAGTGCCAGATATTCCCTCAGTGCCAGATATTCCCCCCCAGTGCCATATATGCCCCCAGTGCCAGATATCCCCCCCCCCAGTGCCAGATATTCCCCCAGTGCCAGATATTCCCCCCCAGTGCCATATATGCCCCCAGTGCCAGATATTCCCCCCCCCTGTGCCAGATATTCCCCCCCAGTGCCAGATATACCCCAGTGCCAGATAATCCCCCCCCAGTGCCATATATGCCCCCAGTGCCAGATATCCCCCCCCAGTGCCAGATATTCCCCCAGTGCCAGATATTCCCCCCCCCCAGTGCCATATATGCCCCCAGTGCCAGATTCCCCCTCCCCAGTGCCAGATATTCCCCCCCAGTGCCAGATAATGCCCGCCGCCGCTGCTGCCGCTTGTTGGAGGGACACGGAGGGCACAGCGTCTCCTGTGTCCCTCCTGCATCATCTCCGGCGGCCGCGGGTCTAATAGGGGGAAGTGCCGGTTCGTGAGCCAATTAGAGCTCACGGACGGCACTTCCCCCTATTAGACCCGCGGCCGCCGGAGATGATGCAGGAGGGACACAGGAGACGCACACGCTGTGCCCTCCGTGTCCCTCCAACAAGTGGCGGAGGGAAGGAGAAAGCAGACTGACATGCGGACGCTCGTCCGCATGTCAGTCTGCTGTAAATCAGTGGCGCCCCCGCAGCCCCTCGCCCCCAAGCCACCGCGAGGACTGCGGGGGCAGTAGTTACGCCACTGGTATGCTCGCAGATTTAGTATGTGAATAGTATGCTCGCAGATTTAGTATGTGAATACTATGCTCGCAGATTTAGTATGTGAATACTATGCTTGCAGATTTAGTATGTGAATACTATGCTCGCAGATTAAGTATGTGAATAGTATGCTCGCAGATTTAGTATGTGAATAGTATGCTCGCAGATTTAGTATGTGAATAGTATGCTCGCAGATTTAGTATGTGAATAGTATGCTTGCAGATTTAGTATGTGAATACTATGCTCGCAGATTTAGTATGTGAATAGTATGCTCGCAGATTTAGTATGTGAATAGTATGCTCGCAGATTTAGTATGTGAATAGTATGCTCGCAGATTTAGTATGTGAATACTATGCTCGCAGATTTAGTATGTGAATAGTATGCTCGCAGATTTATTATGTGAATAGTATGCTCGCAGATTTAGTATGTGAATACTATGCTCGCAGATTTAGTATGTGAATAGTATGCTCGCAGATTTAGTATGTGAATAGTATGCTTGCAGATTTAGTATGTGAAAACTATGCTCGCAGATTTAGTATGTGAATAGTATGCTCGCAGATTTAGTATGTGAATAGTATGCTCGCAGATTTAGTATGTGAATAGTATGCTCGCAGATTTAGTATGTGAATAGTATGCTCGCAGATTTAGTATGTGAATAGTATGCTCGCAGATTTAGTATGTGAATAGTATGCTCGCAGATTTAGTATGTGAATAGTATGCTCGCAGATTTAGTATGTGAATAGTATGCTCGCAGATTTAGTATGTGAATACTATGCTCGCAGATTTAGTATGTGAATAGTATGCTCGCAGATTTAGTATGTGAATAGTATGCTTGCAGATTTAGTATGTGAATAGTATGCTCGCAGATTTAGTATGTGAATAGTATGCTCGCAGATTTAGTATGTGAATAGTATGCTTGCAGATTTAGTATGTGAATACTATGCTCGCAGATTTAGTATGTGAATAGTATGCTCGCAGATTTAGTATGTGAATAGTATGCTCGCAGATTTAGTATGTGAATACTATGCTCGCAGATTTAGTATGTGAATAGTATGCTCGCAGATTTAGTATGTGAATAGTATGCTCGCAGATTTAGTATGTGAATAGTATGCTCGTAGATTGTGTATGTGAATAGTATGCTCGCAGATTTAGTATGTGAATACTATGCTCGCAGATTTAGTATGTGAATAGTATGCTCGCAGATTTAGTATGTGAATAGTATGCTTGCAGATTTAGTATGTGAATACTATGCTCGCAGATTTAGTATGTGAATAGTATGCTCGCAGATTTGGTATGTGAATACTATGCTCGCAGATTTAGTATGTGAATAGTATGCTCGCAGATTTAGTATGTGAATAGTATGCTCGCAGATTTAGTATGTGAATAGTATGCTCGCAGATTTAGTATGTGAATAGTATGCTTGCAGATTTAGTATGTGAATACTATGCTCGCAGATTTAGTATGTGAATAGTATGCTCGCAGATTTAGTATGTGAATAGTATGCTTGCAGATTTAGTATGTGAATAGTATGCTCGCAGATTTAGTATGTGAATACTATGCTCGCAGATTTAGTACGTGAATAGTATGCTTGCAGATTTAGTATGTGAATACTATGCTCGCAGATTTAGTATGTGAATACTATGCTCGCAGATTTAGTATGTGAATAGCATGCTCGCAGATTTAGTATGTGAATAGTATGCTCGCAGATTTAGTATGTGAATAGTATGCTCGCAGATTTAGTATGTGAATACTATGCTCGCAGATTTAGTATGTGAATACTATGCTCGCAGATTTAGTATGTGAATACTATGCTCGCAGATTTAGTATGTGAATACTATGCTCGCAGATTAAGTATGTGAATAGTATGCTCGCAGATTAAGTATGTGAATAGTATGCTCGCAGATTTAGTATGTGAATAGTATGCTCGCAGATTTAGTATGTGAATAGTATGCTCGCAGATTTAGTATGTGAATAGTATGCTCGCAGATTTAGTATGTGAATACTATGCTCGCAGATTTAGTATGTGAATAGTATGCTCGCAGATTTAGTATGTGAATAGTATGCTCGCAGATTTGGTATGTGAATACAGGTTGAGTATCCCTTATCCAAAATACTTGGGACCAGAGGTATTTTGGATATTGGATTTTTCCGTATTTTGGAATAATTGCATACCATAATGAGATATCATGGTGATGGGACCTAAATCTAAGCACAGAATACATTTATGTTACATATACACCTTATACACACAGCATGAAGGTCATTTTAGCCAATATTTTTTATAACTTTGTGCATTAAACAAAATGTGTGTACATTCACACAATTCATTTATGTTTCATATACACCTTATACACACAGCCTGAAGGTCATTTAATACAATATTTTTAATAACTTTGTGTATTAAACAAAGTTTGTGTACATTGAGCCATCAAAAAACAAAGGTTTCACTATCTCACTCTCACTCAAAAAAGTCCGTATTTCGGAATATTCCGTATTTTGGAATATTTGGATATGGGATACTCAACCTGTACTATGCTCGCAGATTTAGTATGTGAATAGTATGCTCGCAGATTTGGTATGTGAATACTATGCTCGCAGATTTAGTATGTGAAAACTATGCTCGCAGATTTAGTATGTGAATAGTATGCTCGCAGATTTAGTATGTGAATAGTATGCTTGCGGATTTAGTATGTGAATACTATGCTCGCAGATTTAGTATGTGAATAGTATGCTCGCAGATTTAGTATGTGAATAGTATGCTTGCAGATTTAGTATGTGAATAGTATGCTCGCAGATTTAGTATGTGAATAGTATGCTCGCAGATTTAGTATGTGAATAGTATGCTTGCAGATTTAGTATGTGAATACTATGCTCGCAGATTTAGTATGTGAATAGTATGCTCGCAGATTTAGTATGTGAATAGTATGCTCGCAGATTTAGTATGTGAATACTATGCTCGCAGATTTAGTATGTGAATAGTATGCTCGCAGATTTAGTATGTGAATAGTATGCTCGCAGATTTAGTATGTGAATAGTATGCTCGTAGATTGTGTATGTGAATAGTATGCTCGCAGATTTAGTATGTGAATACTATGCTCGCAGATTTAGTATGTGAATAGTATGCTCGCAGATTTAGTATGTGAATAGTATGCTTGCAGATTTAGTATGTGAATACTATGCTCGCAGATTTAGTATGTGAATAGTATGCTCGCAGATTTGGTATGTGAATACTATGCTCGCAGATTTAGTATGTGAATAGTATGCTCGCAGATTTAGTATGTGAATAGTATGCTCGCAGATTTAGTATGTGAATAGTATGCTCGCAGATTTAGTATGTGAATAGTATGCTTGCAGATTTAGTATGTGAATACTATGCTCGCAGATTTAGTATGTGAATAGTATGCTCGCAGATTTAGTATGTGAATAGTATGCTTGCAGATTTAGTATGTGAATAGTATGCTCGCAGATTTAGTATGTGAATACTATGCTCGCAGATTTAGTACGTGAATAGTATGCTTGCAGATTTAGTATGTGAATACTATGCTCGCAGATTTAGTATGTGAATACTATGCTCGCAGATTTAGTATGTGAATACTATGCTCGCAGATTTAGTATGTGAATAGCATGCTCGCAGATTTAGTATGTGAATAGTATGCTCGCAGATTTAGTATGTGAATAGTATGCTCGCAGATTTAGTATGTGAATACTATGCTCGCAGATTTAGTATGTGAATACTATGCTCGCAGATTTAGTATGTGAATACTATGCTCGCAGATTTAGTATGTGAATACTATGCTCGCAGATTAAGTATGTGAATAGTATGCTCGCAGATTAAGTATGTGAATAGTATGCTCGCAGATTTAGTATGTGAATAGTATGCTCGCAGATTTAGTATGTGAATAGTATGCTCGCAGATTTAGTATGTGAATAGTATGCTCGCAGATTTAGTATGTGAATACTATGCTCGCAGATTTAGTATGTGAATAGTATGCTCGCAGATTTAGTATGTGAATAGTATGCTCGCAGATTTGGTATGTGAATACAGGTTGAGTATCCCTTATCCAAAATACTTGGGACCAGAGGTATTTTGGATATTGGATTTTTCCGTATTTTGGAATAATTGCATACCATAATGAGATATCATGGTGATGGGACCTAAATCTAAGCACAGAATACATTTATGTTACATATACACCTTATACACACAGCATGAAGGTCATTTTAGCCAATATTTTTTATAACTTTGTGCATTAAACAAAATGTGTGTACATTCACACAATTCATTTATGTTTCATATACACCTTATACACACAGCCTGAAGGTCATTTAATACAATATTTTTAATAACTTTGTGTATTAAACAAAGTTTGTGTACATTGAGCCATCAAAAAACAAAGGTTTCACTATCTCACTCTCACTCAAAAAAGTCCGTATTTCGGAATATTCCGTATTTTGGAATATTTGGATATGGGATACTCAACCTGTACTATGCTCGCAGATTTAGTATGTGAATAGTATGCTCGCAGATTTGGTATGTGAATACTATGCTCGCAGATTTAGTATGTGAAAACTATGCTCGCAGATTTAGTATGTGAATAGTATGCTCGCAGATTTAATATGTGAATAGTATGCTTGCGGATTTAGTATGTGAATACTATGCTCGCAGATTTAGTATGTGAATAGTATGCTCGCAGATTTGGTATGTGAATACTATGCACGCAGATTTAGTATGTGAATAGTATGCTCGCAGATTTAGTATGTGAATAGTATGCTCGCAGATTTAGTATGTGAATAGTATGCTCGCAGATTTAGTATGTGAATAGTATGCTTGCAGATTTAGTATGTGAATACTATGCTCGCAGATTTAGTATGTGAATAGTATGCTCGCAGATTTAGTATGTGAATAGTATGCTTGCAGATTTAGTATGTGAATAGTATGCTCGCAGATTTAGTACGTGAATACTATGCTCGCAGATTTAGTACGTGAATAGTATGCTTGCAGATTTAGTATGTGAATACTATGCTCGCAGATTTAGTATGTGAATACTATGCTCGCAGATTTAGTATGTGAATACTATGCTCGCAGATTTAGTATGTGAATAGCATGCTCGCAGATTTAGTATGTGAATAGTATGCTCGCAGATTTAGTATGTGAATAGTATGCACGCAGATTTAGTATGTGAATACTATGCTCGCAGATTTAGTATGTGAATACTATGCTCGCAGATTTAGTATGTGAATACTATGCTCGCAGATTTAGTATGTGAATACTATGCTCGCAGATTAAGTATGTGAATAGTATGCTCGCAGATTAAGTATGTGAATAGTATGCTCGCAGATTTAGTATGTGAATAGTATGCTCGCAGATTTAGTATGTGAATAGTATGCTCGCAGATTTAGTATGCGAATAGTATGCTCGCAGATTTAGTATGTGAATACTATGCTCGCAGATTTAGTATGTGAATAGTATGCTCGCAGATTTAGTATGTGAATACTATGCTCGCAGATTTAGTATGTGAATACTATGCTCGCAGATTAAGTATGTGAATAGTATGCTCGCAGATTAAGTATGTGAATAGTATGCTCGCAGATTTAGTATGTGAATAGTATGCTCGCAGATTTAGTATGTGAATAGTATGCTCGCAGATTTAGTATGTGAATAGTATGCTCGCAGATTTAGTATGTGAATACTATGCTCGCAGATTTAGTATGTGAATAGTATGCTCGCAGATTTAGTATGTGAATAGTATGCTCGCAGATTTGGTATGTGAATACAGGTTGAGTATCCCTTATCCAAAATGCTTGGGACCAGAGGTATTTTGGATATTGGATTTTTCCGTATTTTGGAATAATTGCATACCATAATGAGATATCATGGTGATGGGACCTAAATCTAAGCACAGAATACATTTATGTTACATATACACCTTATACACACAGCATGAAGGTCATTTTAGCCAATATTTTTTATAACTTTGTGCATTAAACAAAATGTATGTACATTCACACAATTCATTTATGTTTCATATACACCTTATACACACAGCCTGAAGGTCATTTAATACAATATTTTTAATAACTTTGTGTATTAAACAAAGTTTGTGTACATTGAGCCATCAAAAAACAAAGGTTTCACTATCTCACTCTCACTCAAAAAAGTCCGTATTTCGGAATATTCCGTATTTTGGAATATTTGGATATGGGATACTCAACCTGTACTATGCTCGCAGATTTAGTATGTGAATAGTATGCTCGCAGATTTGGTATGTGAATAGTATGCTCGCAGATTTAGTATGTGAATAGTATGCTCGCAGATTTAGTATGTGAATAGTATGCTCGCAGATTTAGTATGTGAATACTATGCTCGCAGATTTAGTATGTGAATAGTATGCTCGCAGATTTAGTATGTGAATAGTATGCTCGCAGATTTAGTATGTGAATACTATGGGGGTCATTCCGAGTTGTTCGCTCGGTAAAAATCTTCGCATCGCAGCGATTTTCCGCTTAATGCGCATGCGCAATGTCCGCACTGCGACTGCGCCAAGTAAATTTGCTATGCACTTAGGAATTTTACTCACGGCATTTTCATCGTTCTGGCGATCATAATGTGATTGACAGGAAATGGGTGTTACTGGGCGGAAACAGGCCGTTTTATGGGCGTGTGGGAAAAAAACGCTACCGTTTCCGGAAAAAACGCAGGAGTGGCCGGAGAAACGGGGGAGTGTCTGGGCGAACGCTGGGTGTGTTTGTGACGTCAAACCAGGAACGACAAGCACTGAACTGATCGCAGATGCCGAGTAAGTCTGGAGCTACTCAGAAACTGCTACGAGGTGAGTAATCGCAATATTGCGAATACATCGTTTGCAATTTTAAGATGCTAAGATTCACTCCCAGTAGGCGGTGGCTTAGCATGAGCAAATCTGCTAAAATCCGCTTGCGAGCGAACAACTCGGAATGACCCCCCTATGCTCGCAGATTTAGTATGTGAATAGTATGCTCGCAGATTTAGTATGTGAATAGTATGCTCGCAGATTTAGTATGTGAATAGTATGCTCGCAGATTTTATATGTTAATAGTATCCCCGCAGATTTAGTATGTGAATAGTATGCTCGCAGTTTTAGTATGTGAATAGTTTGCTCACAGATTTAGTATGTGAATAGTTTGCTCGTAGATTTAGTATGTGAATAGTATGCTCGCAGATTTAGTATGTGAATACTATGCTCGCAGATTTAGTATGTGAATAGTATGCTCGCAGATTTAGTATGTTAATAGTATGCTCTCAGATTTAGTATGTGAATAGTATGCTTGCAGATTTAGTATGTGAATAGTATGCTCGCAGATTTAGTATGTGAATAGTATGCTCGCAGATTTAGTATGTGAATACTATGCTTGCAGATTTAGTATGTGAATAGTATGCTCGCAGATTTAGTATGTGAATAGTATGCGCGCAGATTTAGTATGTGAATAGTATGCTCGCAGATTTAGTATGAGAATAGTATGCTCGCACAAAATCTGCTCTAAATAACCCCTCAGAGTGCTCTCCAGCAGGGCCAAAACTAGGCTTTTTGTCACCCGGGGCAAGGCAGTAATTTGGCGCCACCCCACGTTTCTCTTTTTTTTTACCTATATATAATGATCCCATAACCTGCATGTTAGAGGGTACCAGCTACCTCTCTTATATCAGCAATAGTACCAACCTACATAATATACAGACACACCCTCATATAATATACAGCGACTCCATCCATATAATGTACAAAGACACCCACCATAAAATATATTGTACAGTGACTCCACCTATAATGGCTAGAGATATCCACCATATAATACACAGAGACACCCCCTTATAGTATATAGACACCCCCTTATAATACTGTATATAGAAACAACCTACAAGTCCTTATAATATACAGACACATCACCCTTATAATGTTGAGACACCCACTGTATAATATAATACAGACAACTTCCATATAATATACATACACACCACCCCTATAATGTACAGAGATACTCGCCATATAATATAAAGAGACCCCCCATATATTATATAGACATACCACCTATATAATGTACAGACACCCACCATGTAATATACTGTACACAAACACCCTTATACACCACCATAATGTAGAATAGATTCAGCACTAGACCATCTATTCCATAAAGCACAATACATAGGGCTATGTATAGGCACCTCCCCTTCCCCAAATTATCACATCTAACACCTCCCTCCATCAGTGCACTACTCACTTACGTCGAAAAATCATATCTCACAGCACTGTCCCGCACATTTCAAAATTCATCACCCGCCACCCCTCCCCAGGCAGCAAATACTTTCTTTATTCCAGCTGTCTGAACTGCAGCGGCGCCGCCGTGCAGCATCATGTCCTGACGGGTATGCAGGCTCAAGGGGGCGGAGCTAGCCAGCTGCTTCCTCCGAGTGACAGTCAGCATGGATCGGGCAGTGAGAATTCTCCTGTTGCCTGCCTGTCTATACCTCCCGCAGCAAGCCAGCCATGTACATGCGGCTGTGGGGGGCGGCCCTGGAGCGCCGTAATTGTACCGGCCCGGAGCACTTTTCAGCCATAGTGCGGTGGCGTGCAGCTGCAGCGGGGGATGTGGAGACAGCCTGTATCAGGGGCCAATTCAGTGCCCATCAAATCCCGCGCCTGGAGCACATGCCCCCCTAGCCCCCCCCCCTAGTTGCGGCCATGTCTCCAGTAGCAAGTAAGATCACAATGGCTAATTTATGCACGCCCAAAAAACGCCATCTGAACGCCCATGACACGCCTGCGTTTAACCAACCACTTCTCGTTCCCACCTGCAAATGCTGTCTTCCTGTCACTCACTTTGTGACTAATCCCATGTTGGAATTGTGATTTAATCACTGCACATGCACACTGCGTCGCAGACGCATGCACAGTAAGAAAACATCAACCGATTTGCGTACAATAGCCACTTTGTGACAGCATATGAATTAGGCACTGCATGCATAGATGAGTCTTTTTGATTGGACTTCAGGGATGCTTAGGGGTCTATTTACTAAGCCTTGGATGGAGATAAAGTGGATGGAGATAAAGTACCAGCCAATCAGCTCCTGTCATTTTTCAAACCCAACCTGTGACATGGCAGTTAGATGCTGATTGGTTGGTACATTTTCTCTTTTCACTTTATCTCCATACAAAGCTTACTAAATAGACCCCTTAGTCTCTTGAGATTTACTTTGTTCCTTTCTCTGGAGAAACCTGCTACCATGACCGACCATGACAGACGTTGGTGCCACTGCTGTCAGTACATACAGGGGGTTGTGCAGGAGGCTAGGGAGGCATGATATAGCTGCAGTAGTCAGTGGACCTCTGGAGTACGATAGCAACTTAGGGGGTTATTCAGAGTTGGTTGCAGGTTTTGCTTTCACAGCAAAATCTGTCACCATACTTATCACATACTGGGGGCCGCCCAGCAAAGGGCAAGGTCACCCAGCATGCGTGGCTCCGCCCTGCAAGCCACACATGCTGGGTTACACCCCTGGTCAATCACCATGCGATCGCATCCTTCCAGGATGCGACCGCGTGATGAAGGGTCATGCACGCACACTGCTGCTGTGTTCAAGTATGAATAAGACCCTTCGGATTAAGGGGTCTATTTACTAAGCCTTGGATGGAGATAAAGTACCAACCAATCGGCTCCAGACTGTCATTTTTCAAACACAGCCTGTGACATGGCAGTTAGGAGCTGATTGGCTGGTACTTTATCTATAGCGACTTTATCTCCATCCAAGGCTTAGTAAATAGACCCCTTAATCCGAAGGAGGTACACTCAACTGCTATTTACATTTACATATTATTGCTCAAACATTGGCCCTCATTCCGAGTTGTTCGCTCGCTGGCTGCTTATAGCAGCCGTGGAAACGGTAGGCCTCCGCCCTCTGGGAGTGTATCTTAGCTTAGCAGAAGTGCGAACGAAAGGATCGCAGAATGGCACCAAAATATTTTCGAGCAGTTTCTGAGTAGCTCCAGACCTACACCTAGCTTGCGATCACTTCAGACTATTTAGTTCCTGTTTTGACATCACAAATACGCCCTGCGTTCGGCCAGCCACACCCACGTTTTCCCAGGCACGCCTACGGTTGTATCTGACACGCCTGCGTTTTTCAGCACACTCCCTGAAAACAGTCAGTTACCTCCCAGAAACGCCCCTTTCCTGTCAATCTGTAATACTTTTCCCTTCAATGTAGTCACTTTATTCTACTTACTGTAAATATAAAAATTACTTTAATAGTCGTACCTTTTTGTCTCCGACTTTCTTTGTCTTCTGAGACTCTGTAGAGTGAGTAATGTATGGCACACAGATATAATACCACTCACAACTAAAAGTTTACTTTATTCCCACATAGCAAGATTTAATGGATATTCATCATGGGTAATACTACTATTAATTAGAACAGACCCTGAACCATAGCAATCTCTGGCTTATAAGAATAAAATAGTTATACTTTATGCAACAATGTCACAAAGTTGAATGGCAATACTATGCATGTAACTACTTTTATCAGATACAATTTAAAGAATATGGTATGCACTACCAATCCTTCAGTGAGCGTTACTGTATCTATCCTAAAGATATTTTCTCAGTCTCAAATGTTTCCTTTATTGTCCACACTGCGCAGTGACTATGGGCCTTTGCGTTGGTGCACATGAAGTCTTTCCCAAGTAACCCCCTTAAGGAATAAACCCAGTCATTGAAATCCGGGTATATCCAGTGTAGCTGAACTAATATCGTCCCTCATTCCGAGTTGTTCGCTCTGTAATTTTCTTCGCATCACAACAATTTTCCGCAAACTGCGCATGCGCAATGTTCGCACTGCGCCAAGCAAATTTGCTAAGAAGTTTGGTATTTTACTCACGGCATTACGAGGTTTTTTCTTCGTTCTGGTGATCGTAATATGATTGACAGGAAGTGGGTGTTTCTGGGCGGAAACTGGCCGTTTTATGGGAGTGTGTGAAAAAACGCTGCCGTTTCTGGGAAAAACGCGGGAGTGGCTGGAGAAATGGGGGAGTGTCTGGGCGAACGCTGGGTGTGTTTGTGACGTCAAACCAGGAACGAAACTGACTGAACTGATCGCAGTGGCAGAGTAAGTCCCGAGCTACTCAGAAACTGCTAAGAAATTTCTATTCGCAATTTTGAGAATCTTTTGTTCGCAATTTTGCTAAGCTAAGATTCACTCCCAGTAAGCGGCGGCTTAGCGTATGCAATGCTGCTAAAAGCAGCTTGCGAGCGAACAACTCGGAATGAGGGCCATCAATCCTTTATGCACTGCGAAATTAAGTGTGCTGGTGTTAGGTCCGAGACTTCCAAATACTAGTCAATGTTGCACTATACTCAAGTTCATCGAATCGTATAACAGCTGATGTATTTCTGTAGTAACTGGCATGCAAGCTTCTCTTCTGACCTGTAATCTGCTTTGCTAAAAGTTACTATACTAATGCTCCCAGAGCCGGCCCTAACCAATATGATGCCCTAGGCAAGATTTTGTCTGGTGCCCCCTAGCACCACCGCTGGTTCTGCCTCTGACCTTGCACCTCTTTCCCAGCACCATCACCCCTCTCCCATAGCAGTCCTTGTGCCCTCTATATTTTAAATAGGAACAGTTCGCACATTTGATGCACAGCCCAAAAAGGGGCATCTTCTTGCTGGGAAGGGGCATGGCCACACAATAGTAACCCCAATTCCAATTACGCCACACAGTACTGCAACTTTATTCACATTTTATCTTGTGATAGTGTCCATAATTCATATTACATCCCACAGTAGTATCACTTTACCTTATAAACGTTACTCCTCACAGTAGAGCCCCTTATTCACATTACATCACACTGAATTGCTCCTTATTCACATTACACCACACCTTATTGCTCTTTATTCATATTAGACGACACAGTAGTGCCCTTTCTATATGCAACGCCACATAGTAGAGCACCTTATACACATAATGCCACACATTAGTAATGCATTTATACACAATTCCACACAGTAATGCCCCTTACACATATGATACACATTAATGTCCTTATAAACATAATGCGCCTTACACATTATGACAACCTTTATTAATGCCCTTTTACACATAATGTCCCTTACACATATGCCGCACATTATTAATGCCCTTATACACATAGTGACACACATAGTGGCCCTTTACACATATGTTGCACATTATTAATGCATTTTTACATGACACACATAATGCTCCTTGCACATATTCCGAACACTACTGCACAACCAACCCACTCACATGCACACAGCACTCACACTGCCACTAACACTGTGACCTCTGCCTCTGCATGGATACAGATGTGTCCTCACAAATCTTGCACCAATGCTAACGTCAGGCACCTTTTTGTTAATGTTGTTAATGAAAATGCATCTTATTTGCATTGCTATTGGCTAGGATGCACAAACAGCTTCTGCTGATTAAACTGATATGCAGCATGACTATATATTGTGTGAGACTGTGGCTGTATCTGCATATGAAATTCTACATACAGAATATAGGCATGCCGCATATCAATTTAATCAGCAGAAGCTGCTGGTGCCCCTAGGCATATCAAATGCCCTAGGCAATTGCCTAGTTTGCCTATGCCTATGGCCGGCTCTGAATGCTCCTGAGGTATGCCTGAGAATTGATGCAAATTATTGCCAATTCGCTGTTCACTTGTATTTGTGGTACCCTGTAGGGAAAGTCTTCTATACGGAACTCAGGATGACAATATAGCTGACCTGGTATCTCCTATAAATGCTAGCTTCGGTGTAGGCACTGTTCCTGCGGTAAGTCTGTCAGTTAGAAGGAGTGAACAGTGTGTTATGAGGTGATTAACTAGATCCCTTGCAGGGGGAACGGCACTCAATGCTGCTGTCAATAAGAGCCCACCTCTTTCCTTCTATGGGACATCCGGGGCCGCCTCCCTCACTAGCCTCTTTACTCACTCAAACACTCTGCGTCACGGGAGCTCCAGCTGGGTTGGTCAGTTTCACAGAGCCGACCCCCTTTTTGGAGAGTCTGTATAGGAGGGCCTCCCAATGCTGCTATCAGGGCTCTCACCGGTACCTCCGTCTCAGCTGCTCCCGCCTCTCTCTCTCTCCGTTGTACGGCTGCTAGAATGGGCACCTCCGTTACACCCGATTACCGCACAGCACTCCGGTCTCTCACTGTGTCCCCGGGAAGCGCCGCCTCAATCGTCGTCTCCTCTCCGGCCGCGCTGTTTCGCTTACCTCAGCCTTACCTCCATCTGCGGCTGAAGTAAGGCTGTCTCCTGTACCACGCAGCAGCTCCGTTCTCCTCTCGGTCGTCCCCGAGACTCCTCCAACGGTCCGCAGGTCTCCTTTTTCATAACTCCATCCTCAGTACCCGGATTAGTCCCGCCAGGTAATTGCCGCACGCGCCGGTATTTTCAGTTACTTGCCCTAGTTCCCCTTTTCCATTGGGACCATGCTATCCGTCCCTTGTTCAGTATACAGGCAACTGGTTCTGACTCCCCTCCGTGAGGGAGATATACCTGGTATATAACTTCTCTCTATGAGAGCGCCATACTGGGGCATAATTTTCCCTCTGTGAGGGTCATTTCTATACTACAAACCATTACTGGTTTTCATACTGTATTTTTCTTTAACTTGTATCAACTTTAATAAATACATTTATACATAACTTATCTATTATTCTCCGTCACAATAGACAGGGTATTACAAATCACTCAGTGACCAGCAGTGCAACTGAAAAGCGTCGCTAGACCTTGTGTGAAACTGCATCGGCTTTTGTGAAAGTACGTCGCGCGTGCGCCGCATACGCAAGTGCAGAAGTGCCGCTTTTTGACCTAATCGCCGCGCTGCGACCGAAAACATCTAGCTAACAACTCGGAATGACCCTCATTGTTTTTACAATTTGAATTTGGATTGTTTGCCAAAGTAATGCTTATTTCTACAGGGTATTGTGGCAGAGCTGATCCACATCATACCATGAAGGCTTTTTCCTCATCTGTGGGCATAGACGGAAAATCCAGGGAGGAGGGGGTTTACACTATGACGTGTATTTCTAAAGATACAGATGTGTCCTCTTAGTTTATTGCTTGACCTCCCGCAGCATCATAGTCCCCATTCACAGCTATAATAATTCTTCCCTCTGCAATGGTCAATCTACAGGTAGCAGATTACCTCCCTCCAGCAGCTGTATAGGCAGTGCAAACAACACTCCCCGTATCCCTCTCTGGCTGCTGCTGAATGTGCCACTAGGGGTAGCACATACTATATGCTACGCCACGCCACACTGCCCACGATGCAATTGCATTGCTGGCAAAGCCGTAAGAGGACACATCTGTACATAAAATAGAAAGATTATGGAAACAAGCATGGGCACCAGAAACAATGGAAAACAAGCTGGGTGCAAATTTTGGTGTACTGAGGGGCTAATTCAGGTTGGATCGCAGTGTGCAATCAAACCGGAATTTTTGCTGAAAAGATGCGGGCGCATGCGCCCACATTTTCTGAGGGGGTCTGCAGAAAATGCGATCGCCTCTGCCTGTCAATCAGGCAGGGGCGGCCATCCCGCGGGGTGAGGGGGGGGGGGGGGGGCGGTCAACGTTCCGTTTCCAGGGAGGAGACGGAGCTTGCGGGGCTACCCAAATGGTGGGCGTTGCGGCGTGAATGGGGGCGTGGTCGTGGCGGCTACGTGATGTCACACACAGCCGCCGTGACAGGTAAAATGGCGCTGGGACTCCTGCGGCTGCAGCTATGCTGCGCTGGCAGGAGTCATCTTTAGTTTCTGCTGACAAGCAGAAATTGCAAAGCGATTGCAATTTCTTCTTGTCCAAGGGTGGGAGGTGCTGGTCAGTATGCTGGGCAGCCTTGCCCAGCGCAGGGCGGTCCCCGGCATGCGAGCAAAAGGATAGCAAATTCTGCTGATTAGGAGAATTTGCTATCCTTACCGAATTAGCCCCTTAATGCATTTAAAATAGTGAACATGTTTTCAGATTCTCATCTTAACAAGCACGAACTAGATGAGGAGTCACCCATTGGCCATTCCTAGATTTCAACCAATGATCAAATTCTTAATCTGGCAGCACACAAAATAACAGCATCTTAATATATTAAGTGGATGAAACAGCTAAGTCAGTGGTTCCCGGGCTTGGTCCTTGGGGCATTACGGCAGTTTAGGTTTTGGGGATGTTCCTGCTTGTGCACAGATGGTATAATCAAACTGATTGAGGCACCAGTTGGATCAATTGGACCTTTGCCTAAGCCACAGGTTCTCAAACTCGGTCCTCAGGACCCCACACAGTGCATGTTTTGCAGGTCTCCTCACAGAATCACAAGTGAAATAATTAGCTTCACCTGTGGACCTTTTAAAATGTGTCAGTGAGTAATTAATACACCTGTGCACTTGCTGGGTTACCTGCAAAACATGCACTGTGTGGGGTCCTGAGGACCGAGTTTGAGAACCACTGGCCTAAGCATTTGGGAACCACTGAGCTAAGTATTGGGTATGGATGTTGTGATAGTACTATATAAACCTGAGGGCGGCTCAACTCCAGTCCTCAATTGCCACCAACATGTCATGTTTTGTGGATTTCTTTAATCATGCACAGGTGGGGTTAATCTATTTTGCGTGTTCAGTAATAATTCCACCTTCTTCCAGAAATCCTGAAAACATGGCTTGTTTGGGATACTTGAACGTTGAAGTTGGGAACCACTGCTTTAATGAAAGGAATGCCCTATATGGTATTATGGATATTCCACTATGGTACGCAGGCAGTCACTGATTGCACAACAGAATTAATAATTTATTGTGTTCTTATTAGATACTAAAGCCTTTATTTTGATTATATTTATATGATTGTGGCACATTAAATATGATTGTTTGTTATGGTAAACTGAATGTTCGTATTGATTAATTGAGAAGTCAGGAAAGTGAAGAATATGATGTTTTAGACCAGTGAAAGTACTCAATGGTGAGGAATAATGAAGCCTTCAGCTTTCTTCTGAAGCACAGCAAAAACAAATCTAGTGTTTGGTCCAGAATACATAAAAAGTGCTGGCAGGGCTGGTTCTAGACCTTGTGGTGCCCAGGGCGAAAGTTTCCTCCAGTAGTTGTGCCCCCTGTAATTGTGCCCGGAGTAGTTGTGCCCCCTGGTTTGTGCCCCCTGTAGATTTGCTTCCAGCAGTTGTGCCCCCTGTAGCTGTGCCCCCAGTAGTTGTGCCCCCTGGTTTGTGCCCTCTGTAGCTGTGCCCCCTGTAGCTTTACCCCGAGTAGCTGTGCCCCCTGGTTTGTGTCCCTGTAGTTGTGCACCCTGTAGATTTGCCCCCAGTAGTTGTGACCCCTGTAGCTGTGCCCCCTGGTTTGTGCTCCCTGTAGTTGTGCCCGGAGTAGCTATGCCCCCTTTTAGCGCCGCTAACAAACACAAAAAAAAAAAACCAACAACAATACTCACCAGCCCCGCTCCTGCTTCCCGCCTGCTGCTGCCGCTGCTGCACCGCCTGCTCCTCTCTATGGGAGAGATGTCATGACGTCTCTCCCATAGCAGCATTGCACAGACACTAGAGGTCAATTATGACCTCTAGTGTCTGACGATGTAGCCGGTTGCAGCAGGCGCCCACGCCGCTTGCTGCAGTCGGGGGGGCGGGGTGTGGGTGGGTGGCGGGTGCCTGCAGGATGACTGGCGCTCACGGTCTGCAGTGCCCTGGGCGCCCGCCCTGCTTGCCCGTGCGTAGAACCGGTCCTGAGTGCTGGGTACAACACTACACTAGAGCAGGGCAGAAAAAAATGGGTCTCTTAGCACAATCCAAGTGTGGCATGATTTATTTTGCATGAATACAGTCTCTGGAAGTACATGAAATAGATTAATTAGCAGGAGCAGAGATCTACAATAACAGGTTCACCTGACACGGGGGGTCATTCAGATCTGATCGCTGGGCTGCGTTTTTTGCTGCACTGTGATCAGATAGTCGCTGCCTACAGGGGGAAGTGGGTTTTCGCTGGTGTTTTTGCAGGTGTGCGATCGCATGTGTAGCAGAGCTGCACAAACTGATTTTGTGCAGTCTCTGCGCAGCCCGGGACTTACTCTTGCAGTGCGATGAGAACACGCAGATAGGGACCGGAGCTGCCGTCAGACACCCTCCCTGAAAACACTTGATCCCGCCTGCGTTTGTCCGTACACTCCCTGAAAACGGTCAGTTGACACCCACGAACTTCCTGTCAATCTCCTTGCGAATAGATCCTTCACACTATCCCGTCGCAGTGTGCCGATGCCCGTTACAGCCGTGTGATGCACTGGCGCAGTGCGGTGCATACACATGCGCAGTTCGGATCTTATCGCCCACTGTGCGAAAACGCACAGCAGCGATCAGATCTGATTACAGGGACATGCGGTGAGCTAAATGGCTCAGGAGGCACTGGCTAACCCCAGAGCAAGATTTACATGCAATATATGAGCCAAAAGGTACATCTGGGCATTATACACAGGTGCAGCATTATAAACTCCTGGAAATCTGGTGAGTTTTGATTAGAGATGTGTGGAACGGATACACAGGTGAGGCATTTATTAGAATAATGCAAAGAAAATATTTCAAACAAATTATCAGTATTTTTCATATATTTTATTCAGTCAAAACTCTGGTTTAAGCGTAAGTATGACAGGAAAGGCTCTGTCTCACCTGCTTCACCCCACCGCATGTCAATCATCTGAATGACCCCCACAGGTGGTTGCTGGAATATATGAGTCTCTTAAAACAAGCCAAGTATGGCAGGATTTGCATGGATGCAGTTTCTGGAAATGCACAAAATAGCAGGTGCTGAGCACTACAATCAGAGGTTCATCTTACACAGATGTATGCTGGGGTTAGATGCAAGAAGACGCAAACAAAATGTGATGTTAAATAATGGTGGTATAGCCAGGATCTGGGCAAACAGGATTACTGGTTTGAAGAAAATCCAAAACACAAATTGATATTATCATCATGTGGCCTTAATTAGTAGAGATGAGCGGGTTCAGATTTACTCTGTTCTTAAGGCCAGAATTAAGGCAAGTTCAGATTTTCCGCATTTTTCTTATTGGCTAACCAAAACACGTGACATCCGAGAGCCAATAAGAAGATCCATGTAAATCCGAGTAAAACCGAACTCGCTCATCTCTATTAATTAGTGTTTGGTGCTAGAGGTATTTTATTCCCTTGCTATTGCTATGAGAATTATTATTTTTTATTTTTTTATTTAATGTACTGTAAGTGTGTCAATTGCCTTCAATTTGTGTTAGTTAGATAACATGAAGACTAATATCCTTACAAAGAACTAAGGATCAAATAGGGTTGAGTTTATCAAAAATATAAATGAGAAAGATTGCTAACCCATGCGCAAAGGAACATTGGGGGTCATTCCGAGTTGATCGCTAGCTGCCGTTGTTCGCAGCGCAGTGATCAGGCTAAAAATCGGCACTTCTGCGCATGCGTATGGTACGCAGTGCGCATGCGCAACGTACTTTCACAAAAGCCGATGCAGTTTCACGCAAGGTCTAGTGACGCTTTTCAGTAGCACTGTTGACCGCAGAGTGATTGACAGAAAGAGGGTGTTTCTGGGTGGTAACTGACCGTTTTTGGGGAGTGTGAGAAAAAACGCAGGCGGGCCAGATAAAAACGTAGGAGTGGCTGAAAAAACGTAGGTGTGGTTGGCCGAACGCAGGGCGTGTTTGTGACCTCAATACAGGAACTAAATAGTCTGAAGTGATCTCAAGCTAGGAGTAGGTCTCGAGCTACTCAGAAACTGCACAATCTTTTTTTGTAGCAGCGCTGCGAACCTTTCGTTCGCACTTCTGCTAAGCTAAGATACACTCCCAGAGGGCGGCGGTTTAGCGTTTGCACGGCTGCTAAAAACAGCTAGCGAGCGATCTACTCGGAATGGGGGCCATTGCCACTGACCTTATTGTGTATGCAGCAAGACAAACATCCCATAGAGGTGTAAGTGTACTGTATAAGGCCACTCTTTCTTTGAGCTTATTACATTAACTACACCAGTATGAGGGCCTGCTTCAGAGGTGGATGCAAGCGATCAATGTTGTTTTAAGCCTGCACATGGTTACCATCGTTGGATGCAGAACAAATTTAATTGCAATGTCGGTGGGTATTTCTGGCAGGTAACAATAGGATGGCTAGTCGTCTGCAGCTTTTATTGCAGTTATACTGCCACCGGTGGCCATGTTCTGATAGCACTGGTGCAATGTCCTATTGTGCAAACAAAGGTGCAACTTTTTATTACACTGCTGCAGTCGATGGTCGTCTCAGTAGAAAGCCCATTATCACTGGCATTAGCATAAACTTGCATTGTATAAAAAGATGCAGTCACGCCAGCAACTGCCTCCACCTTTGACTCTAGACCCGTGTGTCAGTCACAAACTGAGAAATATGATGGTTCAGTGCAGATTTTTCCTGTATTTTTATAAACACTTATGACAAATTGCAAGATAGGTTAAAGGAATGTGCAATTCACCAAAAACTAAAAAGTCATCTTAATCTACTGCTGACTATCTATTTCAACTGCTAATTTTTCTCCTAAAATACTTCTTTTTAAGGGGCCTATCCATCATTCCTAAACCCCCCCATCCCAAAATGATCATGTCCAATTGTCAGTACCGATTCAGTAACAGTGTAACGCAGGAGATATCACTGATTATCCACTGGTAACAATCCTCCGCCAATAGTTTCTACTGTCCCCATGTGGAAATTATGCAAGTTGTGAAAAAAAATACAGTATTTTTTTTTTTGGGGGGGTGGGGGAAACTTGGTATTGATACTGTATGCCATCTTGTGATGGAGTATAGTCCCGTGAATGTGTTCAAAAGGTGCTGTTTATATGGCAGCTTGTGCAGCACAGCAGAGGCGTCATAATGGGGGTGCAGGAGGTGCGAGCCGTACCCTGGTGTCACCCTTCCAGCAAGCATACCTTACTCAAGGGTTGAGGAGGGGAGGAGGCTGGCCGCTGGAGTCAGAATCTGATAGCAGATGGCTTGAGTTGCTGTTGCTGAGCATGTGCAGAAGCAGTTCCCTCTGCCGTCTGAATTTGGTACAGACGGCGGGTGGTCCGGAGCCAGTGCAGTGATGGACACATCCCCACCTGTGGTAAAAAAAAATGTGGTCCACCGGAGGTGGGTGCGGAGTGGGGGGTGTGGAAAGTTCTGAGTAATCACTTAGTCAGGGGTGGCACCTGGGGTCTGGATTGACAGAGGACGCTGGGAGATCCCTTGGGAGAGTTGGAAAGTATCCTTTAACCACTGAACTGACAATTCCCCCCCCCCCCCCCAAAAAAAAATACTCAGAAATGTTTTTATTTTATTTTTTATTAGTCAGTTAGGTGAAGAATGTGTATTTAACATCATCTAAAACGATTTTGGTAAAAAAAAAAAAAATATATATATATATATTTTATATTTGAAATGTCCACCCCCACAAACATCGGAACATGGCGACTATCAGAAACATTGTGACTATCGCGGCTTTCAATTTGAGAGCCGTCCCAGCTTCCAGGTACACGGGGGAATGGAGGGGGGGGCTTTGGGGGGGTAATTTACACTTCCCCAGCGGCTGCTATTGTCTGCAACCACTGGTGGGGGATCCTGCCGTGCTGACCGATCAGTAGTGACCGGCAGCACGGCAATCAGTAGGGGAAAGTGCAGGGAGGCAGAGGGACCTTCCTGTCCCTCTGACAGCAGCAGCAGAGTGAAGTTTCTCTTTCTTGCCGCTGCAAACACCATTTATCTGACTGGTCGCATCCATTCAGACCAGAGCCGGCCCTAACCAATATGATGCCCTAGGCAAGATTTTGGCTGGTGCCCCCTAGCACTGCCACTAATTCTGCAGGAGATTCCTCCTGCCATGAGTCAGCTGGCAGCTCTGCTAATGTCGGGCACCTTTTGTTTATGAAAATGCATCATATTATTTGCATTACTATGTGGCTAGGATGCACAAGCAGCTTCTGTTGATTAAAATGATATGCAGCATGCCTATATTCTGTGTGCGACTGCGACTGTATCTGCATATGAAATGCTACATTACAGTGATTTCCAGGAATACACTGTAACGTAGCATTTCACATGCAGATACAGCTGCAGTCACACACAGAATATAGGCATGCCGCATATCATTTTAATCAGCAGAAGCTGCTGGTGCCCCTAAGCATACCAAATGCCCTAGGCATTTGCCTAGTTTGCCTATGCCTAAGGCCGGCTTTGATTCAGACCTCTGAGATCAGTGGTGCCATTCAGCAAATTTAAATATACAGTACAGTAGAATCTTAGAGGTGTCCTTTGTTATTGTCTGTTTATTTTTTATTATTATACGCTCCCGTTTATGAAGCACAATTCCGTCTTTATAGGGCCCCATACACTACAACGATAATGCCTGATTTCATCCGATTTCGCAAGCTGGAGAGAATCGGGAGCGCAGGCATGAGTCGGTACACCGCCAGGCCTGTGTAGAGGCGAGGATGCCGCGGCCATCTTTGAAGTGCTGAAAACCGCTGAAAAGGACAACTGCGGGTGCAGAGTAAGCTGCGAGGTTCGGAGTGAGTAACAGAGCCTGTTGTTGCTGCGGACTACAGGAGAGTGAGTGCTGAGCCCTATTATCATTTGTCACATATACACCGCCCACAACCGCATAGAGAGTGGGTACTGACAGGCCTATTACTGAGAACTACACAGAGTAGCCCCTGTTTGAACACAGTGCTGAGTAGTATAAATACACTTATTGTTTGGACAATTAGTACAAAGACGCTCGTTTGGATGATCTGGAGACATTAATTTGTTTTAGATAGTGAGAAAGACATTTATTCATTGGGATAATTACTACAGAGACAGTTGATTGCTAGAAATTTCAAGACATATTTGCCACCCACATCCTTGTGCAAAATCATAGAACAGTGAAATTTTCTGTTCTAACCAGAGAGTCAGGTGTATGAACCCAGGATCAGTATTTCATCTGGAAAGTGCTTAACCCCTTGTGCAACAAATACGGTTCAAACCACAGCCCCACTGCAACACTGTGGCAACGTGGGATGCTTGAGCACCACCATAAATTGCCCGTGAAGATTGGGACAATTCATTTAGGGACATTTAGAGAAATAGTGTTTGGTTTTTTTGTGCAAATTATGTTCTTCTTCATCTTATTAATTGTCTTCTTTGCAACAGTATCTTTCAGAAAATATGCATGTTCAGTGTCTATGATTAGATTCGTTGAATTTTTAAATTATTGAGTTGTCCAGTGTATCGTGAGCTCTAGGTAAACGTTATTCTTATATGATTTTATTCTTGCAGACAAACAATGGTAGTTGCTCGGTCATTCCTGGAGATAATTATGTATCAGGTGCTGGAAAGGGGGAGGGTTCACAGACAAACAGACAGAGAGGGGGGGTTGCAAATCCCACCCCTACATTTCCCTTCAGCATACTAAAAATTACCTGTAACCATACCTGAACCTGGAGAAGGTCAGTTTGGTGCCGCACAGGACTCTAAAGAATTTTTCTTTAGAATGGGCTCTTATAAAATTTGTCCCTTGTGAACCAACAGTGCATATGCATAAGAAATGCCTGTATCGGTATTCAAGGAGTTGCTGTTGTTGGTGGTGCACCCAGAGTCAATAGTACGTGTCAAAGTTACAAAAGAAAAAGAGAGACTCTGTGTTGGGGCACGCTTGAAAAACTAAAACTTAACTTTTAATTAAAGTATGATAAAATTATGGTACACAAATAAACACACATATATAATATATAATATATGATACATAATACTTCAGAGGAAGGTCAAATGATTCTCACTAGAAAAATAATAATTAGGAGTGACAATTCTCTAAGTAATATTACTATTTAAGGTGACAGTGACACCTGAGATGAAAATATTAAGAATTTAATTTCAGCATAACAAAATAATAAATTCTTTGACATGTGGTACATAGGCATTGGATATCATAAATTTAGACTAAGATTTTAGTTCATCAACCAATGCCTATTGTAATGGTGTGTCCTGGTAACGGTTAATCTGCTATTTATAAATTTCTGATCAACAAGTGCAGTATGCAGAAAGCTCTAGATGAGTACATGATCAGAAAGAATGATTGAATAAGAAGAAAGGAATATAGATGTGAAATCGGTAACAGTCAAAGGTTGCTCCAACACCTCTGCTTTTCACATGAATGCAGAGATATTTATTACTGCACCTAATATTCCCTAGCAGTCTCCCATCTAGGTACTGAGCAGGCTATTCACTGCTTAGCTTCCAAGATCAGGCGAGATTGGGCGTAGCCAGTGAGATATGGCAGTAATATCACATAGATTGTGAATGAGAGGGTGTATGGTTATTGGCACATACCAGATAGAGTACTTCTACTGTCCATTATTGCGCACAGTCTCTCTGTTACTTTTGCATTGCAGAGAAGTTATATGACTGGCGTCAGGATGAGAGAGTACTGAAAAAGCAAGATATAGGAAACGTATAGGTTCAGGGCCCGTCTTCTACTGTCCACTGTCATATAAAATTTATATAGCGGACAGTGGATGAGAGAGGCGGGTTACCTGGGCCTATTGAATATTAGTGTGAAATTACACAGATATCTTAAGGTTTCTTATGATAGTGCAGCATCCGTATTCAGATATTGCATATTCTTAATCCTAATAGTAGTGGGCAAAAGAATTATTATTTCCGCTATTAGCGATGCCCCTAGGGTACTGCAAAGGGGAACCGAAACCAGCTGTTAGAGATATCCCAAAAACAAACGTAATAAATATGAATTATATTTCACTAATTGAAGTATGAGAATGAGAGAAAAAAAACTCAAATAGCGTTAGATGTCTTAACACTGTAAATAATAAGTAGCAGATTTAACAAATATTAAATAATTAGATGACCAAAATTTTGTCAAATATACGATACCAGGAGGTGAGTGGGCTGAACCGTGCACTGGGGGTAATTCCAAGTTGATCGCAGCAGGATTTTTGATAGCAATTGGGCAAAACCATGTGCACTGCAGGGGAGGCAGATATAACATGTGCAGAAAGAGTTAGATTTGGGTGGGTTATTTTTATTTCTGTGCAGGGTAAATACTGGCTGCTTTATTTTTACACTGCAAATTAGATTGCAGATTGAACACACCCCATCCAAATCTAACTCTCTCTGCACATGTTATATCTGCCTCCCCTGCAGTGCACATGGTTTTGCCCAAATGCTATCAAAAAACCTGCTGCGATCAACTTGGAATTACCCCCACTGTTCAGCACCACTTAACACAGACGTCCGTTTCACCTGAAGGTTGCTTGTTCACTGTGTGAGGTAGTGGTGGTAGACAGTCTATTTAAGGCAAAAATGGGAGTGGTCTCAATGTAAGGGCCAATCACAGGAAAGAGGGAGTGAAATATGTGATGTCAATGAGACATCCTGCGCATCACTTCCGGTTTCAAAACCCGGAAGTTATGTCTATTCTGGTTATCTCAGGGGCCTATCTGTGGTTAGATAGGGCTTAAAATACTGAGTGGGATTAGATAAATGCATAAGGAAAATTGAAAAATTAAAGTTGATTGCTGGGGCCAAGATCGGAGCCTTAGCTCCGTGACCGGAAGTACTATGGTCACCGGACTTCTAAGGGACGTGTCACTAGACATTGACGCGTCACTTCCGGTTGCGAAGGCCCGAAGTGGCGCGGAAAGCCGTCACATCTGAGTTTATGTGCGGCTAAGTAGAGGATCACATAAGGCTGGGGATAACTAAGTGAGCCTAAAGAGGAGTGAGGGGGTACATACTTAGTAGCCCGGACGATGAGGCCGCAATCGGAGTAAAAGCTCCGTGACCGGAAGTGGCGTCAGAGCACCCTCATGCAGGAAAAGCTTGGCTGCGTCACTTCCTATTTTGAAAAAAACACCCACATTCATGGTCACCGGACTTCTAAGGGGCGCGTCACTAAACATTGACGCGTCACTTCCGGTTGCGAAGGCCGGAAGTGGCACGGAAAGCCGTCACATCTGAGTTTATGATTGGGACAATTCATTTAGGGACATTTAGAGAAATAGTGTTTGTTTTTTTGTGCAAATTATGTTCTTCTTCATCTTATTAATTGTCTTCTTTGCAACAGTATCTTTCAGAAAATATGCATGTTCAGTGTTTATGATTAGATTCGTTGAATTTTTAAATTATTGAGTTGTCCAGTGTATCGTGAGCTCTAGGTAAATGTTATTCTTATATGATTTTATTCTTGCAGACAAACAATGGTAGTTGCTCGGTCATTCCTGGAGATAATTATGTATCAGGTGCTGGAAAGGGGGGAGGGTTCACAGACAAACAGACAGAGAGGGGGGGGGTTGCAAATCCCACCCCTACATTTCCCTTCAGCATACTAAAAATTACCTGTAACCATACCAGAACCTATCTGGTAATAGAAATTCAGAGAATTAGTTTACATATGTTTGCAAACACATGTTTAAGCTGCTGAGCCACTTTCAAGGCTTCTCCGATGTCAGCAGTCCTAACACTACATAATAGCAGTGCACACATAGGGCCATGTAATTTGTCACAGTAGGCCTAATGATAAAGGCTATTACTAAAACACCTCCAGACAGAGAGCTAACTTACCCAGGAGTCACCCCAAGGATCTCCCATTGGCACTACAAGGAACAGCATGCCTTCCAAATACTGTTCCCATTCAATGCCTCTCGCACACAAGCAGACAAACAATGGTAGTTGCTCGGTCAAACATGTGTTTGCAAACATATGTAAACTAATTCTCTGAATTTCTATTACCAGATAGGTTCAGGTATGGTTACAGTTAATTTTTAGTGTGCTGAAGGGAAATGTAGGGGTGGGATTTGCAAACCCCCCCCCCCCTTCTCTTCTGTCGGTATGATTTTATTCTTCATTGTGATTGTCTTTTTCAATTGATATATTGTGATTGTCTAATTTCTCCTGTGCATCCAATAATCACCTTCTATCCAGAATTCCTTATGGCACAATATAAGTTCCCTACGGAGATTACTGTCCTTGAACTCTCTGCTTGCATATCAATCTGTCCTACCTTTCTGAACCACATATAGCGAACAAGTTACGGGGAAAACATCTTAGAGAAAGGGTCCATTACATAGCCACCGAACACCTGTGACACCTCTTCCAACCATATAGACACCTGCCAAACCCGGGGTGTTATACTGCCACCAATAAATATATAAGACTGCGAGAAAGGGTCCATTACATAGCCACCGAACACCTGTGACACCTCTTCCAACCACATAGACACCTGCCAAACCCGGGGTGTTATACTGCCACCAATAAATGTATAAGACTGCAGCCACTGCTTAAAGAGTGGTAGGTAAAAAGGTATAGCAAGTAGAACACAAGCGGCTTCATCAAAACTCTGCTGCTGTAGCTATTAATGAGATTTTAATTAAAAGCAAGTAAGACGATTGTTCTTTGTACAGACACAATTCAATTGGGGGTGAGGTTTAGAGAGGTAAAAAAAAACTTGCGTACCTCGCACCTAATTTTGGATTACCTTAGGTCAGGGATGTGCGGTGAGGTAAAAGGCTGAGGATGCATTGGCTAGTACCAGAGCCAGATTTACACACACATATAAACCAAAGGGTTCATGTGGACATTATACACAGGTGCAGCAGTATATATTGTTGAAAATTTAGTGAGTTTTGATCAGAGATGTACGGAAAAGATAGGCAGCCATAAACATTTTACTCCAGAGTTTGACTATAAAAATTATAAGAATAATACAAAGAAGATATTTCTAATATATCCTCCTGATACCCGTGATATCCAATAATAAAAGACTGGTCGATGGGTTTTCAGTGCTGAAAATCCCGCTGCGCGAGTAAAAAGAAAAGAAAACAGAAATGCATCCCTCCAGTGCTCTCTGGGCCTCCTGGTGGGTCTCCTCCATCTTTACATTGGGGAGCGGGCTGCTGGGAGTCCCTGGGGCTGCTGGGAGGCACAAAGGCTGCTGGAAGATGTAGTTCTCCCAGTGGACAGCAGAGGAGGGAGGGTCACACACTCAAGAACATTTACCCGCACACATACTTACACTCACAGACATTCACACGCACCTCAAATACTCACCCTGCTGCAGTAGGCCAGCTCCTGATGTTGGATGCAGAAGACACCACTTTGGAAGGTGAGTAATAACTAATTAAGCTAATTGGAAACTTCCAATTACTTAATTAATCCTTGGAGGGGTGGGAGTGTTGCCAGGGTGCCATCGCAAGTCATCGCAAGTCCTGGTGACTTTTCCTAAAATGAAGGATTTTATGAAAAATTAGACATGTTCTGGAGGTGCGAAAAAAAGACTGATTTCTATAGTTTTTCAGTCCTCTAATTGAACAGGAAAACCCCCGTGGCTGTGGGAAAAAACCTGATCTGTGATGCAGGGTTTTTCAAATTTCCCATCAATTGAATTCTGCACATAGAGGCCATACTTCTTGTGCTATGGGGCAAGGAAAGTTAGTGGAAATCGCCAGGTGTTAGGCAGCTTGCAATACCGATTAGATCCCGATGCACAGGTATCGCAAGCCTAACTGCCATGTCACAGGCTGTGTTTGAAAAATGGAAGTTAGGAGCTGATTGGTTGGTACTTTTTCATTCTCCATTTTATCACTTTCCAAGCGATGATGCATCTGGCCCATAATATCAGTGTCACAGTTCAGTCTTTGCCTTGCTCATGTCAGGCAATAGGGATAATAAGGATGTTGTTCTGGCTACCTAACTTAATTATTATTATTATTATTATTATTATTATTATTATTATATAATATTAATATTATTATTATTATTATTACTACTACACCAGAATATTTTTTTTTTTACTGAGATTTCCCTTGAACTCCCCCAGAGCCCAGAAGCACCGATTTTGACTATCTGTACTTTTGATTTTGTCTATTATATGATTTTTACTAAGTGCCAATTTTGACAATACTTTGTACTAGATAGTACACTAGATAGTCAAGATTAACTTGCCTACACAGTCTATCTAGTCTTGGCTTGCGATACCGACCTTGCGGGACGGTGCATCGGGATCGAATCGGTATTGCAAGCTGCCTAAAACCTGGCAATTTCCACTAACTTTCCTTGCGATTTTGACTATATAGTCAAAATTGAAAGGAGAAATCACACCGTGTGTACAGTACACACCTTAAGAAGGAAGCAAGCTAATAATCTCAGTTGAGATGTGCGGCGGGCACTTTTCCTGTTTTGTGTTTTGGTTTTGGTTCTAATTCCATTTTTCGTGTCTTGGTTTTGGCTTGGTTTTGCCAAAACCACCCCTTCGTGTTTTGGTTTTGGTTTTGGATCTGGATGATTTTTGGGAAAAAACATAAAAATAGCTAAAATCACAGAATTTGGGAGTAATTTTGCTCCTACAGTATTATTAACCTCAATAACAATCATTTCCACTCATTTCCAGTCTATTCTGAACACCTCACACCTCACAATATTGTTTTTAGGCCTAAAAGTTGCACTGAGGTGTCTGTATGACTAAGCTAAGCGACACAAGTGTGCGGCACAAACACCTGGCCCATCTAGGAGTGGCACTGCAGTTACAGACAGGATGGCACTATTCAAAAACTAGTCCCCAAACAGCACATAATGCAAAGAAGAAAAAGAATTGCATTGAGGTAGTTGTATGGCTAAGCCAAGCGACACAAACAATTAGGCCCATCTAGGCGTAGCACTGCAATGGCAGACAGGAGGAAAGATATAAAAAAAAAGGCCCCAAACTGCACATCATGCAAAGAAGAAAAAGAATTGCAATGAGGTAGTTGTATGACTAAGCCAAGCGACACAAAAAATTGGCCCATCTAGGAGTGGCACTGCAGTGACAGAGAGGAGGGCAGATATAAAAAAGACCCCTAACAGCACATGATGCAAAGAAGAAAAAAAGGTGCACTGAGGTTGCTGTATGACTAAGCTAAGCGACACAACCACCAGGCCCATCTAGTAGTGTCACGCAGTGGCTGAATGTCGAGAGTGGGCCGCTATTGTTCGGTCCACTGACAGCATCTCCAGCACGACCCTGTCACTTTTAAAAGAATTCTGCAATTGGTGGACTTATACGGCAGTACCCCAGGACTAATACAGCAGTACCCCTGGACTCATACGGCAGTGTCACACAGGATGGCACTTTTCAAAAACTAGGCCCCAAACAGCACCTCATGCAAAGATGTCGAAGAGGTGCAATGAGGTAGCTGTATGACTAAGCCAAGCGACACAAACAATTCCCACTGGAATTGTACGCCCAAATCACTGGAATTAAACATCCAAATCACTGGAATTAATTGGCAAGGTCACTGTAATTAATAATTATAAATCACTGAAATTAATTGGCAAAATCACTGTAATTATACATCCAAATCACTGGAATTAAATGGCAAGATCACTGTAATTAATAGTTATAAATCACTGGAGTTAATTGGCAAGATCACTGTAATTATACGTCCAAATCACTGGAATTAAATGGCAAAATCTCGCTATCGCCTGCCTAGTGAAAGTGGAATCTAGATGGGATTTGGTACCAGGGAACACAATACCTCCATCAATTGTCTAAATCCCACTGCACTAACGGCGGATACCGGGCGCACGTCTAACACCAACATAAGTGTCAAGGCCTCAGTTATGAGGGCTTCCATCGTCATGTGAAGCTAAACTACTAGTCATGAACATAGGCCAGGGCCTCAGCCGTTCCTTGCCACTTCGTGTCGTAAATGGCATATTGGCAAGTTTACGTATCTCCTCAGACCATTAAAAAATTTTTGGGGGGTCTTTTTACTGAACTTTGGCTTTTTGGATTTGACATGCCCTCTACTATCACATTGGGCATCGGCCTTGGCAGACGACGTTGATGGCATTTCATCGTCTATATCATGGCTAGTGGCAGCAGCTTCAGCATTAGAAGGAAGTGGTTCTTGATCTTTCCCTATTTTATCCTCCAAATTTTTGTTCTCCATTATTTTTTGGAGTTATATAACACAATATGTGGCACAGGAATGACTGATGGCTGATGGCCAGGACACTACCACTGGTCTGATGCAGCACAACACAACAATACTGTAAGGGACTTGTGGTTGTTGTTGTTATTATTATTATTATTATACTGCAGCAGTGGACATATAGCAGCAGCGTATATCGTCACTGGAATTACTGATGACACTGGACACTACCACTGGTCTGCACAACAAAGCACCACTTTATACAGCTACACTGGATATATGGCAGGAGAGAACACCAACACTGTGAATGGCTGGACTGATGCAGCATAATACACTGAGTGACTACACTGGACTTGCCACCCCACTTTCCCGCCCCAACACACAGACACTGAACACTGAGGACACGTCCTCTCTATACACTCTCCGAGACTGGAGTGAAAATGGCGGGGACGCGCGGCTCCTTATATGGAATCCAAATCCCGCTAGAATCCGACAGCGGGATGATGACGTTTTGCCGCGTTCGGGTTTCCGAGTCAAGAGGGAAAATCCGAGCCTGGCTCGGATCCGGACTCGGAAGGCAAAGTCCGGTAGGGTACGGTTCTCTGAGAACCGAACCCGCTCATCTCTAGTTTGTTATAAACCAGTGTTTACCAAGATGTGACACTTGCAGGGATGCCTCAAGTTGGTGGTCCAGAACCAAAATAAAATTATTTATTGTCAAAGTGATTGGCAGCCAGTAGCACTGCAATTAGAACCACAACTATGTCCACCACCACATAACTGAACCTAAAGGTGACAATTAAGAACAATTTAGGTAATCTAATAAAAAAAAAAAAAATTATCAATAAGAAACTTTTGGACTAGGGTTGCCTTGAAAAAATGCTGATATTCTAGGGTGCCATGATTCAATAAAGTTTGGAAACCACTGTTATAAACTCATACAGCATATAACCATAGTCACAGCATGTCACGATCCTGACTGTAGTTCTCGTATTTGGTGACTTACCCCTGCCATCTGTCCTGGATCCTGTGCCTTTTTGCTCACTGAGATAAACAGCTTGTCAGCACCATGAGTTTCCTGAGTTCTCTGCCTGGAAGGTAATAGTTAACGAGCTCCAGCTGTGGTGATCTCCTGTGTGAGTCTGAATTCAGCAATCTGAAGTTTAGGCCTAAAAGCCAGCATCCTCTGTTTGCAGAAGTTCAGGCTTCAGTGTTCTCTCGGCCTGCTAGGCCTCACTCCAAATCACGGCCTAGTCTAGAGTACTCACATGACAGTGACTGTTCACCTGACCAGAGCTGTCCAATCCTCTGCCAGCCTGAGACTCTCTGAATCACCTGACACTGCTCACCAATCACCAAGGACCAGGAAGTATAAGTCGGGAGACTGAGTTGGAAACTGGGCCAGTTCCTTGTGTCACACACAGCTCTGTGTGAGCTTTGAAGCTGAGCTCCCTAAAGGTAACCCTTGTACTTCAGTTCCTGTAAAAACTCTGGGGGTAATTCCAAGTTGATCGCAGCAGGAAATCTTTTAACAGTTGGGCAAAACCATATGCACTGCAGGGGAGGCAGATATAACATTTGCAGAAAGAGTTAGATTTGGGTGTGGTGTGTTCAATCTGCAATCTAATTTGCAGTGTAAAAATAAAGCAGCCAGTATTTACCCTGCACAGAAATAAAATAACCCACCCAAATCTAACTCTTTCTGCACATGTCATATCTGCCTCCCCTGCAGTGCACATGGTTTTGCCCAACTGCTAAAAAATTTCCTGCTGCGATCAACTTGGAATTACCCCCTCTGTTCCTTTGTTACCCAGTTTGGATTACATTTGTGTTGCCATTGATATCCAGTATTTCCACGAGTCTCAACTTAAAGACACAGCTGCAGTGTTTCATCTTAAAGGCACAGTACAGTATTCCACAGTCTCAACTAAAAGACACAGCTACAGTGTTTCATCTTAAAGGCACAGTACGGTATTCCACAGTCTCAATTTAAAGACACAGCTGCAGTGTTTCATCTTAAAGGCACAGTACAGTATTCCACAGTCTCAACTGAAAAGGCACAGTTGCAGTGTTTCATCTTAAAGGTACAGTCGCAGTATTCCACAGTCTCAACTGAAAACCACAGCTGCAGTATTCTACCGTCACAGCCGCTGGGTTCTTCAGCCTCGTACAAGAGTTGTAGCCACAGTCATCGTTCTACTTTCAGTTGCATTTCCAGTTATATCCGGTACCAGCCCGCATTACAGTTGCATCCCAGTTTCACCAGTAACCAGTCCGTCTTACTATCTTGCCAGTAACCTTGAGTACATAAGCACCTACTCCTGTGACACTATATCCAGTACAGTCTCACTTATACATTCATCATCCTGCTATCAAAGTCCCTGGTGATCCAGTGGTCAGGATACGACTTCCTCTGCCGAGGCCCGGGTTCGATCCCCGGTCAGGGATTGTTCCTTCTTCTCACTGATTCCTACAGACCAGCCTAATATTCACATAGTCATCCAGTTGCCCGCACAGACTTCACTAACACCGGGTTCACAAAACCGCAGTCATGACAGTAGGAACTGGCCCCATGGACCTGGCCGAAAGTGTTTGTCTGATGCAGGACCTCCTAAGCAATATTGCAGGACGCTTGGAGCGTTTGGAGTCGACTCAGCATCAATTGGCACAGTGTCTGCAGCGGAATTTGTTCTTCAGAGATTCTCTGACCTTCTACACTAAGACTCCTGACCAACTGCAGATTTTCTACCAGATGTTATTACAGTTACAAGAACTTTTGTCTAGTATTCTTTCTGTGATACCTGATCTCTTCAGGAATACTACCAACGTTGTTGATCCTGTTTTGTCCCATCCAGTTAATATAGTCTCTTCCTCTGTGCAAGGAAAAGTTTTTTATCAGAGCTATCCACGGCCCAAGCTCTCTGAAGCTGAACATCAGCGGCGTAGGGAGCTACACCTCTGTCTTTACTGTGGAAATTCCGGTCATTTTGTTAAAAACTGCATTCTTCGCAAGCCAGGGAATGGTGACAAATCTCAGTATCATAGTGCTCATGTCTACAAGTCATCTACAGTAGCCGATCCTGCTACTGCTGACTGGGGTATCAAGAAGGCTACTCTGAAAGAGACTCAAAATTATGACTGGGGTCCGGTGATTAAAAGACCTTATCCCAAGTTGGGTGTCCAGAGAAGAATGTTCAAGCCATTTAGAGTCACAGAGGAGTCCGTGTCTACAGCCCAAGGAGGGGCGTCCGTGTCTACAGCCCAAGGAGGGGCGTCCGTGTCTACATCCCAAGGACGGGCGTCCGTGTCTTTGTGTCTTCAGCCCAAGGAGGGGAGTCCGTGTCTTCAGCCCAAGTAGGGGCGTCCGTGTCATCAGCCCAAGGAGGGGCGTCCGTGTCTTCAGCCCAAGGAGGGGTGTCCGTGTCTTCAGCCCAAGGAGGGGCGTCCGTGTCTTCAGCCCCAGGAGGGGGTTCAGAGCGTGCAGCCCCAGGAGGGGGTTCAGAGCGTGCAGCCCCAGGAGGGGGTTCCGAGTGTGCAGCCCAAGGAGGGTTATCCAGTGTTCAGGCTCTAGTAGGGGCATTTGAGTCTTCTACTCAGGAAGGAGTGTCTGATCTGTCAACCCCAGGAGGGGTGCTGGAGATAGCAACCCTGAGAGAGGTGTCTGATTCGTCAACCCCAGGAGGGGTCAACACAGTTTCAGCCCCAAGGGAAGTATCCAGAGTCAAGTTTCCAGATGGGAATCTTTGTGCTACAGATGCAGTTATGAACTCCTGTTTGCCGTCTTCTAAGAGCACCACCATGTTGGCATCCAGCATGGTTCAGGTCCAGGATGGACCATCTGAACACTTGGATTCTACTCACTCTGGTTCCAGCCGGAATCCGTCTCCCCTGGTTCCAGCCGGTCCAGCAATACTCCAGGCCCTGCCTGGTCAGTCCGTCCCGGTTCCAGCCGGTCCAGCAATACCCCAGGCCCAGCCTGGTCAGTCCGTCCCGGTTCCAGCCGGTTCAGCAATACTCCAGCCCCAGCCTGGTCAGTCCGTCCCGGTTCCAGCCGGTCCAGCAATACTCCAGGCTCCACCTGGTCAGTTCATCCCGGTTCCAGCCGGTCCAGCAATACTCCAGGCCCAGCCTGGTCAGTCAGTCCCAGTTCCAGCCAGTCCAGCAATACTCCAGGCTCCACCTGGTCAGTTCGTCCCGGTTCCAGCCGGTCCAGCAATATTCCAGGCCCAGCCTGGTCAGTCCGTCCCGGTTCCAGCCGGTCCAGCAATACTCCAGGCTCCACCTGGTCAGCCCATCCCGGCTCCTGCCGGTCCAGCAATACTCCAGGACCAGCCTGGTCAGCCCGTCCCGGTTCCAGCTGGTCCAGCAATACTCCAGGACCAGCCTGGTCAGTCCCCTTTGGTTCCAGCCAAATCAAGTATCCTCGGATCCAATCCGGTCCTACTTGTCCAGCCCAAGATTTCTCCAGTTTCAGTCAGTTCAAGCTCATCTGGACTCAAACCAATTCCAAGCATTGGTCCGAGTAAAGGGCTTTTGTCAGTTAGTCCCAATAAAGGACTTCCACCATCTAGTTCTAAAATTAGACTTCAGTCTGTCTCTGATTCTGTTTCCTCGTCTTCCAGCATTGAGTCCACAGCTTCTGCAGGGAAATCTAACACCTCTTCTCATCAATGTCAGAATAATTCTGCTGTAGCCGCCAAAGTCAAGAAAAATCCCAAGGCTACTCACTTAAAGTCTGAACGTGCTACAGAGCTGGATACCGATCTGAGTACAGTTTTCTAAGCTTTGTCCCTAAGCTTGTCTGAGCAACCTAATGTTCCATCTGCTGATTCGGATAAAGGACTTCAGACTAATATTGCTGAGAAGGATACTGATGTTGCTTCCTCAATCCAGTCATCAGAGTCATTTGCCTCAGTCGCAGACGCGAGTGTCGCAGCTTCAGGGAAAATTACTAGCATCTCCATCCAGAATGAGATTTCAAGTGACTTTTCAGTCTCATTTGAGGATTCCAGCGAGGCAACTTCAGAAAGGATATTTTCTCATCGATGTCGGGATAATTCTGCTGTAGCATCTAAAGTCAAGAAAAATACCAAGGCTATTGACCTAATGTCTGAATGTGTACCTCAGTCTAATGTTTCAGTGGCATCTGTTTCCTTGAGTCCAATTTCATCCTCCACTCAGTCTTCAGAACATTCAGCCAATGCTCCGTTTTCTGACCCATCACTTTCTGAGCAAGATAATGTCTTGATGAACCAATACATTAGGAATTTCAGGGATGCCAAGAGTTGGAAAAAAGTACAAAGACAACAGCCTGTTGATTTAAGAGTTGGTTATTTATCCATTGATTCTACTCCAAGTTCCTTGTGTTGTTCTAAACTTGTTAATACAGCTTACAAAACGGATGTAGTTACTCCCAAAGAAGACTGGTATCTTCCAATAGACTTGGACTCAGACTCTGAATTTGATCCAGTTTATGATGCTACTCCTTTCCTGGGAGGTCCCGTTCTTTCCTGTTATGCTTTAACGCATGAAGAGGTTCCAGAATTACCAAAAAACTCTACAGGTCTCTGTATGAAAAGTCCTCGTTATAGAACAAGATTTAATTTAAGCCTCAGTGGAGTGCTAGCTTCAAAAGCACAATCTTCTACTACTACGAAAGGAACCTTCTACAGTTTATTCCTCAGTCCTTTCAGATGAAGGAAATTCCAGTTTTGTCAATGATGGATGGTCTACCTGTTCAGAAGATGAAGATCAGGAAGACTTCTGAAGAATTCAGCTTAAGTTTTGTTTCTGGACCCTCTGGTTTCCACTTTTCTGAATCTTTGTGTACAAGTTATTCACCAAGTTCCTCTAAGACCAAAGATGGGTGTACGGAGTCCACCCTTGAAGAGGGGGGTACTGTTGTAGAAGGGGCCAACTGAGGGTCCCCGTGTTGGTACACTTACCGAGGGCGATCTCTCTATTCCGCTGGGAATACTCCGGGTCCTCCTCGGGGATGACTCCGATTCACTAGACAGGGAGGCTGCGGGTCCTGGATGATTACTGTCGAGAAAACAGAACCTATATACGCACAGACAGAGAGGAGGGAAGGCGGAACAACCCCAGGCGGGCTCAATGATGGGTCATCATTGGCACTTGTGGCCTCAGACTGGGTGCCCGTGAGGTGCGAAAGCACCCGGTGCGACCCTGGACGGAAACGCCCACAACCAGGGGAAGGGGTGGGGGAACGGGGTGACAAACTTACGTAACACACACACACGGAACACCGACTGGCTCACCCAACTCGATCTTGTCCGCTTGCGTGCCGAGCGATCAGTCTCCCGGGTACCTAGGACGGAAATGCGCAAGAAACAACGCCACAGGTGGGGGACACGCAGTGAGCCGGGCCTGAGCAAGCGGCTCTAAGCCCCTGACCGGAACTCGGACAGCCAACCACCTACCTTCAAGGGGAGCCTGACGCGCGTGGGCGGGACTGCAGAACGCTATGCGCACCGGAAGTACCATACAAGACTAAACAGTGACACAACACTTTAAGCCTATGAGATTACAGAGAACCCAATACCCACCCTTGGAGAATACAGTGAAGACACAATTTCTACACTAAGAGACTACGGTAGGACACAATACTTACACTCAGAGAGTACAGTGAAGAACAACAGACAATGCTGAGAGGGGCCTCACTGAGGGCCTACCTTGATCCAGATGAAGGCAGCTTGCGATGAGCTCTGGCCAGGAAAACTACCAGGGCAAAGGCAGCAGCAGCAGGACCAGGAGCAGCAGCAGCAGCAGGGCCGGGAACAGCAGCCGGAGACGTATCCACAGCAGCACCCGTCCTCTCCTCTGTCTCCTACACGTGCAGCCTCTCCCTCCCTCCTCCCCGCCGGCCCTTACATACCCCCCTGCAGGGGCTTCTGGGCCGGGTGATGTGGCGGCTCCTCATTCGCTGCCCGCGTCGCCCGGTGATGACGCGCCACAGCACGTGGGCGCGCCTGGCGACCAGGGCTGACATCCGGCCGGGCAGCCGGGAGAAGGGGATCTGCGTCCGCTTCCGGCCGGGCGACCGTGGCCTCCGGCCGGGCGGCACGCAGTGGGGGGTGGCGCCCGTAGCGTCCCACATTCCCCCCCTCCTTTTCCTTTGTGGTCCCCACAAACAGCTGGTTTACCGTCCAGTCAAAATCTGGGTCCGCGAATCGTGGGGCAGGCACGGCCATTGTGGTCCGAGTTGACCTTCGTGGCGGCGCAGCCTGGACAGGGGCTGCCGGCCGAACCTCGGCGGTGACCTCGGGGGGCGGTGTCTCCTGTTCCGGGGGAGGCAGCTCCAGGTTGTGCAGGATCTCCTCCATGGGGGGCGGCCCCGGGGTGATAGGGGTCCACCAATACAGTGTGGCGGGGGTGGTGCCCGGTTCGACGGAGGCGGGATGCAGAGGCTCCGGCCCCAGGGCCGCACAGGGGCGCAACATGTTCCGGTGTACAACACGATCACTTCTGCCGCCGTCCTCGGCGCGTACCTCGTAGACCGGGTTCCCGGGGGAGACTTGCCGTTTGACAATGGAGGGCGGGGTTTCCCATCGGTCGCTCAGCTTGTTGTGTGGCCGATGGTCCCGGACGCGGATGCGCTGTCCTTCCTTGAGGGGCCCGCACAGGGATCGCCCAGGTTGCGGGTGGGTGGTGGCTTCCATATTCCGCTTGGCAACCTCCCCGGCAGCCCTCAGGCGGCGTCTCAGTTCCTCGACCCACTGGCTCTGGGTCCGCTGCCCGTCGTCTGTCATCGGGGAAAGATCGAGGTCCTGTAGTTCTCTTCCGGGTCTCCCGAACATCATGAGGTAAGGGGAAAAATCCGTGGTGCGTTGGACCCTGTTGTTGTACACCCACACCAGCTCCTGGACGAAATCTGGCCACCGTCTCTTCTGCTTGGCCTCTAAGGTCCGGAGCATCTGCAGGAGGGTCCGGTTAAATCGCTCACAGGCCCCGTTCCCCGCCGGGTGGTAAGGCGTGGTCCGGGATCTTTGCATGCCGTAGGTCTGGCAGAGGCGCTCCATCACCCGGCCTTGGAAGCATGCGCCTTGGTCGGAATGTATGCGTTCAGGGCAACCATACCTGCGGATGAACTGCTCGACGATGGCCTTGGCGGCTGAGTCCGCGGTCTGGTCCCGGGTTGGGGCGACCACCGTGAATTTGGTGTGGTGGTCTGTCATCACCAGGGCGTACTGGTATCCTTGTGCTGACTCTCCGATGAGCACGTAGTCGATCATCAGTAACTCCAAAGGTCGGGTGGTTACGATGGTTTGCACAGGCGCCCTCTGCTCTGTGGGTTTGGTGGCCTCACACCGATCGCATACTCGACATACCTCTTCCACCACTTGCTGGAGTCCCGGGCAGAAGTACTGCCGGCGTAGCCACTGAAGGGTTTTGGCCACGCCGAGGTGGCTCCCTTCGCGGTGGGATTCCACCACCAGATCCCAGGCGGCTCTCTCTGGCAGGACGATCTGCCACACAGTGCGGAGTTCCTGCTCGAGGTAGGTGCGTCGACACAGCACCCCTTCCAGGATGGCAAGTTGGTTCCAGTGGTGCAACACTCCCCGACCTACTTCCCCGAGCTGGTCTCTATCACATCGGGACGGCCAGTGTCCTTGCTCCTTCCATTGGCGGATGCTCCTCAAATCTGGGTCCCGGCCCTGTTCCGTGGCCCAATCCGGGAGGGATTTCCGCAACTGGAGGCCACAACTGGTGATCTGCTGGGCTTCCGGAGGGGGCCCAAATCGGGCAAAATCTGGTATTTCCCACCCCTCTTGTTCCTCATCGGTAGGGCCGGTGGGGGCATCTACCGGAAACCGGGACAGGGCATCTGCATTGGCATTGTCCTTCCCACGTCGATAGCGTATTTTAAGGGGGAACTTAGCCAACCGGGCAGTCCAACGCTGTTCCAAGGCCCCCAGTTTGGCGGTATCCAGATGGGCTAGCGGGTTGTTGTCTGTGACCACTTCGACTTCGCCCGCCGTCAGGTACTCCGGGAATTTTTTGGTCACCGCCCACACCAGGGCCAGCAGCTCAAGTTTGAACAAACTGTAGTTCTCGGGGTTTCGCTCTGACTCCCGAAGACCCCGGCTCCCATAGGCGATTACCCTCTCCTAGCCTCCCTGGACTTGGGACAGCACGGCCCCCAGGCCCTTGTGGCTTCCATTGGTGTAGAGTATGAATGGCTTGTCGAAATCCGCATAGGCCAATACTGGGGCTTGGCTGAGTGCCTCCTTGAGCCGAAGGAAAGAGTCTTCCTGCGCCTGGCCCCACTGGATCCTCCTTTGCCGGGAGTCCGTTGCCAGGCCCCTCAGTAGCTCGTGCAGGGGACCAGCGATCTTGGCAAAACCTTTGATGAATCGCCGGTAGTAACCTACTAAGCCCAAGAAAGCCCGTACTTCGGTCACTGAGGTGGGGGTCTTCCATCCTTGTATCGCGGCCAGCTTGCTAGGGGTGGGTTGCACCACCTCTGCAGATACCACGTGGCCCAAGTACTCCAGGCTGGGCTTCAAGAGGTGGCACTTCCGGGGCTTCAGCTTGAGGCCGTAGTTTTCCAGGCGCAGCAAGACTAGGTCCAACCTAATGTTCGTCAAGGGTAGGGGCAAAGACAATGATGTCGTCCAAATATATCAAGATGGCCTCGAAGTTCAGGTCCCCCAGGCAACGCTCCATGAGGCGTTGAAAGGTGGCAGGCGCGTTGGAGAGTCCGAACGGCATCCTGCAGAAGTCAAACAGTCCCATGGGGTGATGAAGGCCGTCTTGGCTTGGTCCCGTTCTGCCACAGGGACTTGCCAGTAACCGCTGGCCAAGTCCAGCGTCGAGAAGTACCGGGACTTCCCTAGTGCAGCCAACGACTCCTCGATGCGGGGAAGGGGGTATGCGTCCCTCACCGTGCAGCTGTTCAGTTTCCGGTAATCTACGCAGAAGCGCAGGGCTCCATCTTTCTTCTTGACCAGGACAATCGGGGCCGCCCAGGGGCTCTTGCTTTCTTTAATGACCTGGCTGTCTAGCATCTGGCGGATCATGGTTTTTACCTCCTGGTATAACCGGGGCGGGATGGGGCGGTAACGCTCGCGGATGGGGCGACTGTCGCCGGTGTTGATCTTGTGTTCTAGCTCCCGGGTAAATCCAAAGTCCTCCTCGCTGCGCGAGAACACCTTCTGCCTTTTCCACAGCATGCGTTCCAGTCGTTTGACGTCCGCTGGGTGGAGTTGATCCAGGGTCACGTCTGTCTGCTCCAGGATGGCCCGGCCATTCCAGTTGTCAGTGGGCATCTCTTTTTCCTCGACCGTCACCGCCAGGGTCCAAGGTGTTTCCGCATCCGGATGGAGTGTCAAACCTGGTTCTGGTTGGATGTGGCTCGCCGGGATGATGTGTAGCTCGGCCAAGGTCGTCCTTGCAGGTATTTCCGCCGGGTGGTCTCCGAGATTACAGATGCGAAGGGGCACCGTGCCGCCTTGGACCATGGCGAGGGCTCGGGCCACCACCAGCCCGGTCTCGGTCTGCCGGAACCAACAAGGCTCGATGAGGACCTCCCTTCCCTCTAGTCTATGTTGCGACCGTACTGGCAAGTCCAGGACAACCTCCTGTCGGGCGGGAACCTTCACTTTCTGCTTGTGTTGGGTTTTGATTTGGCCAATGGGCCCTCCTCTGCCCGTAGATTTTGGTTCCTCACACAGTTTGATCACCCTCTGAAGGGCCTGTTGTACGGGCCTCTGTACCTTCAGGTGCCTCCAATATCGGGGGCCCTTCTCCTGGACCAGGGCCCGGTCCAGGCAGCGCAAGATATTCATGCCAAGGATGACCGGTCCGTGAGTCAATTCTTCCCCTGCTATTACCATGACACCCTTCTTCCCCAGGGGCTGGTCGTACAGTTCCACCTCGATCCACACCACCCCCACAACGGGGATGGGGAGGTTGTTGGCGGCCTTGAGGTTCACCCAGCTCCCTACGCTCGTTTTCGTCAGGTGGGCGTAGTGCTCCCGGAAACATTGTTCGGACATGGTCGATACTTGGGAGCCCGTATCCAGGAGGCATCGTTGGTCTTTTCCCGCCAGCCGGGCTTTTACAGTAGGGCACTCTCCAATTAGGTCCGAGGCGTAGTTGGTGTTCATGCGCTCGGTCTCTTTCCTCGTGGTTTGGCCCGCAACCGCGAGGGAAGTTAGTTTAAAGGCCTCCGACGATAATCCCCGGTACGCCTTGCTTCTGGGCATTCCCGGGCGAAGTGCCCCGGTTGGTTGCACTCCCAGCACCTGGGCGCTTGGGTGTTCCTCCTCCGAGTCCCGGCCGTCCCTTGGCTGGTGGGCGCTCCCCACCTCCGGTGGTGCCGAGGGGAGCTGGCCCCTGATCGTCGGTCTGCATGGGCGTCCTCAGGTCTGATGTCGCCTCTCTGGGTCTCCGTTTGCTCTTAGCTGGGACATCTCCTCCCGCATCTGTAGGAGTAGTGTACTCAGCATTTCCACGCCGCTGTCCAGGGGACTGGCTTCTGGGACGGTTGGGGCGACCGGTAGGACCTGCTGCACGGCCACAGTGCAGATGCCACCCCTTATTTCTTGGTCCTTGGCCAGAGCTTGGGTCAGCACATCGTGCAACGTTAGCGTGGCGTTTTCCTCAATCCGGGCCCGGAGGTGGGTTTGCAGGCGTTGATTCTGGAGTCCGGACACGAACAGTCCTCGCAAAGCGAAGTCGGGGTTGCCCGTTAGCAGGAGCTCATCTTCTCTGGCCTGTAAATCTTCCATATGTTCTTGGAGAGCATTGGCAAACTCGGAGATGCTCTCATCCTCCCGCTGCTTGCGGGTGAAAGCGCGTTGCTGGAGTTCTGTGAGGGTGAGTTGCTCTCGGTAGACCGTCTTGAGTGCCTCAAACACCCCCTTGACATCCTTCTTCTTGGCGGCAGGCCACCGCAGTAGAGTCTTCTTGGCGTCTCCTTGGAGGGTGTCCAAGGCTAGGTTCACCTGTTCGGAGTCAGGCACACGATACTGCCGAATGGTGGTTTCCAGTTGGTCCTTCCAGTCGTCCAAGTTCATGTTCCGGCCATCAAACTTCTTGAGAAATTGTCCGGCGGTTCCGATGGGCAGACCGGACCGCAGGGCGGCCGTCACTGCTGTGGTCAGGTCAGACGTCACGGGCGCTGGAGCCGTGGGGCCCGTGGGGGCGCAAGGACCTCGATCTCCTGATCCATGGCGCTAGTCCTTTCGGATCCTGCCGACTACGCCAAATGTAGAAGGGGCCAACTGAGGGTCCCCGTGTTGGTACACTTACCGAGGGCGATCTCTCTATTCCGCTGGGAATACTCCGGGTCCTCCTCGGGGATGATTCCGATTCACTAGACAGGGAGGCTGCGGGTCCTGGATGATTACTGTCAAGAAAACAGAACCTATATACGCACAGACAGAGAGGAGGGAAGGCGGAACAACCCCAGGCGGGCTCAATGATGGGTCATCATTGGCACTTGTGGCCTCAGACTGGCTGCCCGTGAGGTGCGAAAGCACCCGGTGCGACCCTGGACGGAAACGCCCACAACCAGGGGAAGGGGTGGGGGAACGGGGTGACAAACTTACGTAACACACACACACGGAACACCGATTGGCTCACCTGACTCGATCTTGTCCGCTTGCGTGCCGAGCGATCAGTCTCCCGGGTACCTAGGACGGAAATGCGCAAGAAACAACGCCACAGGTGGGGGACACGCAGTGAGCCGGGCCTGAGCAAGCGGCTCTAAGCCCCTGACCGGAACTCGGACAGCCAACCACCTACCTTCAAGGGGAGCCTGACGCGCGTGGGCGGGACTGCAGAACGCTATGCGCACCGGAAGTACCATACAAGACTAAACAGTGACACAACACTTTAAGCCAATGAGATTACAGAGAACCCAATACCCACCCTCAGAGAATACAGTGAAGACACAATTTCTACACTAAGAGACTACGGTAGGACACAATACTTACACTCAGAGAGTACAGTGAAGAACAACAGACAATGCTGAGAGGGGCCTCACTGAGGGCCTACCTTGATCCAGATGAAGGCAGCTTGCGACGAGCTCTGGCCAGGAAAACTACCAGGGCAAAGGCAGCAGCAGCAGGACCAGGAGCAGCAGCAGCAGCAGGGCCGGGAACAGCAGCCGGAGACGTATCCACAGCAGCACCCGTCCTCTCCTCTGTCTCCTACACGTGCAGCCTCTCCCTCCCTCCTCCCCGTCGGCCCTTACATACCCCCCTGCAGGGGCTTCTGGGCCGGGTGACGTGGCGGCTCCTCATTCGCTGCCCGCGTCGCCCGGTGATGACGCGCCACAGCACGTGGGCGCGCCTGGCGACACGGGGACCAGGGCTGACATCCGGCCGGGCAGCCGGGAGAAGGGGATCTGCGTCCGCTTCCGGTCGGGCGACCGTGGCCTCCGGCCGGGAGGCACGCAGTGGGGGGTGGCGCCCGTAGCGTCCCACACTGTCACGATCCTGACTGTAGTTCTCGTATTTGGTGACTTACCCCTGCCATCTGTCCTGGATCCTGTGCCTTTTTGCTCACTGAGATAAACAGCTTGTCAGCACCATGAGTTTCCCGAGTTCTCTGCCTGGAAGGTAATAGTTAACGAGCTCCAGCTGTGGTGATCTCCTGTGTGAGTCTAAATTCAGCAATCTGAAGTTTAGGCCTAAAAGCCAGCATCCTCTGTTTGCAGAAGTTCAGGCTTCAGTGTTCTCTCGGCCTGCTAGGCCTCACTCCACATCACAGCCTAGTCTAGAGTACTCACATGACAGTGACTGTTCACCTGACCAGAGCTGTCCAATCCTCTGCCAGCCTGAGACTCTCTGAATCACCTGACACTGCTCACCAATCACCAAGGACCAGGAAGTATAAGTCGGGAGACTGAGTTGGAAACTGGGCCAGTTCCTTGTGTCACACACAGCTCTGTGTGAGCTTTGAAGCTAAGCTCCCTAAAGGTAACCCTTGTACTTCAGTTCCTGTAAAAACTCTGTTCCTTTGTTACCCAGTTTGGATTACATTTGTGTTGCCATTGATATCCAGTATTTCCACGAGTCTCAACTTAAAGACACAGCTGCAGTGTTTCATCTTAAAGGCACAGTACAGTATTCCACAGTCTCAACTTATAGACACAGCTGCAGTGTTTCAGCTTAAAGGCACAGTACGGTATTCCACAGTCTCAATTTAAAGACACAGCTGCAGTGTTTCATCTTAAAGGCACAGTACAGTATTCCACAGTCTCAACTTAAAGACACAGCTGCAGTGTTTCATCTTAAAGGCACAGTACGGTATTCCCCAGTCTCAATTTAAAGACACAGCTGCAGTGTTTCATCTTAAAGGCACAGTACAGTATTCCACAGTCTCAACTTAAAGGCACAGTTGCAGTGTTTCATCTTAAAGGTACAGTCGCAGTATTCCACAGTCTCAACTGAAAACCACAGCTGCAGTATTCTACCGTCACAGCCGCTGGGTTCTTCAGCCTCGTACAAGAGTTATAGCCACAGTCATCGTTCTACTTTCAGTTGCATTTCCAGTTATATCCGGTACTAGCCCGCATTACAGTTGCATCCCAGTCTCACCAGTAACCAGTCCGTCTTACTATCTTGCCAGTAACCTTGAGTACATAAGCACCTACTCCTGTGACACTATATCCAGTACAGTCTCACTTATACATTCATCATCCTGCTATCAAAGTCCCTGGTGATCCAGTGGTCAGGATACGGCTTCCTCTGCCGAGGCCCGGGTTCGATCCCCGGTCAGGGATTGCTCCTTCTTCTCACTGATTCCTACAGACCAGCCTAATATTCACATAGTCCTCCAGTTGCCCGCACAGACTTCACTAACACCGGGTTCACAAAACCACAGTCATGACACAGCATTCCTGTCATTACTTTAACATCTGACAACAGAAAGCTACCTATTTAGAAGCCAGTTCTACTTTACCAATGAAGCTTAACATAAACTTGACTAGCATGGTAGTGCAAGGCTTGGGTGGTCACTACACCGCATGTACGTTTTAATTATTATGATCCTGTTTTGCTACATTTTTACAGCTTGCAAATTGGGAGATGGACTTATTTTGGCTTCTGCACAGACATGTCAAATGTCAGCACGGAATGACCACAGGGCAAAGGGAAACTGCTTCTCTGATGTGTGTGATAACAGCATACCAAATATAAATATATTCATGCGTCAAAATTACAATTATGGTATATTTATTATCAAATTTATTGTTCACTGCTATACAATATGTACTATATTCTCATATATAACTTAGCTTGAATCCATATAATGATCTAAAATTCTGAATTTTTGATTTTGTTATTTAGACAATCTATCTGACCTTGACACACTAAGATTCCAGCAAACTAATCTATAGATACTAGTCATCCAGGAATGCCTTCCAACTGAATGCCACAGCCTCTTTACCTTTACTGTTTAAACCTGATACTGTTACTTAAATGGGACGTACTGACCTACAGTGAAGTCTCTGCATAGAAAAACTACTACATTTATGATGGAATTAAATCTGTGCAAGTCAAAAATAATATATATGTAATAGAGAGTAGCATATGATGCAGTGAAAGAGTGGGGAAGGGAGCCAGCTGCTTATGTATCATTTTATAGAATGCACTTCATAAATGTTACTTCCAATTAGATTGGTTGCCATGGGTAACTTCTCCACTGGCACACTTCTCCACTCTTTTCACTGCTTCATGCCCCATGGTCCCCTCACTATCTTTTTTGACAGCAGTTCTAAAAATCGAAAGGTTGGTGTGCACCTATTTATGCATGAGATGAATATATATGCTCAATGTCCAGATAAGTTTTCCCCTGAGAGTAGCTGGGCATCCGTGCCATCTGGTTTCCTCAAGCGAATGACACTTGCTGTACAGTTTGCCTGGTTAATATGCCCAATTCTCTCATGCTTCCTATCTCATGGAAAATGGCTGCTTCCCCTGCATAGCACATGGTGAGAGACAAAAAGTATGAGATTTAATTACTTCCCTGATACCAGGTGTGATTGCCTGACCGTTTCCTCATAATAGTGTTCCTGTCCAACAAATGTGGATGACACTGTAAGCAGTGTGACATATGACATGGTCACATGATGTCTTTGGCATGCAAATTCAGCCACATCAATAAAAATGTATTTGTATTAATTGCTTAATACAGGTTCTGGCGCTATGAATGTGCTGGTTCTCTAAGCTGCTTCCACATGTTGTAAATTCAGCCACATCCTCTGAAGCTCATTTAGTTCTTGCATAAATGTAAACATTCTGACCTGCTAAGAATTTTCTGTAGCTGAAGTACAAATTATTTAGTCATTTAACAATTTTTAAACATATACACAGGTGATCATAAAACATACTGTTACAAATAACATTATTAATTATGCCCATTTTTTTATATGAAATGGGCTTTATCGCTACGGTTCCAGCATGCTGACCGGAGCCTCCCCCCCCTCAACAAGCAGAAATTGTTATCGCATCACAATTTTTGCTTGTTAGCAGAAATAGAGGAAGCCTCCTGCGCCCGCAGGAGACCCGCCGCCATCTTCCCAATCGTGGTGGCTGCGTGTGATGTCATGCAGCCACCGCGATCACACCCCCAACACGCACCCATTCGCACTGCCCCCCCCCCCCCTGTTCATCTGTCTCCGCCCCTGTATCGCTCTGTCTCCTCCTTGGAAACAGAGTGTTGTCAGCCCCCCTGATTGACAGGCAGAGGCGATTGTATTTTCCCCACAGAAAATGCAGGCGCATGCGCAGGAAAGGCACTGCGCATGCACCCGCATATTTTTCTCAAAAATTCTGGTTGGATCGCTCACTGCGATCCAACCTGAATTAGGCCCTATATTTACATTTGCTAGAAAGCACAGTAAACACTATTATTATCTTGCACAATCCCTTTTTCGTATGAACTATCGGTGCTAGGTCCTCTTCCAGTCAAGATTCAGGAGCCTCCTGGACATTCCAGGAGAGTAGGCAAGTATGACATGTAGTTTCAACTAATTCTTATTATAGTATCTTGATTTAAAGTATGGATGTGTCCCGCAACAGCCTTGCTGCTTATAGCATCGCATTAGAATGAATGGGTGTGCATACTCTCATGACCACTGGCTCCCATTCAAAACCGGCATATCATAGCGTATGCAACTCTATTCCGGGAGTTGTGAGCTGCGTTGTGGCCACAACATAAGGGGACACATCTGTAGTTGTGATTTTTTTTTTTTTGTATTATCTTTTATCCATACTTACCGATATTCTGGCTGCTCTCTGCGGGAGAGAGCAGCCTGGTCGGCTCAGCGGGCGGACAGGGGAGGCTGTGCTGTAAAGGAGGGGGTGGCCGGAGGCGGGACTGGGGCGGAGCAAGGGCGGGGCGGGGGCGGAGCACGGGCGGGGCCACAGTGACACCTCCTTTAAGCCACGCCCCCGCTCTGTAATGCCGCTATCACTGGCATTACACTGCAGGGGGCGTGGCTATGATGACGCGATTCAGCAAGAATCGCGTCATCGACTGCCCGGACCGCCCACTTTACACACTAAGTGGGCGGACGAGCAGGGGGGACCCCGTAAATCGGGAGACTTGCCTGCTCTTCCGGGGGGCCGGGAGGGTCACCCGATTTTCGGGAGCCTCCCGGCCATTCGGGGAGAGTAGGCAAGTATGCTTTTATCCCAACATTTAAACACAAATATTCATGTATGACCTCTGCTTAACTGCTACAAAATAAAGAGCGCTTCTTATTAAAATTATACAATAAATACTAAGTTGGGGTCACTAAGAAGATCAATAAGAAAGCTGACACAGACACACATACACACACACTGCTACCGCTGGAGTGATTAGTGTGTGAACACAGAGGACACATCTGATTTACAAATGTCAAACAGTCAACAACCCACTCACAATACTCCAGATGAATGAAGTACCTTTGACCCATTGCTCTAAAACCGCAAGTCAGAGGGAGCAGTGATAAAAAGCTAGGTTCTCTGGGATCTTTCATTTCCTTTACACCAAACAGCTGATATAAAAATTCCAGGGATTTAAAGGTCAAAATTTCCATAGCACAGTCATTGACAGCACCTTATGTGACATTTTACTGCATTGCAAAAGAATACATAAAATATATGTACAGAGAGAGAGAGAGAGAGAGAGAGAGAGAGAATCTGTGATACATTCTTTTAAAAATGTGCTCTTGCATAGATTTTTTTTTACTTTTCTTTTACCGATGTCTGTAAATACTTGTTATGAGCATTTTCTGTGGTGGGGCTCTTTCTGAGGTATATAGGAGGTTAAATACAAATAATGAGGTTGGCAAATGAAGCTATAGTTGAACTTCTCCTACTTGTTTGTATGTATCAAATGTTCTAGTCATAATACACCTTCATGTTTCCCGATGTCTGCAGAACAAAAGAATGTTGTTAATGTAAACCTTTCTTACCAGCTAAAGATGTAACATTACTCCACAGGCTTTTTTAAATAATGGCCTTAATTGCTGCTCTTTTTCAATGAAAACTGAATTTGAATCTGCTGTGATTTAAATTTAATTGAAAACTGCAATGAATTGAATTAGTAGATTGTTTGGATTACTATGATGTCTTCCATGTCTGGGATACCATGTTTAATTGTTGTAGTCATTAATAACTAAAATCAGGTTTACATATGATAGGATGCAAAACACTTTTTCCTGGAGATTAGAGCATGTCCCTACTTAAGAAGCCCCCCGAGTGCGGTGACAGCCATCGCTGGTAACTAACGCAGATCATTGCATTCCCTGGGTATCGCTGGGGATGTCTTCCTGATGTAAAGGATGGGGAATCAGTCTCATGATAGCAATTCCCAAGGCTCAGCAATGGAAAAATCTTTATATTTTAAATAAATATTTTTTGTTCCAAAGGTAAAACTATAATTTGTTTTTTTATTTTTTTCATTACTTTTTTTTCACAAAAATTGGAACTGTAAAATTGTGCAGAAAACCCCAAGATTTGCTGATAGAGTCCTCTTATGGGTGCTAGCCAATAGCACCAGGGGGCTGAGCCCAGCAGTCAGGAAAAAACTAGTCAGCACGTTTTCACTCCTATCTAATACCCCTTTCACATCGCACTAAAAACCCGGTATCGACACGGCATATTGCCGTGTCGAAACGGGTCCGTGTGCGATGTGAAAGGTCCTTTGGTGAATTAGCGGGTCGTCTGACCCGGTAATTCAACCCGGTAAAAAAGAAGGGTTATTACCGGGTTAGGCGCAGTGTGAATGGGAGCCGTTCCGATGCGACACGGCTTCCATTCACAGCATAGGCAGAGGCGGCGCAGGAGATGAGCTCATCCCCTGGCGCCGCCTCCACCCCCGCCCCTGCTGCTGCTGCGCCCTCCACTGCTATGGCAACCGACCTGGTATATTGCCGGGTCGGAAAGCCAGCAACGGAGCGCAAATGCCGGATCCCACCCGGTAAGTACACGTTTCTCTTACCGGGTAGGATCCGGCATTTGCGATGTGAAAGCAGCATTATAGACAGGGAAAAACAGACACCCAACCGACTTTTCAAACAATTGAATTCCACCCATACAGTGTATGCCAGTCTGGAGGGTTGTGGTACAGAACATCTACAGTAATTAGATAGACAGTCATTAGGTCGACATGATCAAAAGGTCAACAGGGTCGAAAGGTTATTAAGGAAAGGTTAGACCGTATAAAAGGTGTATTTGTAAATATGCATTTTGTGGAACGGATAGTCTATGAATAAGGTTTGGGATTTTTGTTGTTTTTTTATGTGAAACATTTGTTACACTTCTTGTATATACAGTATACATATGCTGACCTGTATTTTTGTCCTAGATGAGATAACAGGTAGAATAATCTGAAGCCCAACCAGACTTTCCAGAATGGGCTGTTTAATGTATGCAGGCATATGCAAAGAGAAAACTGAGGAGCAGAAATGGAGTATGCAGTATAAAGCTGTTCACACACAAACAAAAGGCATATTTGTGACTATAAGGACTAAGGAGTCACTTAGCAGAATGGGTGCCCTTGTGCAAATGATGAGCTGGTGCCCTACTCTGTCCATAACATGCTCTATGCAGACCCCACTGTCCTGTTGTGGTTGTAGAATATGAGTCAGTGGCGTGACTTCTGCCACTGCAAGGTTCCAGAGGTGAGGGGCCTGGCCATTTTTAGACCAATCTCCTGAGGCCTCTGCTCTGCTTTTCTGACATGTACAGGCACATGGTCAGAATGGCAGTGAAGGGTCTCATCTCCCCCAAAACCTCATAGCAGCGCAATGCAAAAATACTGTAGATTTCTTAATGAGCCTTCAAAACTTGAATTTAAATAATTTAGAAATCCAAACATAACTTCCAAGGCCATAGAGAAAGCCTATAAGGCAACCATTCAGAGATTGTTAGCAAGACTGTATCTGCCTGCCTGGCCAACACCAAGCTTTCCTATAGCAGCAAAATTGCGTGAGACTGTAAAGGCCAGTACTCACGGGCCGATGCTGGAGAGATGTGTGCTGAGCGAACCGCTCAGCACACATCTCTCCCGGCGCTCAGCACAGCGCGATCTGTGCTGAGCGTGCGGGGGGAGACGGGGGGCCGCTCACTTCACCCAGCGGGTGAAGTGAGCGACCCGCTAGATTGGCCTGCATGCAGGCCAATCTAGCAGCAGCGATAGCGATGCGCGGGGCTGCGCATCGCTATCGCTGTTAGGGCTACACACGGAGCGATCGTGCTGAAAATCTAAGCAATCTAGTCAGATTGCTTAGATTATCGCTCCGTGTGTACCCCCCTTAAGTGCTCCAGTTCTGGCTCAGTTAATTTCTTTCAAACAATGCAGCCAGCATTCACTCTACAGCCCAGTACCCACGGCCCGATGTGGGAGAGATCTCTCCCGCCGCTCAGCACAGCGCGATTTGTGCTGAGCATGCGGGGGGAGACGGGGGGGCGCTCATTTCACCCAGCGGGTGAAATGAGCGACCCACTAGATTTGCCTGCACGGCAGGCCAATCTAGCACCAGCGATAGCGATGCGCGGGGCTGCGCATCGCTATCACTGTATGGGGTATACACGGAGTGATCCTGCTTAAATTCTAAGCAATCTAGTCAGATTGCTTAAAATATCGCTCCGTGAGTACCCCCCTGTAAGTGGTACAATGAGAGGGGAGATAATCTGGACTCGATCATTGATGAGTAAATCAAGAAAAACGTGGAATATGACATAGCCTACAAAAATGCATTGTATTGTGAACTTATTCTGGAAGTACAATTGTATGACTTGGACAGTTATATGACTTTAAGGTAACACTTCGAGGGAGATGTATCAAGCTTTTGAGAAAAATAAAATAGAGAAGTTGCAAAAACAACCAATTAGTTTATAACTGTAATTTATCTAGCACAGTCTTTGAAATCACAGAAGCTGATTGGTTGCTTTGGACAACTACTTGACTTCATCTCTCTCCAAGGCTGGATACAGCTTTCCCATAATGTTTTCAGACTAGACTCCACTTGCAGAGATAACATGGCAACAAGCATTGGGCAACTACAATCAATGACTAAATGACATTGTGTTGTTCACCTGTTCAGAGGTAGAAGTGATGTGAAACGCGTAGTTAGGTACAATATGTCGAGTCATAATGTCGACATTTATGAGAATGATGACATTAACATAATGTTGACATTGACCATGTAGACATTCATCATGTAGACAGTGATGAAATGTTGACATGTTAGAATGTGACTGTCGCTTCCGGGTCAAACCTCCAATCCTCTGGCGTTCTGGGGTTTCTCCACTATCACTAACTCTAATCCCCACTCCAACCCCTAACCCTCCTTCTAGTGCCTAACCCTATCTTTCCCTCCCCCCACAGCCTAACCCTAACCTCCCCCCACGGCCTAACCCTAACTCTCCCATCTGCAGCCTTATGCTGGGCACATACTAGAGCAACTGGTAATCGGGTCAATTTAATGGACAATTTCCCTTGAGCCTGATTGCCAGTACACACTACACGATTTAATGAACAAAGGAAAAATATATTGTTCCGACCTTCACTAGCATACACTAGGTTGCATGCCAAATCATCCGGTTGGCCATGCAGCCCGGCCAACCTAAAAACATTGCATGCGCCCCAGGGAGCATTCAAATCACCTGTACACACTAGGCGATGTAGACAATTTGTTGTTACGAAACAGCAAATTGTCCCAATATTGCACCAGTATGTACCCGGCTTAACCCTAATGCTGACATTCTGACAATGTCAACATTTCACCTGCCGACATTCTGAGAATATCAACACATTTCCTGTCAACATTTTAAGTGTCGATATCAAAACTGTTAACAGTGTGGTGTCCACTTTCTGAATGTTGATATTGTTATTGTTGACCTTTAGACTACATCCTATATTCAGGCAGTCCAGGCCTGGTACACTAGCAGTCAGATGGGAACCGATAAAGATAAGACACAAGCAAGTCCAATATACAATCCAACATTCAATACACTACCAGCCAGATTCAAAGCCAAAGCTTAATGCAAGAGACACGTCCAAGTAAACAAAGGCAGTTCGATACATAGGTAATCCACAAACAAAAGTCCAGAGAACCAAGCTAGTTTGGTACACAGCTAATCTTATGTTTAAAGCAGCAGACAGAGGGTTAGTCAAAGCAGGTGCCAATAGTCAGTAACATGTATTTTTTACTGTAATGCTGGGCCACAAAACAACAGATCAGATGAGGGCTATGGGGCTGATTCAGAGTCACACGCAAAGCAGCTGTACCTGCCAATAAGACTGCGACTCCCTTCCTAGTACTTATCAACCTGACATCTCTGACAACATGACAATATAGCCTACCTTTCTAGCCCACTTACTTGGTGTTGACCTTGACTCTAAACTGTCCTTTGCTCTCCACATTCAATCTTTATCTAAATTATTTTTACACACATCTAAGAAACATATCCAGAATATGCCTATATCTAGACAAGACACTACAAAACTTTTGTTCATGCACTCATTGTAGATGTACTGCTAGCTATATGTGGATGGTGGAAATTGTATCTTTGCAATCCACTTGTTACATATGAAGTGTTTGTTATTCAGGAAGTGCATTTGCAGCCATTGTTCAGCATGACTGCAGCTAGTAAAGACACACTTCTGCAGCTCTCCAGAAAACTCTGGTGATTTGCACACAAACCACTTTACATGGTATCAGAAGTCTGGCTGTGATGGCACAATGTCTCAGATGCATAGATCCTTTGGTTTTCAACACCATTGTGGATACATGGCTCAAGTTCAAGATGGAATGGTACATATACTGTTATGCCGGGCCCTCATACAAATATCACAAAAAGTACAGGCACATACACTAGCTGGTGATGAAGCTGTGCAGACACATTTGTCTGTTTGGAGGGGGAGGATTGGGAAGAAAAAGTTTTATGAGATATGCTTACCAATGAAAAATTACATAATGGCAGACAATTTTTTAACACTGCTGTGCAGAGGCCCTCTGAGTGTATCCAGTCATATGCTGCCAGATTGATACTACTAGCAAATACATGTGATTGTGGTAGATTAACAGGAGAGCTCATCAGGGACAGGCTTGTGTGTGGGACATATAATGATGTGCATGTTCCTATGAACATTCACATCCCATGATCTCTGCCAGTGCCTACCAGCATGGTCTTAGTGGTGCTGTCTGCCTGCTGCATAACAAACTGGTTTTGCTTCTAAGGCTGTCACTGAGACAGATTCACGTTATGCTCAGATTAAAAAGGAACTGTTGGCTCTAGTCAAAAGTTTCACAAGTTCATCTATGAGCACCCAGATCCGGTTGAGTCAAACCACAAACCCCTGGTTACTATTCTCCACAAAACCCTGGATACGACCTCAGGCAGTGGCGTCACAAGGCGGGTGCGGCCCGCACCTGGGTGTGATGATTGGAAGGGGTGAAACCACACTGTTGGCTCCTCCGCAGTGACAGGAGCCAGGTGCTGCAGTGTAAAAGTCTTGTCAGAGCCGGCCATAGGCATAGGCAAACTAGGCAATTGCCTAGGGCATTTGATATGCCTAGGGGCATCAGCATCTTCTGCTGATTAAAATGATATGCGGCATGCCTATATTCTATGTGTAGCATTTCATATGCAGATACAGCCACAGTCTCACACAGTATATAGGCATGTTGCATATCATTTTAATCAGCAGAAGCTGCTTGTGCATCCTAGCCACATAGCAATGCAAATAAGATGCATTTTCATAAAAAAGGTGTGCCTGACGTTAGCATTGAGGCAAGATTTATGAGGACACATCTGTATCCAAGCAGAGGCAGAGGTCACAGTGTTAATGGCAGTGTGAGTGCTGTGTGCATGTGAGTGGGTTGGTTGCACAGTAGTGTTCGGAATATGTGTAAGGAGCATTATGTATGTCATGTAAAATGCATTAATAATGTGCAACATATGTGTAAGGGGCACTATGTGTGTTATGTGTATAAGGGCATTAATAATGAGCGGCATATGTGTAACAGGGTACTACTGTATGTGCATCATTATGTGTATAGGGGCACTAATAATGTGCAGCAAATGTGTAGGGGGCACTATGTGTGTCATTATGTGTATAAGGGTATTAATAATGTGCGGCATATGTGTAAGAGACATTATGTGTAAAAGGGCATTAATAAAGGCTGTCATAATGTGTAAGGCGCATTATGTTTATAAGACATTAATAAGGTGTCTCATATGTGTAAGGGGCATTACTGTGTGTAATTAGGTGTATAAATGCATTACTAATGTGTGGCATTATGTGTATAAGGTGCTCTACTATGTGGTGTTGCATATAGAAAGGGCACTACTGTATCATCTAATGTGAATAAAGAGCAATAGAGTGTGATGTAATGTGAATAAGGGGCTCTCATTGTGAGGAGTAACGTTTATAAGGTAAAGTGATACTACTGTGGGATGTAATATGAATTATGGACACTATCGCATGATCAAATGTGAATAAAGTTGCAGTACTGTGTGGTGTAATTGGGGTTACTATTGTGTGGCCATGCCCCTTGCCAGCAAAAACACACCACTTTTTGGGCTGTGCGAACTGTTCTTATTTAAAATATAGGGGGTACAAACACCAAAATAAGCACTGCTATAGGTGAGGGGTGATGGTGCTCGGAAAGAGGCGCAAGGTCAGAGGCGGAACCAGCGGTGGTGCTAGGGGGCACCAGTCAAAATTTTTCCTAGGGCATCATATTGGTTAGGGCTGGCTCTGAGTCTTGTCATAGAAGAGGAGCTGACAGTGCACCAGACAGTCTCCGGGGGCAGCCTAGTACAGCCCAGCATCTCCGGAGATGTTGGGCATGCCCCCGTAGTGACAATCCCGCAAGGCCACACCCCATTTATTAGCATCCACGCCTCCTTTTTGCCCCCCCTGGCGCGCTGGGATATGAAGGGTAAGCACCAGGTGTCGCCACACTCATTGACGCCTCTGCCTCAGCACATATTCATCATTTCATGCTCAAGCTCCAAAGGTACCATCTGGATGTGTTTTTATGATATTATCTCCATTGGTGCAGTTTTGTAATATTTATTGTCAATATTGGAATAGGTGGTGGTGGGGATGTGCGGGTGGAGGAGGTGAGAAAATAAGTAAGAACAGATGAAAAGTATATAGGTACATTATATTGTGGTTCTATTTCAGAGATTATATTTTGCTGATTAGTGATTACACTGATATATCACAGGAACCGTATATGGGGCCTAATTCTGAGTTGATCGCAGCATCAAGTTTGTTAGCAATTGGGCAAAACCATGAGCAGTGCAGGGGGACAGATATAACATGTGTGGAGAGAGTTAGATAGCGCTATGCTATCCTATAACGTTCTACAGGGGTCTAACCTATACAAATCCTCTCAAGAGGGCTGCAGTAGTGATCTGGGACAGGAGGCTGTCACACAGTGCTGCAATCAGCCCCTATGAATCACTGTTGGCTATCTGTGCCCTTCATGCACTGTGCATCGGCTTGCTGTGCATCTTCTTGATGTGCAGCATGACTATAACCATCTATTGTTTTCTCTCCTAAGTGGAGTCCAGTTCTTGGCCAGTTGGAGATGCACTCTTCATTGCTGTTGCTCCAGGTGGGCTGTACTGGTATTGCTTTTGTCAGATGCAGTTGTAGTTAGACCTCAAGATGGAAAGATGGAGTGCAGTTTGGCAATCTTCTTTCTGTGCTGCCTGTCCATCTTGAGTTTTAACTAACTACAACAAAGCCTCTATGGCACCAAATACCTGGCTTACTGCAGCTACTCGGATGCTCAGGTGACTTTCACAGAGGTTAAAAGAATTTGGTTTACAGGAGTATAGTTTGTAAAAGTTGTGGAGCAGTTTTTTTTGTTACAGATGAAAGAGAATGGCTATGTGGCAAGCTATGCACAGAGAGTGATGGTAGATATTTCATTTTACTTTCAGTCTCTAAGCTATCCAGATGTGACAAATTAATTTAATGTAAGGAAGATGTTGGTATGATAGAAGAGGCCCACTGTAGCCTCTGTGTCAGATGTCCTAGTGCACCAAAGCTTCTACATGCCTCAGTATTATTTTATACTGCTTTAGTGTTATCACTCTTTGGGGCTATGTGTCAGTTAAGCTGGTTACACACTAGGCAATATATCGGCATTCGATCGAATACCTGATATTTTTGTGAATGAAGTCGTTCACAGACATATTACATCGGCTGTGCAGCACAGCTGATGTATCTGCAGATATATCGGCGCATCTGGCCTCGTGTACTGACGGTCTGCTGACCATCCGTACACTTGCTGTGGCAGGGCTGATGTCACAGCTGGGAGGGCAAATTTAAATGCCTGACGAGGTGGGTGTCCTGACTGACATGTCCAGGTAAGTGTATGCAGGGCTTAAAGTGGTCCTGGAGAGCTGGTGGAACTCATCTCCACTGCCACCCTCCTACCCCTATTAGGTTGGAGCCAGGGCTGGTGCCAGGTTGTTCGGCGCCTCCTCTGGAACTATAAATTTGTGCGCTGTCACATACATTGCAAAGGATCAGTGTGCGCCGAAGGTGGGTGCCACAAAAAGGGGTGTGGCCTCACAAGGAAGGGGAGTGGTCACACAATAGTACCCCCATTTCAAATTATGCCTCACAGTAGCACAATCTTATTCACATTGCCCCACATACTGATGCCCTTTACACATACAATGTCCATAGTAGTGTCTCCCAGAAGCTTTAGGGATTTTGATAATGTGTTCAATTTTAAATATGATGCACAATGTTGAGCAACCTTGGCTCACCTCTCCTGTGTCTTCTATGTGTTCCTCTGCTTTCTTGTTTCCTTTGTCACTCTCCACATGTGCCATATCTCCATTCTAAGCAACCCTTACTCCCTATATACTCTTCTTTATGTCTGATCACCTGCATCTTTCCCTCCTTTACTTACCCCCTACACCTGTTACTCCCTGCTCTCCATTCAGCCACTGCTTTTATCTCACCCCTACGCCTCTCACTCCCCCATCTCTTCCTCTGCGCCTCTCACTATGACATCTCACCCTCTGCTCCTCTCACTATCCCATCTCACCCTCTGCTCCTCTCACTATCCCATCTCACCCTCTGCTCCTCTCACTCTCCCATCTCCCCCCCTGCGCCTCTCACTCCTCCATCTCACCCCCTGCTTCTCTCTCCCCCATCTTTCCTCCTGCGCCTCTCACTCTCCCATCTCACCCTCAGCTTTTCTCACTATCCCATCTCACCATCTGCTCCTCTCACTCTCCCATCTCACCGCCTGCACCACTCACTCCCCATCTCTCCCTCTGCTCCTCTCACTATCCCATCTCACCGCCTGCGCCTCTGACTCCTCAATCCCTCCCACTGCGCATCTCACTATCCCATCTGACCCTCTGCTCCTCTGACTCCCCCATCTCTCCCTCTGTGCCTCTTATCTCCCATCTCACCACCTCTATCTACCCCCCTGTTCCTCTCACCACCCCATCTCACCCCCTGCTCCTCTGACCCCCGGATCTCACCATCTGCTCCTCTCACTCCCCCATCTCACCCCCTGCGCCTCTCACTTCTCCATCTCACCCCCGAAAATCTCACTCCCCCATCTCACCCCTGCTTCTCTCACTCCCCCATCTCACCTCCTGCGCCTCTCACTCTTCCATCTCACTCCCTGCGCCTCTCACTCTCCCATCTGACCCCGTGCTCCTCTCACTCCCCCATCTCACCTCCTGCACATCTCACTCTCCCATCTCACTCCCTGCACCTCTTACTCTCCCATCTGACCCCCCGTTCATCTCACCCACAGCTCCTCTCACTCTCCTATCTCACCTCCTTTGCCTCTCACTCTCCCATCTCACCCCCTGCGCCTCTCACTCTCCCATCTGACCCCCTGCTCATCTCACCCCCTGCTTCTCTCACCCCCTGCTCTTCTCACTCCCCCATCTCACCCATTGCTCCTCTCACCCCCCCATCTCACCACCTCTATCTACCCCCCTGCTCCTCTCACCCCCCATCTCATCCTTTGCTCCTCTGACCCCACCATCTCACCCCCTGCTTCTCTCACCCCCTGCTCTTCTCACTCCCCCATCTCACCCATTGCTCCTCTCACCCCCCCATCTCACCACCTCTATCTACCCCCCTGCTCCTCTCACCCCCCATCTCATCCTTTGCTCCTCTGACCCCACCATCTGACCCCCTGCTTCTCTCATCACCCCATCTCACCCCCTGCTTCTCTCACCACCCTCTGCTCCTCTCAGCCCCTGCTTCTCTCATCCCTCCATCTCACCCCCTGCTTCTCTTCCCCATCTCACCCCCTGCTTCTCTCACACACTCCCCCATCTCACCCCCTGCGTCGTGAGATCCAGGACCATCAGGTTCCCTGCTTCTCTCATCTCCCCAGCCATCTCACTCTCTGCGTTGGAGGCAGAGACTGGAGCATCAGGTCCCAGCTGCAGTGTAAAGTTGGCAATGGCTACCAGACTTTCCAGGCTCGCAGACCGGCTGTTATTCAAAAGAAAGTGCCACTATTTGAATATGGCGCCGATCCTGCACCAATCATGGCTTGCGGATAATTAGCCAATAAGAAGCTGCTGCTTGACAACTTCTCATTAACTGGCGGTCCGTGAGCCGGGATTGGCTGGTGGCTGCATCCATTTTTATACTGCAGCTGGGACCTGATGCTTTAGTTGTTGGTGGCCGGGCAGAGGCGGAACTGGTTCTGCCTTCAATCAGAAGTGACGGAACACATTTCCGCCCCATTCCGGGCCACTTTAACCCCTAAGTGAATGGATCGGACGCTCAGTCAGCGTGACAGTGGAAATGCGACCATAAGGATAGATGTGATTGATATCCTTGAGTAAAGGGGAGTTAAAATAAGATTTTACTTACCGATAAATCTATTTCTCGTAGTCCGTAGTGGATGCTGGGGACTCCGTCAGGACCATGGGGGATTAGCGGCTCCGCAGGAGACAGGGCACAAAAGTAAAAGCTTTAGGATCAGGTGGTGTGCACTGGCTCCTCCCCCTATGACCCTCCTCCAAGCCTCAGTTAGGATACTGTGCCCGGACGAGCGTACACAATAAGGAAGGATTTTGAATCCCGGGTAAGACTCATACCAGCCACACCAATCACACTGTACAACCTGTGATCTGAACCCAGTTAACAGCATGATAACAGCGGAGCCTCTGAAAAGATGGCTCACAACAATAATAACCCGATTTTTGTAACAATAACTATGTACAAGTATTGCAGACAATCCGCACTTGGGATGGGCGCCCAGCATCCACTACGGACTACGAGAAATAGATTTATCGGTAAGTAAAATCTTATTTTCTCTGACGTCCTAGTGGATGCTGGGGACTCCGTCAGGACCATGGGGATTATACCAAAGCTCCCAAACGGGCGGGAGAGTGCGGATGACTCTGCAGCACCGAATGAGAGAACTCCAGGTCCTCTTTAGCCAGGGTATCAAATTTGTAGAATTTTACAAACGTGTTCTCCCCCGACCACGTAGCTGCTCGGCAGAGTTGTAATGCCGAGACCCCTCGGGCAGCCGCCCAGGATGAGCCCACCTTCCTTGTGGAATGGGCCTTGACAGATTTAGGCTGTGGCAGGCCTGCCACAGAATGTGCAAGTTGAAATGTGCTACAAATCCAACGAGCAATCGTCTGCTTAGAAGCAAGAGCACCCAGTTTGTTGGGTGCATACAGGATAACAGCGAGTCAGTTTTCCTGACTCCAGCCGTCCTGGAAACCTATATTTTCAGGGCCCTGACAACATCTAGCAACTTGGAGTCCTCCAAGTCCCTAGTAGCCGCAGGTACCACAATAAGCTGGTTCAGGTGAAACGCTGACACCACCTTAGGAAGAAACTGGGGACGAGTCCGCAGCTCTGCCCTGTCCGAATGGACAATCAGATATGGCTTTTGTGAGACAAAGCCGCCAATTCTGACACTCGCCTGGCCGAGGCCAGGGCCAACAGCATGGTCACTTTTCATGTGAGATATTTCAAATCCACAGATTTGAGCGGTTTAAAATGTGATTTGAGGAATCCCAGAACTACGTTGAGATCCCACAGTGCCACTGGAGGCACAAAAAGGGGGTTGTATATGCAATACTCCCTTGACAAACTTCTGGACTTCAGGAACTGAAGCCAATTCTTTCTGGAAGAAAATTGACAGGGTCGAAATTTGAACCTTAATGGACCCCAATTTGAGGCCCATAGACACTCCTGTTTGCAGGAAATGCAGGAATCGACCGAGTTGAAATTTCTTCGTGGGGCCTTCCTGGCCTCACACCACGCAACATATTTTCGCCACATGTGGTGATAATGTTTTGCGGTCACCTCCTTCCTGGCTTTGACCAGGGTAGGAATGACCTCTTCCGGAATGCCTTTTTCCCTTAGGATCTGGCGTTCCACCGCCATGCCGTCAAACGCAGCCGCGGTAAGTCTTGGAACAGACCTGGTACTTGCTGAAGCAAGTCCCTTCTTAGCGGCAGAGGCCATGAGTCCTCTGTGAGCATTTCTTGAAGTTCCGGGTGCCACGTCCTTCTTGGCCAATCCGGAGCCACGAGTATAGTTCTTACTCCTCTACGTCTTATAATTCTCAGTACCTTGGTTATGAGAAGCAGAGGAGGGAACACATACACCAACTGGTACACCCACGGTGTTACCAGAACGTCCACAGATATTGCTTGAGGGTCTCTTGACCTGGCGCAATACCTGTCCAGTTTTTTGTTCAGGCGGGACGCCATCATGTCCACCTTTGGTCTTTCCCAACGGTTCACAATCATGTGGAATACTTCCCGATGAAGTCCCCACTCTCCCGGGTGGAGGTCGTGCCTGCTGAGGAAGTCTGCTTCCCAGTTGTCCACTCCCGGAATGAACACTGCTGACAGTGTTATCACATGATTTTTCGCCCAGCGAAGAATCCTTGCAGTTTCTGCCATTGCCCTCCTGCTTCTTGTGCCGCCTTGTCTGTTTACGTGGGCGACTGCCGTGATGTTGTCCCACTGGATCAATACCGGCTGACCTTGAAGCAGAGGTCTTGCTAAGCTTAGAACATTGTAAATTGCCCTTAGCTCCAGTATATTTATGTGGAGAGAAGTCTCCAGACTTGATCACACTCCCTGGAAATTTTTTCCCTGTGTGACTGCTCCCCAGCCTCTCAGGCTGGCATCCGTGGTCACCAGGACCCAGTCCTGAATGCCGAATCTGCGGCCCTTTAGTAGATGAGCACTCTGCAGCCACCGCAGAAGAAACACCCTTGTCCTTGGAGACAGGGTTATCCGCTGATGCATCTGAAGATGCGATCCGGACCATTTTTCCAGCAGATCCCACTGAAAAGTTCTTGCGTGAAATCTACCGAATGGAATCGCTTCGTAATAAGCCACCATTTTTCCCAGGACCCTTGTGCAATGATGCACTGACACTTTTCCTGGTTTTAGGAGGTTCCTGACTAGCTCGGATAACTCCCTGGCTTTCTTCTCCGGGAGAAACACCTTTTTCTGGACTGTGTCCAGAATCATCCCTAGGAACAGCAGACGTGTCGTCGGAAACAGCTGCGGTTTTGGAATATTTAGAATCCACCCGTGCTGTCGTAGAACTACTTGAGATAGTGCTACTCCGACCTCCAACTGTTCTCTGGACCTTGCCCCTATCAGGAGATCGTCCATTTTCTTTGAAGAAGAATCATCATTTCGGCCATTACCTTGGTAAGGACCCGGGGTGCCGTGGACAATCCAACCGGCAGCGTCTGAAACTGATAGTGACAGTTCTGTACCACGAACCTGAGGTACCCTTGGTGAGAAGGGCAAATTGGGACATGGAGGTAAGCATCCCTGATGTCCCGGGACACCATATAGTCCCCTTCTTCCTGGTTCGCTATCACTGCTCTGAGTGACTCCATCTTGATTTGAACCTTTGTATGTAAGTGTTCAACTATTTCAGATTTAGAATAGGTCTCACCGAGCCGTCTGGCTTCGGTACCACAATATAGTGTGGAATAATACCCCTTTCCTTGTTGTAGGAGGGGTACTTTGATTATCACCTGCTGGGAATACAGCTTGTGAATTGTTTCCACTACTGCCTCCCTGTCGGAGGGAGACGTTGGTAAAGCAGACTTCAGGAACCTGCGAGGGGGAGACGTCTCGAATTTCCAATCTGTACCCCTGGGATACTACTTGTAGGATCCAGGGGTCCACTTGCGAGTGAGCCCACTGCGTGCTGAAACTCTTGAGACGACCCCCCCCCACCGCACCTGAGTCCGCTTGTACGGCCCCAGCGTCATGCTGAGGACTTGGCAGAAGCGGTGGAGGGCTTCTGTTTCTGGGAATGGGCTGCCTGCTGCAGTCATCTTCCCTTTCCTCTATCCCATGGCAGATATGACTGGCCTTTTGCCCGCTTGCCCTTATGGGGACGAAAGGACTGAGGCTGAAAAGACGTTGTCTTTTTCTCATTTATACGGCAATACTTCCATGTGCCGTTTGGAATCTGCATCACCTGACCACTGTCGTGTCCATAAACAACTTCTGGCAGATATGGACATCGCACTTACTCTTGATGCCAGAGTGCAAATATCCCTCTGTGCCTCTCGCATATATAGAAATGCATCCTTTAAATGCTCTATAGTCAATAAAATACTGTCCCTGTCAAGGGTATCAATATTTTCAGTCAGGGAATCCGACCAAGCCACCCCAGCGCTGCACATCCAGGCTGAGGCGATCGCTGGTCGCAGTATAACACCAGTATGTGTGTACATACTTTTTAGGATATTTTCCAGCCTCCTATCAGCTGGCTCCTTGAGGGCGGCCCTATCTGGAGACGGTACCGCCACTTGTTTTGATAAGCGTGTGAGCGCCTTATCCACCCTAAGGGGTGTTTCCCAACGCGCCCTAACTTCTGGCGGGAAAGGGTATACCGCCAATAATTTTCTATCGGGGGAAACCCACGCATCATCACACACTTCATTTAATTTATCTGATTCAGGAAAAACTACAGGTAGTTTTTTCACACTCCACATAATACCCTTTTTTGTGGTACTTGTAGTATCAGAAATATGTAACACCTCCTTCATTGCCCTTAACAAGTAACGTGTGGCCCTAAAGGAAAATACGTTTGTTTCTTCACCGTCGACACTGGAGTCAGTGTACGTGTCTGTGTCTGTGTCGACCGACTGAGGTAAAAGGACGTTTTAACGCCCCTGACGGTGTTTGAGACGCCTGGACAGGTACTAATTGGTTTGCCGGCCGTCTCATGTCGTCAACCGACCTTGCAGCGTGTTGACATTATCACGTAATTCCTTAAATAAGCCATCCATTCCGGTGTCGACTCCCTAGAGAGTGACATCACCATTACAGGCAATTGCTCCGCCTCCTCACCAACATCGTCCTCATACATGTCGACACACACGTACCGACACACAGCACACACACACACAGGGAATGCTCTGATAGAGGACAGGACCCCACTAGCCCTTTGGGGAGACAGAGGGAGAGTTTGCCAGCACACACCAAAAACGCTATAATTATACAGGGACAACCTTTATATAAGTGTTTTTCCCTTATAGCATTTTAATATATATAGTCATATCGCCAAATAAGTGCCCCCCCTCTCTGTTTTAACCCTGTTTCTGTAGTGCAGTGCAGGGGAGAGCCTGGGAGCCTTCCCACCAGCATTTCTGTGAGGAAAAATGGCGCTGTGTGCTGAGGAGAATAGGCCCCGCCCCCTTTTCGGCGGGCTTCTTCTCCCGTTTTTCTGAGACCTGGCAGGGGTTAAATACATCCATATAGCCCCCAGGGGCTATATGTGATGTATTTTTAGCCAGAATAAGGTACTATCATTGCTGCCCAGGGCGCCCCCCCCAGCGCCCTGCACCCTCAGTGACCGTTGCTATGAAGTGTGCTGACAACAATGGCGCACAGCTGCAGTGCTGTGCACTACCTTATGAAGACTGAAAAGTCTTCTGCCGCCGGTTTCTGGACCTCTTCACTTTTCGGCATCTGCAAGGGGGTCGGCGGCGCGGCTCCGGGACGAACCCCAGGGTGAGACCTGTGTTCCGACTCCCTCTGGAGCTAATGGTGTCCAGTAGCCTAAGAAGCCAATCCATCCTGCACGCAGGTGAGTTCACTTCTCTCCCCTAAGTCCCTCGATGCAGTGAGCCTGTTGCCAGCAGGACTCACTGAAAATAAAAAACCTAACAAAACTTTTACTCTAAGCAGCTCTTTAGGAGAGCCACCTAGATTGCACCCTTCTCGGCCGGGCACAAAAATCTAACTGAGGCTTGGAGGAGGGTCATAGGGGGAGGAGCCAGTGCACACCACCTGATCCTAAAGCTTTTACTTTTGTGCCCTGTCTCCTGCGGAGCCGCTAATCCCCCATGGTCCTGACGGAGTCCCCAGCATCCACTAGGACGTCAGAGAAAATTTGTTAGGAGATGTAACTCTGATCAGCTAGGGCAAGAGCGTTATATCAGAGGAGGGTGCTTGCATGTGGGCCTCCACTCTCACATCGAAGCATTCGCTGAGAAATCTCTTGCTCTGTTCCAGAGTCCACTACGCCTGTGCATAACTATGGTACAATGGCATTGCAGCCATCCTGTACTGAGCAGTGCTGGCCGAAAGGTAGGTATAGTTAATGGGTGCATGGTGAGCATGAAACACTGCACACCCGGCACCCATTATATGAGCTCCACTATATTCCTTGTATATGAGTTAAAGGAGCTACTGCATATGCACACACTAGTGCCTGGTCTTTTTTACACTCTTTACTATTTAATAAAAGTTACATGGGTTCTGTTTGTCATTGTTGCAAGCTGTAATATAGTGCTGCTAGTATGGAGACCATATGTCTGTGTAGTCATTCATTTTGTATACAGTAGGTGCAGCCACATAGCCAGTTCAAGCAGGCATTGACCGAGCAGGTGTAGACTCAACAAGTGTCAGTTATCTAAGCAGCCAAGTTGTTAGTTGATCATGACTGGTTTTATTTTAATTAAAAAAAAACATCAAGGGAATAAGGGGTTGTGCAGGGTAGAATGTGAGGCTAGGAATCATTCAAGATGAGGCAGAGTCCGGCAAGTAAGTGAAACTGTTTTTAGGTTTAAAAAATATTTATAATAAAATATAATTTTTTTTGAATTATTTATTGGCATTTCAGTCAAATTGTGATGAGGGAATCAGTTGCATATGCGAAAGCAGCAAGAAAGAAAGATCGGGAAGCCCTGGCTCCCACCAAGTGAAGATGCCAGAAGCCCTGGTGAGTTGGCACCCACCATGCAAAGACGCCAGAAGACTTGGTGAGAAAGAAAGAGAAAGAAAGAAAGAAAGAAAGAAAGAAAGAAAGAAAGAAAGAAAGAAAGAAAGAAAGAAAGAAAGAAAGAAAGAAAGAAAGAAAGAAAACATCCAATATGCAACAAAATGACTAAACATAAGTTTTAAACAATTATATTTCTATTAGAATGCCTTTTTTTTCACTGCCTGAGTGTGGTAGTGGAGTGGGAAAGATATTACTAAAGATTTAAATAAAATAGAAAGATGTTCATGCTTAATCATCCTCCATTCATTTTCATAAGTGTAACTATAAAACTAGTTGCTGCTCTGAAAAGAAGATAGAATGAGAAGTCAAATAGTTTTATGTAACCACTTAAATAGGACTTTATTTAATGTTATAACATGCATTTTTTATACTGCACCCGAGAGTATTTTAGGTTTAGTGCCCTTTAATATACATTCAGTACAAGCCTGGTATTAAATTTGTGATTTCAAATAGTTTTTTGTATTCCGCATTTTGGTGGCAGACAAATCTAGAGTGGAATCAGAACATGACAAAAGGAAATAAATAATGAAATTGTTCAATGCTCTAAGAAGCTGTTTTATGTTCATGCTGAAACAAATAATGCAAGTATACAATTCTGAAAAATGAAATTGGAGGTTAGAGTGGCTAAACTGAAACAAAAAATGGACAGCATATTTTATTTCTAAAAAGGGGAAAAAAATTCTTAAATGAGATCAAAGTGTAATGACTAGCACTAGCGCATGCAACTTTGGCACCACCTCATAGACTGTTGCAAATATTAATTACTTAATCTAAAGGGTAATATGATATAATAAAAGCCACTATAAATAAGAATTCCAGTTCTGTTGTTCGTTGAGACCATTAGGGTGTACTGTATTTAGGATGTGTACAGTATCCATTTGGTCTCACAACGTAATAGATGTCCATGTCGGTCCCCTCCCCGCAACGAGTTTGGAATGTGATCAATGAGCATATGTTTTAGAGGTCAGAGGGTGTTTTGCTTGTAAAAAGTGTCTTGCCACTGGTTGATCAGAAGAATCACTTGCCAATGCTTTACTGATTGATGACCTATGCAGGGCCATTCGCTCTTGTGCTGTTCATATGGTCTTGCCCACATAGTAAAGATTGCAGGGACAGATAATTCTATAGATCACAAATGTCGATTGGCAGGACAGCACGTGGTTGATACAAAAAGTCCTTAGAGATTTAGGATGTTTAAAAGTAGAGCCTGTTATCATAAGGGAGCATGTTGTGCATTTAGGACATTTGTAACATCCTGGTGCCTTTGACAAAAAATGTGAATCAGGTGCATGCTTCTTAAAGCCTGTAATATCCGTGTGGACAACCGCATCCCTGATATTCCTTGCTTCCATGTAACAAGCCATAGGTCTTTTTTTCTTAAGGCCTGGAAGATATTCATCTATTGTAATTATTGGCCACAATGCTGTGCTTGCCTGTTGGATAACCTGGCTTGAGGTACTAAACTCCATTTTCCATGGGATGACATTTTCATTACTCTTCTTAGTTGGTTTTAATAGTTGCTGTCTCCCCAATGCCAGCACCTCCTCTTTCTGTTGCCTCAATAATTTCAAATTATATCCCCTGTCTACAAAACGATCAATCACTTTATCTATATCAGAAGATGCCTTGATCTGATTACTTGCTATATATGCTACCCACATCATCTGTGATTTAGGTAAACCTTTTTTTAGTGGTTTTGGATGATGGCTGGATGGATGATAGCAGTAGTGAGTTTCTGTCCGTTGGGTTAGAGAACACCTGTGTATGTAGTTGATGGTTCTCAATAGATACATGAACGTCCAGATAGTGAATGGTCTTGTCGCAGAACTGGTAGGTGACTTTAATGGACGAGTCCCTATCGTTGATCTCCTCGATCATTTTCAATAACTTGGACTTTTCCCCTGTCTATATGATGAATAAATCATCTATAAATCTCATGTAACATTGAATAAACTGTGCATATTCCAACTTATTAAAGAACATTGATTGTTCCTCCCTGAACATAAAAATGTTCGCATAACTCGAAGCAACATCACTTCCCATAGCACAGCCCATAATTTGTTTATAAAAATGTCCGTCGTAGATGAAATAGTTCCTGGTCAATGTTAGCTCCAGGATTCTCATGAACAAATTGATATCCAAGTCCTTGATTTCTTGTGCCTCATAGAAAGACCTCATTGCTGCTGAGCCTTGAATGTGTGGAATCGAGGTGTACAGACTGTTGATGTCCATGGTACATAAAATAGTGCCAGAAGAAATTGTTGGGATAGCTAGTAAGCATGTCAAAAAATCTGTGGTATCTTTGACATAATATGGATGTCGCATAATGTAAGGTTGTAAAATGCTATCCAGATACATGGCTATGGGCTGATACAATGATTCTCGCACAGATATTATCGTCCGTCTTGGTGGACTAACTGCATTCTTATGAATTTTCGGGACCGTATATAGTACTGGTGTTACCGGATGTTGCTGGAATAATGCTGATGTTAATTTTTCATCTAAAAGGCCCATTTCTTTTGCTTCCGTTAGAATATTCAGTAATTCTCCTTGATATTCAGCTGTTGGATCTTTCATCAATTTTTGAGGTCTTTCTTTGAGGCACATAAATCAAGGACTTGGATATCAATTTGTTTGAGAATCCTGGAGCTAACATTGACCAGGAACTATTTCATCTATGACGGACATTTTTATAAAAACTTATGGGCTGTGCTATGGGAAGTAATGTTGCTCCGAGTTATGCAAACATTTTTATGTTCAGGGAGGAACAATCAATATTCTTTAATAAGTTGGAATAAGGACAGTTTATTCAATGTTACATGAGATTCATAGATGATTTATTCATCATATGGACAGGGGAAGAGTCCAAGTTATTGAAAATGATCGATGAGATCAACTATAGGGACTCGCCCATTAAAGTCACCTACCAGTTCAGCGACAAGACCATTCACTATTTGGATGTTCAGGTATTTATTGAGAACCATCAACTACATACGCAGGTGTTCTCTAAGCCAACGGACAGAAACTCACTACTGCTAGCGTCCAGTCATCATCCAAAACCACTAAAAAGAGGTTTACCTAAATCACAGATGATGCGGGTAGCACGTATAGCAAGCAATCAGATCAAGGCATCTTCTGATATAGATAAAGTGATTGATCATTTTGTAGACGGGATATAATTTGAAATTATTGAGGCAACAGAAAGAGGAGGTGCTGGCACTGGGGAGGCAGCAACTATTAAAACCAAATAAGAACCTCAAGCCAGGTTATCCAACAGGCAAGCACAGCATTTTGGCCAATAATTACAACAGATGAATATCTTCCAGGCCTTAAGAAAAAAAGACCTATGGCTTGTTACACGGAAGCAAGGAATATCAGGGATGCGGTTGTCCACACGGATATTACAGGCTTTAAGAAGCATGCACCTGATTCACATTTTTTGTCAAAGGCACCAGGATGTTACAAATGTCCTAAATGCACAACATGCTCCCTTATGATAACAGGCTCTACTTTTAAACATCCTAAATCTCTAAGGACTTTTTGTATCAACCACGTGCTGTCCTGCCAATCGACATTTGTGATCTATAGAATTATCTGTCCCTGCAATCTTTACTATGTGGGCAAGACCATATGAACAGCACAAGAGCGAATGGCCCTGCATAGGTCATCAATCAGTAAAGCATTGGCAAGTGATTCTTCTGATCAACCAGTGGCAAGACACTTTTTACAAGCAAAACACCCTCTGACCTCTAAAACATATGCTCATTGATCACATTCCAAACTCTTTGCGGGGAGGGGACCGACATGGACATCTATTACGTTGTGAGACCAAATGGATACTGTACACATCCTAAATACAGTACACCCAAATGGTCTCAACGAACGACAGAACTGGAATTCTTATTTATAGTGGCTTTTATTATATCATATTACGCTTTAGATTAAGTAATTAATATTTGCAACAGCCTATGAGGCGGTGCCAGAGTTGTCCCTGGATGTTTAGCACTTTGGAGTTTATAGTCTTGCATGTCTGTCCATGGTTATTGAATGGTATTCACGGGGATTATTTTTTCCTTTATAAGAGCAAGACAAATTTACTTTTTAACAAACATATGGTTATGCATAATTTGCTCCTAGTTCATTGATGTTATCCCCATTTTTTACTATATTTTCACAGATCGCCCTGAGGGGGCCTGGGAGACTTGTGGACGGGTGGTCTTCAGTTTGCCGGCTGTTGGGATCCCGGCGCACAGTATACCGGCGCCGGTATCCTGACACCTGGCATACCGACACCTTTTCTCCCTCTTGCGTAGCACGCCACCATGTCCGCGAGGGGCTCATTTGCGCTTGCCCAGCTGTCGGTATGCCGGCGGTCGGGATTCCAGCGCCGGTATGCTGGCCGCCGGGAGCCCGGCTGCCGGCATACCATACTACACCCTTGTGGACAACCGAGCCCAGGTTGCTAGGAGATGCGTCCTGCGTCCCCATGCCAACGGAGGGACGGAGCTGTCTGACATAATCGGAAACGACGCAGGGAACCTTCGGTTCACGGAAGCAACGCCCGGACCTGGCTCCTTTGCGGCGAGGTGGACCATGCCTATTTAGGTGAGTTGTTATAACACATAATGTTTGTCAGCTTTACGTGTTTTGTTTGAAAACGGTGCTGCAGGGGCACCAAAACGTTGCACTGTGACATGATGCTTCGGATGTACTATAAAAATGTTATCTGTATAACGGGAGTGCCGCAGTTTTCTTTGCCAGTATATATATAAATATATATACATATACAATAACACATAACATGTCAAAGGTGCAGCACTCACCATAATAAAGACATAACACAGGTAGATTCTGTCAATGGCCCTCATTCCGAGTTGTTTGCTCGCTAGCTGATTTTAGCAGCATTGCACACGCTAAGCCGCCGCCCTCTGGGAGTGTATTTTAGCATAGCAGAATTGCGAACGAAAGATTAGCAGAATTGCGAATAGAAAATTCTTAGCAGTTTCTGAGTAGCTCGAGAGTTACTCCTACACTGCGATCAGCTCAGCCCGTTTCGTTCCTGGTTTGACGTCACAAACACGCCCTGCGTTCGCCCAGCCACTTCCCTGTTTCTCCAGACACTCCCACGTTTTGCCCTGACACGCCTGCGTTTTTTAGCCAACGCCAGGAAAACGCTGAGTTACCACCCAGAAATGCCCCTTTCCTGTCAATCATTTACCGAACACCAGTGCGACTGAAAAGTGCAGCAGAAGCCACAGCAAAACAGCTACGTTTTTAGTAAAATAACTAAGCGCATGCACTCTGCGTACCATGCGCATGCGTAGTTAGCGACTAATCGCAGTATAGCAAAAATCGGCAACGAGCGAGCAACTCGGAATGACCCCCAATGTGTAGGTGTTGCCATTATTGTCATGGATGATAGTGGCAACACTGAAACTTTGACATAAACTACCTGTGTGTTATGTCTTTATAATGCTGGGTGCTGCATCTTTGACATGTTATATTTTTGCACTGGCTATACTGTACTTTTTATTTGAGTGCCGGACTGTGGTGAGAGTATATATATATATATATATATATATAAATATATATATATATATATATATATATATATAATTTTTTTTTAAATATGTATATATACATATACAGTACAGAAATGGTGGCACTCACAGACTCTTCGTCACCCTGAAATGAATACCCACAGATGCTCGCAGACTACTCCAATATTTTCCTTTATTATAACATTTGTCATGGATACCCTGACGAAGGTTATTATAAAGCGAAATGTTGGACTAGCCTGCAGGCGCCTATGGGTCTTCATTCTGGGTGACGAAATGTCTGTGAGTGCCACCATTTCTATACTGCATTACTGTTGGAAGGCACCGCAGCAGGTTACAGAGTGCAAACTACCTCAGTCTCCGCCCCTTATGCTTGGCTCCACCCCCTCTTAGGAAACGTCCTTTCACAAATCCTGCATTTGCCCCTGACTAGCACATTTCCAGGTAGATAGTAGCAGAATAACAGTTGGTGGGGAAAGTGGTTACTGTCAGGTAACAGCATTATTAGACTCCAATAATAAATCAAGCAGTAACTGGCAACTGGTATTTCTGTGCAGATACACACAGAACCTTAACATGACATCTGGGTGCCCTGGGAAAGAGCGAGAGCCCCCATAATACCCACACACAGCAGTGACCACCATACAATGCATAAAGCATTGCAGTGACCGACTGGGCCTATTTGTTTTCTTTTGCAGACAAACAATTTGGAAGCTGCTCAATCATACCTGGAGATAATTATATATCAGGTGCTGGAAGGGGGAGGGGTCACAGACAAACAAACAAAGAGGAAGGGGGGTGCAAATCCCCACCCCCAAAATTCCCTTCCGCACACTGAAAATTACTTGTAACCATCCCTCAATCTATCTGGTAATAAAATTCAGAGAATTCGTCACAAATGTTTGCAAACACATGTTTAGCTGCTGGCCACTTCACGGCTTCTCTGATACAGCAGTCCTAACTACTTGATAGCAGTGCCCACATTGGGCCATGTAATTTGTCACAGTATGCCTCATAATAAAGGCCATTACTAAAACAGTTCCAGACTGAGAGCTAAGCTAAGCTAAGTTATTTGCACCCCCCTTCCTCTTTGTTTGTTTGTTTTCCTTTGCCCCAGGCACCCGAAACATAATGTACGATAAGGGGCTGACCGAGCTGCAATTACACATGGGATTGGGAACTTATCCCTGATTCCATGTGTTTTCGTTCGATAGTGGGTTCAATTTCGGCCTATCAAAACGGACTCTGGCCCTTTTGATTAGCCGAAGCGGCATTAGTGCTATTAGGATAACGCCCAAAGTGTTGAGAAATACATTCATATACTATATATAAGGAGAGTTGTGGTAGGCTTACCATGGTTAACTCTCTTTCTGCAAGGTACACTGGGTTCCACAGGGAAAACATGAGGGTGTAGAGCAGGATCTTGATCCAGAGGCACCATCAGGCAAAGCTTTGACTGTCCCAGAATGCATTGGGGCCTCCTCTATAACCCCGCCTCCAGGCACTGAGAGCTCAGTTTCGTTAACCAGTCCAATGCAGGAAGCAGGCAAGAGAGAAGGCAGATGTTAGTCACACTGTGTTCTACAGGAAAAACATTGGGGATGTCCTAAAGCAGTTCCTCAAGGGAGGGGATGCACCCTAGCGGGTGAGAGAACCCGGCGCCCAAAGGAAGCATATTGAGAGGCGGAAGTATCAAAGGCATAGAACCTAATGAACATGGTCATTGAGGACCTCGTAGCCACCTTGCACAGCTGTTCTGGGGACGCACCACGGCGGGCCGCCCAATAAGGTCCAACAGACTAAGTAGAATGGGCTTTAACTGTAGCAGGAGCTGGGAGTCCAGCCTGCGCATAGGCTTGTGCAATCACCATTCTAACCCATCTGGCCAAGGTTTGCTTTTTCGCAGGCCAGCCACGTTTGTGAAAACCCAACAAAAAGGTAATCCGACCTCCTGATGGAGGCAGTCCTCTCCACATAGACACGGAGAGCCCTAACCACATCCAAAGAACGTTCTTTGGGAGACAAATCTGAAGAGACAAAGGCCGGAACCACAATCTCTTGGTTAAGGTGAAAAGATGACACCACCTTAGGCAAATAACTGGGGCGAGTTTGTAGAACCGCCCAGTCCCGGTGGAATATGAGAAAGGGTGGACAACAGGACAAAGCGCCTAAGTCCGAAACCCATCTTGAAGAGGCAATGGCCAGCAAGAACAAGACCTTGGCTGTGAGCCATTTAAGGTCCACCAATTCAAGAGGTTCAAATGAAGACTCTTGCAGAGCATTCAGCACAACAGACTAATCCCATGGAGCTATACGAGGGACATAGGGAGGCTGAATCTGAACAACGCCCTGACTGAATGTCTAAACATCAGGTATAGAGGCAATTTTTCTTTGAAACCACACCAACAAGGCAGATATATGAACCTTGAGGGAGGCCAGACAAAGACCTAAGTCCAGGCCTCTTTGCAGAAGAGTCAGTATTCTGGAAGTTCTGAATCAATGGACATCATACTGTAATTCTTTTCAGCACACCAGGTAAAGTAAGAATTCCAAACCCTGTAATAAATCCGGGCAGAGGCCAGTTTGCAGGATTTCAACATAGTTTTAAAAAGCGCCTCTGAAAATCCTCTGGCTCTCAGGAGTGATGCTTCAAGAGCCACGCCATCAAAGCCAGTCTGGCCAGGTCTGCGTAGAGACAAAGGCCCTATACGAGGAAGTAGAAGGGGATGCCCCATCGATAGACTCTACAGGGCTGAGAACCAATGCTTTTCTGGGCCACGCTGGAGCACCTAGAAAAAGCATGCCTCCTTCCTGTTTGAACTTCCGAAGAACCCTGGGCATAAGTGACACGGTAGGGAACACGTAAGGCAGCTGAAAGTTCCATGGAATTGCTAGTGCATCCACGAACACTGCTTGAGGATCCCTTGTCCTTGATCTGAAGACTGGAACCTTGTGATTGTGTCGAGATGCCATGAGGTCTAAGTCCGGTAGACCCACCTGTCCACCAGGAGTTGAAAGACTTCCGGATGAAGACTCCACTATCCGGCATGTACATCCTGGATTTTTGACACTTCCATCATAGCCATGCAGCTTCGAATGCCGCCTTGATGGTTTATGTATGTCACTGTCATGGTGTTGTCTGACCGTACCTGAACCGGTCTGTTCTGTACCAGAGGTAGGGCAAGTGATAAAGCATTAAACACTGCCCTCAGCTCTAAGATGTTTATTGGAAGGAGTGATTCTTCCTTGGTCCACCGACCCTGAAAAGAATGTTGTTCCAACACCACTCCTCATCCCCTCAGACTGGCATCCGTCGTCAGGAGAAACCAGTCGGGGATCCAGAAGGGATGGCCCCTGCTCAATTGGTCCTGGAGCCATCAGGTCAGTGAGAAACGAACCTCTAGAGTCAACAAGATTATTTGGGATCTGATCCGATAAGGCAGGCTGTCCCTCTTGGCAAGAATTAATCGTTGCAGAGGGCGGGAATGAAATTGAGCATACTCCACCGTGTCGAACATCAACACCATCAGGCCAAGTACTTGTATCGCCGAGTGAATCGACACTCTGGAGTGACGGGCGAAGTGTCTTATCCTGTCCTGGATTTTCAGAACCTTGTCTGGAGACAGGAACAGTCTCTGACTGTGTGTGTCCAGAAGCGCCCCTAGGTGCACCATGCTCTGAGCTGGGCTTTAAATTGATCAGCCATCCGTGGGCTTGTAAGCAAATCACCGTCAATTGTAGATGACTGAGGAGGACATCGTGGGAACTCGCCAGAATCAGCAGGTCGTCCAAGTACGGGAGGATTCTGACTCCCTGGCGATGGATGTGCACCGTCATCACGGCCATAACCTTGGTAAAGATCCTTGGAGCCGTGGGCAGTCCGAACGGCAGAGCCTGGAATTGGTAGTGATTGTCGCCAATAGCAAACCGCAGGAACTGCTGATGCGATATGGCAATAAGAATATGCAGATAATCATCCTGTATATCCAGGGATACCATGTAATCTCCAGGTTCCATCGCCAGCACAATAGAGCGCAATGTTTCCATATGAAACTTGGCTACCCTCACAAATTTGTTCAGTAACTTGAGGTTGAGTCTAGGCCGAAAAGACCCTTTGGGTTTCTGCACCAGAAACATGGTCGAATAATAACCTCTGCCATGCTGGGACTGAGGTACCGGCACAACCACTCCTGTACTCAGGAGGGAACCTACCACCATTTGTAGAGCCAGCGCCTTCAACGGCCCGAAGGGAGTACCATAGTGCAGAACTGGTGAGGGGGACGTCTCTTGAAGGAGACAGCGTACCCGTGAGAGACAACTTCCAGTACCCAAGCATCTGAAGTGGTGTTTAACCAGACCTGGGCGAACTGTAGAAGTCGGCCCCCCACCCTGGGGTTCCCCAGGGGGAGGCCTGCCCCGTCATGCAGCAGGCTTGTCTTGTTTCGAAGCAGGCTGACGGGCTGCCTAGGACTGTTTTGTCTTGGGTTTGGTGGTCTTGGGTAAGACTGACCCTTTGCTTTCCCTTGAGGTCGAAAGGAACGAAAAGTGGTAGTCTTCGCCTTCTGTGTAGAAGGATTAGTAAGAGGAAGAAAAGCAGTCTTAGCCACTGCTAATTCAGACACTATTTTATTTAGGTCCTCTCCAAATAAAATAAAAGTAAAGGGGAGTACCTCCAAGGCCTTCCTGGAGTCCAAATCCACTTTCCACGACCTTAACCACAGTATGCAGCGAGCCAGAACAGACGTGGATGATGCTTTGGCGTCCAGTACCCCCGCCTCAGAGGACGCCTCCTGAATGTAATAGGCGGTGGTGCATATGTGAGACAGGTATAGTCTGGCCTTGTCAGAAATATCCTCGGGCAGCTCATTCTCTAATGCCTGAACCCACGCCTCAATACCTTTTGTGGCCCAAAAGGCAGTTATAGTGGGTCTATGAATGGCCCCTGAGTGGGAATATATAGATTTCAGGCATTCCTCCACACGCTTATCTGTCAGTTCCTTCAGGGAGGTGACAGGCAGAGTAGACAACACCACGAGTTGGGTGCCGTGGGAATCCACCGGCGGTGGAATTTCCCACTTACTACATAACTTTGCAGGGAGAGGATAGCGAGCCAAAGCCCGTTTAGGGAGCAGGAATTTCTTACCTGCATTAGACCAGGGTTCCCTCCTGATGTCCACAAGATGATCAGAATGGGGTAATACAGTTATAATCACCTTCTGTTGTTTAAACATATCAGTTTTCTTTGCCACTGTAGTGGAATCCTCATCCTCAGTGATCTGTAGGATCTGCTTAATAGCAGCAACCAGGGCATGGACATCAACCTGTAAGGGAGAATCCTCATCAGTAACATATGATTCCGAGTCTGACAGGATCGTATGATGCTCCTCCTCCTCATCAGATGAAACATCACAGAGGTTAGTGGATTGTGAGGAGGAAGCAGCCCGCTTATAGGACCCAGGGACACGGGAGTGACCTGGAGTAGATTTCTGTCTAACCAAAGACTGATTCAACTGCTGCAGCTGGGTAGACAAATTTTCCGCCCAAAGCAGATTAACTATAGGGACAACTTGTGGCGGCAGTAGCACCGGAGGTCCCATAGGGGGGGGGGCTAAACGGTCCACCGGAGTCCCCAGGAGGGTAGTGAACATAGCCCAGAGTGGCTCCATTGTAATTACAGGAGCTGCAGGCTAACTGGGAGGTGTATGACATTTAGAACACAGACCATCACACAATACTTCCCCCTTTCAGGTAAACCTCTGGAGCATACCTTGCAATTTACAGGAGCCTCCAGAGTTTTACTGCCCTTATTGTTAGACATTGTAATAAAGCAACAACCAGGCTATTAGTACGATGAAGCCAGACAGAGTACACAACCTGTGGACAAAGTACACAACCAGCGTAAGAGCATACACACTTTTGAACTAAACCCCTTTGTACGTGACTGTAACACAGTAAAATATCTGTATAGCGATAAGTACTGTGTACACTATACTATAGGACCCTGATGCACCTAGTCTCTTCGGGTACAGAATATAGTGATAGCTACCTTAGACGGGATACACATGAGGTGAAACGGTACAGCAGATACAGGCACACACAGTCACAGGCAATGCAGAGATTATTAAAAGCACAATAAAACTGCACTGGACTAGTATATATATTCTAGAATATATTGTACAGCTCCAGCGCGGGATATCTGCGAGGAGATGGCGCCCTGGGCCGGGGGAGGGGCTACAGGTCAAGCACCGACTCCCCTATGCTGGACCTCACCGCCAGTACTATGGAGCCTTACCAATAGGGGCGCTTAAACACCTGACCTGTACTCTTATGCCCTGGCGGAGTGGGGTCCCTGCTCGGTGACAGTGTCCACGCCAGTGAGGCCTGCCTGTTAGGTGACCTGCTGCCTGCAGGTACCACTCGAAAACTGAGCTCTCAGTGCCTTGAGGTGGGGTTATAGAGGAGGCCCCAATGCATCCTGGGACAGTCAAAACTTTGCCTGATGGTGCCTCTGGATCAAGATCCCACTCTACACCCCAATGTTTTCCCTGTGAACAACAGTGTACTCTGCTGCAGAAATACCAGATATCACTGAAAGATTACGTCTATACGACTTGTGTGTTGTGTTTGGCTTCATAACCTATTGCAATATACTGTATAGACTTTTCTGTTCCAGCATTAGCATTCAGGGAAGATTGTGAGTTACATTTATTGTGACCAGAACAGGTAAAACATTACCACATAACATGGAGGTATAGCAGGAATGATATCCAAGAGAGACTACACAGTGAAAACTTATGATACATCACCACCTACTGTTCCACCGGTATAACTTCCAAAGCAACACTCAGCCTATAGCTGTTGTCATACTCCTAAAGGCTGCCATACTTGGCCTATAGCTGTTGTCATACTCCAAAAGAAGGATTGTATCCCTAAAGGCCTATACAATATGCTCCAAAAAAATTAGCAATGAAAGCAACATAATTAATTTGTGTCCCAAAGAATGACATTTGGGAGAGCCATACTTAACTCAGACCAGCAAAACTATAATTTGCAGCAATCATTTTAGAAAATGTCCCATTTTTTGTTTATAGAAAAAAGTTTTAAGTACAGTTATTCTCACACATATCTATTTATTTTCAGATTTGCTTAACACCGCACATTTAAGATATTTTAACCACTGAGCTTTATCAACAAACTATAAAAGGCTGCAGCATTGACACCTGGTTTTGTAATATTATACCACATTCAATAACTGGTTCCTGTAGAGCAGAGACGCACGAGACTTAATGGCTTTGGAGGAAATTTGATTCCTTTGCAGTTGTTATACATTTTATTGGACCAACATGAAAAGTTTTCCTAGATGTTTCTGAACATAAGGCTTCAAGACCTCAAAAGACCTTTCTTCTGCTGGAAGAAAATACAAAGATGTGGTATAACAAATAGATGATATGAGAATATATTGTATCATAAGTCCCCAAGCTATGAAATATTGCACACATTTATTGGTGTACTACCATATATAGACAAAACAATGTTGCAAATAGATAACTGTATTTGCATATGATAAAGTGCAAAATTACTTTCCAATAATCAGTGCATGTCAGATTTGTTTTAATATAGCTATTTATGGTATTTCTCAAACATCACCCAGAGCATTGCCAGTCATCAGACTAGACCAGTCGTACTCAAGTCAGGTCATGTTTTCTGTATTTGCATTGGAGAAACAGGTGGAATAAATACTGACCTATCAAAGTAGATTAACTGACCTGTGCATATTAAAGAAATTCTACAAACACAACCTGTTGCTGATAGTTGAAGACTAAATGTGAAAAGAACCGGACTAGACCATATTTCCCAACATGTCATAGGTGTATAGAGAAGGCTTGATATAAAAGATACACTTATCCTGTCTTATAACATCACTTTGTGCTAAAGTCAATAGCAATTTACAGTGTAGAGGCTCTGATACTGTCACGATCCGGGTATCTGGACGCCATTTCTTACCCATCAGATGCCTCCTAAGGCTGGCTCAGCGCTCCAGGACCGGATCCCATCTGTTATCCTGATGTGTACATACATTCCTGTATCCTCTCCTGTCACTCTGGGACGCTGTCACAGTAAACGCCATATTACACCTGGCATGGCGTCTCCCGCGGCCTCCGCCGCCGTCCCTGAACTTCTGCATGCAGAGTGTCTGAGTGGCGATTACGTCAGCCGCGGCATCCGCTGTGTCCGCGTGGTTGGATGTGCATCTGTCAGCCTGGCGCCTCCTGTCTCCGGTGGCCGGCGCCGCCATTACTGTTTTCATTACCACATGGATTACAAACCAAACTTCCCTCCAAGTGTCTGCATGGGCGCAGCCATCTTGGATTCTGTCAGCTGATCATTTCCACCAATCTGTTCTCAGTATTGATAATCTGCATAATTGCCTAGCCAATCCCTTCCTTGCTGCAGGTATAAATACACTGTGCCTGAGCAAGGAAGGCGTCAGTGCTTTGGTTGTCAAACCTAGTTCCTGTTTGTCTCTCTCCTGTGATTGTCTTCCAGGTTCCAGCTCCTGTCTCAAGACTTCCACCATAGAGACCCGCACCAGCATTCCACCTGCGGTGTAGCCTGACTCTCCAATCCATTGTGGATTCATCTGTTTCCAGCTACAACATTACCTGCTTCCAGCTCAGCTTTCAGCAGAGTACAGCTTCCCTTAAAGGGCCGGTGTCCTTTCTACACTTTACCACTCTCCACCGGTATTATTATTTCTCCGCTCTCAAGTTCTACATTTCAGTTCATATTTCATCGCTCCCAAATTCATCTATTATTTAACTGGTTCCAGCCAGTATCCACTCCGTGCTAACAACAGTCTGGTTCCAGCCAGTATCCACAGCAGCTGTTTTACCTTCAGCAACCCAGCTTTTCCTGGAACACCAGCTGGCACAATCCTGGGTTATCTCCATTGCTACAGTCGGGCCTGGTAAGGACTTTCCATCTAGAAGATCATAAGAACTATCTCACACTACCAGTGCCCTGTGGCTCCTGCCATCCTGTAGTACCCAGGAACTGTATTTATTATTTGCTGACTTTTACGTTTTCTTTTACTGCTGCTGTGTTGCGGAGTTGTCATAATAAACATCATTGACTTTTATCCAAGTTGTCGTGGTCACGCCTTCGGGCAGTTATTATTCATGTTACTTACATGTCCAGGGGTCTGATACAACCTCCCAGGTTCCGGTACATCTCAGCCCCTACAACTGAGGCTGCCTCCCGTCAGCTCAGGCCCTCAGTTGTGACAGTAAGCACTGACCTAATGAATCCAGCCGGAGACCAGGATCAAGCGGCCAGGCCGATGCAAGAACTGGCAGCCCGACTAGAACATCAGGAGGCTGCACAGGGCCACATCATCCGCTGTCTCCAGGATCTCTCTACTCGGCTGGATGGGATTCAGACAACTCTCCGTGGATCAGGCGCATCTGGTGCGTCAACCACAGTGACTCCAGCTATAACCCCACCCACCTTACCCATTTCTGCTCCACGTCTTCATCTTCCAACGCCAGCAAAATTTGACGGATCTCCAAGATTCTGCAGGGGATTTCTCAACCAGTGTGAGATTCAGTTTGAGCTACAACCTGGCAATTTTCCCAGTGACCGTACAAAAATTGCCTACATTATTTCTCTTCTCAGTGGCTCAGCCCTTGATTGGGCATCACCGTTATGGGAGAGGTCCGACACCCTGCTATCTTCCTACACTGCCTTCGTGTCAACATTCAGGCGCATCTTCGACGAGCCAGGCCGGGTAACCTCAGCTTCATCCGAGATTCTCCGTTTACGCCAGGGGTCACGTACTGTAGGACAATATCTGATACAGTTCCAGATCCTGGCATCCGAACTGGCATGGAACGACGAGGCCCTGTATGCTGCATTCTGGCATGGCTTATCTGAGCGTATTAAAGATGAGTTAGCTACCAGAGACTTACCTTCTAAGTTAGATGAGCTAATCTCACTCTGCACGAAAGTTGATTTACGTTTCAGAGAGAGAGCAACTGAGCGTGGAAGATCATCTGCTCCAAAATCTTCTGCTCCTCCTCCTCGTCAACTGTCACCATCTAAAGATGAGCCCATGCAACTTGGCCGTTCCCGTTTAACTCCTGCTGAGCGCCGAAGACGTCTCTCCGAGTTTCTCTGTCTCTATTGTGCAGCTCCGTCTCACACCATTAATGCCTGTCCCAAACGTCCGGGAAACTCCAAATCCTAGCTCGCCAAGGAGAGGGCCGGCTAGGAGTAATGATCTCCTCTCCATCTCCTCAAGATTGTAATCTCCCAGTCTCGCTTCAAGTTGCTCAACGTTATCGGAACGTCATTGCCCTCCTTGATTCCGGAGCAGCTGGGAACTTTATTACCGAAGCCTATGTTAAACGGTGGTCCCTACCCACCGAGAGACTTCCTTCGTCCATTTCTTTAACTGCCGTGGATGGCAGCAAAATTTTTGATGCAGTTATTTCTTTAAGGACTCTACCAGTTCGTCTGAGAGTGGGAGTTCTTCATTCCGAACTTATTTCTTTTTTAGTGATTCCAAGTGCCACACATCCTGTGGTCCTGGGCCTTCCATGGCTCCGTCTTCACAATCCTACAATTGATTGGACGACTACGCAAATCCTGGCATGGGGTTCCTCCTGTGCTGAGACATGTTTGTTTAAAGTATTGCCTGTCTGTTCTTCCTCCCCCAGGTCGTCTGATGTTCCACCTCCTCCATATCAAGATTTCACGGATGTGTTCAGTAAAGCTTCTGCTGATATCCTTCCTCCTCATAGAGAATGGGACTGTCCGATTGATCTCGTTCCAGGGAAGGTTCCACCTCGAGGCCGAACTTATCCGTTGTCTCTGCCTGAGACGCATTCTATGGAGGAATATATTAAAGAGAACCTAGCAAAGGGGTTCATTCGACCTTCTTCTTCTCCAGCCGGCGCAGGCTTCTTTTTTGTAAAAAAGAAAGATGGTGGTCTGCGGCCGTGCATCGACTACAGAGGTTTGAACGACATTACCATCAAGAACCGTTATCCTTTACCCCTGATTACTGAGCTCTTTGACAGAGTTAGCGGAGCTACCATCTTTACAAAGCTGGACTTGCGAGGTGCATACAATCTCATCCGGATCCGTGAGGGTGACGAGTGGAAGACCGCCTTTAACACCCGTGACGGACATTATGAGTACCTCGTCATGCCCTTCGGATTGAGCAATGCTCCAGCTGTCTTCCAGCATTTTGTCAATGAGATCTTCAGAGACATTCTATACCGTCATGTCGTGGTCTATCTAGACGATATCCTCATTTTTGCCAACGATTTAGAGGAACATCGTTTTTGGGTTAAAGAGGTTCTGTCCCGTCTCCGTGTCAATCATCTCTATTGCAAATTAGAAAAATGTGTCTTTGAAGTCAAGTCCATTCCGTTTCTAGGGTACATTGTGTCTGGTTCCGGACTAGAGATGGATCCTGAGAAACTACAAGCAATCCAAAATTGGCCGGTACCCTTAACCCTCAAAGGGGTCCAGAGGTTCTTAGGGTTCGCCAACTATTACCGAAAGTTTATACGAGACTTTTCCACCATTGTGGCGCCTATTACTGCTTTCACTAAGAAGGGTGCTAACCCGTCCAAGTGGTCTGAAGAAGCCATGCAAGCATTTCATCTTTTAAAACAAAGGTTCATCTCTGCGCCTGTTCTGAAACAGCCTGACATCGACTCTCCTTTCATCTTAGAGGTGGATGCCTCCTCCGTTGGAGTAGGAGCGGTGTTATCTCAGAGGGCTAAAGATGGCCATTTACACCCTTGCAGTTTCTTCTCCCGGAAGTTCTCCCCAGCTGAGCGCAACTATGCCATTGGCGACCAGGAGTTGCTAGCCATCAAGCTCGCTCTAGAAGAGTGGAGGTATCTGTTGGAGGGAGCTTCTCATTTAATCACCATACTTACAGACCACAAGAACCTTTTATACCTGAAGGGCGCACAATGTCTCAACCCTCGTCAGGCCAGATGGGCACTTTTCTTTTCCAGGTTCGACTTTAAACTCCAGTTCTGTCCGGGCTCTCAGAATCGCAAGGCCGATGCCCTTTCCCGCTCATGGGAGCAAGAAAATGAGTCAGAGTCTTCAGACAAGCATCCTATTATAAATCCGTTGGCATTCTCCACGGTAGGGATGGACTCTACGCCCCCATCAGGGAAAAGTTTTGTGAAGCCGATGCTAAGGAAGAAGCTCATGCATTGGGCCCATGCTTCCCGTTTTGCCGGACATACAGGTATCCAAAAAACCCTGGAGTTTATCTCTAGGTCCTATTGGTGGCCAACTCTGAAAAAAGACGTCTTGGAGTTTATTGCATCTTGCCCAAAGTGTGCCCAACATAAAGTATCCCGCCAGTCGCCTGCGGGGCAACTGGTTCCACTATCCGTTCCCCGTCGACCATGGACCCACTTGTCGATGGATTTCATTACAGACTTACCCATGTGCAACAAGTTCAATACCATCTGGGTGGTAGTTGACCGGTTCACCAAGATGGCACACTTCATTCCTCTCACCGGTCTTCCGTCAGCTTCCAAGTTGGCTCAAGTATTCATACAAGAGATCTTCCGACTCCACGGTCTTCCTGAAGAAATTATCTCAGATCGAGGAGTTCAATTCACAGCCAAATTCTGGCGAAGTTTATGTCAAGTCCTCCAAGTCAAGCTAAAGTTTTCCACGGCTTACCATCCTCAGACCAATGGTCAAACCGAGAGGGTGAATCAGGACTTGGAGGCCTTCCTCCGCATCTATGTGTCCTCCTCTCAAGATGACTGGGTTCAATCACTTCCCTGGGCCGAGTTCTGTCATAACAACCAGTATCATTCTTCATCTGCTTCAACACCATTCTTCACTAACTTTGGATTCCACCCTAAAGTCCCTGAGTTCCAACCGCTTCCAGCAACTTCTGTTCCCGCAGTGGATATCACCTTGCATCAGTTTGCCAATATCTGGAAGAGCGTACGATCAGCTCTGCTCAAGGCATCGTTCAGGTACAAGAAGTTTGCGGATAAGAAGCGTCGAGCAGTTCCTGCTCTCAAGGTGGGTGATCGGGTATGGTTATCCACGAAGAATTTGAGGTTAAGAGTTCCCAGTATGAAGTTTGCACCTCGCTATATCGGTCCTTTCAAGATTGAACAAGTCATCAATCCTGTTGCTTACAGACTCCAGTTGCCTCCCTTCTTAAAAATACCCAGGACATTCCATGTTTCCCTGTTGAAACCGCTGATCTTGAATCGGTTTCATTCCTCACTTCCTCCAACTCCGAAAGTCCAAACTCAACGAGGCGTTGAGTATGAAGTGGCCAAGATCCTGGACTCACGTCACCGTTACGGTCAACTACAATATCTTATTGACTGGAAGGGTTATGGTCCTGAGGAACGTTCATGGACCAATGCTTCTGATGTCCATGCTCCTGCCTTGGTCCGGAGATTCCATTCCAAGTTTCCTCAAAAGCCAAAGAAGTGTCCTGGGGCCACTCCTAAAGGGGGGGGGGGTGCTGTCACGATCCGGGTATCTGGACGCCATTTCTTACCCATCAGATGCCTCCTAAGGCTGGCTCAGCGCTCCAGGACCGGATCCCATCTGTTATCCTGATGTGTACATTCCTGTATCCTCTCCTGTCACTCTGGGACGCTGTCACAGTAAACGCCATATTACACCTGGCATGGCGTCTCCCGCGGCCTCCGCCGCCGTCCCTGAACTTCTGCATGCAGAGTGTCTGAGTGGCGATTACGTCAGCCGCGGCCTCCGCTGTGTCCGCGTGGTTGGATGTGCATCTGTCAGCCTGGCGCCTCCTGTCTCCGGTGGCCGGCGCCGCCATTACTGTTTTCATTACCACATGGATTACAAACCAAACTTCCCTCCAAGTGTCTGCATGGGCGCAGCCATCTTGGATTCTGTCAGCTGATCATTTCCACCAATCTGTTCTCAGTATTGATAATCTGCATAATTGCCTAGCCAATCCCTTCCTTGCTGCAGGTATAAATACACTGTGCCTGAGCAAGGAAGGCGTCAGTGCTTTGGTTGTCAAACCTAGTTCCTGCTTGTCTCTCTCCTGTGATTGTCTTCCAGGTTCCAGCTCCTGTCTCAAGACTTCCACCATAGAGACCCGCACCAGCATTCCACCTGCGGTGTAGCCTGACTCTCCAATCCATTGTGGATTCATCTGTTTCCAGCTACAACATTACCTGCTTCCAGCTCAGCTTTCAGCAGAGTACAGCTTCCCTTAAAGGGCCGGTGTCCTTTCTACACTTTACCACTCTCCACCGGTATTATTATTTCTCCGCTCTCAAGTTCTACATTTCAGTTCATATTTCATCGCTCCCAAGTTCATCTATTATTTAACTGGTTCCAGCCAGTATCCACTCCGTGCTAACAACAGTCTGGTTCCAGCCAGTATCCACAGCAGCTGTTTTACCTTCAGCAACCCAGCTTTTCCTGGAACACCAGCTGGCACAATCCTGGGTTATCTCCATTGCTACAGTCGGGCCTGGTAAGGACTTTCCATCTAGAAGATCATAAGAACTATCTCACACTACCAGTGCCCTGTGGCTCCTGCCATCCTGTAGTACCCAGGAACTGTATTTATTATTTGCTGACTTTTACGTTTTCTTTTACTGCTGCTGTGTTGCGGAGTTGTCATAATAAACATCATTGACTTTTATCCAAGTTGTCGTGGTCACGCCTTCGGGCAGTTATTATTCATGTTACTTACATGTCCAGGGGTCTGATACAACCTCCCAGGTTCCGGTACATCTCAGCCCCTACAACTGAGGCTGCCTCCCGTCAGCTCAGGCCCTCAGTTGTGACAGATACATTACTATTCTGGACATACAGTTTTGTAAGCCAGTGGGTGAATTTGAGCATACAGCTGTTTTCTGTTTTAGTAAAATAGGGATAATTAAAAGGATAAAGGGGCAGGAAGATTTGATATGAGGCACTGTCTCTTCAAAACTGGAAAATTTGGTGTTAATACAAATATACCTTTTCCTGGGCTGAGCATGAAGTAAAGTGTGAGTTTAACTCAACAACCTGCTAGAATTTCATTCATGTTGCTCTGCTACCTGCTATAATGGCTGGCAGGTCAAATTCATTTTTATTAAATGCTGGATGGGTAACATAACAGGGGCACACAAGAGAATTTTTATAATCAAGTAGGATACATTAAGACTACTTTCAGACATGCCTCAAAATCCAGAGTTTATGCACATGAACACGCATCAACCCTGGATTTTGGTATGTCTGAATGCAAAGTCCTGGGTCCATGACCATCCCACCGACCAGGGTCATGGAACTCAGACCTGGGAATTTGCCGGCGTGCTAGACCTGGCAATTTCCTGCGTCTGATGTTTGAAAATGGTCCAATGACCATACACCTAAAGATGTATTGTCCAATCTGGCTGGTTGGAACAAAAATCTGGTAATGCATGGGAGCAAATGGCAATTGGTCATTTGCTCCGAAATGCCAGAAAACTAACAAAAATAGATTTAACCAATTTGATTGACCATTTTTGTCAGTTTTCTGGTATTTTGAAGCAAATAGTAAATTGTCGTTTGCTCCCATACATTACCAGATTTTTGTTCCAACCAGCCAGATTGTACAATAAATCTTTAGGTGTATAGTCAACTTTTGGGGACATTTACTAAGCAGTGATAAGAGCGGAGAAGTGAGCCAGTGGAGAAGTATTCCATAGCAACCAATCAGCACTGAAGTAACATTTATTTTATTTATTTATTAACAGTTTCTTATATAGCGCAGCAAATTCTGTTGCACTTTACAATTGGAAATAACAAAACTGGGTAATAACAAACAGTCATAGAGGTAGGTAGGTCCTGCTCGCAAGCTTAAAATCTATAGGGCAAGCTTACATAAGTAACATCTATAATTGCATATTATAAAATTATACAGAGCTGCTGATTGGTTGACGGGGCCACTTCTCCACTGGCTCACTTCTCCGCTCTTATCACTGCTTAGTAAATGTCCCCCTTTGTTTGCAGAAGCACCCTATGGTAAGTTAATGGAATCCTCATTAGAGTTATGTATAACACCCTACACACACAGCTGATATTCCTATTCTCTTGTAAAGTTTAAAGTTTATTAGAAACAGTGGCAATGAGAATAAGTTCTCTGTATGGGTGTTTATATTTTGTCGACACTCATAGGGTGGAATTCAAATGTTTGAAAAGTCGTTTGGGTGTCTGTGTTTTACTGTCTATTAGATAGGAAAAAACAGACTCCCAATTGACTTTTCAAACTCCCCCATAATGTCAGCATAGTCATAATGTCAAATTCAGCATTTTGACAAGTTTGGCATGTCAACATTGACAATGTTGACATTCATCATGTTGACACTGATGAAATGCCAACACGATTAGCATGCCTTCACAAAGTCACTGGTGTTCTAGTGGCAACTTACCTAATGGTGGCTCCAGCAGTGTCTTCTGGGTCCAGCAGTCAGGTGATGAGCTGATTTTGCGTCACTCACCTCCTAGTGCTTAAACCTAACTTTCTCTCCCATAGCATAAAACCCTAACCTTCCTGTCCCCCAGCTTAACCCTAAACCTCCTCTGCTAGTCTGGGAGGAATTTCAGCATTTCACATATCAATGTTTAACAAGTTAACATTCTGCAGCTGCCAAACATGTACAGAAGTCACAACAGTAAGCCTACAGAGCACATTTACTGTTACAGTCTGCCATACAGTGTGCACAAGTCACACACACACACACACACACACACACACACACACACACACACTTACACAGACAAACAAAAATATTGACACACCTACTGTTATTGCCGGAGAAATGGCACACCAGTAGGGTGATATATGTGCCTGCCTGCTGCAGTGAGTCACTCAGCAGTTCTAGCAATCTAGTATGGGCTGCACGCTCAACTTGTATATCCATACATAGGTATTACAGTTGAACTGAATAATAAGCCAAGCTCTGCAATGCAGTAGGAACAAATTAGGACCTACCCTTATCCAAGCTCACCTCTCAGCTGGATTGGTTCTGTGTATCCCTTCCTCACTTCATCCCAACACACCTGCTGCAGATCTTTTATTCCTGCTTCACTAATGAGGAAGTGGGTGCTGCGGATGCTGTGAGAAGGAGAAGGGCCATCATACAGATATGAGCTGGGCATGCATGTAGTGATGCGCTGCACAGCCCTACAATAGAAGAGAAGGGATTAGTTCAGTTACAGTAAGCAGGCAGCAGCAGGCCACAGACCACCCAATTGCCAGTACAATCGACCAGAATCCAAACCCCCCCCCCCCCTTTCACCTTTCTCACCACCTCCACTGAATAAAAATATCTGTTAAAAGAAATAAAGAGCAGATAACAGGAATTTTCCCATTAGGCCAGTGACTTAAAAGGGACTGAATTTGAGCTAACACATAAACCCAATCTGTACATAGGTGCCGTATATATGACTTTTATTTTTCAGGGCAACAATGAAAATGATAATTCAGCAAGGCACTGCCTCTTCCAACTTTAAATCTCTGTGAACATTTAAAATTTACCCCACTTGCAGTGCAACATGGTTTTGCAATAGTGCAAACTGCTCTTTATCTTGCTCAGGCCCATTATCTAAATTGCTAACTGAAGGGTTAACTCTTCTGTGCTTTGTAAATATTACTTTTTATATGATCAATTTCCTTATAATAGTTACAGTGTAAAAGTGAATATTTCTACCTCCCTAATGAAAGGTTAAAACATGCTATATGAACTGTTATGTGTTTGCATAGATGCGTGCTACCCTGTGCTGGATACCTTTATCTCCTCATACAATACCAGGCTTGTATGTGTCTGACTTCTCAAGGACAGTTCTATACCAGATGAAACCTGTTACAGACTTTGTTAAATGTTTTGAGAAACTTGTAGAAAACCCATATATGAACATCCGCCTTTTTCAATTCTGCCTGGTAACTACCAACAAGCCAATGGGAGTGTAACGACATGTCAGTTACACCCATATACATTGTCTTATATACTTTTGTTAACCTCATAATAAACAGTGTGAATTTTTACTGCTTGTGTTGTGCATGTACCTTGTGGCTAAAAGTTCATACTCCAGACGTCTAAGAGGCCATCACATCGAGGGTTAAAGAATATAAGGGCAAATCCTTTCAGCTGGGGGCTATGTCCGGAATTCAGTGATCGTCCCTGAATGGTAAAGATAGAGAATTTATTGTCTGTCTTTGCTATGCGGGATTGCGGTCATACACTGAAGCTGAATCCGTGTCAGTGTTCCGGGAACACGTGACAAGGTAATATTTAAGTCCGGGACTTAATATTACGAAGTTTTATGTAAAAGCATAAAACAGGTATCAGGGATACCATAGAATCTTTAATGTCTGGGACTTAAAGATACGTCTGAGAAAGGACCCGGGGTCCAAGCGCAATTCTCCAAAGACGTCAGTATCTGGGATACTTAAAAATAGACCTGGGGTCTATACGTAACGTAGAGAATACCTCGATTTGATCGTCTATATTCTTGTATGTTTGTAGTGAGATAAGTTCTTATATTTGGTCCAGACGGCTGGTAAGTTTTCGTCTGCCAGATATCTTTACTCAAACACTTTTCTTGCTTCCTGTCTAAAACGCTGTATTTTTCTGACATCTTGTACGAATGGTAAGTATCGTACCCGTCAAAAGATTTCATGTTCTCACTATACAGATAATATTGTGATATTGTCAATGACTAATTAACTGGTTAGCTGATGCATGTATAGTAGAGTTGTAAATTTTAGATATTTTCCTTTAAAGTTGTACTGTTGATTTATATTACTGTCTGACAATGGGCTCTAGTCAGAGTAAAAAAACCTGCATATTCCCCGCCCCTCCCTGGTGAGACATGCAAGATGTATGTCGCCCGCAACTCTACCTCAGAGTATTACTTAGTTAACCCATGGGTGGATAATTTAGCGGGATGGATAGAGAAAGCAGGACAGGACCCATTCCTACGGGAAGGCAGTAATTACCCTTTCTATATGGAGATTTAAGAAAAAATGTCAGTTTCCAACAGCACAGAAGCGAGGCAGTGAGAAACTGTATCCCTCTCGCCTCCCCCCTTGCATTCCAATGTATCCTGCGCTCAGAGACACAAATCTCTTGGCAGCAGTAACCCTTTCACACTAAATGGGATTGCCTCCAGCTCCACTGCTGGAGGGTGCGTCCACTAGCTCTATCCCTAGCACCAATAACCCAGAGTTTAGATAATAGTAAAACACTGTCCCAAGCCCACCATTACCCTCGATGGCTGTATATCTTATTTGCGCAAAGCTTGCAAAGGACGCAGCTATACACATATGAAGGAAGGCTTTTTTGCCTGTGCTTTTTTTTTTGCCTGTCGCTGTGGCTTGTAAACAGAAACCTTCATAGTCTGTTACTGCGTTTTGGAAAAGGTTTAAGGACTGCTGGACAGATGACGCTGGCTTACCTTTGCTTAACTTAGAAAGCTTACTCATTTCCCCACCCACTCATGCCTATCAGAGCTCCGGACGCTTTGACAGACAGAACCAACCCCGCAGTCAGGGAAGATTCCAAAGACCCCGCGCACTGACGGGGCCCGGAGGAGGGTATCCCAGCCTTTATTCAACTCTCCCGTCATAGTAAAGATTCACCTCTGCTGCCACTTATTATAAATGGAAGTAAAATTCCCTTTTTAGTGGACAGCGGTGCAACAACCAGTGTTTTGTGTTCTGACCTATGCAGTATCCCCTCTCACCAGAAAAGATAGAAGGTCTCCGCCCCGTGATACAGCAATTCTTACAACAGGGTATTCTCAGACATATTGTATCACCATACTGTACTCCTGTGAACCCTGTTGCCAAAGCTGATGGCAGTATAAGATTTGTACAGAATCTCAGAGCGATCAATCAGTTAATTGTCCCAATTGCACCAATTGTTCCAGATGTAAACTCACTCATTTCTGCAATCCCTGCAGATGCTGCGTTCTTCTCTGTATTTGATTTGAAGAATGCCTTTTTTTCAGCATACCTGTAGATTCACAGACACAATTACTTTTTGCCTTTTCTTTTGAGGGTAAACAACTTACCTGGTGCAGATTATTGACGCACCTGTTGTCTCCAGGCCACATTGAGGCCCTGGCAACCTCACCATGGTTCAGTCCTGCTACAGTATGCAGATGATCTGCTACTCTGTAGTAAAACTGAGGAGGCCTGCCGAGAGGATGGTGTTTCATTACTAAACTGGCTTTGTGAATGTGGACACAAGGTGTCCAAAATAAAAATGCAATGGTGTAAAAAGCATGTTGATTACTTAGGTTTTGTGCTCACTCAGGGAGAGAGGAAAGTCAGTCCACAACGCATACAGTCTGTATTGGGCCTGGTCACCCCAACTACCCAGAGGGAACTACTGTCCTTCCTGGGTATGGTAAATTACTGCAGACAGTGGATTTCTGATTGCTCTTATTATGATAACATTTTGAGACAAGCCACACTGAAGGACAAACCTAAAACTGTACAATGGTCACAAGAAATGTTAACTGCATATGAAAGTTTAAAATGTATGTTGATGAAAAGTCCGGCACTTGGCCTCCCCAATTATGTACTACCTTTCCATCTATATGCAAGGGACAATTGTAAAACCATGGCGGGGGTGCTCACACAGTTTCATGGAGGGAAGTTGCGCCCCGTGGCATTTTTTTTCCAAAGTCATGCCAGTGTCTGTGCAAGGTATGCCTGCCTGCCTCAGGGCTTTGGCAGCCTGTGCAATGGTTGCAGAAATGGCCACTACCCTCACTTTAGGCCACATCACAGTACTCCACACCACACATGATGTCCTGGCAATACTTAAAGGCTTACACACACAGCACATGTCAGCACAACGCCTTAGTGGATATGAAGTACTCCTTTTGAGTAACCCTACCCTTACCATTAAGTACACTGCTAGTTCTTCTGGCCCTGCACCCATTCTCAATGCCCTTTTAGGCTTGAAAGGTCCCGAGGATGAACCACCTGACCTACATGACTGTGCTGCTTCCATTGAAGCTGAAACTTCTCCCAGACTTGACATGTCTCCCGTTCCCATACCAGGCGCAGACATAGTTTTTGTTGACGGCTCCTGTAGTAGGCCCAATGACAATACATACCAGGCTGGCTATGCCATTGTCACCCTCCCTGACACTGTGTTGGAAACCCTGCCAATACCTTATCAGTCCGCGCAAGCTGCAGAACTCATTGCACTCACTAGAGCATGTCCCTCCCTTGACAACGTCCATCTGCTCACTCAACTTCAAGCTGCTGCGACTAATGCTGATCTCTCCGACTGAACTTACCCAATTCTGCAGAAAAAATCCTAAATCAGGATTAATCTGCAAAGAGGGGAAACCCTGTATACCCCAGTCCAGTGCCCCTTTGCTCGTTGCCCAGTGCCGTGGTGTTGGTCACCGTGGTGAAGCCACAACACTCCTCCTACTAACCAATGATTTTTATGTTACTAATGCCAAATCACTTGTGGACCAGTATGTTAGCAGATGCATCACTTGCCTCAGGAACAACCCTAATAAAGCTAAACACCAGCATCTTGAATACCCCACAGAAAACTCTAGGATACTCACCCTTTGAAATACTAATGGGTAGACCCTTTTCCTACACCCTGGGCTAAGAAACCACTAGTAATACAGGAAGGAGATCTAGAACTCATCAGAGAAGAGTATGTCAGGTCCCTGATAACAAAACTGAATGAAATTGAACATGAGGTTGTTTGTAAAAACCCTTTGAATCCACAGGAACCTACACACCCCTTTAAAGTCAGAGACAGAGTCGTGGTGAAGGTGCTCCCCAGGAACAAGAGCCCAGGAGACTTCACCTATGGTCCAGAGACAGAGGTCGTAGCAGTTACCCGAACAGCAGTCCTGACAGAGGAAAGTCCTACCTGGATCCATGCATCCCGAGTAAAAAAGGTTCCTAGACCAGACCTAGAGAGGGAAGCAAGTGATTCCAGTGAGGTACGAACCGGGGCAGACAGCCCTGACCTCCCACCTAGCGAAGAAAGAAGAACAGAAGAAGATGAAGAACCTGCCCCCTATCTCTATCCTGGGGACTATCTCGATAGCCCACACACGTAGCCACATACATCCTTGATTATTTTATGTTCCCCAAAATTGCTGATGACAAATATTATATACAACAAAGGAGGAAATCAGGAATGTCTGAGACAGTATATATTTGTGTTACTGACGAATGGTACTATAGTGCAAGACAAATGTTTTATTTGTGGGACATGTATAAAAACCCAAAATACCAGCCTAAAATTGCTCCCCAAAACAAACCTTTAAAGCCCCATATTGCCACTTCTAAAGATATGGTGGCTATTACTAACCCTACCTTTGAAGACACCCTAGCTATTGAAACTGGTTTCTCTGACATTAATTTTTGGTTGGAATGGATGAAGTATAGTGCTAACAAACACAATAAAAGCAACTGTTATGTCTGTGGCAAATCTAGGCCCCACCTAGGTACAGTGCCCCTTAATATACCCCTAGAACAGGAAAATTGTTTTTTCAGCCTTTCCAATGACACCAAAACAAATGACAGTCAGTGCGAAATGTGGAAAAGGGAATATCCCATATTGTCAAAAAATCCCAACCCAGGAAGCACCATAACCATATATCCTGGAAACTATACCTGTTATACATCTAACACCACCACAGGGAGAAATTTAAAAGGAGCCTCACTCAAGAATCATGTCATATAATAATCATGATTCTAAGAGGGGATTGAAGGGTTAACTCTTCTGTGCTTTGTAAATATTACTTTTTATATGATCAATTTCCTTATAATAGTTACAGTGTAAAAGTGAATATTTCTACCTCCCTAATGAAAGGTTAAAACATGCTATATGAACTGTTATGTGTTTGCATAGATGCGTGCTACCCTGTGCTGGATACCTTTATCTCCTCATACAATACCAGGCTTGTATGTGTCTGACTTCTCAAGGACAGTTCTATACCAGATGAAACCTGTTACAGACTTTGTTAAATGTTTTGAGAAACTTGTAGAAAACCCATATATGAACATCCGCCTTTTTCAATTCTGCCTGGTAACTACCAACAAGCCAATGGGAGTGTAACGACATGTCAGTTACACCCATATACATTGTCTTATATACTTTTGTTAACCTCATAATAAACAGTGTGAATTTTTACTGCTTGTGTTGTGCATGTACCTTGTGGCTAAAAGTTCATACTCCAGACGTCTAAGAGGCCATCACATCGAGGGTTAAAGAATATAAGGGCAAATCCTTTCACTAACCTTTATTTTACATTGGGGCCTATTCATTATTCAGCTCTTATTTGCTCTTGATAATAATCATAATAATAAGTAACCAGCCCGCCATAAATTATAGTAGTGGATACCAGTGATGAACTGGAGCCACGTAGCTCCCTCCGCATTCTTAGTTTGAATGCAGAAAGGGGGAATAGTCAAGTCAGTGTTCTGCATGTCACGTGGGTGTGGTCTCATGGCACACCCTGTCTCTCTGCATACCAGACTTTCAGGTGGCAGGACCAGCCTACTTAACATTTGCCAGAAGTGCCAGCTGGACAGTCCGGTCCTGGTGAATACTAAAGCATTAGTGCAATTCTGTATTGCTACAGTTGTGGGACAGCTGCTTCAAAAAGTTTGACCCGGCAGTGTTACTGTGCATGCTTAAACTGAATTCATCTATGTATACTGCTGGAGGATGTGCAGCACTAGAGTGGGCAGAGGGATCCGAAAGGAATCCCATAGGAAGGAGCCAGTCTAACGGCATCTGAATATGGTGTTAGTTCTTGCAAATAAACTCTGAACATATTCAGTTTTCAGAGTTAGTTGAGTACGAGTGGGCCACTCATGATGACCCGTTATTTAAAACTACTGTTTCCGCATGTCTAATGGGCTTATTCATCTTGACGAATAGGTCCTATTATTAGATAAGGACAGTAACATAACTCAAGCATTATGTTGTTAACCTATAACTTGTAGTCGAATCTTAAAGTATTGTGCTACATAGGAGACTATTTACCTGATTCATGTTTGGAAGGAATTGCACAGCCGCAAAGAAGGGGCTGTGCAATTCTGTGTCATTAACATTCAAATGCAACAGAAGGCGTCTGTAGGAGATAGATCACTACTGTTAGCATTTGCGAGATCCGAGTGATGCGTCTGAGGACACAGCCTATCACCATTGCGACTATCGTGACCATCGGTCGTGATTCGCGATGGTTTCCTGCACCAGCCAGCCTGCATAAGCTCAACATTACTCAGGCGGTCTATAGGATCCAGACACACAGGTTCAGGAAGTTTGCATCCGACAACACAGACCATGGACACATCATGCCTTCAAACCAGGGCAACACCCCTCCATTTTAAAGAACGGTGCCGGGTGCCACCCCTTATACGCCACATCATGTCAATCATGCTGCGGCTGACAGGGGGCTGCAAGCAATATGGCAAGACCCATTCTGCACATGCGCAGAATGGGTCTAGCACCTGTGCCGACCCCCAAACATCGTATTTGCACACAATCCATCTCGCTTGCATACAAATATGAATTAGGCCCTATGTGACTGGACTGTCCTAATTCTGTGACATCATAATTGATTGAAAGATAAGCAATGTGAAGCATTGTCAAGAGGGCCAAAATTGTTTCCCATTGACACCTGCAAAGGAAATAAAAGTACCATATACTATACAGGTTCAGTATCTCATATCCAAATATTCCGAAATACAGAGTATTCCGAAATACAGACTTTTTTGAGTGAGACTGAGATAGCGAAACCTTTGTTTTCTGATAGCTCAGTGTTCACACACTTTGTTTAATGCACAAAGTTATTGCAAATATTGGCCAAAATGACCTTCAGGCTGTATGTATAAGGTGTATATTAGAGATGAGCGGGTTCGGTTTCTTTGAATCCGAACCCGCACGAACTTCACTTTTTTTTTCACGGGTCCGAGCGACTCGGATCTTCCCGCCTTGCTCGGTTAACCCGAGCGCGCCCGAACGTCATCATGACGCTGTCGGATTCTCGCGAGACTCGGATTCTATATAAGGAGCCGCGCGTCGCCGCCATTTTCACACGTGCATTGAGATTGATAGGGAGAGGACGTGGCTGGCGTCCTCTCCATTTAGATTAGATTTAGAAGAGAGAGAGAGAGAGAGATTGCTGTGATACTGTAGATTAGAAGAGAGTGCAGACAGAGTTTAGTGACTGACGACCACAGTGACCAGTGACCACCAGAGACAGTGCAGTTGTTTGTTTTATTTAATATATCCGTTCTCTGCCTGAAAAAAACGATACACAGTCACACAGTGACTCAGTCTGTGTGCACTGCTCAGCCCAGTGTGCTGCACATCAATGTATTGTATATAAAGCTTATAATTGTGGGGGAGACTGGGGAGCACTGCAGGTTGTTATAGCAGGAGCCAGGAGTACATGATAAATAATATTATATTAAAATTAAACAGTGCACACTTTTGCTGCAGGAGTGCCACTGCCAGTGTGACTAGTGGTGACCAGTGCCTGACCACCAGTATATTAGTAGTATTGTATACTATCTCTTTATCAACCAGTCTATATTAGCAGCAGACACAGTACAGTGCGGTAGTTCACGGCTGTGGCTACCTCTGTGTCGGCACTCGGCAGGCAGTCCGTCCATCCATAATTGTATTATAATATATACCACCTAACCGTGGTTTTTTTTTCATTCTTTATACCGTCGTCATACTAGTTGTTACGAGTATACTACTATCTCTTTATCAACCAGTGTACAGTGCGGTAGTTCACGGCTGTGGCTACCTCTGTGTCGGCACTCGGCAGGCAGTCCGTCCAACCATAATTGTATTATAATATATACCACCTAACCGTGGTTTTTTTTTCATTCTTTATACCGTCGTCATACTAGTTGTTACGAGTATACTACTATCTCTTTATCAACCAGTGTACAGTGCGGTAGTTCACGGCTGTGGCTACCTCTGTGTCGGCACTCGGCAGGCAGTCCGTCCATCCATAATTGTATTATAATATATACCACCTAACCGTGGTTTTTTTTTCATTCTTTATACCGTCGTCATACTAGTTGTTACGAGTATACTACTATCTCTTTATCAACCAGTGTACAGTGCGGTAGTTCACGGCTGTGGCTACCTCTGTGTCGGCACTCGGCAGGCAGTCCGTCCAACCATAATTGTATTATAATATATACCACCTAACCGTGGTTTTTTTTTCATTCTTTATACCGTCGTCATACTAGTTGTTACGAGTATACTACTATCTCTTTATCAACCAGTGTACAGTGCGGTAGTTCACGGCTGTGGCTACCTCTGTGTCGGCACTCGGCAGGCAGTCCGTCCAACCATAATTGTATTATAATATATACCACCTAACCGTGTTTTTTTTTTCATTCTTTATACCGTCGTCATACTAGTTGTTACGAGTATACTACTATCTCTTTATCAACCAGTGTACAGTGCGGTAGTTCACGGCTGTGGCTACCTCTGTGTCGGCACTCGGCAGGCAGTCCGTCCATCCATAATTGTATTATATACCACCTAACCGTGGTTTTTTTATACCACCTAACCGTGGCAGTCCGTCCATAATTGTATACTAGTATCCAATCCATCCATCTCCATTGTTTACCTGAGGTGCCTTTTAGTTCTGCCTATAAAATATGGAGAACAAAAAAGTTGAGGTTCCAAAATTAGGGAAAGATCAAGATCCACTTCCACCTCGTGCTGAAGCTGCTGCCACTAGTCATGGCCGAGACGATGAAATGCCAGCAACGTCGTCTGCCAAGGCCGATGCCCAATGTCATAGTACAGAGCATGTCAAATCCAAAACACCAAATATCAGAAAAAAAAGGACTCCAAAACCTAAAATAAAATTGTCGGAGGAGAAGCGTAAACTTGCCAATATGCCATTTACCACACTGAGTGGCAAGGAACGGCTGAGGCCCTGGCCTATGTTCATGGCTAGTGGTTCAGCTTCACATGAGGATGGAAGCACTCAGCCTCTCGCTAGAAAACTGAAAAGACTCAAGCTGGCAAAAGCACCGCAAAGAACTGTGCGTTCTTTGAAATCCCAAATCCACAAGGAGAGTCCAATTGTGTCGGTTGCGATGCCTGACCTTCCCAACACTGGACGTGAAGAGCATGCGCCTTCCACCATTTGCACGCCCCCTGCAAGTGCTGGAAGGAGCACCCGCAGTCCAGTTCCTGATAGTCAGATTGAAGATGTCAGTGTTGAAGTACACCAGGATGAGGAGGATATGGGTGTTGCTGGCGCTGGGGAGGAAATTGACCAGGAGGATTCTGATGGTGAGGTGGTTTGTTTAAGTCAGGCACCCGGGGAGACACCTGTTGTCCGTGGGAGGAATATGGCCGTTGACATGCCAGGTGAAAATACAAAAAAAATCAGCTCTTCGGTGTGGAGGTATTTCACCAGAAATGCGGACAACAGGTGTCAAGCCGTGTGTTCCCTTTGTCAAGCTGTAATAAGTAGGGGTAAGGACGTTAACCACCTCGGAACATCCTCCCTTATACGTCACCTGCAGCGCATTCATAATAAGTCAGTGACAAGTTCAAAAACTTTGGGTGACAGCGGAAGCAGTCCACTGACCAGTAAATCCCTTCCTCTTGTAACCAAGCTCACGCAAACCACCCCACCAACTCCCTCAGTGTCAATTTCCTCCTTCCCCAGGAATGCCAATAGTCCTGCAGGCCATGTCACTGGCAAGTCTGACGAGTCCTCTCCTGCCTGGGATTCCTCCGATGCATCCTTGCGTGTAACGCCTACTGCTGCTGGCGCTGCTGTTGTTGCCGCTGGGAGTCGATGGTCATCCCAGAGGGGAAGTCGTAAGCCCACTTGTACTACTTCCAGTAAGCAATTGACTGTTCAACAGTCCTTTGCGAGGAAGATGAAATATCACAGCAGTCATCCTACTGCAAAGCGGATAACTGAGTCCTTGACAACTATGTTGGTGTTAGACGTGCGTCCGGTATCCGCCGTTAGTTCACAGGGAACTAGACAATTTATTGAGGCAGTGTGCCCCCGTTACCAAATACCATCTAGGTTCCACTTCTCTAGGCAGGCGATACCGAGAATGTACACGGACGTCAGAAAAAGACTCACCAGTGTCCTAAAAAATGCAGTTGTACCCAATGTCCACTTAACCACGGACATGTGGACAAGTGGAGCAGGGCAGGGTCAGGACTATATGACTGTGACAGCCCACTGGGTAGATGTATGGACTCCCGCCGCAAGAACAGCAGCGGCGGCACCAGTAGCAGCATCTCGCAAACGCCAACTCTTTCCTAGGCAGGCTACGCTTTGTATCACCGCTTTCCAGAATACGCACACAGCTGAAAACCTCTTACGGCAACTGAGGAAGATCATCGCGGAATGGCTTACCCCAATTGGACTCTCCTGTGGATTTGTGGCATCGGACAACGCCAGCAATATTGTGTGTGCATTAAATATGGGCAAATTCCAGCACGTCCCATGTTTTGCACATACCTTGAATTTGGTGGTGCAGAATTTTTTAAAAAACGACAGGGGCGTGCAAGAGATGCTGTCGGTGGCCAGAAAAATTGCGGGACACTTTCGGCGTACAGGCACCACGTACAGAAGACTGGAGCACCACCAAAAACTACTGAACCTGCCCTGCCATCATCTGAAGCAAGAAGTGGTAACGAGGTGGAATTCAACCCTCTATATGCTTCAGAGGTTGGAGGAGCAGCAAAAGGCCATTCAAGCCTATACAATTGAGCACGATATAGGAGATGGAATGCACCTGTCTCAAGTGCAGTGGAGAATGATTTCAACGTTGTGCAAGGTTCTGATGCCCTTTGAACTTGCCACACGTGAAGTCAGTTCAGACACTGCCAGCCTGAGTCAGGTCATTCCCCTCATCAGGCTTTTGCAGAAGAAGCTGGAGGCATTGAAGAAGGAGCTAACACGGAGCGATTCCGCTAGGCATGTGGGACTTGTGGATGCAGCCCTTAATTCGCTTAACAAGGATTCACGGGTGGTCAATCTGTTGAAATCAGAGCACTACATTTTGGCCACCGTGCTCGATCCTAGATTTAAAGCCTACCTTGGATCTCTCTTTCCGGCAGACACAGGTCTGCTGGGGTTGAAAGACCTGCTGGTGACAAAATTGTCAAGTCAAGCGGAACGCGACCTGTCAACATCTCCTCCTTCACATTCTCCCGCAACTGGGGGTGCGAGGAAAAGGCTCAGAATTCCGAGCCCACCCGCTGGCGGTGATGCAGGGCAGTCTGGAGCGACTGCTGATGCTGACATCTGGTCCGGACTGAAGGACCTGACAACGATTACGGACATGTCGTCTACTGTCACTGCATATGATTCTCTCAACATTGATAGAATGGTGGAGGATTATATGAGTGACCGCATCCAAGTAGGCACGTCACACAGTCCGTACTTATACTGGCAGGAAAAAGAGGCAATTTGGAGGCCCTTGCACAAACTGGCTTTATTCTACCTAAGTTGCCCTCCCACAAGTGTGTACTCCGAAAGAGTGTTTAGTGCCGCCGCTCACCTTGTCAGCAATCGGCGTACGAGGTTACATCCAGAAAATGTGGAGAAGATGATGTTCATTAAAATGAATTATAATCAATTCCTCCGCGGAGACATTGACCAGCAGCAATTGCCTCCACAAAGTACACAGGGAGCTGAGATGGTGGATTCCAGTGGGGACGAATTGATAATCTGTGAGGAGGGGGATGTACACGGTGATATATCGGAGGGTGAAGATGAGGTGGACATCTTGCCTCTGTAGAGCCAGTTTGTGCAAGGAGAGATTAATTGCTTCTTTTTTGGTGGGGGTCCAAACCAACCCGTCATTTCAGTCACAGTCGTGTGGCAGACCCTGTCACTGAAATGATGGGTTGGTTAAAGTGTGCATGTCCTGTTTTGTTTATACAACATAAGGGTGGGTGGGAGGGCCCAAGGATAATTCCATCTTGCACCTCTTTTTTCTTTTCTTTTTCTTTGCATCATGTGCTGATTGGGGAGGGTTTTTTGGAAGGGACATCCTGCGTGACACTGCAGTGCCACTCCTAGATGGGCCCGGTGTTTGTGTCGGCCACTAGGGTCGCTAATCTTACTCACACAGCTACCTCATTGCGCCTCTTTTTTTCTTTGCGTCATGTGCTGTTTGGGGAGGGTTTTTTGGAAGGGACATCCTGCGTGACACTGCTGTGCCACTCCTAGATGTGCCCGGTGTTTGTGTCGGCCACTAGGGTCGCTAATCTTACTCACACAGCTACCTCATTGCGCCTCTTTTTTTCTTTGCGTCATGTGCTGTTTGGGGAGGGTTTTTTGGAAGGGACATCCTGCGTGACACTGCAGTGCCACTCCTAGATGTGCCCGGTGTTTGTGTCGGCCACTAGGGTCGCTAATCTTACTCACACAGTCAGCTACCTCATTGCGCCTCTTTTTTTCTTTGTGTCATGTGCTGTTTGGGGAGGGTTTTTTGGAAGGGCCATCCAGCGTGACACTGCAGTGCCACTCCTAGATGGGCCCGGTGTTTGTGTCGGCCACTAGGGTCGCTAATCTTACTCACACAGCTACCTCATTGCGCCTCTTTTTTTCTTTGCGTCATGTGCTGTTTGGGGAGGGTTTTTTGGAAGGGACATCCTGCGTGACACTGCAGTGCCACTCCTAGATGGGCCCGGTGTTTGTGTCGGCCACTAGGGTCGCTTATCTTACTCACACAGCGACCTCGGTGCAAATTTTAGGACTAAAAATAATATTGTGAGGTGTGAGGTATTCAGAATAGACTGAAAATGAGTGTAAATTATGGTTTTTGAGGTTAATAATACTTTGGGATCAAAATGACCCCCAAATTCTATGATTTAAGCTGTTTTTTTGTGTTTTTGGAAAAAAACACCCGAATCCAAAACACACCCGAATCCAAAACGCGTTCGAACCCAAAACACGGCCGCGGAACCGAACCCAAAACCAAAACACAAAACCCGAAAAATTTCAGGCGCTCATCTCTAGTGTATATGGAACATAAATGTATTCTATGCTTAGACTTAGGTCCCATCGCCATGATATCTCATTATGGTATGCAATTATTCCAAAATACGGAATAATCCAATATCCAAAATACTTCTGGTCCCAAGCATTTTGGCTAAGGGATACTCAGCCTGTATACTGTTTCCTCAATATGCACTTTATTTTTATGAGTTACGTGTGCTAAAAACTTGCAAACCCAAAAAAGTTAAAACATGGCATGAATTAGTTCGTTCATGCTATTCATATATAAGGCATTTTAGGGAAGTCTTCACTTGTGTTACTAATGTATAGTGTAGCAGTGTGTACAATTTTACAGAAAGTTATTAGATATGGTGGGAAAGTTGTTAAAATCCCTCTTCCTTCAAAAAGCAGAGCACTGTAACATGCAGAAACATTCCATGAACTAGAGCTAAGGGCTGCTGGGGTTATAAAAGTCTTTTATCTAGTGGTGTGTTTGAAGTTAGAGGTCCATTCCACATTCCTTACACAAAGCTAAACTCATATCTGTGCCGAGTTCCTAGCACCATTTGCTCTATATACATCATTATGTACAGTATATACACAACTGGTACACATAGGTCTTTCTCTCCTGAGGCGTAAGCAGTTCTCACCTTCCAACATGGAGGTCTAGCAGGTCATGGGTGAGAGAATGTTGGCAGGACAATATAAAGAAAGCCATTCTGCAACTGCTGCACAAAACAGCTGCTACAGTATATGCAGAGAAATGTGTTTTCATTTCCGCAAGTCTATTGCCATTATGCATTTAAAGCATATTTTTCCCAGAGATTTTACTGTGTAAAAAAAAAGTCCCAAAGTCCCTGAAAGTTGAACTTGACTTTGCTGCCACTCTCATAGCTAAGAAGAGTGTACTTATGAATATTTATCTTTCCTTTAATAATGAAGAAAGAGCAAGGCCCCAAAGCAAAGGAGAATGTAGAATGTAAGACCCAGTGTGATGAAAGGCGACAGGAAGTGTAGCGTGGCAGACGTCTGGCTGCAGCAGGTAATAATTTGCATATCTTTCAGAGCTTTTGCAATGAGCATATTTTCAGTGCAACTATATGCTTCAGTTGTACAGCAAGAGTGTGACATGCAAATGTATAACTTGCCTCTCGCAGGGATTTGCATGTATGTTTGCCGATAACTGGCAGCTGTTCCAAAAAAGCCACAACTAAAAAGCAGATGAGTTCAGTAGATAGACTACAAAGCATACTAGTGGTTATCATGTGGAATAGTACCGGTGATTTATACATAGTAATTGTTTCTTACATACAATGCAGCTCTGCTCCAGAAATGCACCTCAGTGGGTGTTGGGGGATTTTGGTGACTCAGAGTAAAGTAGTCAGTGCACAGTTTTATCTCATTGCTGCCATATGGGAGAATTGTTGTTTCACTGCAGCCTGTCCTTGGGAAACTCAGCACCTAATGGTCCTGTAAAGCCACTGAGGGGAGGCAACTGTAGAGGGTAGTGTGGTAAAGTGCCCCTCTTTCCTCAATAGTTGCTTTACTGCATAGACCCCTAGAGCTTTTATGGCCTTCTGTTGTGAAGCAAATGCAATAGACAGCTGTACATAGCTGTGGTCATGGCATGGAAAAGGGGATCATAATATTACCTTTCCAATCAGGTGTATTCATCAAGACTAACTAAAGATAACTCCACCAATGTCAGAATGGTCAAAGAATTTCAGGTAACAAAGTTAACATTTAATACAGCATAAATATAAATCCAGAGGTCGGCACACAGTGACTGGATTACAAAACTGCAACCAAAATAGAGTGAATGGCAGAGCGGTAGTGGCAGTGTGCAATATAGTGGGTTCATGACAGAGTGTCACAGTGCACAGAGCAGTGGGTGCAGGGCCGTTTCTTGGGGCAGGCGATCAGTGCAACCGCACTGGGCGCCCGCCGCGGCCCTAACTGTGGCTCCCTGCTTCCCCCTCCTATTTCTCCCAGAGTAACCCGTCACGACGCGAACCGCCCCCCCCCGAGCGGAGTACAGAGGGGGATCCAAGTTAGGAAGAGGGAAAGGCCAGCGCGAGGAGCGACTGGTGAGGCGGGCCGAAGAGCGGTAATCGCCTCTGTAAGTATTCTCTCTTTCTCTCTGTGTAAAACGGGGACACCTGCCGTAATGTGTGAAATGGGGACTCTTGCCTGCCGTAGTGTGGGGATTTAACGTATCAAGGGCATTGCGGTGTGTGGCATAATATGGTGCAGGGGGCATTACTGTGTGGGGCTTAATATGGTAGAATTTTTTTTTCCTGTGGTGGTCGTGATCTGTTGGAGCAGGGTCAAAAACTGGATTGTGAGGTAGTCTTTTCAGACAAGGCCATGCCCATTTAAATGAGGCCACACCCATTTAGATGAGGCCACACCCCTTGCCGGGTGCACGCGCAAGTTTTTTTTTTTTAATCTAGGTGTGTGTGTGTGTGTGTGGGGGGGGGGGGGGGCACATTTTTTTATGTCATGGGGGGGTGGGGGGGGGGGGCATTTTTAAATCTAGCACTGGGAGCCAAATTGGCTAGAAACAGCCCTGAGTGGGTGTATGATAGTGAGGGTCACAGTACAGTGGGTTTATGACAGTAATAGTCACAGTACAGTGGGTGTATGACAGTGAGAATGTACAATATAGTATGTGCATGACAGAGTGGCAGTCACTGTGCACAGTACAGTGGGTGCATGGCTGTGAGATTTCAGAATATAGTAGGTGCATGACAGGGTTGCAGAGAGAGTGCACAATGCCTGGATGCATAGCCCTGAGAATGCACAATACAGTGGGTACATGACAAAGTGTCAGACAGAGTGCACATGATAGTGGGTGCATGGCAGTGAGAGTGCACAATGCAAAGGGTGCATGACAGAATGGCAGTGAGAGCGCACAATACAGTGGGTGCATGACAGAGTGGCAGTGAGAATGCACAGTACAGTGGGTGCATTGCAGTGAGAGTGAACAATACAGTGGGTGCATGACAGAATGACAGTGAGAGTGCACAGTACAGTGGGTGCATGGCAGAGTGGCAGAGAGAGTGAATTGTACAGCGGGTGCATGGCAGTGAGAGTGCACAGTACAGTGGGTGCATGGCAGAGTGGCAGAGAGAGTGAATTGTACAGCGGGTGCATGGCAGTGAGAGTGCACTGTACAGTGGGTGCATGGCAGTGAGAGTGCACAATACAGTGGGTGCTTGGTAGAGTGGCAGTAAGAGTGCACAGAGCAGTGGGTACGTGATAGTGCACAATACAGTGGATGAATTGCAAAGTGTCAGCAAGAGGGCATTGCAAAGTGGTAAAGAGAATTTAAGATATTTGAATGCAGGTAGCAAAAGATTTACCTTTTCAGCATTTTCCAATGCATTGTTTCACACACTGGGTTCTATGGAAAACCAAGGTTCTGCCAAGGGGATTCAGGGGTTCCGCAATTTGTAAATGTGTAACAGCAGAAACCATTTATTGACTATCCTGAATTTGTATGTATGAATTAAAGTTTATTTGGCGACATTTGATGCTAACAATTCTACTTGTGCACAGATGGCTCATTCCAAAAAACTATTAGTATAACCCAGGGCCGGATGAAGCCTTGGGGGTGCCTGGGGCATTTAGGACCGGGGCCCTGGTGGAGGGGGAGGGTGTATATTAGATTGTTCATACCTCTCAACATGACCCATTCTGGGAGGGACAAAGGGGGTCATTCAGACCCGATCGCACGCTAGCTTTTTTTGCAGCAGTGCGATCGGGGCTGAACTGCGCATGCGTATGCTCCGCAATGCGCAGGTGCGTCGGCCGCCGGAGACTGGGATCGCCGGACAGTGACGGATTTAAATAAGATATCGATCACACAGGCAATCGCAAAGAGATTGACAGGAAGAGGCCGTTTGTGGGTGTCAACTGACCGTTTTTAAGGAGTGTTTGGGAGAACGCAGGCGTGTTCAGCCGTTTTAAGGGAGGGTTCCTGTCGTCAGCTCCAGGCCGGAATATCGCAGTGGCTGAGTTGTGCAGAGACTGCACATGCATTCGCACCCCTGCACAGCAGTGACGTGCGGTGGGGTGAGGCAGGTGAGACAGAGCCTTTCCTATCATACGTACATTTAAACCAGAGTTTTGACTGAATAAAATATATGAAAAATACTGATAATTTATTTGAAATATCTTCTTTGCATTATTCTAATAATTTTTATAGCCCAAACTCTGGAGTAAAAAGTCTATGGCAGGTGAGGCAGTGCCTTAACTGTGTATCCTTTCCACACATCTCTAATCAAAACTCACCAGATTTCCAGGAGTTTATAATGCTGCACCTGTGTATAATGCCCGATGTACCCTTTGGCTCATATATTGCATGTAAATCTGGCTCTGGGGATAGCCAGTGCCTCCTGAGCCATTTAGCTCACCGCATGTCCCTGCTGCACAGCGATTACCCTCTCCCCCTGTAGGCGGCAACTACCTGATCGCAGCACTGCAAAAAAAGCCTGCGTGCGATCAGGTCTGAATCACCCCCATAATGCTCTCTACCTGGACCTCCCTTTTAATATATGAACGGCATCACATGTGCTAGACTATTTCATTGATAAAAAAAGGTATTTCAACAAAAATGATTGCAATTATAGATTAAGTGGGAAGTCCAGGTAGAGTGCATTTTGTCCCTCCCTGAATGGGTTATGTTAGGAGGTCTGGATTGTGTATATTTAATATAAACCAATGGTGTATATTAGATTTAAACCAATAGTTTAATAAGGCCTGGGTACTGTTTATATATCCACCTAATAGAGACACAACTATTTTATAATGTTTTCCTGTAGTGGAACAAAAGACAATTTAAGCTTAAAATACACATAGAAAAATAAAACCTATAATTTATAGATATGAGCGGGTTCGGTTCTCAGAGAACCGAACCCGCCCCAAACGTCACCACCCAAGCCCGGAACCTAGTCAGGCTCGGGTTTTCCCGTCTGACTCGGAAACCAGAACGAGGCAAAACGTCATCATCCCGCTGTCGGATTCTCGCGGGGTTTGGATTCCATATAAGTCGCTGTTGGAGAGTGTAGAGAGAGGACGTGTCTCCATCCTCAGTGTCCTGTATCAGTTCAGTGTTAGTGTCTTGTGATGCATCAGTCCAGTCACAGTGGTTGTGTCCTCTGCTGCCATATGTCCAGTGCTGCTGTATAAATCCAATCCAGTGGTGCTGTGTTGTGCTACATCAGTCCAGTGGTGGTGTCTTGTGCTGCATCAGTCCAGTCACAGTGGTGGTGTCCTCTGCTGCCATATGTCCAGTGCTGCTGTATAAATCCAGTCCAGTAGTGCTGCATTGTGCTGCATCAGCACAGTTGTAGTGTCTTGTGCTGCATCAGTCCAGTGATACTGCCGTATATGTCCAGTGATACTGCCGTATATGTTCGTTGATACTGCCGTATTTGTCCAGCGGCACTGCCGTATAAATCCAGTGATCCTGCCGTATAATTCCAGTCATCCTGCTGTATAATTCCAGTGGTACTGGCTTATAAATCCAGTGATCCTGCCATATAATTCCAGTGGTACTGGCATATAAATCCAGTCCAGTGATACTGCTGTATATGTCCAGTGATACTGCCGTATATGTCCAGTGATACTGCCGTATATGTCCAGTGATACTGCTGTATATGTTCTTTGATACTGCCGTATATGTCCAGCAGTACTGCCGTATAAATCCAGTGATCCTGTCGTATAAGTCCAGTGATCTTGCCGTATAATTCAAGTGGTACTGGCATGTATGTCCAGTGATACTGCCATATATGTCCAGTGATCCTGCCGTATAATTCCAGTGGTACTGGCGTATAAGTCCAGTTCAGTCATACTGCTGTATATGTCCAGTGATACTGCCGTATATGTCCATTGATACTGCCGTATAATTCCAGTGATCCTGCTGTATAATTCCAGTGGTACTGGCGTATAATTCCAGCGATACTGTCGTATATGTCTGGTGATACTGCCGTATATGGCCAGTGATACTGCCGTATATGTCCATTGATACTGCCATATATGTCCAGTGATACTGTCGTATATGTCGATTGATACTGCTGTATATGTCCAGTGGTACTGCTGTATAAATCCAGTGATCATGCTGTATAATTCTATATTAGTCCATATAATTCCATATAAGTCCAGTCCAGTGGTGCTGCCATCTAAGTTCAGTGGTGCTGTCCTGTGCTGTATACTATTTACTCCAAATAAAGGGGTTATTAATATTTAATCAAAATAATTTTCACAGGGTTTGCCCTGTGTGGTGTAGAGGTACGCTCTCCTGTACCGCATATAGTTATATAACTCCAGAAAATTAATGGAGAACAAAAATTTGGAGTATAAAATAGGGAAAGATCAAGAACCACTTCCTCCTAGTGCTGAAGCTGCTGCCACTAGATGATGAAATCCCATCAACGTCGTCTGCCAAGGCCGATGGCCAATGTGATAGTAGAAGGCATGTAAAATCCAAAAAGCCAAAGTTCAGTAAAAATACCCAAAAAAAGAAATTTAAAAGGTCTGAGGAGAAACGTAAAGTTGCCAATATGCCATTTACGACACAGAGTGGCAAGGAACGGCAAAGGACCTGGCCTATGTTCATGACTAGTGGTTCAGTATCACATGACAATGGAAGCCCTCATCCTCCCGCTAGAAAAAGGATAAGAGTTAAGCTAGGAAAGCACAGAAAATAACTGTGCATTCTAAGATGGTATCATAAATCCTCAAGGAGAGTCCAAGTGTGACGGCGGTTGTGATGCCTGACCTTCCCAACACTGGACGGGAAGAGGTGGCTCCTTCTACCATTTGCACGCCCCCTGCAAGTGCTGGAAGGAGCAACCACAGTCCAGTTTCTGATATTCAAAATAAAGATGTCACTGTTTAAGTACACCAGGATGAGGATATGGGTGTTGCTGGTGCTGAGGAGGAAGTTGACGATGAGGATTCTGATGGTGATGTGGTTTGTTTAAATCAGGCACCGGGAGAGACACCTGTTGTCCGTAGGATGAAGAAGCCAATTGTGATGTCTGGGCAAAATACCTAAAAAGCCACCTCTTCGGTGTGGAATTATTTCTCCACAAATCTGGACAACAGGTGTCAAGCCATGTGTTGCCTCTGTCAATCTGTAATAAGTAGGGGTAAGGATGTTAACCATCTAGGAACATCCTCCCTTATACGTCACCTGCTGCGCATTCATCAGAAGTCAGTGTCAAGTTGTGAAACTTTGGGTAAGAGTGTAAGCAGTGCACTGACACCTAAATCCCTTCTTCCTCTTGTACCCAAGCTCCTGCAAGCCACACCACCAACTCCCTCAACGTCAACTTCTTCCTCAGTCATGAACGTCAGTAGTCCTGCAGGCCATGTCACTGGCAAGACTGAGCAGTCCTCTCCTAACTAGGATTCCTCTGGAGGATCCTTGGCTGGTATGCCTGCTGTTGCTGCCGCTGCTGTTGTTGCTGCTGGGAGTCGATCGTCATCCCAGAGGGGAAGTCGGAAGACCACTTGTACTACTTCAACTAAGCAATTGACTGTCCGATGCTTAGTGACACTGAAATATAAGGGACAACAGTTTAAAACATCTCTACTGATTGTGGATAAAAATGTGCAACCGATTCTAGGATTAAGTTCCTGTGAGAAACTAAGCTTGCTAAAGAAAGTTTTTATGGTGACATCACAAGTAGAAGATGACTGCAAATCGATGTTTACAGAATACAGAGACTTGTTTGAAGGTCTAGGTTGTTTGCCTGGAGAGCATAAAATAAATATAGACACGCAAGTTTCTTCAGTGATACACCCCTGTAGAAAAGTGCCGTTTGCGCTGAGAGAAAAACTGAAACAAGAGTTAAATCGCATGGAAGCCTTGGGTGTGATACAGAAAGTTGATGAGCCTACTGAATGGGTAAGCTCCTTAGTAATTGTTGAAAAGAAAAATGGACAACTCAGAATATGTCTAGACCCCAGAGATTTAAACAAAGCTATTAAACGAGAACATTTCAAACTACCAACCAGAGATGAAATCATGTCGCAATTTGCGGGAGCAAAATGGTTCAGTAAATTGGACGCATCTTCAGGATGCTGGCAAATGAAGCTAGATGAGGCCAGCTCAAAGCTTTGTACATTTAATACACCAGAAGGTCGATACATATTTCTTCAACTACCATATGGAATATTGTCTGCTCCAGAAGTATATCACAAAAAGATACACATGATTTTTGAACATATTCCAGGTGTTGAAACAATGATGGATGACATTATTGTCTGGGGATCTACAAAGGTAGAACATGATTCTAGATTGAGACAAGTAATGGAACTTGTCAAGAAATTGAATCTAAAGCTAAACAAGGACAAATGTGAATTTGGCGTGAATACACTTACCTTTATGGGCGACGTGGTCTTGGATCAAGGTGTAAAACCAGACCCAAGGAAAATATCAGCCATAGTGAACATGGAACGTCCTAACAACAAAGCCAATGTCAGAAGATTCCTAGGAATGATTACTTACTTAGGAAAGTTTATTTCTCAACTCTCTGAACGAACAGCCTCTCTTAGATGGTTGTTGAACAAAAATAACGAGTGGATGTGGTCACATGAACAAGAAGAAAGTTGGCAAAACTTGAAACAGATCATTACAGAGCAACCAGTGCTAAAATTCTTTGGTCCTGCGAAAAGAATAAGAAGTTCAGCAGATGCTTCGCAATTTGGCCTAGGCTCAGTGCTGTTACAAGAACATGAGGATACATGGCAACCAGTAATCTATGCATCAAGAGCACTGACAAGTGCTGAAACAAGGTATGCTCAGATAGAAAAAGAACTTCTAGCGATCACATATGCATGTGAGCGATTTCATCAGTTTGTGTATGGTCAAACATTTACAGTGGAAACTGACCACAAGCCATTGGTAGCTATCATGACTAAATCATTACATGACTGTCCCATGAGAATTCAACGAATGCTTATCAGACTACAGAAATATGATGTACACTTGCTGTACTGTCCCGGCAAATACATGTACATTGCTGATACACTTTCTCGTGCTGTGGACAAAAGTGAAGGTTCCAAAAGTCTGATGGATGAAGAGATAGAAGCCTATGTTAATTTGATCGTAGCTTCTCTCCCAGTGTCTCTTGCAAGACAAGAACAGATTAGGAAAGAAACTGAGACAGATGACACAATGAAAGTGTTGAAAGATATCATTCTGAAAGGTTGGCCAGCAGAAAAACATGCGTGCCCGCTGTCTATCCATGATTATTGGATGTACCACAGGGACCTTACAGTTGTCGATGGTATTATTTACAAAGGCAATAGGTTTGTCATACCTGCACGACTAAGAAAAACTATGCTGTGCAAGATACATGAAGGCCACTTAGGAGAAGAAAAATGTAAGCGGAGAGCGCGTGAAGTTATGTATTGGCCAAGAATGAACCAAGACATAGCACAGACTACAGCTACATATGAATTATGTCTTACATATAGACCGAAACAACAAGTCGAGCCACTGAGTCCTCACGCAGTGCCAGAGAGACCGTACCAGAAAGTTGGCGCAGATTTGTTTTGATTGTAATGGGAAAACGTACATTATCGTGACTGATTATTACTCCAACTACCCTGAGGTGAAGACACTACATACAACTACTAGTATAGCCGTAATCAATTGCATGAAGTCAATCTTTGCAAGGCATGGTGTTCCTATGAAAGTGTTCACTGACAATGGTCCTCAGTTTCCAGTGCTGAATTTAGACAATTTGCTGATGAGTGGGAATTTGTCCATACTACGTCAAGTCCCCACTATCCACACTCAAATGGGTTGGTGGAAAGTTCAGTAAAAACTGTAAAGAGTCTCATGGAAAAAGTTCAAGAAGGTAAAGAAGATTTCTACAAAAGTCTTTTAATCTACCGCAGTACACCTTTACAGAATGGACTTTCTCCTGCACAAATGCTGATGGGAAGGAGGATTAGAGCAAATCTCCCGATACATGATGAACTGCTTAATACACATAACTCAGCGTTGGTCAGACTGAGTAAGGAACGTCAACAGGCGAAACAGAAACTGTTCCATGACAGGCGAGCAAAAAGCTTATCTGATCTAAAATCTGGTGACCAAGTCCATCTCAGAGATCACGAGAAAGGTATTTGGGGGCAGAAAGGTATTGTGCAAGCAGAAGTAGCACCAAAATCTTATACTATACGTACAGAGCGTGGAACAGAAGTAAGAAGAAATCGGGTGGATTTAAGATCTCAACCTAACCATAATGAAGACAACATGACTGAAGAATACCCTTCATCTGACATGTATGATGATCCTCATAATGGTGAATAAACCACGATTCTAGAAAGGTCCAACATGGTAGATGAAACACAGACTGTGTATGAAAGACCCAAAAGGGAAATACGTAGACCTGAGAGACTCATTGAAACGTGTTAGATGATGTTCTTAATATGATGTTGTTAATTGTTGCATTGAAGCGTTCAGGGCTTATCTTGAAAGAAAAGAGGATGTGATGTTAGTGTATAAGAATGCTTAATATTTGTAGACACTCCCTTACTAATCTGTGTAAGCCTGAATCTTCAGTGATGGTCCCTGGGACCAGGGGGATGCTGGGAAGTGGGTGGTTCAGTGTGTAGTGTGTCTGGAGTTGGTGATGGAATAAAAAGCACAGCAGTGGACTCACATGTCTCTGTGTCCTGATGACTGGATTTACAAACATATGAACAAAACACCTAGTATGTGTTTTTAATGTTTAATCTATTTTTTCTGTGACTGTTTACTGCAGGGTTACCGGGGCGGCGCCTGAACGGATGCTCCAATGGTCCCCATAGTTACTTTCCTGTTCACACGGCGCACCTGACACGTCATCATCCAGCGATGCGGAAGACAGCTGAGCGGACTGGCGGGCGGTGGCTCCGTGGAACAGGTGAGTATGTTTAGGTTTATTTGATCTATAGTTATTTATGTGTGTTTTGTCAACTGTTGTCTTCCACTACTGTTTGGCCCTGAGGACGGGTATTACCCCGAAACATGTCGGCCGCTAGGTCACAATAAATGATTTAGCTACCTGCAGTCTTCAAGAGTCTGTATGAGTGCCGCCATCATTGTACCCTGTTTAGTGATTTCCAGTCACCCGGAGGACACCGCAGCCATTTACGTATTTGGTCACAGGAGTGCCGGGACTTTGTTCTGACTATATATATATATATATATATATATATATATATAGATCCAGAGAAGTTGCACTCGCATACTGAACTGTCACAACTGCTGGGGTGCAATAGCCAGAGTTCAGTCCCAACGAGAAGCAGTCTCAAACATAGAAAAAGTGACAAGGAACGCACTCACCAGGCTTCTTCAATAGTGAAAATGAGATTTCTTTAATTCAGCTCACATAGTTTACAGGGTCAGGGTCCACGTTTCGGTCCTCTATGGAACCTTTGTCAAGACCAAAATTTTAGACTGCCATCTGCCCTGCACACATCCTGCCTGTGGAGCCATAAATACCCTAAGGGACAGCTCACCAATTAATTCCTAGCCAATAGGGAGCTCGTATCTATTATTTGCAGCAAAATACTAGCATGATGTCCACCAAAAAGCCAAGACCAGTGTGTATAGGTTAATAACTACAAGCAGCAAAAAGAAATGAAAAAGACAACAATGAAATAACCATACAGAAGATAAATGGAAGCAGTTCCCGGCGGTGGAACGCACGCCACCGCCGTGGAACGCATCGCGCTTCCTGTCTCAGAAAGCGCACTTCCGGTCACGTGTCATCTGACATAGCACGCGTCATCCCGCGTCTCTTAGCAACCAGCCCGGCATGTATCACTAGGACGCAATGCCTACTCTGGCGCAGGAGACAGGGGATAGGTGTAGCAGTGGGTAATATTGCAAACATTACAACATGTCAGTGCTGGCGCTGTCAAGATAACACCTTACCCAGAAAAGTTAGTGAATATACACACTGACATGCATAGCTGCCATTAAGTCATCAAAAATAGTAATACAGTATATCGTACAACTAAAAATAAGTGTATAATTACGGGATGAAAAATGCAATGGATATATCGGTAGTTATATAGGGGTATATGCAATTGCGGTCGAATCGCGCCGTTTTTTCGAACGTTTAAAAATTCGCCTGTACTCGACAGGCGCAGCCCTGCCGCCGGGACCATGAATTCACCATATGCAATGCAAAATGGATTCGGCACTCCCCCTGGCGGATCACGGACCAATAGGCGAGTAGTGGGCGTCCTGAATTCGCCTTCCCGCCGTTTGCAGCCCTTTATTAGTGCTTGTTTGCTGCGTGCTCAGCAGCCATTTTGTGAACCTGCAGAGAGGTGTGAGGAGGTGCAGAGCTAGCAAATTGGTTGTTGTTTGCTGTGGTATCGTTTGGACACCCAGCAGGCTTTATTCCAGGACAGACAGGAGGATTCCTGTTACCCCGGAGGAGAGTCGTTTTTGGAGCGATTTCTACATTTGTAGGTAAGTACCACATGTGGGTCTGGTGTTGCATGTATGTGTATGTGTAGTGGGGGTTGCCATGAGGTGTACATGTGGTGTTTGGGTATGTGTGCAGGTATGTGCATAGCTCCTGCTTGTTCTGCTGCATTTTTTTGTGGAGTTTTGTGTTTTGGGTAGTTTTTCACATTTTTTTCTTTTCTTGAAATGACTTTTTGGGTCTTGCTTTTGCATTGGTGTACCTCCAGCATGTGCAGGAATGATTTTTGGCTAGTTTGGGCTGATTTTAGTGTGTGTCGGTATCAATGCGTTCGACATGTCGTGTTGTTTGTTTGTTAAAACCGTTTTTTTCCATTATGTTTTAGCACTGGTGTACCTGCAGAATGTGTACGGATGCTTTTTGACTAGTTTGGGGTGATTTGGAGCAAGTTTGTGTCAGACATGAGGTCGACATGAGGTGTCGGTTGTTTGTCAAACATGTTTTTTCCCTCCTATTTTAGCACTGGTGTACCTGCAGAATGTGTAGGGATGCTTTTTGACTAGTTTGGGGTGATTTGGAGAAAGTTTGTGTCAGACATGAGGTCGACATGAGGTGTCGGTTGTTTGTCAAACATGTTTTTTCCCTCCTATTTAGCACTGGTGTACCTGCAGAATGTGTAGGGATGCTTTTTGACTAGTTTGGGGTGATTTGGAGAAAGTTTGTGTCAGACATGAGGTCGACATGAGGTGTCGGTTGTTTGTCAAACATGTTTTTTCCCTCCTATTTTAGCACTGGTGTACCTGCAGAATGTGTAGGGATGCTTTTTGACTAGTTTGGGGTGATTTGGAGCAAGTTTGTGTCAGACATGAGGTCGACATGAGGTGTCGGTTGTTTGTCAAACATGTTTTTTCCCTCCTATTTTAGCACTGGTGTACCTGCAGAATGTGCAGGGATGATTTTTGACTGGTTTGGGGTGATTTGGAGCAAGTTTGTGTCAGACATGAGGTCGACATGAGGTGTCGGTTGTTTGTCAAACATGTTTTTTCCCTCCTATTTTAGCACTGGTGTACCTGCAGAATGTGCAGGGATGATTTTTGACTAGTTTGGGGTGATTTGGAGCAAGTTTGTGTCAGACATGAGGTCGACATGAGGTGTCGGTTGTTTGTCAAACATGTTTTTTCCCTCCTATTTTAGCACTGGTGTACCTGCAGAATGTGTAGGGATGCTTTTTGACTAGTTTGGGGTGATTTGGAGCAAGTTTGTGTCAGACATGAGGTCGACATGAGGTGTCGGTTGTTTGTCAAACATGTTTTTTCCCTCCTATTTCAGCACTGGTGTACCTGCAGAATGTGCATGGATGCTTTTTGACTACTTTGGGGTGATTTGGAGCAAGTTTGTGTCAGACATGAGGTCGACATGAGGTGTCGGTTGTTTGTCAAACATGTTTTTTCCCTCCTATTTTAGCACTGGTGTACCTGCAGAATGTGCAGGGATGATTTTTGACTAGTTTGGGGTGATTTGGAGCAAGTTTGTGTCAGACATGAGGTCGACATGAGGTGTCGGTTGTTTGTCAAACATGTTTTTTCCCTCCTATTTTAGCACTGGTGTACCTGCAGAATGTGTAGGGATGCTTTTTGACTAGTTTGGGGTGATTTGGAGCAAGTTTGTGTCAGACATGAGGTCGACATGAGGTGTCAGTTGTTTGTCAAACATGTTTTTTCCCTCCTATTTCAGCACTGGTGTACCTGCAGAATGTGCATGGATGCTTTTTGACTAGTTTGGGGTGATTTGGAGCAAGTTTGTGTCAGACATGAGCTCGACATGAGGTGTCGGTTGTTTGTCAAACATGTTTTTTCCCTCCTATTTCAGCACTGGTGTACCTGCAGAATGTGCAGGGATGCTTTTTGACTAGTTTGGGGTGATTTGGAGCAAGTTTGTGTCAGACATGAGGTCGACATGAGGTGTCGGTTGTTTGTCAAAAATGTTTTTTCCCTCCTATTTAGCACTGGTGTACCTGCAGAATGTGTAGGGATGCTTTTTGACTAGTTTTGGGTGTGTCAGCCATTTTGGGTGTGTCAGCCATTTTGGGTGTGTCAGCCATTTTGTGTTAGCACAGGTTGACTTCCAGTATGTGCAGGGATGCTTTAACGTGGGATTTGTTTGTTTGTTTTTTCTTTCTATTTTTCATTTGTTTTTTTTTTATTTTATTTTTTTTGGAGTTTGGTCCTGCTTGGGAACTGGGGTCCCAGCAGCATGACATGTGGTTGCATATCATTTTGTAATGTGTTTTAAATTTGTAAAAATATATTTATTTTTTTCATTTTACAACAGAGATGTCCAGGGACAAGCGGGCCCGATCCACCCCTTCCCCCCACCCCTCGGAAGAAATGTCCCTGCATAGCAACGAGGAGTGGGAGCCGACCCAGGAGGAGGATACGACCGACCAGGCATGCAGTGACCAGCCGCGGTCGTCAAGGGTCCAAATGGAGAAATCTAAAAAGAAAAAGCCTAGAAAGGTACTGACAACACCTGCAGACACAATAGCATCCAACTCGACACACCCTAGTTTGCGCACTGCCATGCACACCTACAGGTATATTTGCGCAATGCCAGGGATACTGACACTCACAGGTACATACCGATCTTATTAAATGCATGTTTTTTTTTTTAATCCCTAAAGGCAAGAAGCCAGCCAGAGGAGCAGTCGGAGGAGGAAGCCTCTGGTGAAGACGCAGGACCGAAGAAGGCGCGTGGACCCAGATATACTGAGGCGGAAAACTGTGCCCTAGTGGATGGCGTCGACAGGTCCTACGAAGTTCTGTATGGACAAAGGGCACAGACCACAGCAGCAAAGACTAAAAGAAACATCTGGGAAGCCATCGCGAACCAAGTCACTGCAGTATCTGGAAACCGCCGGAGCACCAGAAACTGCTTGAAGCGGTACAGTGATTGCCGCAGACAGACCAAAAAGAAGATGGGGATTCAGCGCCGACATGAGAACGCTACGGGAGGTGGCCCGGCTCTCAATCTGAAGTGGCTACCCTGGGAGGAAGTTATTAAAAGGCGCATGAACCCTGCCATGGTCCAAGGAGTTCATGGAGGTGTGGACTCCAGCCGTCCTGCTGGCTTTCCCGTGGAGGAAGAACCGCCCAGAAGACGGAAGAAGGCGGGAGACAAGCAGTCCAAAAGGAGGCCTGATGGTAAGAATACATTCAGATGAGCTGTATGAAAATAATTTATTTTTTTATTTGCTAATGTTTTTTTATTTTTTTCAGCCACGCCTGCCCAGAGGACATCAACTGTGCGCAGGACATCGCCAGCGCGCGGACCAATACCTGTGCAGCAGGCATCGACAGCAGCGCGCGGACCACCACCTGCGCAGCAAGCATCAGGAGCGCACAGATCATCACCTGTGCGCCACACATCGTCATCGCGCAGTAAGTCACCTGTGCGCCAGACGACGTCAGCTCGCAGTCCATCACCTGCGCACCAGACATCAGCGCAAAGAACGTCACCTGTGCGCCAGACACCGTCGGGGACCATACCACAAGATGGGCGCCAAACTACAGCTCCTGCGCGCAGTTCATCACCAGATCGTCATATCTCCTGGAGCTCTGGGACTGTGACCGAAAAGCCTCAAGACATTACCCTTGTTGACCCATCACCCGAATTGTTTGAGTCTACAGGGTTAACGGACGAGACTTTTATTGGGTTTGAAGACAGCCGTGCAGAAGTATCCAGCCAGACCCATGAAAAGTCTCCAGAAATGAGGACAAGTGAAGCTCCGGGAGCAGCGGCATCACAGGATGGAGAAGGTTTGTATTCAATTTTTGGGGATGTGGTGCGGGGGGTGCACCTGTTTTGTATAGTTTATTAACTTTAATTTTTTTTCTTTTGCAAACAGTGATGCCACGGACCAGCAGCGGATTTGCTTTGGGAATTGGTTCCTACTACAGGCCGGATCTCATACAGGATTCGTCAGAGGATGACGAGGTGGAAGTGCAGCAGCCTGCAGTTTCTACATCCCTGAGTGAGTAAATATCGAATTGTGAGCCTTCAAACAAATGTATGTTGAATGTGTATAATAATTTCTAATTTTCTTTACAGCTGCACAAATGCAATTGGTGGCAGACGTCCAGGAAGGGCAGGATCCCTCAAATGTTCGGAGGGTAAACAACCTGGCAGCAAAGATGAATGTCAGCCAGGATAGTTTTCGGGTTGTCGTAGGAAGCAGACTGGACGCCATTGAGAAGACAATGGATAAGATGGCAAACGGTCTGCTTGAAATGCAGAAGACTCATGCCGACAGCGCGGCCGAAATACTAAAGACCAGAAGAGAAGATCATAGGGAGACTATGGACATCCTTCACATTCTGGCCAAATCCATCAACCGGCTGGTGGATTACACATCATGCCTGGCACACAGCAATGACAACATGTCGGAGAGTCATCGACAATCCTCATCCAGCCAACAGATCATCGCAACCACACTGCAGATGATCTATGAGAAACTCCCAGAGCCAGCTCATCAACACGCTGGTGATCCACCAATTCCGCCATCAAGAGCCACAAGGACGCTTCCTTCCCTTCCTACGCTACCATCTGGGTATAGACGGTCACAGATGTACCAGGGACATACAGGGATGTACCCCACCCACCAGATGCCTCCACCACCGGCCGCAACATCTACAGCCACATGGGCCCCGAGGCCTAGTCAACCCACTACCCAGCCTCCCAGGACATCGACGCCCTATCAGGAGGAAGACCAGGATCCGGACAGACTTCCACCATGAGCCCGGTTGTATTGTTTTATTTACTGTTATGTTTTTCATGTATCCCTTTCTTCCCCCTCCCATTAGTTTGTTTTTTTTCTTACTATTGTTTTATATGTGTTGGGCTCCCCCACCCGTGACCGGGTACTACCAAGGAGCTTTATGTGTAGGCATACATGCGCGGGCATGTATGTGGGCGCGTGTGGTAACGGATGAAAGCTCCTCGTGGCTAAATGTATGATGGGCCAAAGAGCTATTCTGATACCACTCTTCTACCCAAAAAATACTTTTTGTAATGTTGTACAATATTCTTTCACTGTTGTGTGAATTTACTATTCACTAGTGTTTGTTTTTGGCTTATTCATAGGATTGGGTGGAAAATTTAAGTGGACGGCATAGTTCGTGTTGTGCGTACCAAGGTGAGTAGAGCCATGTTTCAATGTATATATTCAAGAAACTGTTGACCGCCTGCCTTTGTGGAACCACACAGCCCAGCAATGGGTCAATCTGGGCTGTGTGGTTCCACAAATGCAAGCGTGTCAAAGTGATGACCACTGACACCACTCTGCCACGCCTGCCTTTGTGGAACCACATAGCCCAGCAATGGGTCAAGCTGGGCTGTGTGGTTCCACAAATGCAAGCGTGTCAAAGTGATGACCACTGACACCACTCTGCCACGCCTGCCTTTGTGGAACCACATAGCCCAGCAATGGGTCATGCTGGGCTGTGTGGTTCCACAAATGCAAGCGTGTCAAAGTGATGACCACTGACACCACTCTGCCACGCCTGCCTTTGTGGAACCACATAGCCCAGCAATGGGTCATGCTGGGCTGTGTGGTTCCACAAATGCAAGCGTGTCAAAGTGATGACCACTGACACCACTCTGCCACGCCTGCCTTTGTGGAACCACATAGCCCAAGCAATGGGTCAAGCTGGGCTGTGTGGTTCCACAAATGTTCTTGGAGAAAGGAACGAACATGACATTAGTGTCTTTACTTAATAATTTTTTTCCCCACAGATATCTTTCTACACAAGAAAAGAATGTAAAGAAGAACAAACTACTTTTTTTGTTTAATTACCTTTCAATTTTTTATTTCAAAATTCAAATACAATTTTTCTTTAATAAAATTTTAAAATGAGAAGTTTTCTGTGGTTTTTATTTCAATTATTAATAAATACAATGTTAAATATGACATGCAGTGGAATTGTGTTAGGGCGTCCATGATATAGCAGGGGGACAGTTGTGTCCCTCTTCATCCATGAGGATTCAAGCCACTTGGGAAGGATACTCCACAAGACCTGTGGAAGAGAATAGTATGAGATTCAAGGTATTGGTAGTTTCACCCTGGTACGGAAAAGAAGATGTACAAGCAACACGACACAAGCAGGTTACAACGGGCCCAAATGCAACCCTCCGGCACTTGCGTAACTACACATCCAAACATTCCCTGACACACATGTGTAAGCATCAGGGCATGATTGGATGTGCAGTATGGCAAATGCCAGAGGGCTGCACTTTGGACATGCTGGGGTGACTTTGGACAAGAGGGATTTTTGGGCAATACATCTCACCTGAGCGGGGTTGTCTGCTACATGGCGGAGGTTCAGGTCCACATCACAAGTAGGTCACACATGGAACATCAGGGGAAATGTCGTGTCTCTTCACATCCACGCCACTTGGGAAGGATACTCCGCAAGACCTGTGGAAGAAAATAATATGAGGTTCCAGGTATTGGAAATAGTGTCACCCTGGTACGGAAAAGAAGAGGTACAAGCGACACTTTTGACGCAATCAGGTTACAGCGGGCCCAAATGCAACCCTCCGGCACTTGCGTAACTACACATCCAAACATTCCCTGACACACATGTGTAAGCATCAGGGCATGATTGGATGTGCAGTTTGGCAAATGCCGGAGGGCTGCACTTTGGACATGCTGGGGTGACTTTGGACAAGAGGGATTTTTGGGCAATACATCTCACCTGAGCGGAGTTGTCTGCTACATGGCGGAGGTTCAGGTCCACATCACAAGTAGGTCACACATGGAACATCAGGGGAAATGTCGTGTCTCTTCACATCCACGCCACTTGGGAAGGATACTCTGCAAGACCTGTGGAAGAAAATAATATGAGGTTCCAGGTATTGGAAATAGTGTCACCCTGGTACGGAAAAGAAGAGGTACAAGCGACACTTTTGACACAATCAGGTTACAGCGGGCCCAAATGCAACCCTCCGGCACTTGCGTAACTACACATCCAAACATTCCCTGACACACATGTGTAAGCATCAGGGCATGATTGGATGTGCAGTTTGGCAAATGCCGGAGGGCTGCACTTTGGACATTGTGGGGTGACTTTGGACAAGAGGGATTTTTGGGCAATACATCTCACCTGAGCGGGGTTGTCTGCTACATGGCGGAGGTTCAGGTCCACATCACAAGTAGGTCACACAGGGAACATCAGGGGAAATGTCGTGTCTCTTCACATCCACGCCACTTGGGAAGGATACTCCGCAAGACCTGTGGAAGAAAATAATATGAGGTTCCAGGTATTGGAAATAGTGTCACCCTGGTACGGAAAAGAAGAGGTACAAGCGACACTTTTGACACAAGCAGGTTACAACGGGCCCAAATGCAACCCTCCGGCACTTGCGTAACTACACATCCAAACATTCCCTGACACACATGTGTAAGCATCAGGGCATGATTGGATGTGCAGTTTGGCAAATGCTGGAGGGCTGCACTTTGGACATGCTGGGGTGACTTTGGACAAGAGGGATTTTTGGGCAATACATCTCACCTGAGCGGGGTTGTCTGCTACGTGGCGGAGGTTCAGGTCCACATCACAAGTAGGTCACACATGGAACATCAGGGGAAATGTCGTGTCTCTTCACATCCACGCCACTTGGGAAGGATACTCCGCAAGACCTGTGGAAGAAAATAATATGAGGTTCCAGGTATTGGAAATAGTGTCACCCTGGTACGGAAAAGAAGAGGTACAAGCGACACTTTTGACACAATCAGGTTACAACGGGCCCAAATGCAACCCTCCGGCACTTGCGTAACTACACATCCAAACATTCCCTGACACACATGTGTAAGCATCAGGGCATGATTGGATGTGCAGTTTGGCAAATGCTGGAGGGCTGCACTTTGGACATGCTGGGGTGACTTTGGACAAGAGGGATTTTTGGGCAATTCATCTCACCTGAGCGGGGTTGTCTGCTACATGGCGGAGGGTCAGGTCCACATCACAAGTAGGTCGCCCATGATAGAGTTGGATAAAATGGTCCAATCTTTGCAGCAACCCAACAACAGGATAAAACAGGGGTTAACAATTTGTCAACAGGACAAAACAGGCCTGGGAATGGACATCAACAGGACGTCAAACTCTGAAATACATAAATAAAGATGTTTAACTTTTTTATTAGAATATTACAATCTCTGTTTACATGATAATACAAATGTTATAAATATACTCACAGGCAACCGAAAAATAATTTTGTATCACTGCCTGTCGGGAATCCTCTCCTTCGTCCATACCCACCGGTAGAGCAGAAGAACGGTTACCGCGTCGGAAAGCACTGTGACGAAGAGTCACCGGCAAACGGTTTGCGACACATATGTTGTGTAAAATACAACATGCATTTACCATGCCGCAAACCTTTCCCGGTGAGTACAAAAGAGCACCGCCGGAAGTGTCTAAACATCGAAACCGGCTTTTAAGTACACCGAAGGCACGTTCAATTATTTGCCTCGATGCAATGTGTGTCTCTTGGTAACGTTTTTGTGCTCTACCAACAGGATTAGACAATGGGGTCAATAGCCACGATTTGTTGGGATAACCCGCATCGCCTATAGAAAAGAAAAAAAATGGTAGGTAATCTAAAAAAAAAAAAAAAAAAAATTATTATAATAATAAAAAAATAAAAACAATTATTAAAATACATACCTAACAGCCAGCCACCAGGCATGTTTCCTGTTTCGAACTTGTCAAACAGCGATGACTGGCTTAGGATGAAGGAGTCGTGAGACGATCCAGGAAATCCCACAAAAATATTTAAAAATCTCATGTTGACATCACAGACCGCCTGTACATTCAAGGAATGGAAATGTTTTCGGTTCCGAAAACATTCTTCCGAATTACGTGGCGGTCTGATCTGCATGTGGGTACAGTCAATCGCGCCCAGCACATTGGGAAATTTGTATTTGGTGAAAAAGCCTAATTTGATCTCTCGACATTCGCTTTCCGTCTCTGGAAATGTGATGTACTGGATCGTCAATTTGCGGAAAGCCCTAATGACCTGGGTTATACAGCGCGACAGTGTCGACTGTGAAAAACCGCATGTTTGAGACAGTTTAGGCTGGAATGTGCCTGACGCCAAAAAATGTAACGTACCCAGCAGTTTCTGGAAACCGCTGACTGCACGATTCGTACGTGCCCGAGGTTCCAGGTCGGCCTCCAACAGAGCGTACAGCGAATATATGTCGCGAGTCAATAAGCGATAATTTTGAATCACCTCGAACTCGCTGAGATCCTCCAGTTCACGCCTAGTGCGATACTGGCGTGGACGTGGAAATGAAACCCGCAATACTGGCTCACCCAATGCAGACATTTGCTGACTTTGATCCTGATGTTCAGCAGTCCTTTCTTCCTCCATGCTTGCAACCAGCATGAACATCACAATCTGGTCAGAAAAAAGCTCCATTATTGTAGTCAGTACAAAAATAGGAATGAGTTTTAAAACGCAGGAATTGTCCTAAAAAAACGATTCCACAAGAGAGCTGACTGTAATGGCTCCTTCTCCCTAGTCTCAAAAAACCGGGAGTGATGAGATAGGAGGGGCTTTGCAGAAGTGTATCCTGGGTAAAACTGTGGAATCATGGGTACTTTTCCCTCAGCAGAGTGAAGAAAAAAATATTCTTTTAAAAAATCAATTAAATAATAGAGATGAGCGCCTGAAATTTTTCGGGTTTTGTGTTTTGGTTTTGGGTTCGGTTCCGCGGCCGTGTTTTGGGTTCGACCGCGTTTTGGCAAAACCTCACCGAATTTTTTTTGTCGGATTCGGGTGTGTTTTGGATTCGGGTGTTTTTTTCAAAAAACCCTAAAAAACAGCTTAAATCATAGAATTTGGGGGTCATTTTGATCCCAAAGTATTATTAACCTCAAAAACCATAATTTCCACTCATTTTCAGTCTATTCTGAATACCTCACACCTCACAATATTATTTTTAGTCCTAAAATATGCACCGAGGTCGCTGTGTGAGTAAGATAAGCGACCCTAGTGGCCGACACAAACACCGGGCCCATCTAGGAGTGGCACTGCAGTGTCACGCAGGATGTCCCGTCCAAAAAACCCTCCCCAAACAGCACATGACGCAAAGAAAAAAAGAGGCGCAATGAGGTAGCTGTGTGAGTAAGATTAGCGACCCTAGTGGCCGACACAAACACCGGGCCCATCTAGGAGTGGCACTGCAGTGTCACGCAGGATGTCCCTTCCAAAAAACCCTCCCCAAACAGCACATGACGCAAAGAAAAAAAGAGGCGCAATGAGGTAGCTGACTGTGTGGGTAAGATAAGCGACCCTAGTGGCCGACACAAACACCGGGCCCATCTAGGAGTGGCACTGCAGTGTCACGCAGGATGGCCCTTCCAAAAAACCCTCCCCAAACAGCACATGACGCAAAGAAAAAAAGAGGCGCAATGAGGTAGCTGACTGTGTGAGTAAGATAAGCGAACCTAGTGGCCGACACAAACACCGGGCCCATCTAGGAGTGGCACTGCAGTGTCACGCAGGATGGCCCTTCCAAAAAACCCTCCCCAAACAGCACATGACGCAAAGAAAAATAAAAGAAAAAAGAGGTGCAAGATGGAATTGTCCTTGGGCCCTCCCACCCACCCTTATGTTGTATAAACAAAACAGGACATGCACACTTTAACCAACCCATCATTTCAGTGACAGGGTCTGCCACACGACTGTGACTGATATGACGGGTTGGTTTGGACCCCCCCCAAAAAAGAAGCAATTGATCTCTCCTTGCACAAACTGGCTCTACAGAGGCAAGATGTCCACCTCATCATCATCCTCCGATATATCACCGTGTACATCCCCCTCCTCACAGATTATCAATTCGTCCCCACTGGAATCCACCATCTCAGCTCCCTGTGTACTTTGTGGAGGCAATTGCTGCTGGTCAATGTCTCCGCGGAGGAATTGATTATAATTCATTTTAATGAACATCATCTTCTCCACATTTTCTGGATGTAACCTCGTACGCCGATTGCTGACAAGGTGAGCGGCGGCACTAAACACTCTTTCGGAGTACACACTTGTACACACGAGTGCCGACACAGAGGTAGCTACAGCTGTGGACTACCGTACTGTACTGTGTCTGCTGCTAATATAGACTGGTTGATAATGAGATGTAGTATGTATGTATAAAGAAGAAAGAAAAAAAAACCACGGGTAGGTGGTATACAATTATGGACGGACTGCCGAGTGCCGACACAGAGGTAGCTACAGCCGTGGACTACCGTACTGTACTGTGTCTGCTGCTAATATAGACTGGTTGATAATGAGATGTAGTATGTATAAAGAAGAAAGAAAAAAAAACCACGGGTAGGTGGTATACAATTATGGATGGACTGCCGAGTGCCGACACAGAGGTAGCTACAGCCGTGGACTACCGTACTGTACTGTGTCTGCTGCTAATATAGACTGGATGATAATGAGATGTAGTATGTATAAAGAAGAAAGAAAAAAAAACCACGGGTAGGTGGTATACAATTATGGATGGACTGCCGAGTGCCGACACAGAGGTAGCTACAGCCGTGGACTACCGTACTGTACTGTGTCTGCTGCTAATATAGACTGGATGATAATGAGATGTCGTATGTATAAAGAAGAAAGAAAAAAAAACCACGGGTAGGTGGTATACAATTATGGATGGACTGCCGAGTGCCGACACAGAGGTAGCTACAGCCGTGGACTACCGTACTGTACTGTGTCTGCTGCTAATATAGACTGGTTGATAATGAGATGTAGTATGTATGTATAAAGAAGAAAGAAAAAAAAACCACGGGTAGGTGGTATACAATTATGGACGGACTGCCGAGTGCCGACACAGAGGTAGCTACAGCCGTGGACTACCGTACTGTACTGTGTCTGCTGCTAATATAGACTGGATGATAATGAGATGTAGTACGTATAAAGAAGAAAGAAAAAAAAACCACGGGTAGGTGGTATACAATTATGGACGGACTGCCGAGTGCCGACACAGAGGTAGCTACAGCCGTGGACTACCGTACTGTACTGTGTCTGCTGCTAATATAGACTGGTTGATAATGAGATGTAGTATGTATAAAGAAGAAAGAAAAAAAAACCACGGGTAGGTGGTATACAATTATGGATGGACTGCCGAGTGCCGACACAGAGGTAGCTACAGCCGTGGACTACCGTACTGTACTGTGTCTGCTGCTAATATAGACTGGATGATAATGAGATGTAGTATGTATAAAGAAGAAAGAAAAAAAAACCACGGGTAGGTGGTATACAATTATGGACGGACTGCCGAGTGCCGACACAGAGGTAGCTACAGCCGTGGACTACCGTACTGTACTGTGTCTGCTGCTAATATAGACTGGATGATAATGAGATGTAGTATGTATGTATAAAGAAGAAAGAAAAAAAAACCACGGGTAGGTGGTATACAATTATGGATGGACTGCCGAGTGCCGACACAGAGGTAGCTACAGCCGTGGACTACCGTACTGTACTGTGTCTGCTGCTAATATAGACTGGTTGATAATGAGATGTAGTATGTATGTATAAAGAAGAAAGAAAAAAAAACCACGGGTAGGTGGTATACAATTATGGACGGACTGCCGAGTGCCGACACAGAGGTAGCTACAGCCGTGGACTACCGTACTGTACTGTGTCTGTTGCTAATATAGACTGGATGATAATGAGATGTAGTATGTATGTATAAAGAAGAAAGAAAAAAAAACCACGGGTAGGTGGTATACAATTATGGACGGACTGCCGAGTGCCGACACAGAGGTAGCTACAGCCGTGGACTACCGTACTGTACTGTGTCTGCTGCTAATATAGACTGGATGATAATGAGATGTAGTATGTATAAAGAAGAAAGAAAAAAAAACCACGGGTAGGTGGTATACAATTATGGATGGACTGCTGAGTGCCGACACAGAGGTAGCTACAGCCGTGGACTACCGTACTGTACTGTGTCTGCTGCTAATATAGACTGGATGATAATGAGATGTAGTATGTATAAAGAAGAAAGAAAAAAAAACCACGGGTAGGTGGTATACAATTATGGATGGACTGCCGAGTGCCGACACAGAGGTAGCTACAGCCGTGGACTACCGTACTGTACTGTGTCTGCTGCTAATATAGACTGGTTGATAATGAGATGTAGTATGTATGTATAAAGAAGAAAGAAAAAAAAACCACGGGTAGGTGGTATACAATTATGGACGGACTGCCGAGTGCCGACACAGAGGTAGCTACAGCCGTGGACTACCGTACTGTACTGTGTCTGCTGCTAATATAGACTGGTTGATAATGAGATGTAGTATGTATGTATAAAGAAGAAAGAAAAAAAAACCACGGGTAGGTGGTATACAATTATGGACGGACTGCCGAGTGCCGACACAGAGGTAGCTACAGCCGTGGACTACCGTACTGTACTGTGTCTGCTGCTAATATAGACTGGATGATAATGAGATGTAGTATGTATAAAGAAGAAAGAAAAAAAAACCACGGGTAGGTGGTATACAATTATGGATGGACTGCCGAGTGCCGACACAGAGGTAGCTACAGCCGTGAACTACCGTACTGTGTCTGCTGCGACTGGATGATAAATAATGATATAAAAAATATATATATATCACTACTGCAGCCGGACAGGTATATATTATATAATGACGGACCTGCTGGACACTGTCTGTCAGCAGAATGAGTTTTTTATAGAATAAAAAAAAAAACACCACACAAGTCACACGACGAGTGTTTAACTTTTTCAGGCAATCACAATATAGTATACTATACTGGTGGTCAGTGTGGTCAGGTCACTGGTCAGTCACACTGGCAGTGGCACTCCTGCAGCAAAAGTGTGCACTGTTTAATTTTAATAATATGTACTCCTGGCTCCTGCTATAACCTATAACTGCTCCCCAGTCTCCCCCACAATTAAGCTGTGTGAGCACAGTCAGATATTATACATAGATGATGCAGCACACTGGGCTGAGCACACAGATATGGTATGTGACTGAGTCACTGTGTATCGTTTTTTTCAGGCAGAGAACGGATTATATTAAATAAAACTGCACTGGTGGTCACTGGTCAGTGGTCAGTCACTAGTAAACTCTGCACTCTCTAGTACTCCTAAGCTCCAGTAAATCAAGTGTCTCTGTCTCAATCTCACTCTCTCTCTTCTAATCTAAATGGAGAGGACGCCAGCCACGTCCTCTCCCTATCAATCTCAATGCACGTGTGAAAATGGCGGCGACGCGCGGCTCCTTATATAGAATCCGAGTCTCGCAATAGAATCCGAGCCTCGCGAGAATCCGACAGCGTCATGATGACGTTCGGGCGCGCTCGGGTTAACCGAGCAAGGAGGGAAGATCCGAGTCGCTCGGATCCGTGTAAAAAAAGCTGAAGTTCGGGCGGGTTCGGATTCCGAGGAACCGAACCCGCTCATCTCTATTAAATAATACTTGGGAGTCAAAAAAAGACAAACCAAGTAGATAATCCCTTAATATATAAATAGATATGCTATTAGCAATACAAAAAGCAAAAAAAAAATCATTTATTAAATTTTTTTTATTAGATCCCGCCAGCAAAGTGAAAATGGCGAATTTGCGGTCGAATAGCACTGTTGTCGAATCGTCATTTTTCAATTGAATATACTTTGGTCGAAAAGCCACATTTTTACCATTGCAGACAAGTCGAATTTTGAAAAAGTCGAATTGATAAAAGTCGAATCTGAAACGGCTGGTATTTAGTCGAAAAGTACTGTATTGCATAGTCGAATCCAATTCGACTAGGTTTTTTGGTCGAATATGTCCCGTTTTTCGACTTTCTAGACGATTCGACCGCAATTGCATATACCCCATAGGCTTCCCACGGTATTTATAGCTCAATAATTCCAAAACATTCCAAGAGCACCAATGCAGAAAAGAAATCCTTAGTCAAGTAAGTACATATAAACTACACACAGATGAGTCCTCATGTTTATATATATAAAATCCTCCGCTAGAAACGCAGTGGATGTGCAACCTGTAAACACATGGTAGCGTGTAAATCATTTAAACACCCCTATGTCGTGCAATACCACCCATGTCGTCTATGTGATTGTGTGCCCTTGCCGCCTGTGCTATGTTGGGCAAACTATTCAGAAGTTCAGTGAGAGAATGGCGGCACATAGGTCTGCCATCAAGTTAATTCTTGGTGGCCGAGCAGTAGGCCAACCGGTGGCCAAACATTTTAGAAGTTTAGGACACCCACTGGAGTCCCTCAAATATTTTATGATCAGTCATGTGCCAGCGTCTCTTAGAGGGTGCAATAGGACTAAATCCCTCCTTATCAATGAAGCCAGGTGGATTGTGAGATTAGGGACTACTTCACCAGGAAGTCTAAAGGGCAGTACTGACGGGAGAGATATGTGCTGAGCGATCTTAACACAGACCACTCAGCACACATCTCTCCCCCCACTCAGCACAGCGCGATGTGCTGAGCGATGGGATGGACGGACGGGGGGCCGTTCATCTCACCCAGTGGTGAAGTGAGCCACCCACTAGATTGAGCCTGCATGCAGGCTCAATCTAACACCGGCGATAGCGATGCGCGGGGCAGCGCATTGCTATCGCTGGGGGGCATACACACGACAGATCCATGCTTAAAATCTAAGCAATCTAGTCAGATTGCTCGATTTTAAACACGGATCTCTCCGTGTGTACCCCCTTTAAATGAAAAGATTAACTGGAATTCATTATTTTAATTTACAAATCTAATGGACAGGTTTGAACACAATGGAAGTGTGCTTCAGTTTAGATACTGTCTCTTTATATAATATCTTTTATAGAATAACTTTTTCTTTGACTCTAGTGGGCAATCTTAATATATAGTCTTTAACTCTGCTATATATTTTTGTGATATATTTTTTAAAATAATTTTTTAGATACCTTCTTGATATTTTTTTTGATTCTCTACGTAATTTAATATCATATTCTTTGGTGTAAATATATTTATGGTTGTAAAGTTTTAATAATATATGTTTCTCTATCTGTAATTGGTTCCCTCTATCTCCGCAGCTCCACTCCCGATGAGGTACGACTGGATTCCCTGGAACGCGGTGTGCTGGCCGGGTGGAACGCAAACCCGCGGTTGCCCTGGTAACAGATACAGCAGGAACCGGAAGTGCGGAGATGGAGCTGTTACGGGAGGTACCAGCTGTGGCGGTGGGACAGGTGTACTTTCAGTCTTGACGGGTACATAAGGGGGTAAGTGATGGTTTATTATTGTTTGTACATTGCTTGTATGGTCCTGACGATGGGGCGGTAAGCTCCGAAACATTGAAATCGTGGAATACAGCATTATTTGCATCAAGTTGTCTCTAAGTGCCGTTTCTAGTGGAGAATTGTGTTTTGAATTACGGGCACCAGAATGAGCTGCTTGCTATTTGGGAGTGCTGCAGAAGCTGTATTATATATATATATATATATATATATATATATATATATATATATATATTTATATATATATATATATATATATACATAATTATGTAATAAATCTCAGCTGTACATAAATGCTCAGTGACCTGCATTAAAATTGTTCTAACTTTAAATTATACTTGACATCTCCCAGATGCATTTTCCATGTTTGATTGCCAGGACTAAGAAAATCAAGGTACTGTCTGTGTTTACACTATCCAGAAAAACTAAAGCATGGCTGTGCGCATTGATAACATTTTTGCTGCTGCTTTCAGGCTCTAGCCACAATAAAAGATTCTCCTACTGAAGAGCGCAATAGTGTAGTACTGGATGTACTGAATTAAATAATGCAACCAGAGGTGCACTCAAACATAAACCTTTCTGATATGTGCCCATCATCCTCTCCATAGCTCTCTCCCAGAGCCCCATAACTGACTAATCACCTGTGAGGACTAGTTTTGCCCCTGTAGATTATTACGCTTACATTATAAGTAATGAAAGAAATTAGAGATCAGCTTGTGGGAGCGTACGTGTTAATAATAATCTCTAAAATAAAGGCCCTGGAAGGCGTCTGTCTACTCAGGCTAATCTTGAGAACCTCTGGATGGATTTTGATGCAGTTTTCACAAATCTATAGAGCATTTGTCGAGGAAGGTTTAGGTCTACATTGATAGTGTTGCCTAATAGCAGTGTATGAGCTTCATTTAGCATTTTCTACCTAGAGGGATCCAATAGGATCCTTCCCAGTGTCCCCTACAGCTTGCGCATTCTCTGACCGATGACTGGTCATAAACCCAGAAGTCCTTTAATCACAGTTTTTTTTAGGAGTTTTTTAGGAGTTTGTTATCTCAATTCTACATACATACCAGCGTTATTAGTGCCGCTATGTATGCGGTAAATGGCAGGATGTATCACATCCATAATACATAGCATGATACATCTCGCCTTAATGATTTAAGCTCTCATGAACAGGGTTCTCCCTTTAGGGATTGGAATCAAATGTTTTTTTAATTGAAACCATTGAGGGTTTGTGTCTGGTGGCCACTGGCTAACCCTGCAGTGGTGAGGATCCAAGGTTTCCTCACCATCACAAGTTTTTCCCTATGTTCTACTGATGTATTGTTTTTTTTTTATTGTAGGCAGGTTTGTTTGATTGGCTCCCACGTCATGCGGCTAAGTTCGTACATACAGGAGATACTGTATGTTCAGTTAAAAAACCCTGTATTTTAAGCAGATAACACACCATACACAGGTCTTTAACGTTGAACCTCATATACTACAGTCAGACATTTAAGACGTGAGTTATTTTCTCTTTCATAGGAAGAATTGTAATTCTAACTATATGAAGCTAGTTGTAAGTGTTAAGCTGGGCATACACAATACATTTGGCTGGTTGGAATGAAAATCTGGTAATGGATGAGCGCAAATGACAATCGACCATTTGCTCCCAAAACCTGTCATTCAGACAAATTGGTTAAATCACAGATTTAACCAGACAGGTTTTCTCTCTTTTAACAGAAAGTAGCTGTACACATACAAGACACACACAGTATTAATGAGTACTTTATGGTCCCCGCTGCTGATTGGGCATATTTGATTCCACTGCAATTTTAACATTTACTTGTTTTTCATTTTTTACTATTATTATTATTTATTTATTTTAATTTATTTAAATTTAAATTTTAATTTTATTATTATTAGTATTATTGTTTTTTTATTTATTTACTCTAACCATTAGCTACAATTATCACCTTCTATTTAAAAGGGCTTAATTTAGAGTAATAAAGTTAATCGTTAATCATTAATTAAACTATATTGGAGCTGCTCATGTTATTAGAGGGGTGCAGGGCCATTGCTACGGTGTTCGGCACCTCCCTGCAAACTAAAAAATTTGCGCCCTCCCATACTTTACAGGGGGACGGCATGCAACGAAAAGGGTGTGTGGTTTCACAAGGAAGGAGCGTGGCCACACAATAGTACCCCCATTTCAAATTATTCCACACAGTAGCACAATCTTATTCCCATTACACCGCACGTAGTAGTGCTGCTTATACACAGTGACCCCAGTAGTAGCTCATCCTGCAACAGTAGTGCCTCCAGTAGTAGCGACGCTTATATAGTGCCTTCAGTAGTAGCGCCACTTACACACATAGTGCCCCCAGTACTGCCACTTACACACATGGTGCCCCCAGTAGTAGTGCTGCTTACACACAGTGCCCCCAGTAGCGCTGCTTATACGCAAGTAGTAGGAGTGCCGCTGACATGCATAGTGCTTCCAGTAGTAGCGCCGCTTATATGCATAGTGCCCCCAGTGGTAGTGCCACTTACAGTATATGCATAGTGACCTCAGTAGTAGCGCCGCTTATATGCATAGTGCCCCAGTTGTAGCGCCGCTTATATGCATAGTGCCCCCAGTGGTAGTGCCACTTACAGTATATGCATAGTGACCTCAGTAGTAGCGCTGCTTATATGCATAGTGCCCCAGTAGTAGCGCTGCTTATATGCATAGTGCCCCAGTAGTAGCGCTGCTTATATGCATAGTGCCCCCAGTGGTAGTGCCACTTACAGTATATGCTTAGTGACCTCAGTAGTAGCGCCGCTTATATGCATAGTGCCCCAGTAGTAGCGCCGCTTATATGCATAGTGCCCTTAGTAGTAGCGTCGCTGACACGCATAGTGCCCCCAGTAGTAGCGCCGCTGACATACATAGTGCTCCCAATAGGAGTGCCGTAGACATGCATAGTGCTCCCAGTAATAGTGTCGCTTATATGCATAGTGCCCCCAGTATTAGCGCTGCATAGTGCCCCCAGGAATAGCACCGCTTATACGCATAGTGCCCCCAGTAGTTTTGCTGCTTATACATTGTCCTCCTTTTAGTTGTGCTGCTTATACACAGTGCCCCCAGTAGTTGTGTTGCTTATATACAGTGCCCCCAGTAGTTGTGCTGCTTATACACAGTGCCCCCAGTAGTAGCACCACTTAGACATATATAGTGCCCCAGTAGTAGTTATACATAATGTCCCCAATAGTAGTGCAATTTATACACACAATCCCCAGACACACACATACTCTCACTCACTCTTTCCCTCCACTTACCTAAGTCTGGCTTGCAAGATCTGCAGCAGCATCCTCTCCTTCATCACAGACAGCAGCCTTGTCCCATTTAGCCCCACCCCTCCATCCCATGTAGCTCCACCCCCTCCATTCATTTTTAGCTCCACCCCCTTTTCTTATACACACAATGCTGCTTTGACAGGGGGAAGCACTCTTCAAGCTGCCGGTGCCGCTGCCTGTCTCTGTAGTGTGACAGGCGCAGCAGCAGGCGGCATCAGCAGGGGAACTCAGTACAGGGATGCAGAGCTGCAGAGCTGGGAGAACGCCTCTCTAGCCTGGTGCCTCCCTGCACTGCATCCCTTTGCTGAGTGGGTAGCACCGGGGCTGGAGGGGAGCCCTGGTATCCAAATTACATTAAATATAAGAGTAATGTTAGCACTGGCAGCTATGCACAGCCTAATAGAGTAACACTTGAATTGCTCTGTCAGGCGCCAGAGGACAGGAGATGGGCACTTGAATCCTCAGGACAGGAGATGGATACCTGGACTATCAGGACAGGAAGCTGCCAATTGAACCCTCAGGGCAGGAGATAGTCACTTGGATGCTGAGGACAGGGAATGGCCACTGAACCATCAGGACAGGAAGCAGCCACTTAACATTCTGTATAGGAGGCAGCCACTGAACCCTCAGGACAAGATATGGACCACTGAACCCTCAGGACAGGAGGCCTCCACTGGATCTTCAGGACAAGAAGTTCTTGAACCTTCAGGACAGGTATCAGCTACTGTACCCTCAGGACTGGATACCATCAGTGAATCTTCAGCACAAGAAGTCCACAAACCCTATAACCGCAGGCAGCAACTGGACCCTTAGGACAGCAAGTAGCCAGTGAACCCTCAGGACAAGAGGTGGCCAACTGGAACCTCAGCAAAGAATATAGCAATACCAATAAAATAGAAGCATTCAGCATCATATTGTATCAGAGTGACAGGTTGTGGCAGGACCATAACTAGGTGTGTGTGGAGGGGGCACAGCACATAGCGTTGCAGGGTAGGGGGCGCTGCTGGTGGCACTTTTCAATTATGTTTTATTTATTTTCACTTGCATCTTCCCCCCTTTTTGAAGCCCAGCATCTCCTGACCGCCTGTCTCCTACCCTGACCCCTTCTGTCACTAATACCTATACAACATTCATGAACTTAACCTGAGATTTCTTTGTTATTCAGTATGCACTTTATTACATTTCAAGATACTACCTGGATACAAACCCATTGCCTGTGACATTGCAGTCAGACAATCTATTCATTGAGGTATCTGCCCTTGCATAGAAAGGTAGATAATTCTAAGCTAGAGAATTCTAACTATTTAAAGCTTACCTTGTACTTTGTGAAAAAATGATCAGCATTGCGGCTGAGCAGGTCTATGTAGTGTGTGGCTACAAGAGATTGGGTGTGTGGCTGCAAACTACATAGATCTGCTTAATTGCATTGCTGATTATTATTTTTTTTTTTACAAAGTATACATATAGGTGGTCATTCCAAGTTGTTTGCTCGCTAGCAATTTTTAGCAGCCGTGCAAACGCTATGCCACCTCCCACTGGGAGTGTATTTTAACTTAGCAGAAGTGCGAATGAAAGGATCGCAGAGCGGCGGCAACATATTTTAGAGTACCTCAATACCTACTCAGTGCTTGCAATGACTTCAGACTGTTCAGTTCCTGTTTTGACATCACAAACACGCCTGCGTTCGCCCAGCCACGCCTGCGTATTTCCTGGCACGTCTGCCTTTTTTCGAACACTCCCTGAAAACGGTCAGTTGACACCCATACGCATGTGCAGAAGTGCCTTTTTTTTGCCTCATCGCTGTACAGCGCACGAATGCAGCTAGCGATCAACTCAGAATGACCACCAATGTTCATAGTTTTTTTGTAAGATCAAATAGCTCAGTGAGTAGGGTGTTTGATTAGAATTCAACAGGTCATAGGTTTGAATCCTGGGTAAGCCAGTATATTGAAATGTGTTATTTAATAAAGGGTATTGTAACTAAATAACAACAAGCTCTCAAGTTAAGTGCATGCATGTGGTATAAAGAGGATTCGTGTCCAGTGGTCTATAAATGTGTGTGTATTATATAAAATGTGAGGAGGGGCATCATAGCATGGGCTTTCTCTGGGATCAATCTTGTCATGCCGCTTCCACACGAGGCATGCGCCTTATGTCCCTATTGGAAAAATGGGGGTGAGGTGGGCGCCAATTCTCTCTCTGGCACAGTGCACCAAGAAGTCTAGTTACAGTTAAATATCTTGGGAAAACCATGAAATTCTGACTGTTTTCACTGATGTACTTGTCCGTCCTATGTCAGTTCCGCGATGTATGCCACCAGATGATGTAACTCCCTTTATTAGGTTGGTATCCATTACAGGTCAAATGGATTTTCTCTTGTATTCCTGGTTAAAATGCAGTTTCTGGAGGTAATATGCCCTGGTATCAGACTGTTCTCTTGCCACTCTAGAAACTTTGACCGAGGCAAGCCGGGAGAAATATACATCGGTATGCCTTATCGCACTGCTCCAGTGTGCTCCTTCAGCGTTATCAACAGTGCCGGTGTAAAGTCGCATAAGAGAAGTAGTATAGAGGCAGTACCTAATGCATTTAGGAGTCTATTCATGAAGTTTGGCGTAAAATTAATTGTTACTTTTCACTATATATCGCATCGGTTCTATGTGATATATAGCTTGGATAAGCAGCAATTCATGTATACCTATCTTTCTGGTGATGCGATCTGGTATCCAGGGCTCCAGCAGTTATGTCTCTAGTGAGGTCTAGTGCGAGAAGTGGGGAGACGAAGGCAGGTTCAACCTGCGCATGCGCCGGAGTTCAGGAAAGGCTGCATGGGCTGCTGGGAGTTCAGGGGGCGGAGTCAGAAGGGGTGGCAAGCTAACAGACAGGGAAGTAGCCAACTTCCCTCTCCTTTTTGTATTGCACTACAGATTACGCCATCCTAAAATGGTGAATCTGAACACAGCTGCGGAACAGAAAGAAGAGCTTTCCGTTCTTTAATGAATTGCACTCACCATACTAACATGTAACATGTACAGAGAGAGTTAGATTTGGGTGGGTTATATTGTTTCTGTGCACCACACCCAAATCCAACTCTCACTGCACATGTTTTATCTGCCCCACCTGCAGCGCACAAGTTTTTGCCCATTAGAGGAAAATGTTTTTTGCAATCAACCTTGAATTAGGCCCATAATAAGGTTAATTTACATTGTTTGAGCGAGACAATTATTTTGTGTGGTCTACACATTGCAGGGGCAAACTCTGGATTTCAAGAGAGAGTTTCAAAATATATTCCACAATCTCCCACTCTCCGTTGGAGCAAGCCTGGGAGTCTGGGGAAGTGGGTGCCAAACATAGCACCAACCCTGGGCATATATGTACACATTGGTCTTTTTATACACTGAATATCTATATATTTATATATATATATATATATATATATACCAGAAAAGTTCCACGGAGTGGAAGGTGCACGCTCGCTATGTGGTAGTCAATTATTCATAGACACATCTTAATCACCGAGGCTTTAAAGTCAACGTTTCGGTCTGTTCACAGACCTTTCTCAAGACAGGTGATACATCAGATCAAATGTTCAATCATATCAGCGGTGAACAAAGATTCATCTGTAGTGGACAATACTTACAATTACAATCACAAGCCTCGCCGGTCCCTGGAAAGTTTCACAACCCGAAAAACCAGCCACCCTAGTAGTCAAAAGAGGGGTGCCTGAGAATAGTGACATGTGCTCTCCAACTCCTAAAACACACCATCATACCTGTATAGGCAAGTGAATCATATGTAGCCATAATATAGACAACCAGTGGGTAATAATGACACGAACTCAGCATCCAAGAAGCTGTTACAGAAACATTTCAAGAGAGGATCTATCAGACAGATATAACACAGAACCTCAACCGATCACCCATTCAGTGGGAGATAGCAATCACCCGTAGTACTGATCAAATACCTGTTCAGGAGTCCAATAAGGCATAGATACAGCCACAATTACTGCCAAGCAGAAGACTGCCTAGATACAGACAACAAGGAAATCTAATTAATAAACACTAACCACCATAAAAGGCTATTATGACCATAATGTTACCAAAGCAGTACTTACTATAAACGAGAAGACATCATGCATGTGGCTGTATGCCTCCATACACTGCTGAAGGGCTAAAAGCAGTGCTCCAGCCGGAAGTGACCTCACTGACCGGACATAGCCAACAAGGTCTAAAATATCAATAACCGATATCCAAATACCACAAGAAACAACAACGTGGCCTCACACCACATACCAGGAGCCCACATGCGCTATCCGCGGCATTCGAGCCCCCCCACAAACCGCGCCCCAGCGACACATCGAGGCGCGCGGTTCACGGGACCGGAAGTGACGCCCACTTGCGTTCCAACGCCATATGCGGAAGTGCACGTCACGGTCCCGGTGGCCGAGTATAGTCAAAATACCGACGTATAAACATAATGAATCAAATATATATGTAATACAGGGCATATAGATACCTCTCACTAGTGTACATAGACAATGAATAGAGTAAATCATAGGATTCAAGCACAAGACCATGGGACTACAGGAACACTGTGTCCGGGGTTACCATGGTAACCAATATACAAAACACTGCCACAATCAGCTGTCACTACTAGGTGTGGATCTCTTATACTGCAGAGATCTAAAGGAGACACAGTCAGGAGTGTACTGGAGGGACTGGCCAGTACAGCATACATGTGTACTATATTATAATAACACATGGGAAATCAGAGTATTAACGGGATAGAATAATCCAGAGACAGGCAAGTTTACAGAAGGTAATTTTATGCCATACCGCGGATGTATATGGGTCTTCTCAATCTCATACCATGCCATGAAGAGGTTGGCATAGGAGGGGGCCCAAGTTTATATAGGAAGTGATTGTTAGTTAATACCAATTCAACAAGTTCCAATAGAACTTCCACACCGTGAAGGTCTTGAAACACTAAGACCAAAAAAAAAAAAAAAAAAAGAATCAAAATTTATAAAAAATTAAAATAAAAAATAATTAAGGTTATAATTTAAAAAAACAAAAACAAAAAATAAAATATGAGGCGGAGTCCATTGTACCCATGCATATTGGTACATTTAGGATATCCCTGATTAGATGACCAGTGTTGATTATAAAATACATATTCAATGTTGCGCATCAATGAGGTTGAGATAGCGTATTATGAGATGTGCATGTTCTCTGATATGGATACTGGTCCTATTTTTCTGTTCTGTAAACTTGCCGGTCTCTGGATTATTCTATCCCGTTAATACTCTGATTTCCCATGTGTTATAATGTTCATTAGACCTCATAGCCTTGGTAGTTGAGGTAGTGGGACAGGAATTAAAGAAAATCCAAATTGAGCCTGAAACAAACATCACACTCCTGACGGCATCATTGAAAGACAATGAAACTAAAAATTGGAAAAAATGGTTGACTACACAAATCGACACCTATCGGAAGGATCTGATATCGTTTAAAAGGAAGAAATTGGCCACAGTCACCAACGACTACCAGAACTACTCCGTATATAGGTGGCTTCTAGGGAATACCACCCATGAGAGACAGGGACGGTTTGGCAGGAGACAACAAGCGACAACATTTCCGAGAGACTATGGTTCCTCCTTGTCCACCTCCGATACCGATTACCATGAAGGTCAGTCTGATAGTAATATTTTTTTAGAACAAGGCACAGACCGACACACTATACACAGTCGTATGCTAAGAAGCGGCATTGACCGCTCTCGAGGAGAGGGGGGTACCAACCGAAGAAGGGGATGACGCAGGGACAGTTAAACATGGTATTCAACCTCTCTAATACCACCCTGGATGATGCACAATTGAAACTTCTGTCCAGGGGTCTTTCGTTTGTACCCACCTGTGAGTCTAACTCCTTTCGTCAGGCTATTGACTATTATAAATTTGGGAGAACCCTCCGCTTACGTGAGTTCTTTGCTGGCCAACCATCCAACACGGTCAAGGCACCCTTTAAAACTAAGTCCAATTTCGATCCACCATCCTCTAACTCCAGTATACGGACGTTTTTACGTCTAGTACAACAGGAGACTAGGATAAAACCTGCTAGACGAATATACGACAATCTATCACCACCTGAACGCACTGCTCTGAGACACCTAGAGGAAGCCACACACCTAGTCATTAAACTGGCTGACAAAGGCGGTGCTGTGGTGGTACAAGATTGGTGCGAGTATGACCGTGAAGTCATCAGACAATTGTCTGATACATCCATGTACGCGAAACTCGACCGTAAGCCTATCCCCTCTATCAAGGCTAAGATTGATCTGACCACCAAGATGGGTCATGAACAACGATGGATCACAGATGATCTGAAACAATTCCTTACAGTTGACCATCCTAAGTGTCCCATTATATACCTGCTGCCCAAAATCCATAAATCACTGGCACAACCACCAGGACGACCGATTATCGCCGTGGAGGGCTCCCTGCTACAACCTTAAGCACAATGTTTGGATAGTATATTGCAACCATTGGTCCATCAAATACCCAGACATCTTTGTGACACTGGCGATTTTCTACAAAAGTTGACGGATGTCCAAGTGGTCAGTGGCACACTCCTGGCCACTATGGATGTATGCTCACTATATACAGTTATACCCCACTGAGAAGGTCTTGAAACACTAAGAAAGGCGTTTGAGCTAACACCCTGTAATGAATTTCCAACTGAGTTTCTATTGGAACTTGTTGAATTGATATTAACTAACAATCACTTCCTATATAAAAACAATTTCTGCTGCGGGGTACACTGGGCTCCACAAGGATTGGACAATGGGGTGTAGAGTAGGATCTTGATCCGAGGCACCAACAGGCTCAAAGCTTTGACTGTTCCCAGAATTCACAGCGCCGCCTCCTCTATAACCCCGCCTCCCTGCACAGGAGCTCAGTTTTGTAAGTTGGTGCTGCAGTAAGCAGGCACTTAACAGAGGGGCTGCTCCAGGCAGCCCTAAGAAAAGCTTTTTATGAAGAAAAAGTGAAGACTTCAAGGGCAGCAGTGGTGGTAAATGTTAGAAGACATTCACTGCTGCAGCTCCAGCTCTCCCCAGCGGCGCTGTACACTCCCGAGCCCTGGTTGCCGGGTACCTACAGCGGAGGCTCCGGTTTTCCTCACGTTAGACACACATGGCTGGGGCTCTCCAGGATCGCGTAGCCGCGCTTCGGGAGGTGGTGAGTGGGTCCCACTTGCGGGACCCGGTCTTTATCACAATCCAGTGCGGTCAGTGGGAGGCGGGCCGCGCGCGCTGGCGGTTGACACTGTGGCAGTACAGGCGATCCCACTAGCTCACCAAGGCATGGGCGCAGGTCAGGTTTTCTCTCTAAACCAGTTTATATATCGCCCACAGTACCCGGTGGTTTTGCCAGCAGGAGGGGATAAGGCTTAGACCTGAAGCCCCTCCCCCAGGGCGCCATTTCCAGCAAGTGTTCCTGCCCTGGAGCTGCATTTCTGTCTTTCCCTCACTCCCTGTCAGTGTCTGCGGCGCCATTATCCCTCAGCTCACTGTTCCTGGGACTGCTTGGGCAAATCCTCCTATGTAAAGCTGCCTGGTTGTCAGCGCTGTGCCTTTACATGACACTTAAGTATTCTACCTGCCTTTTAAGACAGTGATAGTTAAGAAAGAGTGCATTTAGTCAGGGGTTTATAGTACAATTACCCTGTGATATACATCCAGTTCTCACTGTGTACTGTTATATCTATTGTTATATAGCTGTGTAAGCTAGTCCAGTGCAGTATTATTGTCAGTAATAACCTCTGCATTGTACAAACTGTGACTTTCTGTGTGTGCATTTGATAGCTGAGTGTTGTCCATTTCGTGTCTTTCACTCACTTGCTATCCCTATATTCTATAACCTGAGGGGGCTTGGTGCGTCAGGTTTTATCTAATATAGGGTTTTCACAAAGATACACTGTATTACGTATTTTTCTCTGTGATTTAGTCACCATATCTCTCCTTTATCTCTGCTAGTGCTGACTACACTGCGCAGGGGTTAGGGTTTAGAGGTATAGTGCTGCTGATAATTGTACTGTGTTACCTCATACTGCAAGTTATATCATGGCTGCTTCTGAGGGTAACGGTTCTGGGGCTGAACACATTACAGGTGTTGCTGAAGCCACAGACCCATATGAGGAGAATATAGCAGCTGTGGGCTCTGGTCCTGGGGGCTCCTTGCCCCCCAGTGGGACTGTGGCAACGGAGGCACATTCTGACCCACCGTGGGCCGCTTTTTCCACGCTTCTGCATACGCTAGTTCATAAACTAACACCCCCTTATGGGACCCCCAATGCCGGTACACCCGTATGTGGTCCCTGCAGCTAACACGCCGTGGGCGGATGATTTATCTGCTCATTTGAAGAAGTTGAACCAGTCCCTGACTATTAAAAAGTCTGACCAACGCTCGCCTAAGTCCAAGGGGTCCTCTAAGCGAGCGCTTGTCTCCTCACAATCCACTGCTGTCACTGACACCTCGTCTGATGAAGACGGCACGTACACTGACCCCACAGGTTCTGACTCAGTTACGGCTGATGGGGAGTGTAGTTCACATGTGGATGTTCCTGATCTTTTGGAGGCAATTAAGTTAATTCTACCGATTACGGATGATCTCGAGCCATCCATCTCCTAAGAAACCAGATAGGTTCAAGCGTCAGAAGGTGGTTAAACAAGTTTTACCTCACTCTGACCACTTAGTGGATATACGTCAGGAACCCTGGGAAAACCCGGGTACGAAGTTTGTGCCTCAAAAGAAGATACTGGCTCGCTATCCCCTCGCACCAGAGCTGTCTAAGAATTGGGAAACGCCTCCTCCAGTGGACTCACATGTGGCTAGGATGGTGGTTTCCTCAGCTCTACCTGTCACTACCGTCATGTCTCTAAAAGAACCTATGGATAAATGTGTGGAGGGTAGTCTAAAAGCGATTTACACCCTCATGGGTGCTGCGCAAAGGCCCACTATTGCAGCTACTTGGGCTGCAGAGGCTATTGAGGCATGGGCCTTGGAGTTAGAAGCTGAAATCTCCTCTGACCATGCTAGACAATGCTTGTCATATATTGTCACAGCTTCTCGCTATATTAAAAAATGGAAGGTTGGTTGAAGACCACTTCAGATGCCTGGGTACGGGAAGTCGTCACTCGAGGTTACGCCATAGCCTTCAAAAACCGACCCCCTCATCGATTTTTCCAGACAGACGTCCCGTCGGACCAGACAAAGGCAAACACTCTGCATTCGGTGGTACAGACCCTCCTGGATACAGGAGTTGTAGTACAGGTGCCTCTTGCTCAGAGGGGCCGGGGGTACTATTCTCCGCTGTTTCTAGTCCCGAAACCGAATGGGTCCTCCCGGCCCATTCTCAACCTCAAGGCATTGAACAGGTTTGTGAAGGTTTCCAAGTTCCGTATGGAAACCCTTCGTTCTATAGTTCTGGCCTTGGAACCTGGGGACTACATGGTCTCCCTGGACATATAGGATGCATACCTGCATATTCCTATAGCAGCGTCACATCAGCAATACCTGAGGTCTGCTATTGGCAACCTCCATTACAGTTTCGGGCGTTACCTTTTGGTTTAACAACGGCTCCGCAGTCTTCACCAAAGTAATGGCAGTGGTGACGGTGGTACTCCGCCGTCATGGGGTCAGGATACTGCCGTATCTGGACGACTTGTTAATCCTGGCAAATTCCCCAGAACTTCTCCTGCGTCATCTGGATATGACGGTCCAGTTTCTACAAGCCCACGGGTGGCTCATCAACTGGAAGAAATCCTCCCTGGTCCCTGCTCAGAGCATGGTGCACCTGGGAGCGCTATTGGACACTCACAACCAGAGGTTGTTCTTGTCTCAGGAGAAAGTCCTGAAGCTTCAGGACAGGATTCGTTGCTTCCTTTCTCGTCCGCAAGTGTCAATACATTCGGCGATGCAGGTGCTGGGCCTCATGGTATCAGCTTTCGACATGGTGGGGTATGCTCAATTCCATTCTCACCCCCTCCAGAGGCTGATTCTAGCCAAATGGGACAGCCTGCCTCACCGGATCACATCTCAAATGATCTAATTGACTCCGGAGGTCCGTCTGTCGCTGCTTTGGTGGCTCCGGGACCAACAATTGTGCAGGGGTCGTCCCTTCTGGATATCCCACTGGGTCCTGTTGACGACAGATGCCAGTCTAAGAGGTTGGGGCGTGGTGCTGGAGCAACACTCCCTTCAGGGTCGGTGGACCAAGGAGGAGTCCCTCCTCTCGATCAATATTCTGGAGTTGCGGGCGGTCTTCAATGCCTTGAACCTAGCCCAGCATTTAATTCTGAACCGTCCTGTTCAAGTACAGTCAGACAACGCCACCACAGTGGCTTACATAAATCATCAAGGCGGCACTCGAAGCCGCCTAGCAATGAAGGAAGTCTCACGGATTCTACAGTGGGCAGAACGCCATCTACCGGCCATATCGGCAATATTCATTCCGGGAGTCCTGAATTGGGAAGCGGACTTTCTCAGTCGTCAGGACGTGCATGCCGGTGAGTGGGGCCTCCATCCAGAAGTGTTTCAACTCCTAGTGGAAAAGTGGGGTCTTCCAGATGTAGATCTGATGGCGTCTCGACACAATCACAAGGTTCCGGTCTTCGGAGCAAGAACAAGGGATCCTCAAGCAGCATTCGTGGATGCGCTGGCGGTGCCGTGGAGGTTTCGGCTGCTGTACGTGTTCCCTCTGGTGTCACTCCTGCCCAGGGTAATTCGGAAGTTCAAGCAAGAAAGAGGAAATCTGATTCTCATAGCTCCGGCGTGGCCCAGATTACACTGGTTCTCAGACCTGCAAGGCCTATCGTCGGACTGTCCACTTCTACTTCCACAACGCCCAGACCTCCTCGTCCAGGGCCCCTGTGTTTACCAGGACCTAGCCCGGCTATCTTTGATGGCGTGGCTCTTGAAGCTTCCGTCTTGAGGGCTAAGGGTTTTTCTGAAGAGGTCATTAAAACTATGTTGCTGGCCCGGAAACCGGCTTCTGCTCGGATTTATCATAGGGTCTGGCATTCCTACTTTGTTTGGTGCGCATCTAACAATTATGACGCTTCCAAGTTTAGTACAGCCAAACTTTTGGCTTTTCTACAGCAAGGCCTAGATTTAGGCCTGCGTCTGGCCTCCCTCAAGGTTCATATTTTTGCCTTGTCGGTGTGGTTTCAGAGAAAATTGCGACTTTGCCTGATGTTCATACTTTCACTCAGGGTGTGTTGCGTATCCAACCTCCCTATGTCCCGCCTGTGGCTCCTTGGGACTTGTCGGTGGTTTTGGAGGCATTGCAGGAGCCTCCATTTGAACCCCTTGGTTCAGCCGAGTTTAAGTGGCTTTCCCTTAAGGTGGTGTTCTTGCTGGCTATTGCCTCTGCTAGAAGAGTGTCGGATCTGGGTGCCTTGTCTTGTAGTTCCCCGTATCTGATTTTTCACCATGACCGGGCGGTTCTTAGGGCTCGTCCCGGTTATTTACCTAAGGTGGTTTCTTCGTTCCACCTTAATCAGGAGATTGTGGTTTCTGGCCTTTGTCTCTCCTGATTTGTCTCCCAAAGAGAGCTCTTTGGATGTGGTATGGGTATTTATGTGAAGAGAACTGTTTCCATTCGAAAATCTGATTCTATCTTTGTTTTGTTTGGATTTCACAAACGTGGCTGGCCTGCTCACAAGCAGACCCTGGCCAGATGGATTAGAATGGTGATTGCACCTGCTTATGTGAAGGCTGGTCTGTCAGCTCCTGCTCACATCACGGCCCATTCTACTCGGTCTGTTGGACCTTCTTTGGCTTCCCAACGTGGTGCGACCCTTGATCAATTGTGCAAGGCGGCTACGTGGTCCTCGGGGAACACGTTCATAAGGTTCTATGCCTTCGATACTGCCGCTTCCCAGGATGCTTCCTTTGGACGCCGGGTTCTTGTGCCCGCTACAGTGTGTCCCCTCCCATAAGGAACTGCTTTAGGACATCCCCATTATCCAATCCTTGTGGAGCCCAGTGTACCCCGCAGCAGAAAATGAGTTTTATGGTAAGAACTTACCTTTGTTAAAACTCTTTCTGCGAGGTACACTGGGCTCCACAAGGCGCCCACCCTGACGCACTTAGCTTCTTCGGGTTGGTATGGCTTTAGCCGCTGACACTTCTCTTGTCGTGAGAGTGTGGTGTATGTGGCTACTAACCGTTGTCATCTCTTTTCCTGCTACTGCATTGGGCTGGTTAACTAAAAAGCTGAGTTCCTGTGCAGGGAGGCGGGGTTATAGAGGAGGCGATGCTGTGCATTCTGGGAACAGTCAAAGCTTTGAGCCTGTTGGTGCCTCGGATCAAGATCCTACTCTAACCCCATTGTTCAATCCTTGTGGAGCCCAGTGTACCTCGCAGAAAGAGTTTTAACAAAGGTAAGTTCTTACCATAAAACTCGTTTTTTACATGCAACTATCTGGCACAGCGATGGGGTCAAGCTTGACTCCTTCCTATGCCAATCTCTTCATGGTATGGTATGAGAAGACCCATATACATTTGCGGTATGGGCATAAATTTACCTTTTTTTTAGAGATTCAACGATGACATCTTTTTAATATGGCAGGGGACGCAGGAGGAATTTGAGAACATGATTGAAGAACTTAACACACTCCCTATCCCAATCCGCTTTTTCTGCCGTGTGTTCCCCGGTGGAAATTAACTTTCTAGATGTTACAGTAATCAATACAGGCTCCAGATTGATTACGACCCTTTTTCGGAAGCCCACTGATCGTAATTCTCTATTACAAGCCACAAGTTACCACCCTCCAGCATTAAAAGATAGCCTATTTCCCAATACCTCAGAGCAATGAGGATCAATTCCGAAGACAGTCGTAAACAGGAACAATGTGCTGAGATCACTTCCTGTTTTATATTTAATTCCACCCAGACAGACAGGAGGTGACAGAACACTGGCCCTAAAACAACGCGAGAGCTACTGGATTCACACTTTGGATACAGTGACCCCTAGAGGCCTTAATTAGGGTAACCCACTCAATATATTTCTGTAACCACGAGTAGAGTATGGTTTTAGCAAGTATTTAGTAGATGGGCCTGATATATAAATAATTGACGGTTCTAGTTTCTCTCACTATGATCCTATCATCCACCATGACTTAGTAGTTTGTGTTTTGTCTGACCAAAAAATAAAAAATAAAAATAAAGAATAAAAATGAATAAAAAAATAATTAATGTTATAATTTACAAATATAAAAAATAAAAAATGAGGCGGAGTCCATTGTACCCGTGCATATTGGTACATGTAGGATATCCCTGATTAGATGACCAGTGTTGATCATAAAATACATATTCATTGTTGCACATCAATGAGGTTGAGATAGCGTTTTATGAGATGTTTATGTTCACTGGTCTTATTTTTCACTTCTGTAAACTTGCCGGTCTCTGGATTATTCTATCCCGTTAATACTCTGATTTCCCATGTGTTATAATATAGTACACATGTATGCTAGATTTACATGCACATTAGTGTGCTGTACTGGCCAGTCCCTCCAGTACACTCCTGACTGTGTCTCCTTTAGATCTCTGCAGTATAAGAGATCCACACCTAGTACTGACAGCTGATTGTGGCAGTGGTTTGTATATTGGTTACCATGGTAACCCCGGACACAGTGTTCCTGTAGTCCCATGGTCTTGTGCTTGAATCCTTTGATTTACTCTATTCATTGTCTATGTACACTAGTGAGAGGTATCTATATGCCCTGTATTACATATATATTTGATTCATTATGTTTATACATCGGTATTTTGACTATACTTGGCCACCGGGACCGTGACGTGCACTTCCGCATATGGCGTTGGAACGCAAGTGGGCATCACTTCCGGTCCCGTGAACCGCACGCCTCAATGTGTTGCTGGGGCGCGGTTTGCGGGGGGGCTCGGATGCCGCGGATAGCGCATGTGGGCTCCTGGTATGTGGAGTGAGGCCACGTTGTTGTTTCTTGTGGTATTTGGATATTGGTTATTGATATTTTAGTCCTTGTTGGCTATGTCCGGTCAGTGAGGTCACTTCCGGCCGGAGCACTGCTTATAGCCCTTCAGCAGTGTATGGAGGCATACAGCCACATGCATGATGTCTTCTCGTTTATAGTAAGTACTGCTTTGGTAACATTATGGTCATTATAGCCTTTTATGGTGGTTAGTATTTGTTTATTTATTAGATTTCCTTGTTGTCTGTATCTAGGCAGTCTTCTGCTTGTGCAGTAATTGTGGCTGTATCTATGCCTTATTGGACTCCTGAACAGGTATTTGACCAGTACTAGGGGTGATTGTTATCTCACACTGAATGGCTGATCGGTTGAGGTTCTGTGTTATATCTGTCTGATAGATCCTCTCTTTAAATGTTTCTGTAACAGCTTGTTGGATGCTGAGTTTGTGTCATTATTACCCACCGGTTGTCTATATTACGGCTACATATGATTCACTTGCCTATACAGGTATGATGGTGTGTTTTAGGAGTTGGAGAGCACATGTCACTATTCTTAGGCACCCCTCTTTTGACTACTAGGGTGGTTGGTTTTTCGGGTTGTGAAATTTTCCAGGGACCGGCGAGGTATTGTCCATTACAGATAAATCTTTGTTCACCGCTGATATGATTGATTATTTGATCTGATGTATCACATGTCTTGAGAAAGGTCTGTGAACAGACTGAAACGTTGACATTAAAGCCTCGGTGATTAAGATGTGTCTATGAATAATTGACAACTACATAGCGAGAGTGCACCTTCCACTCCGTGGAACTTTTCTGGTATACAAGTGGACCCTCCGTGGCCCATTAGGAGCACCCGCCACCTTTTCTACATCCGACAATGAGAGTGCAGGACGATCTATGGAGATATATATATATATATGTATATATATATAATAGACTGTACCCAACATAATTAGTATAAATAACATAAGTGGTCAGGAAAAGGTTAAACATCCCATAAAATATAAATACATATACAGAACTGCACATTATAACCACACATTCTCCCACCTCATGGTAAGGCTCCTGTCTCTTCTTCCTGGCAGCTATTTTCTGGTCTAGCGCCGTGATTGAGGGCTCAGGTCGACACACACAGCAAACTTGGTAGAATAAGCTGCTACCACTGGGCATGTGTAGCAGCTCTACACTGTCCTTTAAACTGCATGTTGTGGTGGCAGTTCAAGTAATCGTATTATATACTGTTGCTACTGTGGTCATAATTTGAGCCGCTGGTAAAGAGGAGAAGGGGGGTTCCCGGGCAACCAGAACCCCCCTCCCACCCCCCTTACATTTGCCTATGCATTATCTTTGTGCTAAGAGTTGCTAAATGCCAATGCTATGCTACTGTTTATAGTAAAGCAACAAATATAACCATTACTGCTACGCAGTAGATGCACATATTGAATACACAGGGATGTCAAAAAGAGGTTCAGTAAATACTGCATGAGTTAATGTTCAAGCAAATAAATGAAACTTGTATGAATGTAGAAAAAGTATTTCATTACATAACTTTCCTGGGAGCAAAAATTCCAGACAAATTCCATTGCTTAGCCTTAGAGCAACTGTTTTCATCTTTTCAGGAACAAATGTTTTTCCAGTCCTGTATGTTTGTGTATGTATATGGTGCCACCTCATTGTGTAGCCGCATGCAGTCCATGACATAAACAAATTAAGAACAACAGCAAGTGCAAATACAAATAAACAAATTAGGTACTGTATTAGCTCCATGTTTAAAGAGGTTGATATTATTGTTAAGGTCCATGAGCGATATCGCACAGTGTGTTTCCTTCCCTCTCGGGCCATCTGACATGGGGGGTCATTCCGAGTTGTTCGCTCGCTAGCTGCTTTTAGCAGCCATGCAAACGCTAGTCCGCCGCCCTCTGGGAGTGTATCTTAGCTTAGCAGAAGTGTGAACAAAAGGATCGCAGAACGGCACCAAAATATTTTCGAGCAATTTCTGAGTAGCTCCAGACCTACACCTAGCTTGCGATCACTTCAGACTATTTAGTTCCTGTTTTGACATCACAAACACGCCCTGCGTTCGGCCAGCCACGCTTGCGTTTTCCCAGGCACGCCTGCGTTTGTATCTGACACACCTGCGTTTTTCAGCACACTCCCTGAAAACGGTCAGGTACCTCCCAGAAACGCCCCTTTCCTGTCAATCACTCAGCGGTCAGCAGTGCGACTGAAAAGCGCCGCTAGACCTTGTGTGAAACTGCATTGGCTTTTGTGAAAGTACGTTGCGTGCGCCCATTGTGCCGCATACGCATGCGCAGAAGTGCCGCTTTTTTACCTAATCGCCGCGCTGCGACCGAAATCAGCTAGCGAACAACTCAGAATGACCCCCATTGTGCGTAGACACTGAGCGATACCGCAAACGATATCGCTCAGTGACGTAACGCTGCGGATGGCCCGTACAAGCAGTTTTGGCTGACATAGCCAAAATTAACCTGCATGTACGGCCTACAGAAGGGGTCATTAACAACCCCTGGTAACGCGCATCGGCCGTTGTTTGCGGCATACATACTGTGCAATATTTTAGTCAATGTCGCTCAAAGGGGGAAAATGTGCGATATTAACTACAATATCGCACAGTGTGTATGCAGTGTTAGATGTCTTTTTTATTACAATCTCTACAGAAAATATTTTAAGAACTAAGGAAAAGACAGTATATTTGGGAGGGTACAGACTGAATGCCTGAAGTTGTCAGCATGCGTCAGCATAGGTCAGCTAAGAGTACACTCAGCTTCTACAGCAGCTGTACAAACTGTTTTCAGGGTTTATGTAAAGAATCTGAAGGGACAGAGCTGGCTTTGTGAGTTCCGGAACTCTGCTAATCCTTCACCAGTTCTTTTCTGTTTTAAACAAAATAAAAGATATCTTCTTGCACATTCATACCTGTACTGCATTTCTATGTCTTAGTTTTGAAATGTTAACTGGTGCTTTATTTTGTGTCATAACATTTACATGCTCTGTATTTTAAGAACGGAATGATATACTGGATATTGTACTTTCCTGGTCTAGGCTGCTGTACATAACAATACAGCTGTGCACTAAATGACTTGAAGAAATTCAGAAAGTAGAAAAGCAGAAACAGATATGGTAAACATACTGCGCCTATGAAGATCTTCTTATACAATGAACTAGTTAATTTAAGGTTCTTGTCACCATAAGGAATATGTGATAGCAAAGAAAGCAATATTACCACAGCCCACTTAGCGGATTCTATCATACGTTTGTGGATTTCTCTTTATTAGCTTAAAGTGTATCATGAGCTGTCCATTCATGCCAACCTTTGTCTCTCCAGAGTACACTCACTTTTGCTCCTTTGACTGCCTTGCCTTTAGTTAATCAACAGGATGCTAAAATTGCCATTTGTCAGGATTGATTGAAAAAGGTAAACATATTTATTTTATCATTTGCATATTAATCTATCCAACCCCTCCTTACTGACCCTACAGTATGTGTTCACATTCCTACTTTACGTATGGTCGTATGCAATTTTGCGGAGACTACAAATCCTCACATTTAGAGGCCCATTTATCAACGAGTGATGAAACTCATTGCATATGATAAATGGTGCTCCAGCCAATCAGCTCACAACTGTCCGTTTTCAAACACATAACAGTTAGGAGGTGAACACATGACAGTTAAGAGCTGATTGACTGGAGCACCATTTATCATTTGCAACAAGTTTTATCATGCACAATGAGTTTTATCACTCGTTAATAAATGAGCCCCTTAATTCCTTTTCAATATTCAAATGTGGTAATTGGTAATGTAGGTGACATTTGCCATAAGGAGGAGGGAACCCTCTATTACTTACTCTGCCCACCTGTTCTACAAGGTAGAGAATAGCAGGGGAAAGGATGGGAGGGCTGGGCAGATACACGCCTCCTCATAGTCAGCCAATAAGAAAGGGATATGTTTGATATAAATACCGGTACACAATATCTAGGCTCAGCGGGGGAAATAAAAATACTGAATGACTGACATTATGGACCTGGTGCAGGGGTGGACATTGCTGCATCCACACTTATGTTTGTCTGCAGGGATGCGGCAGTGATAATATGCAGATGATACTGTAGTTTCAGCCTTCCCCCGCTGCAGACATCTGCACAGCAATATGCAATACCTGAGACCCCCACTTTCTGCTTCTCTGTGTGCAGTAGCACCAATGATGACTGCAGACAGTCCAGCAGCAGTGCACCATTACATCCAGCATCAACAGGTGCACCAGCCTATGGCAGATACAGTGACTTCATCCAAACATGGATCCTGTAGAAGTGGATCTGTGTCTGAGAACGCAGCACGCTTGCTTTGACATGCCCACAACACTCCCATTGCATGCCTATGAGTCAGCCTTTTCTTGTGCTCACCACAGGCCACCTCCCAGAAAATGTCCATGAGCACCCATTGCTTTGCCTCGCCATCTCAGATACCAGAGCCTCTGTATATATTAGCTCCTTTGTGCTCACAGTCAGGGGAACACATGCACTGTAGGGGTTTCCACAATAAGTTGCACATGTGCAGTATCAAATAATTGCTCACACTGCGCAAACATCGGCATTGCATTCAGTTACTGTTCACCTCTGAAGCATGCCCTATGTCACTTATTCAGTATTTTAAGGCGCTACAAAATGGTTTTTACCATAGTCATTCCTGTGACTTTAAAAGCCCTTTCATGCCTCTGAATGCGCAAGGACTAAGACGCCCACTGTATGCATCTATTGATGCTGTAGTACAGCTTGGTGCACCATTAGAAGCAACCATCGGTCACACCATCTAAACTTGCACCAGTCACATGCTAGGTGCAGATTCTCTGTTAGAGTACTACCTCCAATGTAAGCGATTCAGCATCTGAGGGCCTGATTCAGAGATGGATGCAGATCACACAGCTGCTGTGTCCTTGTACGCGTCAGCTGTGTGATGATAATATTCCAGTGCCGCAGGAGATGTCTTGTGTAAATAGACGCATCCTGCAGCCCTGCTGTTGCAGCACATTTCTCTATCCTGGCTACTGTAGCACCTCTTTCTGCCCAAGCTACTGCAGAAACTATTTCTGCCTCGGCTGCTGCAGCACATCTCTCTGCCTCGGCTGCTGCAGCACCCCTCTCTGCCCCAGCTGTTTCAGCACCTCTCTCTACATTGATGCTTCAGCACCTCTCTCTGCCCCAGCTGCTGCTACAGCACCTCTCTCTGCCCCGGCTACTGCAGCACCTCCTTCTGCCTCGGCTGCAGCAGCACCTCGCTCTGCCCCGGCTACTGCACCTCTATCTACGTAGATGCTGTAGCACCTCTCTCTGCATTAGAAGCTGTAGAGTAACATGTATAAGCGGCTCTACTGTGGCATAACGTGTATACAGTAAATGGCTCTACTGTGGTGTTGCATGTAGCTGAGCTCCACAATGTCTAGGACCGGCCCTGTCACCAATTTAGGATTTGTAAATATATTTTATTTTTTAAATGTAACATGCACCCAATTTAGTACACGGGAGGGGTCGCCGAAACATACCCTTGCTCCGGGCACCATGGCACCTAGCTAAACCTCTGTATGCAGTAGTGTGGTTCTGAGGCACATAAAACAGCATGATGGGGCTCTCTATTAGACTGGTTAGATATTTGCCTGAAATATGACAATTAATATACTTGAATACCTATTGAGGTTTTGTCCATACTCCTGGCCACTGCCTATTGGTCAAGTTCCCTGTCAGGGAGTCTGAAAATGAAACAGTGGTATACCTTTGTATACTACAGTTTCCTGATGTCACCTGTTTTTTGGACATGTCAGCATCAACATGGCTTAGGGGTATATTCAATAAGAGTCGGATCCATTCCGACATGCATTTTTTGGAATGGATCCGACGACCCCTATTCAATAGAGTGGCCAAATCCGACTGTCGGATTTGAGCCTAATCCGACTGTCAGATTTGGCCGGTGTCCATGAGATTGAGATTGTCGGAAAGGGGACCAAAACCTGTCGGATTTGGCCCCGTTTCCAACAGACGCACGCGGATCGGCAGCTATTCTGCAGATCCACGTGTTTTCTGACAAGTCGGGAATTCCTGACTTGTTGGTAAAAGCCTGCACTTTTTGAATAGGTCGGAACCTCTTCCAACCCAAATCTGTCGGAAGCTGCCATCTTTCCAACAAGACGGCAGCTTCCGACAGCTATTGACTACACCCCAAAGTCTTAGTGATTCAGTAAAGGCTTAAGGGCCTTATTCAGAGTTGGGATAAGAGCAAAAAAATATTGTAAGAGTTAACAAAGATAAAGTCATGTTACACTGTAGGTGGAAGAGATTTATAGTTGGGGAGAGGCTTGCCCTAGTCATACTTACCTACTCCATTGGAACATCCAGGAGCTGCCCAGGAAAGTCACCCATTTCCATAAGGGAAGTGGACGATCTGGGGGATTGATGATGCGATTTGTGTGGAATAGCATTATCGCAGCTCCTCCCCCCACTTTACAATTACAGTAATAGCATCTTTGTAAAGCAGGGTCTTTGGGGATGTAGCAGAGTAAGAACTACGCCATTTTGTGTAGCGTATATGTTTTGTGATTTTGCGCTGTGCATCTTCAGAAAGCGGACACATGTATATGCATGACAGCAGACATCTGATACCTGTGCCTCCTAGAAGGACTAGAGGGTCAGAAAAATGGATGGAAGAGTCCTTCCATTGCTGGCCAAGTTCAGTGTTGGCGTGTTCTCACAGACCCAAGCCTACCACCAGTTCTGCATATATGCCCACTGGAAAGCGTATGCAAATACACGCTAATGATGATGGGTTGTAAACCAGGTGCATATGCTGACAGTGCAGAGGTGTCTCATCTGTATATGTGCAGAATATAATAATTTTTTGTCATTTAGCCTCCTATGTTTCCTCCACAGTTCCTGGTTCATTCCTTTTTCTATAGTAGAATCCAGATCAAACAAACATTGCTGGCTATAATTTGTTGTACTACAGGTCTCTAGTTTCCCAAAGCAATGTTTCTCTTCAGGTTATCATAGAGATCAGCTCCAGACTTCCAAGGCCGTCCTGGTCAATGCCCTTTATAAAAAAAAATATTTTTAAATATTTTCAGTGCATAGGGAAGTAAATTGACAGATACCATAATTCACTTAGACTGGATGTTTACATTCATGATTGCAAATTCTGCTCATGACCCAGACAGGTTAAGTTTGAGATTTTAAAGGAATTTAGAGATGCTGAAACTTCTGACAAGGTGTTAAAAGATATTTTCCAGAGGCCTTAATGACTGTATAGTGTAGCCAGGGGTACAATGAAACATTGAAACATTATTCCCTCCAATGCTGCAATGTCTCAATTGTAGAAGCTAAAAGATCTGATAAGGTGCAGTACATATAGTCTAATGTTTGAAAAAAATGTTACTTCATTAATAAGATGTAATTAACCTTGATAGTAGCCTATTTTCACATTCTCTTAGGCTTGGCCTGACTATAGTAGTTACCAGAGTAGACACTTTGGCATAAGGGCAGTATTCAAATGATATATCACGCCCAACCTTTCTGAAGTAATACCCGTTATCGCGCATATCGTGCCTATAGTAATTAGCTAGTAAGTCCGGGGGTAGCGAGCTGAAATGATTATACCATGCTGGTCAGCAGAAACAGAACGGGTGTGGAAGGGGGTGAAAAGAATTGAATACCGCCCAAAGAAATCAATTAAAACTGTTGCCAAACATATGTGTAATTGGTTTAAGAATAATCCTATTTGCTATTCTTGGGTCCAAGCATAACATGTAATACTCAAGTTCCTCTAGCACCAATGGTAAGATGTCATATAATTAACAAGAGTTTGGAGTGATAGCTATTTCCTCTGTTTGGGGGCCTCTTGGGTGGGTGTAGTATGGTATGCCGGCGGTCGGGCTCCTGGCGACCAGCATACCGGCGCCGGGAGCCCGACCACCAGCTTACCGACAGTGTGGCGAGCGCAAATGAGCCCCTTGCAGGCTCGCTGCGCTCACCACGCTGCGGGCACGGTGGTGCGCTACGCGCGCCACGCTATTTTATTTTCCCTCCAGGGGGGTCGTGGACCCCCACGAGGGAGAATAAGTGTCGGTATGCCGGCTGTCGGGATTCCGGCGCCGGTATACTGTGCGCCGGGATCCCGACAGCTGGCATACTGAAGACCACCCTCTCGGGCAGCACACTATCCTAAGGGGCCAAACATTGGCTGGTACTTTAAACACAAATTGGCATTGGCGACCTAAAAACATGAAAGCTGGGATAAAGCTTTAGTAGGAATGCTGCGCGGTTCTTGGTATTCTGGTATACTCTTCTCTGTCCATGTATACTGTACCACTGTCTCACATTCTATCCAAGTCAAGGGTGTATGCAGACCTGGAGAGGATGTTCCTGGCAGTTGAGACTCTCCGGCTTTCTCTTATGTGATGTATACAGAGTAGGTAACTTTTATAGACTCCATGAAAGTGTGTCACAAGTGTGCTAGTGAAATGCAGGTTCTTTGAAGAACAGTCTGACTAGTCATTAGTGTTTGCTGCCCAAATTGGAAGGGATTCCGAAACCTCTCACTTGAAATAAATCTTTAAGGTGCAGGTCTCAACGACTGACAAGTCTTAATTGTGTCTTTAATTTAAAAAGTATTAGAAAATGTATTAGAAAATCATTTAACAGAAACACGGAAGTCTGGTCATATTATCACAAAGTGTGACGTATTTTACAGACACAATGCCCGCTTACTCAGACTGTTTGTGCCACTTCTTAGTCTAGGATGGAGCAAAGACATGTAAAAAGATATGTAACATACAGTGATTAATAATTTGAGGTTTGTTTTCATTTTACTTTACTTTTGTGCCCTCCCCCCAAAGCCCTTCAAAATGTCATGATTAAAATACTGTTGCATGACAACAGGGTCATTTTTTATGTTGCAAATCCATATTGGCCACTTATGTGGACACCTGTGTAACTTCTGTAGTTTTGTAGTTAAAAAACAAACAAAACTTTTTGGGGGTTTTATAAGCCCTGAAGACTAATAATCATTTTTTTTTTAAAAAATCTTGCATCAGGTTATCATAATTCATGCATGAGAGGTTAACTATGTTCTAAACTATTTTCTGCACCATTGACATGCTTTATATGATTTGGATTTAACCGTCAGCAATCATGTATTTTAATTATATGCAAATTACCATGCCAAAGTCCTACCCACTGTATGGGAAGTGGGAGTTGCTTTGTTTCATTGTTAATTATTTGTAGGTGTAGCCAGTGGCGTAAGTTTGTCCCAGTTGCCCGGAGGCAAGAAAAATATTGGTGCCCCCCCCCCCCCTATATATCACCCGTAAGCCAATAAGATGCCGTTTTGAGATCCGAGTAAAACCGAACCCGCTCATCTCTAATTCTAACTATATGAAGCTACTACAAAACCCGTTGCAACTAAGCAGATCTATGTAGTGGTCCAACCACACACTACATAGATCTGCTCAGTCACTCACATTGCTGATTATTTCTCTGACAATTAATTTGCAAGTGTCATACCCAGGATTAGAACCCACAACCTATTACGCTGGAAGCATGCATCTTACTGGTGGAGATATCTGCTCTTGCATAGGAAGTATGAGAATTCTAACTATATGAAGTTACTTGTAATTGTCAGAGAAATAACGTCATATAGTTATAATTCTCATGCTTCCTTTATAGGAGCAAATAGCTTCATCAGTAAGGTGTCTGCTTCCAGTATATCTATAATAAAGAGGGTGTGATTTGTAAGATGCAGTGACTAGTGGGGAAGTTGGCTACGGAAGAGATACCGGCTGCTGTCAATTAACTTAATTGATTAATGTTGCTGAACACACGGAACAGGAGGAGAGGTGCCCCCCTTCAAAGCAGGAGCCCGGCGGCAGGTGACTCCGTTGCCTCCCAGAGTTCTGCCTCTGGGTGTAGCTATGATTAGTCCTGACACGGACATTTGTTAGATGTGTCATTAAGAAAAGTCACATGGGTGGTCATTCCGAGTTGTTCGCTCGTTGCCGTTTTTCACAACAGAGCGATTAGGTAGAAAATGCGTATGCGCATGGTACGCAGCGCGCATGTGCTTAGTTATTTAACACAAAACTTAGGAGATTTACACAAGCTCGAGCAACGTTTTTTCAACGCTCGAGTGTTCGTAGTGTGATTGACAGGAAAGGGGCGTTTCTGGGCTGCAACATGGCATTTTCCGGGACTGTGCTAAAAAACGCAGAAGTGCCAGGTAAAAACGCAGGAGTGGCTGGAGAAATGGGGGAGTGGCTGGCCGAACGCAGGGCGTGTTTGTGACGTCAAACCAGGAACTAAACGGCCCGAGCTGATCGCAATCTAGGAGTAGGTCTGGAGCTACTCAGAAACTGCAAGGAATTATTTAGTAGCAGTTCTGCTAACCTTTCGTTCGCTATTCTGCTAAGCTAAGATACACTCCCAGAGGGCGGCGGCCTAGCATCTGCAATGCTGCTAAAAGCAGCTAGCGGGCGAACAACTCGGAATGAGGGCCATTGTCGGAAACATTAGATTTAATTGAATGTTTTGGTTTTTTTTTTCACATGTATTTGGAAAGTGCTGATTCTTTTCTGATTTATATAATGTTATCACATAAGATAAGTATAATTGGGGGGCGTGGCCTGGATACTGAAGGCAGCAGACGTGCCTTACATGAGCTCCTGCAGTTAGCAGTATATTTATTCTATTATATAGCCCTTTGCTGTCCCTATTTCCAGCAGAGTTGACTCCGGCCCCTCCCGACCACCCAGAGGTGCCCCTGAAGGAGCCGCGGAATCGGGGAGCACCTTTTGGAGCTCCCGCGGATTGCGGGCGTCCTCCGGACCGGGACCTCAATTTTTCCCCAGACCGGAAGGCCTTCTGGGGCAGTACGGATGGTGTAATGGTTAGCATTACTGCCTCACAGCACTGAGGTCATGGGTTCGATTCCCACCATGGACCTAACTGTTTGGAGTTTGTATATTCTCCCCGTACTTGCGTGGGTTTCCTCCGGGTACTCCGGTTTCCTCCCACATTCCAAAAATATACTGGTAGGTTAATTGGCTCCCTACAAAATTAACCCTAGCGTGAATGTGTCTGCGTGTACATGTGATAGGGAATATAGATTGTAAGCTCCACTGGGGCAGGGACTGATGTGAATGGCCAAATATTCTTTGTAAAGCGCTGCGGAATATGTGTGCGCTATATAAATAACTGGTAATAATAATAATAATAATAATAATAAGTGGCGCTGTGGATCCCCCCCATTTACCTCTTGGTGACGGAGCAGCGGCTACGCGCTACGCAAGACGGCTACTGGAGACCGGCAGCTGTGCTCTGTCCCCGGCCAGCCGGAGCCGTCAGGGGTGAGACGGAGAGAAGCGGCACCCGGCGGTCACGTGTGACGGGAGACCTGATCCGGGCTCGGAGCTTGCGCCTGCACTTGGCGCTCGGTGACACACCGCCGGTGGACCTGCGGGGACGGGTGCAGTGGAGACCTCAGAGCTGCGCTCTCGAACAGGGAGATAGTGTATCACCCCCACTCCCCTCACGAATCTAATCTGACAAGGTAACTCTATATCACCTCCACATTCTGAAGCCCCTGCATAACTGCTGGCCCACGCTATTTCACGCAATACGGGCTCCTCTATACTGAGAACATTCATAATAGTTAAAGTTGGCTCCTTGGACCTCAAAGGCAAACAGAACTGCCTTGCCCCAGCCACCCGGAGGATTGAGCTGCAAACTGCGTCCCCAGCACCTCACACCGACCAGCGGCCGTCTTACCTCCACTGCTGCAGTCTGCTCTCAGAAGACCTGAGACGGAGGGAGACGGGAGCTGCACTGTCACTGCTGCGGATCGTCGACGGTGCGGTGAGGAACTCTCCCCTCCTGATTCCCTGTGACCTGAACACCTTCTCCCGCTGCCTGCGGACCCGCGGGGCCATTGGTTCCCTAGCCATGTGTCTGCCTGCCTAATGTAGCCCTGAGGCCACGTGGGGGCTCTTGCACGGTGATGACCCATATGCTGCATACTGCTGAGGATATGTGAAAGTGTAATTCTATATTGCTCTACTTGAAGACCGATCTCATGGTGAGAGGGATTAAGAAAAATAAGGCCAAGACCAAGCCGGACACGACCCCATCCCCTGCGATCCGACATTCGTCGGACCTACGTCAGTTCTTATCTACTCCAACCTTAATCCCCACTACTTCCTCAACTGTCCCGACCTCCCCGAATCTACACAGTCCGGCAGACGACATGACATCCCCCGGGCCTCCACAGGCCCCCTCTCTGTCTGCGGAGATAAGCGAGATATTATCTCATGTGAGATCGCTCCCCACGAAGCAGGACTTCTCAGCCTTGGAGACTCGCTTACTTTCCACCATCACTCAGGAAGTGACAGCGCTCCGACAAGATATGTCCCAAATTGCGACTCGTGTTGATGTCTTGGAACGCCATGAATCGTCTACTGTGGATTCTCTGACTAAATTTCGGGAGGTGCTATCTCAACAACGGGACGATATTTCTTTTCTAAAATCACGCATTGAGGATATGGATAATCGCGGCCGGCGAAATAATATCAGAGTCAGGGGCTTACCTGAGAGTGTCCAACAGGCTGACCTGACAACCGCATTATCTACGATATTTGGAGAACTCATTGACCTGGATCCAAATAAGGACATTATATTTGATAGAGCTCACCGAGCCCTCCGTCCTCGTGGCTTACCCTCCGATAGACCACGAGACGTGATTTGCAGGCTCCATTATTATGTCCAAAAAGAGGAAATAATGAGGTCGGCCCGTCAGCTGGACAGCATTGACTTTCAAGGGGACAAGATTCAGATATTTCCTGACCTTGCCTGGTCGACCTTACAACAACGTCGAGCCCTGAAACCTCTTACAGACTCTCTCAGGAAACTCGAGCTGAAATACAGATGGGGCTTCCCTTTCTCCCTCCAGGTCTCTCATGGTGGCAAAGTCGCGAGTCTCTCTAGACCTTCGGATTCACAGGCCTTCTTCACGATCTTAGGAATTCCTCCGGTACCGTTACCAGATTGGGACGCTTTTCACCACCTACCGGAACTGCCTGTTGTGCTCCCTCCAGACGACGCGTGGCAACAAGTTCGTTCCCCACGGAGGCGGGGAGCTAATCCTGGTCCACGTTCTTCAGAGCCCCCCTGAATGGGAAGTCTTGTTCCGAGTGGACGTAAACTTACTTGCTACCCATGCTATACACTGAGTTTTTGTTGTTGTTGTTTTTTCCTAAATAATGCCATGTGTTGCTCACACGTGAGATCGGTTTTTGTAACTTAGTAATAGTATGCAGTTGCCATGGTTTCAAAGATAAGCGATGTGGTATCGTCGACATGTTATTTCGGTTTATTTTTATACCGAATTCCTTATCTTGTTGACGATACTCACATACACAATTGACCAACCTTCATGAAACCTGGTCTGATAGTCTAAGGATTATATGTACACTTTTATATAAGCTTTTATATTTTTTATTTTTGTGTCACTTATGCCTTTGTGCACACCTCAGTAATATCACACATTTGTTTAGATTCTATCTTGTGGATGGTCGCTGTTCTGGGCCCCCCGTAAGACCCCCACTATGCTGCATCCCCTGTCTCTTTGGACTGGGAGTCGGCAGGATTCCGCTCCTGTCCTTTTTGCAGCAGTCCTTCTTGTAGTATTATCGTCTCTGTTTATTGTCAAAGTATTTTACGGCGTGGATTCCCACGCTGCATCTTTTTTTTCTTCTTTTCTCTTCTTTCCCTTTTCTCCTATTTCCTTCCCTTGCTGCTCTTCCTTTCCCTCCCCCAATGTCTGCCGTAGGGAAGACTATTGTGAAGCAATTAGATCCGCCTGATAATGGGGGTGAACGATCTACATGTAACTACCCTTAACGTCAAAGGGTTGAATGTTCCTGAGAAAAGGTCTAAACTTCTTAAATGGCTTAGAGATGAGAAAGCTGACGTTGCTTTTATTCAGGAAACACATTTCAAGATGGGACATGTGCCGTCCCTAAAATGTCACTACTATCCTCATGTTTTCCTGTCTAATAACTCTACTGGTAAGACATTGGGCGTAGCTATATTATTGGCTCGCCACCTGCCTGTTCTTAATGTGGCCTCCCATAGAATAGCTGAGGGTAGGGGGTTGTTGGTGAAATGCGACATACATGGTCAACGTGTCTCTTTCCTGAACATATACGCCCCTAACGCTAAACAACCTTCCTTTATATCCTCAGTACTAGATACCGTTGAACCTCTCTTGGAGGGGGTGGTGGTGATGGGAGGTGATCTAAATTGGACCCTAGACCCCCGCCAAGACAATTCTAAAAAGAACTCTTGCAGGCCGGAGAAGGAGCATAGGGGAGTGAGACGCGCCCTGCTCGACCACCAGCTGATTGACACATGGAGACTGACACATCCTACTGAGTTAGATTACTCCTTTTTTTCACACCCACATCAGACATACTCCAGAATTGATTACTTGTTTCTGAGCCACCGGCACCTACACCTCCTTTCTGATGCCTCTATAGGACAGATTGTGTGGTCAGATCATGCCCCAGTTAACCTCACATTACGCCTGCCTCCCAGTACACATCGCCAATGGTCCTGGCGCTTTAACGACACTTTTCTGCAGGACGCAGATTGTAGGTCCCGAATCGATAACGCTTTAGATTCTTATATTTGTACCAATGACTTAGATGATATTTCCAAAGTCTCAGTCTGGGAAGCTCATAAATGTGTCATTAGGGGGGGTTTGTGTTCAGATAGGTTCCTTCCGCAAAAAGCAGAGGGAGAAACTTAGGGGTGATTTATTGTCTAAAATACAATCTCTCGAGCTCCTACACAAAAAATCCCAAACCCCACAACATTATGCCGATCTTGAAGCTGCTAGGGCAGATCTGAATAAGTTACTCTCTGATAGAATCAAGTTTTCTTATCGGAAGTGCCGTAGCAGATACTATCAATGGGGCAATAAACCTGGTAAATTACTAGCCAAAGCACTTAGAGAACAACGTGCTATTACTTTTATTCACACGATTAAAAATAGCCACGGCCAATCCCAACACCAGACACCCCACATCGCTAGGGCCTTTAGGGCATATTATTCCACCCTGTACAACCTCTCCGGCCCGACCGGAAGAATTGATAAGTTGTCCCATCAAACAGCTATAGCTGATTACTTACGGGCCTTAGACTTCCCCACACTATCCACAAAAGAAGTAGAAGATCTAGACGCCCCGTTTTCTACTGAGGAGGTTCAGAAAGCTATTGAATCCTCCCCCAACGGCAAGAGCCCCGGTCCCGATGGATACACCACTGCCTATTACAAAGCTTTTAAAGAGAAATTAGTCCCTATACTCACGAGAGCCTTTAACACCATATCAGATCAATCGCCTTTTTCCCCACAATCTCTTGAAGCCCATATTGCAGTTCTACCCAAAGAGGGTAAAGACCCCAGTCTTTGCTCCAGTTACCGGCCAATCTCACTGTTAAATATAGATATAAAACTTTTTGCTAAACTGATTGCAAACGCCTCAAACTATTATTACCTGGTCTGATACATGGTGATCAAGCGGGATTTGTTTTAGGCCGAGAAGCTAGGGATAACACCTCTAAAGTGCTCAACATGATTCATTATGCCGGCCAGCTTTCATCCACATCAATCATACTGTCGACCGATGCCGAAAAAGCATTTGACAGAGTGGACTGGGACTTTCTGGCTGGTATACTGAAGCATCTGGGACTCGGTAACGCCTGTCTTCACAGAATTTTATCTCTTTATACCTCCCCGTCCGCCAAAATTAGGATTAACGGCTCCCTTTCTGATTCTTTTCCAATCTCCAATGGCACGCGACAGGGCTGTCCACTATCCCCATTGCTCTTTGTCCTTTGCATGGAAACATTAGCTCGAAGCATTAGGGCGAACCCGAGTATTTCGGGTCTGTTGGTAAAAGGGACAGAATACAAATTGGCATTATATGCCGACGACCTACTCGCTATAATCACAAAACCGGTCACTTCTTTGCCAAACTTGATGGTAGAATTTGATAAGTTTGGAGCCCTCTCTAACTTCAAAATAAATTATTCTAAATCTATTGCCATGAATTTAACTACTCCTCCTGATATAGTAGAGGGCTTGAAACGTGCCTAACCTTTTATTTGGCATGATCACAAATTAAAATACCTGGGGGTGTTACTGACCAACGATTTATCCAAATTATTCTCCCTGAATTTTATTCCCCTATTGGCTAAGCTTCGCCTAGACTTCCAGAAATGGAAGAAATTAAGACTGTCTTGGTTCGGCAGGATTAACGTTGTCAAAATGAATACCCTCCCTAGGATACTATTCTTTCTCCAGACACTTCCGATACACATCCCCGGCTTTGGCTCCGAGACGTCCAGAATCTTATTCGTGCGTTTGTTTGGGGCGGTAAGACACCCAGGTTTAAACACGACATTTTATTTAGGAGAAAACACCACGGGGGGCAACAACTCCCACATATTCCTAACTACTACCACGCAGTACATTTGAATAGGATTCTGGAATGGACGCGTGCTAAAGACCGCAAACAATGGGTCCTACTAGAGGAGGGTTGTTTCCCACATTATATTGAAATTGCACCTTGGCTCCCTACCCTTCCGAAGGTTTCACACCCCACGGTCTCCCCCACGCTCAAATTATGGGCCACGCTGAGATCCCAGAGCCATATATCCTCCAAATGGTCCCCTCTAACCTCCCTTCTCTATAACTCCGAGTTTGCTCCAGGTCTTCATAGGACAGCTTTCGCTCCATGGGCAGAAGCCGGGATTTTTAGAGTCGGTCAGCTGGTGAGCTCGGGTAGGGTGCGCTCCTTTTCAGATGTTCAGTCTTCTTGGAACCTACACAGTGCTGAGTTTTGGAGGTTCCTGCAGGTTCATCATTTCATATCATCCTCTAAGAACCTCTCTGATATAACCAGGGACCTCACCGCGTTTGAAAGTCTATGCACCTCTCCCAGCTCTCCCACACATACAATCTCACAAATCTATGTGCTTATCATGGAAAACTTTTTCCCGCAACCCCCTACCTTTCTGGCTTCCTGGGAGAAGGAACTATCAGGGCTACCTTCGCAGATTAATTGGGAATCCGTATTTAAGAACGCCCAGGCGAGTTCTCTATGCTTATCGACACTTGAGACCCTCTATAAACTTATATATAGGTGGTATAGGACTCCTCGTGTTCTTAATAAAATGTTTCCCTCTCTCTCGAACCTGTGTTGGAGATGCAAAAATGCCCCAGGGAGCTTCATACATATTTGGTGGGACTGCCCTCTTATAACCCCGTTTTGGGCAGAGGTATTTAAATGCACCGAACAGATAGTGGGAGATAAGATCCCGAAAGACCCAGGTTTTTGGCTCCTCAACCACACCCCCACGGGAACACACTCCTACAAACATTCACTGTTGAGACACCTTAGCAACGCAGCAAAAGCGGTTGTTCCACTCCTTTGGAGATCCACCTCACCACCCTCGATTAAATTATGGATTTCAAAGGTCGATTACTTTTTAGATATGGAAGACCTTGTCTCCTTCTCATATGGGAAAACCGTTAACTTTATAGCCATTTGGTTTCCCTGGTACGACTTTAAAGACACACCTCTGTATCGGTCCCACATGACGACATAACCCCCCTCATATTCATATTCATATCCATATTCATATTTCGATTATGATGTCTCTTTAATATGGCTCAAACCCTCAAATGGTGGAGATCCCCTCCCCTCCGTCTCCCAAACAACCTGTCCCTACTGTGCAGACTCTCACACCTGACTCTACCCGTCTTAATTTTCCCTCTCTTTTCTTTTTTCTTCTTCTCTTCTCTCTCTTTTTCCTCTTTCCCATTTTCCTATACTGTTTTGTTAAAATGTTCCTCATTTATAAGTTCTGATGTTGTAAGCGAAGCAGACAAATTATTTTTCTACTCTGGGCGCTCTATGTGTATTGGACTGACATATATGATATGTGATGTTTTTGTCCCTCCTTCTTTCTTTTTGGAAAAGTATTGCTGTAATGTTTTGTCTGCTGCTTTACTTAATAAAAAGCAGTTTACACAAAAAAAAGATAAGTATAATTTACTTTTGCCCTCTTAACAAATGCTGGGGCAGATGTATTAACCTGGAGAAGGGATAAAGAAGTGATAAACTAGTGATAAGTTTAAGGTGATAACGCACCAGCCAATCATTACGGATTTGAAAAAATGTCAGCTAGGAGCTGACTGCCTGGTGCGTTATCACCTTACACTTATCACTGCTCTATCACTGCTCTATTCCTTCTCCAGGCTTAATACATCTGCCCCATTAATGATTGTCCTCATAATTAATACTCATGTTCTTATTGACTAGGAGATTTAAGGAGAGAGAAAAGAAAAACTTTTTCTGGTGCACTCTTTAGAAAAATATACGTGTGTGTGTGTGTGTGTGTGTGTGTGTGTGTGTGTGTGTGTGTGTGTTGTGTGTGTTGTCATAGTAGTTAAAACATTACTTTTATTTAACCTTTATTTAAAATGCAGATCCCTCATAACGCATACACTAGGAGATTTATCTGATGCTTTTGCCATTTGTAAACCACCACAGCCACACCAGTAGTAGCATAGGCCCATACCTGGCCAGTTTTAAGGGTTCAGCCACTATGTGTAGCATCATGTGAACAGTAATAAGACATGGTTGTGTGAGTTCCTAATCCTCTTATCTTGGACCAATATATTTTATTTACATTGTGCCTCCCATTGCCTCTTAGCACCTCACATCAATATAATAGTGATCTTGTCACCAATTTCCAGCTTTCATTTCAACATGATGGTGCAATGTGCTTGGTATTCAGGGAACTAGTTTACAGTTTGCAGCTGGCATAGGAAGAAGTTTTCTCTGTTCCATACTGGGTGCCCAGTGACTAAGCTAAAATGAAAGCTGAGTACAGGAGATTTGAGATTTTGCCAACCCCTTTGGCAGGTGTGAGGAGTTAACAAGTTCCAGTGGGCGACCATGAACCTGAAACAGGAGATATTTAGGTCAGGAGGGGATGCAAGAGGCTGTATTATTTTCTCAAATAGTGCCTGGGAACTGATTTTTTTATGGGGGAAATAATGTTAAATGTAAATAATTTGACATGGTGGAATGATATCAGAAAGTATTGTTGATTTATTTTACTATTTCATTTTTTTAGACATTGGACTTTATTTTTCTTGTGATAGACAGGGAGTGGTTTAAGTATGGGCCTGATTCAGAGATGGGCGCACATCTCATCGCTGCTGTGTCTTTGGATGCAGCAGCAAGGAGAAAATATTTGAATGCTGCAGGAGGCGTAAGAGAACAAAAGACGTTCCCTGTCAGCGTTGCAGAACCAGCTACTGTGTCCAAAGATGGTCGCAGTCCTTGACTATGTGAGTAGGCCTCATCTTACTCAGCATGACCTGTCAAACTGCTTAGTTGGGGCCAGGAAGACTGTGTCTTCTGATGCAGACCCTGGCCTGGCCACACCGACAAAACATTTAGAAAAATGTTGCCCTGCCCCTCACCGATCCTGCTCCCAGAAGGCTGCATAATGTCAATCATGCTATGGCTTGAGGGCACTCCATGGAAGCTCGCTGGACCCATGCTGCACATGTGCAGAGTGGGTCCTGCGCATGTGCAGACCCCCTACCATCCTACCATTAGACTTGTACACAAACCATCGGGTTTGCGTACAAGTTTGAATGAAGCCATATAGCCATATTATCTCATGAATCTGAGTGTAAGGGGCCCAACAAGATCAAGGGCCTATAGCTTTTAACAGCATCTCTTTACTGCATGATTGGTGATTAGCGGGCATAAAGCATAGGTCCCAGCGTGTACAGAAATAGTGCAGCTGTATCACAAGGTAATGGATGTTTGCAGGGGTATGAGTAAAAGGAAATGTAGTTGTCACAAGGCAATGGATACAGGTACTGTATATGAGACATTTGCACAATGTTGTGATATTTTGGTCTCTTTTTATATTGTCTACTTCAAAAATCATGGATCAATAAGTGATCTAGAGAAAAAAAAGCCTTAAGATAAGCTATTTTTATTCTTTATTACTTTTTTTTTTATTGCACTTTTAAAGGTTTATTAAGCACTTAATAGGCGCTGGTTATTTCCACCATTTGTATATCACTGTTTAGTGTAACTCACCACTACACTTTATTGATGTCCAGCTGTCACCTATTGAATTGGGGAGTGCATATTTATGGTTGAAATTATACCACTAAGTTTATTCACCAAAAGGCGCTGGTTATCTTCACCATTTGTATATTCATTATTCAGTATAGAGCACTTTGACCAATACATGCAATAGCAAACATTTCTTGTTATAGCTATCATGTGACTAAAATGATGTTCCAGAGCTGTATTGAGATTTGCCATTTATTAGGACTTAATATAACCCAACTGATAATTTGGTACATTAGACCCAAAACACAAGAGGAAGAGCTGAAGAGTAGGTTACCTAGGCATCTATGACTACTCAGAAAAGCTTGCTCTTCTATAATTCAGAATTAGAGACAAAAGAAAATTCTTTCATGGGGCACTGTTAAACTAAATTGCTAAAACGTAACTTTTATGTATGGACTTACTTATACACAAACACACATTTAACATATATAATATATACATAGGTTCAAAAACAAAAACTAAACACCGGTGTATGATATTGTTCTATGAAACTTTGTCATGCTATCACTTGCTTCATCTTCTATACAGTTTCCTTTTCTTTGATATGTATATATAATATGATTAGATACAAACATGTATGGTGGATGATTATGGTAGACAATTTATAGTTACCAATGGTAAATTTCTGCATTGCAGCTATATTTGTTTGGTTTGGATAACATGAAGCAGTATCACTATGGTGGCAACATATTATAGAGATTTAGATTGAATCATTGTGTTGCCACCTGTCTACATGAAGCAGGGCCGGTGCAAGGTTTCTCGGCACCCTAGGCAAAACTTCTGCGCACTCTCCCCCTGAGGTGAAAATGTGGAGGTGGCGTCTTAGAAGTTCCACAGCCGATATTGCTAAATAGAGAATAAGCACGACTTTTGCAGAGACCCCAGGTAGGCTGTAGTGTAGGGAAGGAGGACAACACAGGCAGGAGATATAAATAGATACACAGCATATGGAGTGTACAATAGTTGTGAGGAAGGGTTCTTTGCTCGGTATGCGGTTAACATCCTGGCTGTCGGGATCCCCGCGGTCAGGATACCGATGCCTGGAATCCTGACACTCTGCGAAATGGCGGCAGTCGGAATACCGACACAAGCCCGATATTCACCCTTGTGTGGTGGTCCACGGTGGTCCGAGGGGGAATATATTAGTGTGGCGACCAAAGGTCGCCACAGGGGGGCCGATGTGTGGCGAGCGCAACAAGCCTGCATGGGTACACGCTGCGCTCGCTGTCGGGATTCCGCCTGTCAGGATCCCGGTGTCACTCTCCTAACCACTGGGACCGCCAGGAGAGCATCCTATCATCTGCCGTATTGCACAGACAGCACACGGTAACAGTGCTCACCATACCATACAGACAACACCTTTGGGATTGCAATACAGTACACTGAGTACAGGGTGTGCTGGAACTTGTAGTACCTCTATTGCTGGATACTTGTGGCCCCTCTGCTAGCTGGGCATAGGCATGTCAGTCAGTTACATGGATTAATACAGGACTCACAAAACTTCCATTATCCATAGCTGCAGTTGCCAAATGTGGTGACATGCACCTGAAACAAAAGGGGTGGGATAATTAATTGCTGACGAGGAGGGAATGGAGAGACTACAGCCAGGGAGGAGCCACCCAGGAGCAGGTGCTGCACAGGCAGGCGACATCACAGCACATGACAGTCATGTGACTGTCAGTGCTGATGTTGTAGCCACACTGAGACTAGCACTTAAGGCCCATACACACTTGCCGAGAAAATGAACGACGTCGCTCACTTTCCCCCTTCCTCAGCGACGTCGCTCATTTTGTCGGCAAATGTGTATGCTGCCAGCGATGACCGATGCGCGGCCCCGCAGGTAGGCAACGATCGTCGCAGTCGGCAGTGCATGCATGCTCTATCTGGACTGTCGGCAGTGCATGCATAACCAGCGGCTGCATGACATCACTGAGCGATATGAACGGTCATATAGCTCAGTGTGTATGGGCGGCTGCTGACCGCTCGGCCCGGGAGGGGAAACACTAGACAACATCGCTCATAGAGCATCGTCGTCTAGTGTGTATGGACCATTAGAGCCAGGCTGGCAGGTTAGTCATATGTGCAGGCAGGCACTGCCTGAGCCTAATTTTTTTGGTAAGAATAAATCCTTATTTCTCTAACGTCCTAAGTGGATGCTGGGGATTCCGTAAGGACCATGGGGAATAGCGGCTCCGCAGGAGACTGGGCACATCTAAAGAAAGCTTTAGGACTATCTGGTGTGCACTGGCTCCTCCCCCTATGACCCTCCTCCAAGCCTCAGTTAGATCTCTGTGCCCGAACGAGAAGGGTGCACACTAGGGGCTCTCCTGAGCTTCTTAGTGAAAGTTTTAGATTAGGTTTTTTATTTTCAGTGAGACCTGCTGGCAACAGGCTCACTGCATCGAGGGACTAAGGGGAGAAGAAGCGAACTCACCTGCGTGCAGAGTGGATTGAGCTTCTTAGGCTACTGGACATTAGCTCCAGAGGGACGATCACAGGCCCAGCTTGGATGGGTCCCAGAGCCGCGCCGCCGGCCCCCTTACAGAGCCAGAAGGCAGAAGAGGTCCGAACAATCGGCGGCAGAAGACGTCCTGTCTTCAACAAGGTAGCGCACAGCACTGCAGCTGTGCGCCATTGCTCTCAGCACACTTCACACTTCGGTCACTGAGGGTGCAGGGCGCTGGGGGGGGGCGCCCTGAGACGCAATAAAAACACCTTGGATGGCAAAAAAAATGCATCACATATAGCTCCTGGGCTATATGGATGCATTTAACCCCTGCCAGAATCCATAAAAAAGCAGGAGAAAAGTCCGCGAAAAAGGGGCGGAGCCTATCTCCTCAGCACACTGGCGCCATTTTCCCTCACAGCTCCGTTGGAGGGAAGCTCCCTGTCTCTCCCCTGCAGTCACTACACTACAGAAAGGGTTAAAAAAAGAGAGGGGGGCACTAATTAGGCGCAGTATTAACTATACAGCAGCTATAAGGGGAAAAACACTTATATAAGGTTATCCCTGTATATATATAGCGCTCTGGTGTGTGCTGGCAAACTCTCCCTCTGTCTCCCCAAAGGGCTAGTGGGGTCCTGTCCTCTATCAGAGCATTCCCTGTGTGTGTGCTGTATGTCGGTACTTTTGTGTCGACATGTATGAGGAGAAAAATGATGTGGAGACGGAGCAGATTGCCTGTAATAGTGATGTCACCCCCTAGGGGGTCGACACCTGAGTGGATGAACTGTTGGAAGGAATTACGTGACAGTGTCAGCTCTGTATAAAAGACAGTGGTTGACATGAGACAGCCGGCTACTCAGCTTGTGCCTGTCCAGACGTCTCATAGGCCGTCAGGGGCTCTAAAGCGCCCGTTACCTCAGATGGCAGATATAGACGCCGACATGGATACTGACTCCAGTGTCGACGGTGAAGAGACGAATGTGACTTCCAGTAGGGCCACACGTTACATGATTGAGGCAATGAAAAATGTTTTACACATTTCTGATAATACGAGTACCACCAAAAAAGGGGTATTATGTTCGGTGAGGAAAAACTACCTGTAGTTTTCCTGAATCTGAGAAATTAAATGAGGTGTGTGATGATGCGTGGGTTTCCCCCGATAACAACGGATAATTTCTAAAATGTTATTGGCATTATATCCTTTCCCGCCAGAGGTTAGGGTGCATTGGGAAACACCCCCTAGGGGGGATAAAGCGCTCACACGCTTGTAAGGGCTCTACCTTCGCCTGAGATGGCCGCCCTTAAGGATCCTGCTGATAGAAAGCAGGAGGGTATCCTAAAAGGTATTTACACACATACTGGTGTTATACTGCGACCAGCAATCGCCTCAGCCTGGATGTGCAGTGCTGGGTTGGCGTGGTCGGATTCCCTGACTGAAAATATTGATACCCTAGATAGGGACAGTATATTTTTGCCTATAGAGCATTTAAAAGATGCATTTTTATATATGCGTGATGCACAGCGGAATATTTGCCGACTGGCATCAAGTCTAAGCGCGTTGTCCATTTCTACCAGTAGAGGGTTATGGACACGTCAGTGGTCAGGTGATGCGTATTCCAAACGGCATTTGGAAGTATTGCTTTATTAAGGGAGGAGTTATTTGGGGTCGGTCTTTCAGACCTGGTGGCCACGGCAACAGCTGGGAATTCCACGTTTGTACCCCAGGTCGCCTCTCAACATGAGAAGACGCCGTATTATCAGGCGCAGTCTTTTCGTGGACAAGCGGGCAAAAGGTTCCTCATTTCTGCCCCGTGACAGAGGGAGAGGAAAAAGGCTGCAGAAATCAGCCAGTTCCCAGGAACAGAAACCCTCTCCCGCCTCTGCCAAGCCCTCAGTATACGCTGGGGCTTTACAAGCAGAATCAGGCACGGTGGGGGGCCCGTCTCAATGAATTTCAGCGCGCAGTGGGCTCACTCGCAAGTAGACCCCTGGATCCTTCAGGTGATATCTCAGGGGTACAAATTAGAATTCGAGACGTCTCCCCCTCGCCGTTTCCTAAAGTCGGCTTTACCGATGTCTCCTTCTGACAGGGAGACAGTTTTGGAAGCCATTCACAAGCTGTATTCCCAGCAGGTGATAATCAAGATACCCCTCCTGCAACAGGGAACGGGGTATTATTCCACACTGTTGTGGTACCGAAGCCGGACGGCTCGGTGAGACCGATTCTAAATCTAAAATCTTTGAACACTTACGTACAGAGGTTCAAATTCAAGATTGAGTCACTCAGAGCAGTGATTGCGAACCTGGAAGAAGGGGACTACATGATGTCTCGGGACATCAAGGATGCTTACCTTCATGTCAAAATTTACCCTTCTCACCAAGGGTACCTCAGGTTTATGGTACAGAACTGTCACTATCAGTTCAGACGCTGCCGTATGGATGGTACACGGCACCCCGGGTCTTTACCAAGGTAATGGCCGAAATGATGATATTCCTTCGAAGGAAGTGAATTTTAGTTATCCCTTCCTTGGACAATTCCCTGATAAGGGTAAGATCCAGGGAACAGTTGGAGGTCGGTGTAGCACTATCTCAGGTAGTGTTGCGGCAGCACGATTGGATTCTCAAGATTCCAAAATCGCACCTGGTTCCGACGACGTGTCTTCTGTTCCTAGGGATGATCCTGGACACAGTCCAGAAAAAGGTGTTTCTCCCGGAGGAGAAAGCCAGGGAGTTATCCGAGCTAGTCAGGAACCTCCTAAAACCGAGCCAAGTCTCAGTGCATCAATGCACAAGGGTTCTGGGTAAAATGGTGGCTTCCTACGAAGCAATCCCATTCGGCAGATTCCACGCAAGAACTTTCCAGTGGGACCTGCTGGACAAATGGTCCGGATCGCATCTTCAGATGCATCAGCGGATAACCCTGTCACCAAGGACAAGGGTGTCCCTCCTGTGGTGGTTGCAGAGTGCTCATCTTCTAGAGGGCCGCAGATTAGGCATTCAGGACTGGGTCCTGGTGACCACGGATGCCAGCCTGCGAGGCTGGGGAGCAGTCACACAGGGAAGGAATATCCAGGGTTTATGGTCAAGCCTGGAGACATCACTTCACATAAATATCCTGAAGCTAAGGGACATTTACAATGCTCTAAGCTTAGCAAGACCTCTGCTTCAAGGTCAGCCGGTGTTGATCCAGTCGGACAACATCACGGCAGTCACCCACGTAAACAGACAGGGTGGCACAAGAAGCAGGAGGGCAATGGCAGAAGCTGCAAGGATTCTTCGCTGGGCGGAAAATCATGTGATAGCACTGTCAGCAGTATTCATTCCGGGAGTGGACAACTGGGAAGCAGACTTCCTCAGCACGACCTCCACCCGGGAGAGTGGGGACTTCACCCAGAAGTCTTCCACATGATTAAAAACTCGACAGGTATTGCGCCTGGTCCAGGGACCCTCAGGCAATAAGCTGTAGACGCTCTGGTAACACCGTGGGTGTACCAGTCAGGGTATGTGTTCCCTCCTCTGCCTCTCATACCCAAGGTACTGAGATTGATAAGATGGAGAGGAGTAAGCACTATATTCGTGGTTCCGGATTGGCCAAGAAGGACTTGGTAACCGGAACTTCAAGAGATGCTCACGGAGGATCCGTGGCCTCTACCTCTAAGAAGGGACCTGCTCCAGCAAGGACCCTGTCTGTTCCAAGACTTACCGCGGCTGCGTTTGACGGCATGGCGGTTGAACGCCGGATCCTGAAGGAAAAAAGGCATTCCGGATGAAGTCATCCCTATCCTGATCAAAGCCAGGAAGGATGTAACCGCAAAAACATTATCACCGCAATTGGCGAAAATATGTTGCGTGGTGCGAGGCCAGTAAGGCCCGGCGGAGGAAATTCAACTGGGTCGATTCCTACATTTCCTGCAAACAGGAGTGTCTATGGGCCTGAAATTGGGGTCCATTAAGGTTCAAATTTCGGCCCTGTCAATTTTCTTCCAAAAAGAACTAGCTTCAGTCCCTGAAGTTCAGACGTTTGTAAAAGGGGTACTGCATATACAGCCTCCTTTTGTGCCTCCAGTGGCACTTTGGGATCTCAATGTAGTTTTGGGTTCCAAAAGTCACATTGGTTTGAACCACTTAAATCTGTGGAGTTAAAATATCTCACATGGAAAGTGGTCATGCTGTTGGCCCTGGCCTGGGCCAGGCGCATGTCAGAATTGGCGGCTTTAGCCTGAAAAAGCCCTTATCTGATTTTCCATTCGGACAGGGCGGAATTGAGGACTCGTCCTCAGTTTCTCCCCAAGGTGATTTCAGCGTCTCACCTGAACCAACCTATTGGTGGTGCCTGCGGCTACTAGGGACTTGGAGGCCTCCAAGTTGCTAGACGTTGTCAGTGCCCTGAAAATATATGTTTCCAGGACGGCTGGAGTCAGGAAATCTGACTCGCTGTTTATCCTGTGTGCACCCAACAAGCTGGGTGCTCCTGCTTCTAAGCAGACTATTGCTCGTTGGATTTGTAGTACAATTCAGCTTGCACATTCTATGGCAGGCCTGCCACAGCCAAAAATCTGTAAATGCCCACTCCACAAGGAAGGTGGGCTCATCTTGGGCGGCTGCCCGAGGGGTCTCGGCTTACAACTTTGCCGAGCAGCTACTTGGTCAGGAGCAAATACGTTTGTAAAATTCTACAAAATTTATATCCTGGCTGAGGAGGACCTGGAGTTCTCTCATTTGGTGCTGCAGAGTCATCCGCACTCTCCCGCCCGTTTGGGAGCTTTGGTATAATCCCCATGGTCCTTACGGAGTCCCCAGCATCCACTTAGGACGTTAGAGAAAATAAGAATTTACTTACCGATAATTCTATTTCTCATAGTCCGTAGTGGATGCTGGGCGCCCATCCCAAGTGCGGATTGTCTGCAATACTTGTACATAGTTATTGTTACAAAAATCGGGTTATTATTGTTGTGAGCCATCTTTCAGAGGCTCCTCTGTTATCATGCTGTTAACTGGGTTCAGATCACAGGTTATACGGTGTGATTGGTGTGGCTGGTATGAGTCTTACCCGGGATTCAAAATCCTTCCTTATTGTGTACGCTCGTCCGGGCACAGTATCCTAACTGAGGCTTGGAGGAGGGTCATAGGGGGAGGAGCCAGTGCACACCAGATAGTCCTAAAGCTTTCTTTAGATGTGCCCAGTCTCCTGCGGAGCCGCTATTCCCCATGGTCCTTACGGAGTCCCCAGCATCCACTACGGACTATGAGAAATAGAATTATCGGTAAGTAAATTCTTATTTTTTACATACAGATGTAGCCATGCTCATCAAGGCTACATCTGCGCTTAACGAGCACTCTCGGCGTGTCTAGGTGCACCCATTCATGCGAGCATAGCTGTCTGTGACTGTCATTTGCTCCATGTATGAAAAAAACACACACTAGCCTCCACGTTAAAAAAAAACCATACACATATACCCCACATAAAAAAAACCCCACATACTGGACATTAGCCTCCACATGAAAATAATGAAACGCACTGGAGTATACTCAATACTGTACATGCCAAACACAAACTGCATTTGTATAGTATATAAATCCAGACCTACAGTATTTTACATTGTCCTGTAGACAATGATGCACATGTAAACCAAGTTCAACTAAATTATTTTATTTTATTAATTCTACTTAGAATAATTCAGTAAGAACCTTTGGTAAATGTTAGTCAATTTGTTTGGAACAAAATGCAGAAATGCCTGCCCATGTTATTCCTCAATAACAAATGAATCCAGCTTCAGTCTGTAGCTATATATACTCTATTCACATTTGCCACTTGATCCACATTATTTGCTAACAAGAAAATTACACACCAAACCTTCTATATACTTTGACAAAACCGTGTGTGGGCACGGTACTGGTAGGCGCAGACGGGCAGCAGCCACGATGGGGTGATGAATGCACAGGCAATGAAGGGAGGAAGACTAGATCAGTCAGTGGGGACCAGGAGCTGGGAGGCACCGATGGGCAGGCAGCTACAGGTGAAGCTAACAGCGCCGGTGGTCGTTGTCAGTGCAGCAAGTGGAAGATGGCACCCTTGCAGATTTGTGCGGCACGTGACTGAGTACCTGGCATAACTGGGCGGCCAACCCTGACTGAATAACAAGGTGCACACAACTCATATCCCAACCCTATTGGTGACCATGTTACTAAGGGGGTGATTCATACCTGATCGCTGCTGTGCGTTTTCGAACAGCGGGGGATCAGGGCATAACTGCGCATGCACCGCAATGTGCACACGCGTCGGACAGCAACAAAGGGCATCACTGGTTAGCGAGGGGATGGAGCGAAAAAAACGAACACATGAGCGTTCGCAAGGTGATTGACAGGTGGAGGCTGTTTGTGGGTTGTAACTGAGCGTTTATTGGGACTGTCCGTAAAAAGCAGGCGTGTCCAAGCGTTTTCAGGGAGGGTGTCTGACATCAGCTCCGGCCCCGATCAGCCTGTTCTCATCACACTGGAGGAGTAAGTCCTGGGCTGCGCACAGACTACACACACTGGATTTTTGTAGCTCGGCGTACACATAGCATCGCACACTTGCACGGTGAATTTACACTCCCCCTGGAGGCGGCGACTATCTGAATGCAGGACAGCAAACTGCAGCCCAGCGATCAGGTCTGAATCATCTCCTAAGCTCTCTGATTCTGCATAACTCTCCCATCGGAGCCTTAGTCATGCCATGTACACAAAGGGGGGGGGGGAGATATTGTGCTGCTGTTACTCCCTCCTCTGCTTCCCTCTGCCCAGCTACACAGAGACGTGTGTCACTGTATCATACATATAAACCCTGTGCACACGACTATACCGCAGCAGTGCTGATCAAGGACCATCTCACTGCGGTGTGGGGGGTGCTGTGACTGCCGGATGAGAGGCCAGGCTGCGCGGCCCTTGTTCTCGTTGTCCCGAGGCGCCAGTAATGCCCCTCATGCTCAGCGTGAGAGGTAGGTGCCGCAGTGCAGTGCGCCCAGGCCCCTCACCTCATCCTCCATAGTCTGTTTTTCCCCTGGGTCCTAGAGCAGACACATATCAGCTGATGGCACCGCTGCTCCTCATTCTCCCCTATGACCCTGTGCAGGGACGTCGGCGTACTGTGGCTGAGCCTGCCGGAGTCCCTGTGCCTGGAGCTCCTCATGCGCAAATGTGGCTGCTCCGTGTGAGAGCTGCGAGGAGGAAGACCGGATACATCAGCGGTGACTGAGAGCCAGTAAGCACTGATGGGCAGGCAGCTGCGGCTTAAGTTGTCAGTGCAGCCTGCCCTTGAAGCTTGACACCATACGCGGCTGCGTACCTGGCGTAATTGGCCAGCCGGCCCTATGTGCATGGGCAAACGCAGGATTTATGCAGGGGTGTTTCCAAAGATGGTCTGGAGATGGGCTGGAGCCCCAAACATGGGGGGAGGCAGAGACTGAGGTGACCCTCTATATGCGGGGTTTGTTAGTGTTTGTGTATGAACTGTATGAATTATACATATATACTATATATATAAGTACACTGGCAGCAATAATTACAAGACAAACACAATATATTTCTAGTCTGTACTTACACCCCGTCCCCTTCATCCATACTGCTTAACTTACCGCTGACTGAGATCAGCAACAGGAGCAGAACAGCGGATACAGTAGGTCACTCACTGTGACTGGAACAGGAGCTGGCCGGGTGCCTAACTCAATCAGGCCCCGCCCCCTTGCAATGTGTCCTAGCATGTAGAAAGGGGGCGGAGCCAAATGTCGATTGGGGGCGGGGCTTAAATGGCGTGTAGCAGGGGGAAAAAATGCTAGCCTGTGTGGAAGACGTGAGGGGTTGTAAGTCTGACAGCCTGCGGCTGCTGCCGGCATTATCTAAATGGAAGGATGTCTCTCAGACAAGAGACATCCTTCTGTGTTTTTTGTTAGAGGATCAGTGCCGCCCTCCAGTGGCTGGCGCTCTAGGCAGCTGCCTAAAGCTGCCTAATGGTAGCGCCGGCCCTGACATGAAGAATATGTTTATGATACAAAATCCCCTCCTTCTGACATGGAACGGGATTTCCAGTGAGAATATGATTTAAGGGCATTATACCGAGAATCTGATGTACATTTTGGGGGTAATTCCAAGTTGATCGCAGCAGGAATTCTGTTAGCAATTGGGCAAAACCATGTGCACTGCAGGGGAGGCAGACATAACATGTGCAGAGAGAGTTAGATTTGGGTGTGGTGTGTTCAATCTGCAATCTAATTTGCAGTGTAAAAATAAAGCAGCCAGTATTTACCCTGCACAGAAATAAAATAACCCACCCAAATCTAACTCTCTCTGCAAATGTTATATCTGCCTCCCCTGCAGTGCACATGGTTTTGCCCAACTGCTAAATAATTTCCTGCTGCGATCAACTTGGAATTAACCCCTTTGCTCTATCTTGAGAATTGCATTAACAATTTTTCAGAAACTATTTCTGAATACTTGGTACTATAGATGATGTTGAATGAACATATGACAATGTAATTTTCTTTACTGGAAATAACAGATATAGTGGTTTAGATACTTTGTTTCATATACCCTGCAATATGAGTCATAGATTTGGTTCGGTTATACAGGGTTGTTTTTAGTAGCAAACCCCCTGTTTTTTGTTTTTAACCTATGTATATATTATTTTAGCAATTTAGTTTAAGAGTGCCCCATGAAAGAGAGTTTTCTTTTGTCTCTAATCCTGTGTACTTTTGTCCTAACTCTTGGGAGCACCACCGGTACTGTAATGAGGACCTGTGTCCTATAGACATGAGTAGGATATTTGTATCTATGATTATTTGAAAAGAAATATATTCATCTTGCATTTACTCCGGTTCATGAACAATTTTCTCACTTATTAACTGGTGATTAAACCAGTGCTCCTACCTACCCCCCTTTTTCTATATATTTTCCATAATTTATTCTGATGATACATCTGTCAAACATTTATCTGAAGGATAACACTTACAAGATATTTACACTGTTCACCTAGATAAAAGGTGTAAGATGTGTTCCACCATGCTACCTACTATACATGTATGGAGACATATTAAACATTTTTATGTCAGGGAAATCTGCTGTACATCATCTTAACTGCATCAAGCATAGGCGTCTCTATAATGGGTGCAGTGTGTGCTGTACACACGGGCCCCTGGGTCCAGGGGGGCCCACACCGAACCCATATATTATATTTACCCCTCCTGAGTCCTACAACAGCGGCCCTGCACTGCGGACAGAAATCACTCAGAAAATGGCCGCAGCTGCCATTTTCCGAGTGCTTTGCGCATGCACAAGGCGCATACCATGTTCACAAGGCGCGGTGAATGCATGCCATGTTCACAAGGCGCGGGTGCCATGTTCCCGGAGACCTGCGCATGTCAGAGTCTACTGCTGCCGGAGAGGAGGGGCCCATGATGGAGGCTGCACGCGGGTCCCCTCCTCCCTTAAAATGCCCTCGGCAGCAAGAATTTGATTTATTTAGCTTTCATTCTGATCTGTAGCTAACCTGAGTAGATTTGTGTTTTAATAGAGGTTTTAATGAACTGCCTTACCTAAGTTTATAATAATTCTTTTATATAGAGGACTCAGAGTGTCAGTGATTCAGGTTTGCAGTCTACTACAGGATACATTTTGGGGCTAAGCTGAGTGCATTTACATCACAAAAAACTAACAAAAAAACAGAAAGCAAAATGCAAGAATCAGCATATACACATCATTGTGCGTTATTGCTTATAGCATGAATATATGTTTGTCTTAAGGCTCATTGCAACATTAAGTCTACCAACTCACCAGAATTGCGCTGATACCCAAACATTATAGGCTTTTACATTTAGGTCCTTATCTTGCATATCTCATCCCTTTGCTAAAAGTTGCCACCTTTAAAAAGGCTTTGGAAGGGGCGGAGGTGCAGAGAGTAGTGCAGAAAGTATTTCAGTGACTGTCATGCAATCTGCTAACAGAAATGGCTTGAACATTATAGTGAGCACAAACTGAATAACCACTGCAAGGTTGAAAGAAAATCATAGTTATCCTCACATGCCTTTTCTGATTTATATATATATATATATATATATATATATATAAAGCATTAAAACAGCCGGCACTCCCCTTGCCGGTGTAACATCTGCTCCGGTGCCCTCCATGAGATGAAAACATCCAGAAATAATGAAGAGAATCTGGCGGCACTCAGGAGACTTTTCAACCAGTAGTAAATTTAATGGAGTAACATCCAACAATTGTTTCGGGCCTCCGCCCGTCGTCAGGGATGCATAACACAAAATGAACACACATTTTATATCAACATAAGGACCTCCCACCACACACATAACTAACACCTTGACTCACCTCACCTGCGGTCTTGCCCGCCGAGCCGAACGCCACACTGTCTGCCGCTGCCACGAGCCGTCCAGTTCACCAGCCGCTGCCGCTCAGCGGGCGACGTCATCAAGGGGCGCCCGCAGGGAGACGGAAGTCAAGCATCGATACAGGTTACCTAGGTAACCCGAAAACAGACATTAAAACATTACTTCAGTACATCCTGATAATAAACAAACAGTGACAACATATATAGAAAATATAAAGTGAAATATAAAGTGAAATCTAAAGTAAAAACAAGCTATTCTGGAACTATTACTTCTTGTGTTGACCAGAAATTATATTTTTTGTTTAATGGCAATTTCTACCTGCAGAAGCTTGGCTGTGCGATGGGGTCCAATGTGGCCCCATCGTACGCCAATGCCTTCATGTGTTGGATTGAGAAGCCTCTTTTGCTTAACAACCCATTTAGCCATCATGTCATCATGTACGTTAGATACATTGATGATTTATTGATTGTGGTGGGTGGATCGATGGAATGCTTGCAGAATCTCCTTGATACTCATAATGCATCTTCCAGTGTAGTGAAACTCACTTACAATATGAGTATGTCCACTGTAAATTTTTTGGATGTGAATATCACACACATGAATGATCAGTTATGTACGTCATTATATGTCAAGGAGACAGACCACAATACTATTCTTAAATCAGATAGCTTTCATCCCCCCTCACTGAAATATGGACTGCCATATTCCCAGATGCTCAGAGTGCGTCGCATTACAAGTGATCTCTCTAAGATTGAAGGAGCTCTGGATGGAATGGTGTCAAGATTTGAGCAAAGGGGTTATGATTATAAAACATTGTTGGCCACTAAGCAAAAGGTTTTACAGATTCCCAGGGAGGTGTCCTTAAAGAGTAAGATTCCTGTTGATGATGGGCAACAGAAAATTCCCTGGGTTAATATATTCACTGAAGTGAGTAATAATACTAACAGGGAAATTAAAAAGATTTGTCCCATTATCAATACTGATAAAGATCTCCCGAGTTTACTTAATACTCGCTACATGCCAGCATATTCCCGGGGTAAAAACCTGAGGGATATGTTGGTAAAAGTGGATGTAACGGAATTAGTAAAGGTTAAACCTAAACAGCATTTTTTATCACGGAAGCCTGGGTGCTTCAGATGTATTGGATGTGTTACCTGCCGCTCCATGTTGGTAGGTGATTATATTTCTCACCCTAGATCAGGCAAGAAATTTACCATTAATTTCCCTCTTACATGCACTTCACGATTTGTGGTATATGTACTGTCTTGCCCATGTGGTTTACATTATGTGGGCAAGACAGAATGCCAATTCAAGGAGAGAATGGCTAACCACAGGTCTGCAATCAGGGCGGCCTTGGAGTCAGGATCTAGTGATCAGCCTATGGCCCGACATTGTGTGCAACAATCGCACAGTATTGCGAGCATCAGGAGTAAAATAATAGATCATGTTCCGGCATCAATTCGGGGTGGTGATAGGGGTAAAGTGTTACTCCAGCTGGAAAGCCGTTGGATTTTCAGGCTGGACACACTGGCCCCTAAAGGCCTAAATGAACAGCATGGGTTACATAGTTTTTTACAACTTTAATGTATCCATAATCTTATTGGATCCACTGTAACATACTCTATAATTGGTAGAAGTCGATTAGATTATGAGAACACCCCAGATGCTGCTTATAACATGGTCTTGAGAATATTCATTAAATTTATATGCCGCGTATTTAATACTTTGTATTTGGGAACCATTATAGTACAGTGTCCCATAGCTTGTTTTTACTTTAGATTTCACTTTATATTTCACTTTATATTTTCTATTATGTTGTCACTGTTTGTTTATTATCAGGATGTACTGAAGTAATGTTTTAATGTCTGTTTTCGGGTTACCTAGGTAACCTGTATCGATGCTTGACTTCCGTCTCCCTGCAGGCGCCCCTTGATGACGTCGCCCGCTGAGCGGCAGCGGCTGGTGAGCTGGACGGCTCGTGGCAGCGGCAGACAGTGTGGCATTCGGCTCGGCGGGCGGGACCTCAGGTGAGGTGAGTCAAGGTATTAGTTATGTGTGTGGTGGGAGGTCCTTATGTTGATATAAAATGTGTGTTCATTTTGTGTTATGCATCCCTGACGACGGGCGGAGGCCCGAAACAATTGTTGGATGTTACTCCATTAAATTTACTACTGGTTGAAAAGTCTCCTGAGTGCCGCCAGATTCTCTTCATTATATATATATATATGATTTGTCTGGAAGTTTTCTTTTTTGATTCATAATTCAGACACAGGACCAGGTCTATAGATATACAGCTGGTGTGTCTTTGCCCCTGTTTATGTCACCATGGGTGTGGTCAGTTGCAGTGCCGTAACTAGACATTTTAGCGCTGTGTGCAAGAAACAGCATCAGCGCCCCCACCATACGTAAAACAGGGCCAGTGTGCGCCAAAATATAGGGGCATAACCACAAATAATACCAATTTATATTATGCTGCACAGTAGTCTCCATTATTTAAGTTACGCCGCTGCCAGTGACATGCGGTGCGGTGAAGCAGGTGAGGCAGAGCCTTTCCTGTCATACTAACATTTGTGCCAGAGTTTTGACTGTGTAAAGTATATGAAAAACACAAATAAATGTTAGAAATACCTTCTTTGCGTTATTCTAATCATTTTTATAGTCAAAACTCTGAAGTAAAAAGTCTATGGCAGGTGTGGCAGTGCCTCCCCTGCCTATCTTTTCCACTCATCTCTGATCAAAGCTCACCAAACTTCCAGGAGTTTATACTGCTGCAACTGTGTATAATGTCCAGATGTACCCTTTGGCTCATATATTGTGTGTAAATCTGGCTCTGAGGCTAGCCAGTGCCTCCTGAGCCATTTAGCTCACCACACGTCCCTGCGCCGCACAGTAGCGCCACTTACACACATTACCACCAGGTAGAGCCCCTTTAACACATTACGCCAGGTAGAGCCCCTGTCACACATTACACCAAGTAAAGCCCCATTTTCCACATTACTCCAGGTACAGCTCCTATCACACATTAAATCAGATGGAGCCCCCTTTTACACATTACGGCAGGTAGAGTCACAAAAGAGAGAAAGAGAGGGAGGGAGAGAGAGAGATAGGGTTGGGGGGGAGAGAGAAAGAAAGGTGGCAGGTAGAGAGACAGAGTGGTGGGAAGGAGACAGAGAGAGAGGGGTGGGAGGGGGAGAGAGAGAGGGGGGAGATAGACACATATACACACAGTGGTATCTATCTATGTGATGATGGCTGGAGTGCAGGCAGCCATGGCGGCGGGGGGAAATCCCTTTGCGGGTGATGGCTGTACATTATGGAACCAGAGCTGCTGCTGCTGGATCTGTTGCCACTCCGTCCTCCCGGCATCCCCTGTGCGGCTCCCTGCTGGAAGGAAGCGTGTCTCCAGACCAGCCTGTATGGTGCAGGAACACTGGGCTGCTGCACCACTCAAGGAGGAGCGGGGCTTAGCTGCAGCACACGGGACGGGGAGACAGATATAGTATGTGCAGCGCTGTCAGTTATAATATATATATCAGCTATAACTTTTATATGTTATAGTGGGCAGCGTTGCAGCTGGCAGTGGCCAATCGTGGTAGATGTGGATGGTGTGCCCACAACATAAATGCACTGTGTGCGAAGCACCATCTTCCCACATCTAGTTACGGCCTGTTGCAGACTGCCACCTCCCCCCCTACGTGCACTAACTGCAAACTGCCCTCTCCCCTGCACACACACTTGGACTGCACATCACACAAAAACATATGGATTGCATACTGCCCCCCCCCCCCCCCCCCCACACACACACACACACACACACACACACACACACACTGTCTGAAGATTACACACATACAGGGACTGCAGACTGCCCCCTCCCTCACACACTCAGACTGCAGACTACACACACACACACACACACACACACACACACACACACACACACACACACACACACACACACACATTCATACTGCTCCCACCCCTGAACAAACACTCATCCTGCAGATAACATACACACAGGGACTGCAGACTGGCCCTTCCCTTACACACTCACTCACTGTACTGCAGATTACAACACACCCCTCCCACACACAAACTCTGCCTGTCCCACACCCATAGCATAAAAGCTGGCACCTGACCTAGCAGCTGTCTGGAGTGTGGACTGGAGCCGAGAAGGCGTGCACTGTGCAGTGAGTGACACGCAGAGGACCATGGGAGCTGCCTTGTCTCCACCTGCCCTGTTCAACAAACACTGTAGCTGAGATCATCACAGCCCGACCTCTCGGGGAAAATGTGTGCTGCGGCAATGGATCGGCCTGGCCCTGGGGTGCTCTGTATACTCTGAAACCTCCCTTACCTGCAACTCCGGCAGCAGGGGTAGGAGGGAGGGTGGATGGGCTGAGCGTTGCTGCCCGCGGCACAGTGTATGCTGAGTGATTGTTGCCAGTCTATACACAGTGTAAACTCTGGTTGCGGCAGGTTGCTGGGGCAAGGGTCGGGCACTACTGCCTGCTGCTGCACAGTAACCTGGGAGAATGGGAGGCAGAGGCGAGGCTGACAGACAGGCAGGCACCTGATTTGTTTTGGCCTCCGGTTCCATCCCTGCACGCAGCAGATGACTACCATGGACAGACTATGGGTGTTGCTGGTGGTACTGCGCCCACAGTGCATTTGCGCTGTGTGCCAGACACTGCTGGAACACACCAAGTTATGGCCCTGGTTAGTTGGGAAGCTCCACCAGTTATAATACTCTGGGGGTGTACCCAGCATCCTCGGAGATGCTTAGCTGCCTCCGGAGAATAGTGTCTCAATTCCCGGCTTGTCTTCTCAGTGACAGGAGCTGAGCACTACAGTATAATGTCACACTGCAGCACCCAGTTCCTATGACTGTGGAGGATATGGCATTTTGGTGTCACCCACTGGAAGGATGACACCCTGGTTCTGTCCACACCCTCCTTGTGACACCTCTAACTACATGCATTTGTGATCTGCTGCTGCTTCTGAAGACGCAGCATCTGATCATCTGCGTGAACATCAGTCATCTGAGTAACCCTCAGGTTTCTCGGGATGGATTGGAAATTCACTCTTCCTGGGCCAGTAAAGCCAAGCATCCATTGGCTTTGGCACGCTGACAAAAAGGACCGACATGCCCCCATTTTCTAGGACGCTTTCTTCACCTCACTGCTGTGACATTTGGGGCACTGCAAGTGACATTGCAGCTCCAGATCTACGTAAGTGCAGTGCCACTTCTGCACATGCGATATCGAAAGGCATCGGAGATGTACGTAAAGATTGGGTTTATGTACATCTCTGAATTAGGCCCACATTTAATATACAGTATAAGTCAAACATTGCCCCAGGAAAGTAAATAATAACACTGGAATTAATTTAGTTACAGATAATGAAAAGACATTTAAATGCCCATGTAATTATTTTCTGGCATGAGCGTCCCTGCGAATTTACCTGGAGGTGCTATTATAAAAAAAATTAATCAGACTCAATTTTTGTTCCAAGGTTTTGTCTGTAGAGCACAGTAGTCAAATTAAAAGTATAATGATTAAATGGTATGTGAGATTTTCCTTAAGTTGTGAGGTATGTGAGCAAATTAAACTCATTACGGTGAAGGTATTTCAAAATATGTGATGAATCTATATTTCTTCAGTGAGATGCGTGTCAACACATGAGCTGTCTGGGGCTGGTAGAATTTGTAGGAAATTTACTCTCACAGTTGCTGTATTTGTTCCAAAACTATATTTGTCTGATCATATCTTAGTGTGAAAATGTCACGGCAATATTTTCTTCTACATGTGTAGTAAGCAGCATGAGAGACTCAATGCTACAGGATTTATGGGCGAGTTCTGGTTATGTCTGGGAAGAATTACCTCCGTGTACCTGGGCCTGGCACAGATATCAGTGTCTCTGGGTGTCATTGCTGGTGTTTATACTCTGTTGCAAAGGCAACTTGCCCTATTTGCCCCTAATTTAATTGACCCCAACAGGTCTGATGCAGAGTTGAACTTATGCCAGTTTGCACTTTCTAAACTGGGCACGTTTGCACTGCACATTTCCACACACATATATAGACACTTACCCCTTCTTTGTTATAGTCTAGATTCCCTAACACACACATGCTCACGGGTGAAATTTTAGACTGTAGCATATTAATCCACCACTAGGTTTTTGGATGGGAAACCCATGCAATCGTAGAGAGTGCACAAGCTCCACACAGATAGGGCTCTGGTTGGGAATTGAATTCATGATCCCAGTGTTGTGGGGGGTTGTGAATTCAACTACTATGTTACAATGCTACATACAAGGCCATGTTTACACATATACTTCCATGCAGATCTACAGAAACATGAATATAAACCTGCTAGGAGGAACATCCTTTGTACGTGCTACAGGACAGGTGCAAATAAACTGTAATGATGATGATTTGGTGTAAAACCGGATGCATATGTTGCCGATGTGGAGGCAGACACATGTTGGCATCAAACTGTCAGTGATTGGCAGTCTGATGCCGTTTGGGGGCAGCCATGGCTTCGGAGAAACAGAGGCAAGTTGCCGCCATTTAGTGGGAAGGAAAAGGCCAGGGATCTCTGTGGTTGCACTGAAATTTCCTGTCCTCTGCGGCGACAGCTTACATGTCACCATGGGTGCCGCAAGCCTCCTGATGGTGAGTGTTGTATCCTAAGACGCAGGTCGAATCACTACTGCAGCAGGAGGCGGGTGCTTGTAATAGACGCCTCCTGCTCCATTACTATATAGAGCTATCAATGCTGTTTCCAAGAAAGGGGCAGCAACAGCATCTCCAACCACATCTGAATGACCCTCATAATCTCTGATGCTTTTATCACTGAAAACAATGTTGTGTAATCATATAGTTACTTATGTTGCTATTCAACTGACTAAAAAGTAGAACAATAGCAGCATCCAGCCCTCTTTATTCTCCTCTTTCCTGGAAATGCTGCATAATGTTGTCTGTGATGGGTTATTTGAGTGTTGTATTAAAAACACCCCCAAAACGTTGCCATATTTTCGTCTCCTTTGAGATGAGTGTTCTTGATTTTAACCGGATTTTTGATATATTCAGCACACACACGTGAGTGCAGTTACTACCAAGAAATGTAAAACTGCTAATGCAAGTTTACCTGTTTAATGGCAATATAAACTAACACCTCATATTTTATTGTGTTAGAAATATACAGATTAACATGGTAAAGGCAAGCAATGTCTAGCATTTATATTGCTGTGCAGCTGTTACCCTTATTCATACGGATGCAGCTGAATTCTGTCGTATTTCTTCCCCACTCTGGTTCTTATTTGCAGTACTGTATAATGTATGGTGCTATAACTAAGCACCAGGTGAGCATGACATGTGTCAGAGTAGGTGTGTGGGGTCCCGCCCCCTCCTTGCACCTTTATCCACAATAGTCACAGAGTATCACAGTTTTCTTTTCTCTGATTAGATGGCAGTGACAAGTGCAACAAGCTCCACAGGCTCTCTACCAGTGTTACCTTCCCAGCAGCCTGGAGCAGTACTAGTTTACTTTTTGTTTGGTGTTAGGGTAAACTGGATAAAGGGCCTGATTCAGTGATGGATGCAATGTCGATGTTGTACACAGCGCAGCAATATATTGCTCTGCGTAAGCATGTTAGTCGAACTGCGCAGGTGCCGCAATGGTCTTGCGATGGTGGTCACAGTGAGAATTTATTCAAAAAGTCAGTGACAAGCAGCGGGGGTGTTCATAGGTGGTAACAGTGGTTTGCCACTTAAATGCAGGTATGCTGCTACCGTTTTTAAGGGCGTGTCATAGCTTGTGACTGTGATCCCGTATGTAGTTAAAATGGCTCCGATGTGTGACTTGTGAGGCCATACTGCCCAACCATAGTGTTACTCAGAAGGTTGATTTGACTGGGGGTTGCGTCCAGAGCCGGCCCTAACCAATATGATGCCCTAGGCAAGATTTTGGCTGGTGCCCCCCTAGCACCACCGCTGGTTCCGCCTCTGACCTTGCACCTCTTTCCCAGCACCATCACCCCTCACCCATAGCAGTCCTTATTTTGGGGTTTGTACCCCCTATATTTTAAATAGGAACAGTTCGCACATTTGGCGCACAGCCCAAAAAGGGGTGTGATTTTGATGGCAAGGTGCATGGCCACACAATAGTAACCCCAATTCCAATTACGCCACATAGTACTGCAACTTTATTCACATTTTATCATGCAATAGTGTCCATAATTCATATTACATCCCACAGTAGTATCACTTTACCTTATAAACGTTACTCCTCACAGTAGAGCCCCTTATTCACATTACATCACACTGAATTGCTCCTTATTCACATTACACCACACCACACCACACCCTATTGCTCTTTATTCACATTAGATGAAACAGTAGTGTCCTTTCTATACGCAACGCCACATAGTAGAGCACCTTATACACATAATGCCACACATTAGTAATGCATTTATACACATAATTCAACACAGTAATGCCCCTTACACATATGAGACACATTATTAATGTCCTTATAAACATAATTCGCCTTAAACATTATGACAACCTTTATTAATGCCCTTTTACACATAATGTCCCTTACACATATGCCGCACATTATTAATGCCCTTATACACATAATGACATGTATAGTGCCCCCTACACATTTGCTGCACATTATTAGTGCCCCTATACACATAATGACAAACATACAGTAGTACCCTGTTACACATATGCCGCACATTATTAATGCCCTTATACACGTAATGACATGTATAGTGCCCCCTACACATTTGCTGCACATTATTAGTGCCCCTATACACATAATGACACACATACAGTAGTACCCTGTTACACATATGCTGCACATTATTAATGCCCTTATACACATAATGACACACAGTGCCCCTTACACATATGTTGCACATTATTAATGCATTTTTACATGACACACATAATGCTCCTTACACATATTCCGAACACTACTGCACAACTAACCTACTCACATGCACACAGCACTCACACTGCCACTAACACTGTGACCTCTGCCTCTGCTTGGATACAGATGTGTCCTCACAAATCTTGCATCAATGCTAACGTCGGGCACCTTTTTTTATGAAAATTCATCTTATTTGCAATGCATTGGTATGTGGCTAGGATGCACAAGCAGCTTCTGCTGATTAAAATTATATGCTGCATGCCTATATACTGTGTGAGACTGTGGCTGTATCTTCATAGGAAATGCTACACACAGAATATAGGCATGCCGCATATCATTTTAATCAGCAGAAGCTGCTGATGCCCCTAGGCATATCAAATGCCCTAGGCAATTGCCTAGATTGCCTATAGCTATGGCCGGCTCTGGTTGCGTCTCCATAAACAATATGCAGATATCATACACACAGGCGTGCGCAGACACTGACAGGCGGGTGCCGCTCCGGACTTCCCCCCCTCCATGGCATTATAGTGTTCTCTCACCTCCCCTGTCCTGGATATAAACTGCTCACCTGGGCGGCCCAGGTGAGCGGACCAGGTGAGCAGTCTATATCCAGGACAGGGGAGGTGAGAGAACACTATAATGCCGTGGAGGGGGGGAAGTCCGGAGCGGCACCAGCCAGTCAGTCTCTGCGCACGCCTGTGATCATACACCACACCTCCAGTGAGCATTTTAATACAAATCCCAGCTACAAGAGCAGGGTTTTTGTGTGTGTGTGTGTGTGTGTGTGTGTGTGTGTGTGTGTGTGTGTGTAACGCAATTTGCTGCACTATATAAGAAACTGTTAAATAAATAATACATATATATATATTTATTTATATTATAAATATATAAATATATATATATATATATATATATATATATATATATAAAACATATGTATGTATTTATCTACTTCCTCCGCCACTCACACTCTCACACTCTCAGTCTCTCTCCACCCAATGACTCCATGCAACATTCCCGGCTCCCCCACCCCATCCCAAAGGCCTCACCAATCCACTCTTACCCTGGGGAGAGACTTACCTTTGTTGCACTCCCCAGTATCCAGACTAGAATACCGCAAAGCAGGTACCATGCGTCCCTTTCACCCCACCAGAAAAGCCAGCGCAGTGTAAGGGAATCCTGGCCAGCGGAGCTGCTGTCATGTCTCGTAACTGCCTGCAACAGAGCTGGACCCGGAAAGCGGGTTGTACACTTGCACCGCACAGTCACTGTTTGTGTGAGAGGCTCCTGAGTCTGCGCCCGCACAGCCTAGCTCACTGTCCTATTTGAACAAGATGACTCACTTCCAGCCGGGCACTAAGTGGCTTATCCTTGGAGCCCCTCTAATCCTTGCGAAAAATCGCAAAACTACAGCTCCTTCCACTAATATGTTGGGGGCCACCCAGTACAGGGCAAGGCCGCCCCACATGCTGGGTCCTTCCCCAATCCCCCGCCATGTTTTGGGTCACAGTGGCTGAATGTGACATCACGCAGCTGCCGTGGCCCACCCCCCAAAAGTCCTGACACGCCTCTGTTGTCCAGACCATGCCGCCCCAGTGCCGCAGATGCCCACAAAATGTTGTGATACCGCACCATCACCACCCCCTCCCCGCACGTCACTTAGACTGCAATCGCAGTTTAAGTCCTTGCGCATGCATGCAGCGGCATGCGTGCATGCGCAGAAGTGCAGAAATAGCCGAATAGCAATTTCTGCATTTCAGCGATCAATGCTGAATCGGGCCCTGTGATTTAAGAAGATAAGACAGAGGCAGGGTCTGAGCAGGGACGGGGCAAGGGAGAAGGAAGGGGGAACCAAGGTTCCGGAGTGAAAAAGAGTATACTACAGCCAGTATATGAGGTAAGAAGAAACAGGGAGGGCGCACTGTCTGTATGCATGAGTGCGTATAAGTGTGTGACTATATTTGTGTTACTATGTATGTGTGTATATGTGTGAATATATATGTATATATGTATGTGCGTGTATATAGGTGCAGGGGCAAACACAGGATTTATCCAGGGGGGTTTCCGTGGGTGTGTATGTGTGTGTGTGTGTGTATGTGTCATATATATATATATATATATATATATGGGATGCAGAAGACCGACGTCAGAGTCCCGACATCCACAGGGTATTCCACTCGGTTGGTGGGTCCAAGCCACCAACCGGGTGTGAATATAACATGTGGCGAGCAAAGTGAGCCACCGGGCCCGAGGCATTGCGAGCTCAGGGGACTCGCTGCCTCGCTTCCATATATATATATATATATATAATACATAGCAGGTCCGGGTCTCCCTGTATAAGTCCAATGCGCCGGGTACCTGCACAATGGAAAAATATATACATACAGATATGTGCAGCACTCCTGGTGTTTTAAGTAACACAGGCTCAAACGGGCAACGTTTCAGTGCCCATGCCAGTAGTAAAGGGCACTGAAAAGTTGCTGTTACCTATGCCTGTTTGAGCCTGCGTTACTTAAGACACCAGGAGTGCTGCACCTATCTGTATGTATGTATGTATGTATGTATGTATGTATGTATGTGTGTGTGTATATATATATATATATATATATGTATGTGTGTGTGTGTGTGTGTGTATATATATATATATATACATACATACATACACACCCACATATACATATATATATATATATATATACACATACACACACACACACATATATATATATACATACATGCATACATACAGTGTACATATATGGTGGTATACATACCACCAGGGACTGGGAATTCTGTGAGGAGGGAGGGAGCTGCTGTGGTGGAACTTCAATAGCCAGCAGCTCCCCCCCCCCGGACTCAATATGCACTGCAGAGAGCTACTGTACCTGCTGTAGCTCTCTGCTGCTCCTGCAGCTGTTCCGCGGTCGCGACCACGGCATTTGCTGAGACGGAGACAAATGCTGTCTCCGTCTCAGTATTAAAACATTTGGCTCATCAGGGGGGGTTTCCAGGTACTCGGAAACCCCCCCTGCGTGCGCTACTGAGGTGTGTGACTATGTATGTGTGCACGTGTGTGACTCAGTTTGTGTATATGTGTCACTGTATATATGTTCGTACAGTATGCTGTGACAATCTAGGATAATTAACATGATAGAAGAGTGCAATGTCTAGGGGCTTAATCGGGGCCAAACACAGCTTTCAGGTAAATAAATGGAAATAATGCTATACTGGCCGCATAAATGAAACAAGAACAACAAACAACCTAGCTCCCATTCAGCGCACAAACTCACTTCTTTGCCCCTCACTAAACTTGGCAGCTAGTCTGCAAACAATGGGGTAAATTTACTAAGGTGGGAGTTTTTTAGAACTGGTGATGTTGCTCATAGCAACCAATCAGATTTTACTTAACATTTATCTAGCTGCTTCTAGGAGATAATAGATACAATATGAGTGGTTGCTATGGGCAATATCACGAGTTCTAAAAAAGTCCCACCTTAGTAAATTTACTCCAAAGTCCTACAGTCTTACCTGATTCTTTCAGCTATGACCACAGGCTTTGGCCTGGTTTGGCTTGCTGCCACAGCTTCTCACATATACAGCTGGATGTAATGGAGTCCAAGATCGCTGGAGGTGCTGGATGCTTGCCAATCTCGGTTGTTTTTTATGGGGCAATCACTTACAAGGCATGGTTTTGCCTTGCAAGTGATTGCCCCTTTAAAACAACAACCGAGATCGGCCAGCATCCTGCACTTCCAGCGATCTCAGACTTCATTACATCTCGCTGACAGTCTCTGTCCTGTCTCTGACAGCTAATGCACCTCCTGGCCTACTCACACGAAAGGCCCACTGGCCTGGCTTCTCTTCAGCAACGGAAAAGAAAAGAAGACTCTTGTTTGGGGGCACTCTTAGATGTATTTACACCTGGACAGGGAAATAATATTGTCTTTAAAATATAACTTTTATTAAGTATTTATTTAAAATATAACTGTGTATAGTCAGCAAAAGATGCGACAATGAAATCATGCCTAGCAATTAGATCGGGTAAAGAATTTTTTTATATTCCCATAGTGGGTATTTTCTAGGCTGTGAGAGCCCGCCCTTATTAAAATCGACACTCCTATTACATTTTAATAAATTGTATCCACTCAAAATTATTTTAGCTGTAAGGGTTTCCTTCTTCCTTATACAATGGTTCCTACTGTACTTTTAATCCTTTTAGTATAGGAGACCGGTAGCAAATGGTTCTTTCTCTATCCTGGTCACATACAGGGAATTCTGAAGTTTTTTAGCTTTTTAATTTTTAAGGTTTTTAAAGTTTTTTTAAAAGGGCTGTATTGTGAGACATGCAGTAGTTGTATTACAAAAAAATTCTTTACCCGATCTAATTGCTAGGCATGATTTCATTGTCGCATCTTTTGCTGACTATACACAATTATATTTTAAATAAATACTTAATAAAAGTTATATTTTAAAGACAATATTATTTCCCTGTCCAGGTGTAAATACATCTAAGAGTGCCCCCAAACAAGAGTCTTCTTTTCTTTTCCTATACTATGTATTTCTGACTCTGGGGAGCACCACCAACAAATTAAATTTATCTAGGGTTATTTTCCTTTATCAAATAATTTGGTAGTTGGTTATAATTTATGAATTAGTCTCCTGTTGAAACATACCTCCTCTCTTAGGAGGTTTTCTTTAGAGACGGGAGCGATCGAGTGCGGTTTGTCTCACCACTTTTTCTCTTCTTTTCTCTTCAGCAACATAAGCACAGTCACAGAGTATGGTGGTCTTCCCTGCCTCCTGCAGTTTGGATACTTTCCTCCACCGACACCCACTGGCTTCCTGGCACACTAGGCTCTTCACAGTCACCACAGTCTAACTGGCTTTTCACAACCTCTCCTGGGCAAAACTAGAGATGAGCGGGTTCGGTTTCTTTGAATCCGAACCCGCACGAACTTCACTTTTTTTTTCACGGGTCCGAGCGACTCGGATCTTCCCGCCTTGCTCGGTTAACCCGAGCGCGCCCGAACGTCATCATGACGCTGTCGGATTCTCGCGAGACTCGGATTCTATATAAGGAGCCGCGCGTCGCCGCCATTTTCACACGTGCATTGAGATTGATAGGGAGAGGACGTGGCTGGCGTCCTCTCCATTAGAATAGATTAGAAGAGAGAGAGAGAGAGAGATTGTGCAGACAGAGTTTACCACAGTGACCAGTGCAGTTGTTGTTAAGTTAACTTTTATTTAATATATCCGTTCTCTGCTATATCCGTTCTCTGCCTGAAAAAAACGATACACAGCAGTCACACAGTGTGACTCAGTCTGTGTGCACTCAGCTCAGCCCAGTGTGCTGCACATCAATGTATAAAAGCTTATAATAATTGTGGGGGAGACTGGGGAGCACTGCAGGTTGTTATAGCAGGAGCCAGGAGTACATAATATTATATTAATTTAAAATTAAACAGTGCACACTTTTGCTGCAGGAGTGCCACTGCCAGTGTGACTAGTGGTGACCAGTGCCTGACCACCAGTATAGTAGTATATTGTTGTATACTATCTCTTTATCAACCAGTCTATATTAGCAGCAGACACAGTACAGTGCGGTAGTTCACGGCTGTGGCTACCTCTGTGTCGGCAGTCGGCACTCGGCAGGCAGTCCGTCCATCCATAATTGTATAATTATATACCACCTAACCGTGGTATTTTTTTTTCTTTCTTTATACCGTCGTCATAGTCATACTAGTTGTTACGAGTATACTACTATCTCTTTATCAACCAGTGTACAGTGCGGTAGTTCACGGCTGTGGCTACCTCTGTGTCGGCACTCGGCAGGCAGTCCGTCCATCCATAATTGTATTATTATAATATATACCACCTAACCGTGGTTTTTTTTTCATTCTTTATACCGTCATAGTGTCATACTAGTTGTTACGAGTATACTACTATCTCTTTATCAACCAGTGTACAGTGCGGTAGTTCACGGCTGTGGCTACCTCTGTGTCGGCAGTCGGCAGGCAGTCCGTCCATCCATAATTGTATTATAATATATACCACCTAACCGTGGTTTTTTTTTCATTCTTTATACCGTCATAGTGTCATACTAGTTGTTACGAGTATACTACTATCTCTTTATCAACCAGTGTACAGTGCGGTAGTTCACGGCTGTGGCTACCTCTGTGTCGGCAGTCGGCAGGCAGTCCGTCCATCCATAATTGTATTATAATATATACCACCTAACCGTGGTTTTTTTTCCATTCTTTATACCGTCATAGTCAGTCATACTAGTTGTTACGAGTATACTACTATCTCTTTATCAACCAGTGTACAGTGCGGTAGTTCACGGCTGTGGCTACCTCTGTGTCGGCACTCGGCAGGCAGTCCGTCCATCCATAATTGTATTATAATATATACCACCTAACCGTGTTTTTTTTTTCATTCTTTATACCGTCATAGTGTCATACTAGTTGTTACGAGTATACTACTATCTCTTTATCAACCAGTGTACAGTGCGGTAGTTCACGGCTGTGGCTACCTCTGTGTCGGCAGTCGGCAGGCAGTCCGTCCATCCATAATTGTATTATAATATATACCACCTAACCGTGGTTTTTTTTTCATTCTTTATACCGTCATAGTGTCATACTAGTTGTTACGAGTATACTACTATCTCTTTATCAACCAGTGTACAGTGCGGTAGTTCACGGCTGTGGCTACCTCTGTGTCGGCAGTCGGCAGGCAGTCCGTCCATCCATAATTGTATTATAATATATACCACCTAACCGTGGTTTTTTTTTCATTCTTTATACCGTCATAGTCAGTCATACTAGTTGTTACGAGTATACTACTATCTCTTTATCAACCAGTGTACAGTGCGGTAGTTCACGGCTGTGGCTACCTCTGTGTCGGAACTCGGCAGGCAGTCCGTCCATCCATAATTGTATTACAATATATACCACCTAACCGTGGTTTTTTTTTCATTCTTTATACCGTCATAGTCAGTCATACTAGTTGTTACGAGTATACTACTATCTCTTTATCAACCAGTGTACAGTGCGGTAGTTCACGGCTGTGGCTACCTCTGTGTCGGAACTCGGCAGGCAGTCCGTCCATCCATAATTGTATTACAATATATACCACCTAACCGTGGTTTTTTTTTCCATTCTTTATACCGTCATAGTCAGTCATACTAGTTGTTACGAGTATACTACTATCTCTTTATCAACCAGTGTACAGTGCGGTAGTTCACGGCTGTGGCTACCTCTGTGTCGGAACTCGGCAGGCAGTCCGTCCATCCATAATTGTATTATTATAATATATACCACCTAACCGTGGTTTTTTTTTCATTCTTTATACCGTCATAGTGTCATACTAGTTGTTACGAGTATACTACTATCTCTTTATCAACCAGTGTACAGTGCGGTAGTTCACGGCTGTGGCTACCTCTGTGTCGGCACTCGGCAGGCAGTCCGTCCATCCATAATTGTATTACAATATATACCACCTAACCGTGGTTTTTTTATACCACCTAACCGTGGCAGTCCGTCCATAATTGTATACTAGTATCCAATCCATCCATCTCCATTGTTTACCTGAGGTGCCTTTTAGTTCTGCCTATAAAATATGGAGAACAAAAAAGTTGAGGTTCCAAAATTAGGGAAAGATCAAGATCCACTTCCACCTCGTGCTGAAGCTGCTGCCACTAGTCATGGCCGAGACGATGAAATGCCAGCAACGTCGTCTGCCAAGGCCGATGCCCAATGTCATAGTACAGAGCATGTCAAATCCAAAACACCAAATATCAGAAAAAAAAGGACTCCAAAACCTAAAATAAAATTGTCGGAGGAGAAGCGTAAACTTGCCAATATGCCATTTACCACACGGAGTGGCAAGGAACGGCTGAGGCCCTGGCCTATGTTCATGGCTAGTGGTTCAGCTTCACATGAGGATGGAAGCACTCAGCCTCTCGCTAGAAAACTGAAAAGACTCAAGCTGGCAAAAGCACCGCAAAGAACTGTGCGTTCTTTGAAATCCCAAATCCACAAGGAGAGTCCAATTGTGTCGTTTGCGATGCCTGACCTTCCCAACACTGGACGTGAAGAGCATGCGCCTTCCACTATTTGCATGCCCCCTGCAAGTGCTGGAAGGAGCACCCGCAGTCCAGTTCCTGATAGTCAGATTGTAGATGTCAGTGTTGAAGTACACCAGGATGAGGAGGATATGGGTGTTGCTGGCGCTGGGGAGGAAATTGACCATAAGGATTCTGATGGTGAGGTGGTTTGTTTAAGTCAGGCACCCGGGGAGACACCTGTTGTCCGTGGGAGGAATATGGCCGTTGACATGCCAGGTGAAAATACCAAAAAAATCAGCTCTTCGGTGTGGAGGTATTTCACCAGAAATGCGGACAACAGGTGTCAAGCCGTGTGTTCCCTTTGTCAAGCTGTAATAAGTAGGGGTAAGGACGTTAACCACCTCGGAACATCCTCCCTTATACGTCACCTGCAGCGCATTCATAATAAGTCAGTGACAAGTTCAAAAACTTTGGGTGACAGCGGAAGCAGTCCACTGACCAGTAAATCCCTTCCTCTTGTAACCAAGCTCACGCAAACCACCCCACCAACTCCCTCAGTGTCAATTTCCTCCTTCCCCAGGAATGCCAATAGTCCTGCAGGCCATGTCACTGGCAAGTCTGACGAGTCCTCTCCTGCCTGGGATTCCTCCGATGCATCCTTGCGTGTAACGCCTACTGCTGCTGGCGCTGCTGTTGTTGCCGCTGGGAGTCGATGGTCATCCCAGAGGGGAAGTCGTAAGCCCACTTGTACTACTTCCAGTAAGCAATTGACTGTTCAACAGTCCTTTGCGAGGAAGATGAAATATCACAGCAGTCATCCTACTGCAAAGCGGATAACTGAGTCCTTGACAACTATGTTGGTGTTAGACGTGCGTCCGGTATCCGCCGTTAGTTCACAGGGAACTAGACAATTTATTGAGGCAGTGTGCCCCCGTTACCAAATACCATCTAGGTTCCACTTCTCTAGGCAGGCGATACCGAGAATGTACACGGACGTCAGAAAAAGACTCACCAGTGTCCTAAAAAATGCAGTTGTACCCAATGTCCACTTAACCACGGACATGTGGACAAGTGGAGCAGGGCAGGGTCAGGACTATATGACTGTGACAGCCCACTGGGTAGATGTATGGACTCCCGCCGCAAGAACAGCAGCGGCGGCACCAGTAGCAGCATCTCGCAAACGCCAACTCTTTCCTAGGCAGGCTACGCTTTGTATCACCGCTTTCCAGAATACGCACACAGCTGAAAACCTCTTACGGCAACTGAGGAAGATCATCGCGGAATGGCTTACCCCAATTGGACTCTCCTGTGGATTTGTGGCATCGGACAACGCCAGCAATATTGTGTGTGCATTAAATATGGGCAAATTCCAGCACGTCCCATGTTTTGCACATACCTTGAATTTGGTGGTGCAGAATTTTTTAAAAAACGACAGGGGTGTGCAAGAGATGCTGTCGGTGGCCAGAAGAATTGCGGGACACTTTCGGCGTACAGGCACCACGTACAGAAGACTGGAGCACCACCAAAAACTACTGAACCTGCCCTGCCATCATCTGAAGCAAGAAGTGGTAACGAGGTGGAATTCAACCCTCTATATGCTTCAGAGGTTGGAGGAGCAGCAAAAGGCCATTCAAGCCTATACAATTGAGCACGATATAGGAGATGGAATGCACCTGTCTCAAGTGCAGTGGAGAATGATTTCAACGTTGTGCAAGGTTCTGATGCCCTTTGAACTTGCCACACGTGAAGTCAGTTCAGACACTGCCAGCCTGAGTCAGGTCATTCCCCTCATCAGGCTTTTGCAGAAGAAGCTGGAGGCATTGAAGAAGGAGCTAACACGGAGCGATTCCGCTAGGCATGTGGGACTTGTGGATGCAGCCCTTAATTCGCTTAACAAGGATTCACGGGTGGTCAATCTGTTGAAATCAGAGCACTACATTTTGGCCACCGTGCTCGATCCTAGATTTAAAGCCTACCTTGGATCTCTCTTTCCGGCAGACACAGGTCTGCTGGGGTTGAAAGACCTGCTGGTGACAAAATTGTCAAGTCAAGCGGAACGCGACCTGTCAACATCTCCTCCTTCACATTCTCCCGCAACTGGGGGTGCGAGGAAAAGGCTCAGAATTCCGAGCCCACCCGCTGGCGGTGATGCAGGGCAGTCTGGAGCGACTGCTGATGCTGACATCTGGTCCGGACTGAAGGACCTGACAACGATTACGGACATGTCGTCTACTGTCACTGCATATGATTCTCTCAACATTGATAGAATGGTGGAGGATTATATGAGTGACCGCATCCAAGTAGGCACGTCACACAGTCCGTACTTATACTGGCAGGAAAAAGAGGCAATTTGGAGGCCCTTGCACAAACTGGCTTTATTCTACCTAAGTTGCCCTCCCACAAGTGTGTACTCCGAAAGAGTGTTTAGTGCCGCCGCTCACCTTGTCAGCAATCGGCGTACGAGGTTACATCCAGAAAATGTGGAGAAGATGATGTTCATTAAAATGAATTATAATCAATTCCTCCGCGGAGACATTGACCAGCAGCAATTGCCTCCACAAAGTACACAGGGAGCTGAGATGGTGGATTCCAGTGGGGACGAATTGATAATCTGTGAGGAGGGGGATGTACACGGTGATATATCGGAGGGTGAAGATGAGGTGGACATCTTGCCTCTGTAGAGCCAGTTTGTGCAAGGAGAGATTAATTGCTTCTTTTTTGGGGGGGGTCCAAACCAACCCGTCATATCAGTCACAGTCGTGTGGCAGACCCTGTCACTGAAATGATGGGTTGGTTAAAGTGTGCATGTCCTGTTTTGTTTATACAACATAAGGGTGGGTGGGAGGGCCCAAGGATAATTCCATCTTGCACCTCTTTTTTCTTTTCTTTTTCTTTGCATCATGTGCTGATTGGGGAGGGTTTTTTGGAAGGGACATCCTGCGTGACACTGCAGTGCCACTCCTAGATGGGCCCGGTGTATGTGTCGGCCACTAGGGTCGCTAATCTTACTCACACAGCTACCTCATTGCGCCTCTTTTTTTCTTTGCGTCATGTGCTGTTTGGGGAGGGTTTTTTGGAAGGGACATCCTGCGTGACACTGCAGTGCCACTCCTAGATGTGCCCGGTGTTTGTGTCGGCCACTAGGGTCGCTAATCTTACTCACACAGTCAGCTACCTCATTGCGCCTCTTTTTTTCTTTGCGTCATGTGCTGTTTGGGGAGGGTTTTTTGGAAGGGCCATCCTGCGTGACACTGCAGTGCCACTCCTAGATGGGCCCGGTGTTTGTGTCGGCCACTAGGGTCGCTAATCTTACTCACACAGCTACCTCATTGCGCCTCTTTTTTTCTTTGCGTCATGTGCTGTTTGGGGAGGGTTTTTTGGAAGGGACATCCTGCGTGACACTGCAGTGCCACTCCTAGATGGGCCCGGTGTTTGTGTCGGCCACTAGGGTCGCTTATCTTACTCACACAGCGACCTCGGTGCAAATTTTAGGACTAAAAATAATATTGTGAGGTGTGAGGTATTCAGAATAGACTGAAAATGAGTGTAAATTATGGTTTTTGAGGTTAATAATACTTTGGGATCAAAATGACCCCCAAATTCTATGATTTAAGCTGTTTTTTAGTGTTTTTGGAAAAAAACACCCGAATCCAAAACACACCCGAATCCGACAAAAATAATTCGGTGAGGTTTTGCCAAAACGCGTTCGAACCCAAAACACGGCCGCGGAACCGAACCCAAAACCAAAACACAAAACCCGAAAAATTTCAGGCGCTCATCTCTAGGCAAAACACAAAGACAGCAGCCGCGACCTTATGTAAATTCTAGCCAATCACAGTGTTTTCTCAGTGAGGGGTGGGGTCTAATAACGCTGTTAGCCTGGCCCTGCCCCAGTTGCCGCCCACCTGCCTCTCCTTTTCGGGCATCTCCCGGAGAGGAAAGCATTGAAGTAGGCAAGTATGCACAATGTGTATACTGTAGGTGTGTGACTCTGTAAGTGCGCCTGTGCGTGAAAGTATTTATGTGAATGACCACGGGATAAAAGTCTATTTATTTCATGTGGCAAATTATCGCGGCTAATAGGATACCTCCTACACATGTGACGGTAAGTATCTATTTGTGTAAGTGTGTGACTATACATATAAAGGTAAGTGGCTATATGTATGTGTTTGTGCTGCAGGGAGGAAAGGTAGAAAGGAATCGCTTTCACCTGCTATTTCCCAGCGAGGCAGGACAGCCCAGCAACTGGGGAAGTGATGTATATGCACCCAGCGTGACATTATATTTTCATATACACGCCGATGGCTTGCGCACAAGATCAAAAACCTTTGTCCCAAATGTTGCTCTTTAAGTTCCCCTAGTATTAAGTACCCTGGGCTCCCCCAAAGCCTTAATCCTGTTCTGCCGGAGGCAGCGACACTTGCATATATAAATTGCATCAGGCTCAGAGGCAGATGCATTACAAAGGAGAAATGCAGAATATTTGCGCTTCGTTGTCAGTATTAAACTAGGTACACACTAGACAATTATTGGGCTGATTTGCTAATAATTGGGTGATTAGCCTGTTCTATGCAGTATGTAGTATGTAGGCATGAGTGTTTCTGCCACAAAATGTAAAATAGCCACAAAAGCTATACTATCAAATTGGTCAGACTTGACAGAAGATATTGGCCAAAGATTCCAATATAATCTGGCCATATTTCCTATGGTTTATCCCGATTACTTTGGGATGCAGTTAAGTGACCGGCGGTCAGGAGGCCGCGGGTCACAACACCTCCCTCTGCATCCAGAACACTGATAATCCCGACAATCTGCATGCCGACTAAAAGTGACTATTCCCACTCAGGGTGTCAACGACACCCATAGAATGGGAATAGAACCTGTGGTGAGCATAGCATAGTTCGCCACCGAGTCCGCAAAGGGCTTCATTGCATCCCCACCCCCCCTACCCCACCCTCTGGCATTCTGCGGCTGGGATATCGGCTTTGGGATGCTGACCGCCGGTAACACATACCCAACCCATTACTTCACTATCCTTGTGGCCAGACATATTCAAATTCAGTATGGTATGGCAGAAAATTGGTTACTTATAAATTTCAAAATAATGCTTTGTGGGTGCTGCCAATATTGGGTCCTTCTGCTTGCCGGAAAACGTGCCGATTATTAATTTGACCAAAACATTGCATAGTGTAGTGTGTACCTAGCTTTACTTTCAGGATTCCTGGAATTTTTTGACACCTGATTATGAAGACATTGTATAAGATGGACAATTCATTCACAAGCAACTTCTAAATATGACCCTTGTCAAAAATTATTGGAAAAGAAACAACTGAATAATTTCCCACCGTCTTCCAGATGGATAAATAGTATATAGAGCACAAACAAGCCATAAAGTAACATGACTGAGTGGTTTTTGTTTTTACAATTTTGCTTATTTATTCATTATATTATTTATTACCTTTCCAGGGCTCATGGTAAAACAACAACCAAAAAAGTCTTCCTTAAGAAAAAGTAAACTGTGTACATTTATAATTAATTATACAATCTATACAAGTGCAGTAAACAGAAAGAGAAACAAACTAGCACCATGGTTTAAAAGATTTAAATATTAAATATTTAATTTAATTAAACAGAAAGATGCTCTCCCGTATACACCGGAAGCATGCAGTATTGTTATACATTGACCACCCTGTTATGGCATCTATAGTTGTGAGGGATCTCACACAATTGCATAAAACGGAGGCACAGGTTATTTTTTGTATATATATATATATATATATATATATATTAGATTTTCCTTATGCGCTAATCTTAATAGTGTAGTGGACCCCAATCAATTTTTATGATGGAGTGGTTGTCATTAATTGATATACTATTAATGAGCAGTTTCCCCAAAATTAGGCCCCTTGCCAAAAAGGCCTACAGAGATTGGTGCACATAGTTGTTTTTTGGTGTGCGCTCTGCTGTTCAACGGATCTTACCTAATGGATGTAAAGAAATTGGTTTATTCGTTAAATTGTTTGCTCTCATATATGAAGAGCTATATTGGAATGAGGATTTTCCCCGCTCCCACAAAATGGGAGTCCAATAATAGGACAATTAACACCCCTGAGGAAGTCACTAGAGACGAAACGCGTCGGTTGAACAACAACAATTTTTATTAATATTTAATCATTGTATTGACAAGAAAACTGTATGGGCAGACAAATCAATGAAAAGTTGAAAGTTGTTTTATGTATAAGATAATGTATTCTTGAAGTTTTTATTTGCATTTTAACAATAAAATTGTATTAATACATTTTGGGTGTCAGTATATGAGGTATATAGAACATCCATAGTTCACATCCATTAGGTAAGATCCGTTGAACAGCAGAGCGCACCCCAAAAAACAACTATTTGCACCTATCTATCTATCTATCTATCTATCTATCTATCTATCTATCTATCTATATATATATATATTATAGCAGCTGGGTTCATTAATGAACATGGTCCGATCATGCTTCCACCTTGGGAAATCTAATATACAGTAAGCCGCCGAATATTACTATTTGTCATATGTAATGGTCACATAACTGTAGTTTTTGTATTATTTGTGGCTGATACAATTTTAATGGAGTTTAATGGAGTCATTATACCCGTACAACTAGACTAACTAAATCACTGCTGCCTATCATATGTGACCTCTGTGTGTTCTATTCAAAGGAATGTCAATCTGGAAACAAGAAAATACAATAAAATGAAATTAATGAATATTTGTTCTGGTGTTTTATTTCATGGACATTTATATGAGGGTTCCCTCAAATCCTGCTGTGAGCACATAGTTTGAAAAGCAACATTTCAAATGGTATTACCTTAGCTGGCGCATGGAAATGACAGAACCGGGGGCAATTGCCAAAACAAGCTATTCTCTGTATTAGATGCAGGTGTAATAACATTTCCAAACAAGTTAAAGAATGTCAGAATATGCATGATTGCTTGAGAAGTTTTTCTAAGTGAATATTAAACAATAAGCTTATGTGACTGTGATGGCTGGAAATGTTGATTTGGGCAGGTGGTGGTAAAGGACTCATCTATACTTGCTTGGGAACATATAGGGAAATTACCAAAGCGATATTTGCTTTACATCTTAAAAAACACAAACCATGTAAAAGTCCTAGTAAAGTAAGCAGCAATACAAGTTTGAAACCAAAAACTAGAACTGATTGGAGACAGAGTTTGCCTATAGCCATATGGTATGCCTTTCATACAGCACTGTAGTGTTATGGGGCATATTATTGGTCAAGGGAGGAATAGTGCATTGTCCTGGTGATGTCACTCTAACTCTTGGGTCCGCCCTACTGTATACAAGCACAGTCCGGCTCATTGCATACACACAGACAGAAGCCTCTGCTCTTGTCTTCTGGGAGTAGAGCTTGGCGATGTTGTGGGAAGCATACACGACAGAGGAGGCATCCTGTAGTATCTACACCACTGTTCCTGGTGCCTGAAATTCCAGTAAAAAAAAAAAAAAAACAATTGTCCAAAAGATTCTATTAAAGAATGAATAAAGTAAAACAGGAAAAGCTGGTAAATTAACTCCATCCCATATATTCACACACACGTTATGCTTATAGGAAAATAAATGAAGTTACAATTTAAGAGAACCATTGAGGAGCGCGCTGTCCAGTATTGATAATGTAGAACACTGGAATACAACTGTGAAACTGTTGCTCAGTGTAACAGAAGGATACAGTGCAGTAGACTCTAACTCTTAAGCCTTGGCTACTGTAGGTCATGCCTGGAGAAGGGGTGTGGTATGCCGGTCAGAATACCTCCGCTTGGATCCTGGTAGCAGAATGCCAGCGGGGGGCGAGCACAACAAGCTCCTTGTGGGCTCGGTGGCAACCTGCCTTCGCCACAGGTTATATTCCCACTCTATGGGTGTCGTTGACACCCACGAGTGGGAGTAGTCCCTGTCGGTCGGCCTGCCGACCGCAGGGATTGTTAGGGTGCTGGATGTAGGGGGAGGTATTGTCACCGGCGGTCTCCTGACCGCCAGTCACATAACTACATCACCTGGAGAAGGCCTGACCAGAATCCCCCGAATACATGGGACCTTAGCACATAAATTTATAGGAAGTGGACACACAGGCAGGCCATTTATGAAAAATTGCATTCCCATCTGGGCGCAATGTTAGCACCCAAGATTGCATTGCAGGATGCGATTTTACTTGTACCATGTATTAACCGCACCTGCAGGGATAGCGGCTCTGTTTTGCTTTTATGAAAACACACAATTACCTAATGCCGCTATACTTCACTCTTTCTTACAATTAAAGAGTAAAATTATATTTTAAAATTACTGATAATCCAGTGCAAACAAAAAATACTTCAATTGTAATGCAAAAGAAAATCGACATTTAAAAAAAAAAAGTTTTTTTTATTGAGGCATTGCATAACAGATTGTCAAATGGCAATACAAAGCAAACATTACACACACATCAAGACATAAATAACAAATGCGTGGATTCATTACAGTGGTAACAAATATGGCCATATGAAGACCATATATTAAGCATATCTTTACATCACAGAAGTACTGTGAACCAGTCAAGAAGTGTTACTGTACATATTTAAAATAAGAGATCCACAAAATTAATTAAGGTAAGCATTGATAAACTGAATTTACAATGTAAGAAAATACATCTGCAAGTTACTACGTTCCTGTAATGATGAAATCTAGCCACATTATCAATAATTCTCTTTATACTGTATTAAAAGTAGAGATGAGCGGGTTCGGTTCTCCGAGATCCAAACCCCCCCGAACTTCACCTATTTTACATGGTTCCGAAGCAGCCTCGGATCTTCCCACCTTGCTCGGTTAACCCGAATGTGCCCGAACGTCATCATCCCACTGTCGGATTCTCGCAAGATTCGTATTCTATATAAAGAGCTGCGCGTCGCCACCATTTTCACTCATGCTTTGGAGATTGAACGGAGAGGACTTGGCTGCGTTCTCTCCCTGAAAAGCTCTGTATCTGTGCTCAGTGTGCTGCATTGTGGGGACCACCAGTACATAATTATAGTAGTACAGTACAGTAGGCCATTGCTGTATCTTGAATCAAGTATACTATCCATATCTGTGCTGCATTATTGTGAGCAGTATATAGTAGGACAGTGCAGCATTTTGGTGCCCAGCAGTATACATATAGTACAGTACAGTAGGCCATTGCTGTATCTTGCAGCTCTGTGTCAAGTATACTATCCATATCTGTGCTGTATTATTGTGAGCAGTATATAGTAGGACAGTGCAGCATTTTGGTGACCAGCAGTATACATATAGTACAGTACAGTACAGTAGGCCATTGCTGTATTTTGCAGCTCTGTGTCAAGTATACTATTCATATCTGTGCTGCATTATTGTGAGCAGTATATAGTAGGACAGTGCAGCATTTTGGTGACCAACAGTATACATATAGTACAGTACAGTAGGCCATTGCTGTATCTTGCAGCTCTGTGTCAAGTATACTATCCATATCTGTGCTGCATTATTGTGAGCAGTATATAGTAGGACAGTGCAGCATTTTGGTGACCAGCAGTATACATATAGTACAGTACAGTAGGCCATTGCTGTATCTTGCAGCTCTGTGTCAAGTATACTATCCATATCTGTGCTGTATTATTGTGAGCAGTATATAGTAGGACAGTGCAGCATTTTGGTGACCAGCAGTATACATATAGTACAGTACAGTACAGTAGGCCATTGCTGTATTTTGCAGCTCTGTGTCAAGTATACTATTCATATCTGTGCTGCATTATTGTGAGCAGTATATAGTAGGACAGTGCAGCATTTTGGTGACCAACAGTATACATATAGTACAGTACAGTAGGCCATTGCTGTATCTTGCAGCTCTGTGTCAAGTATACTATCCATATCTGTGCTGCATTATTGTGAGCAGTATATAGTAGGACAGTGCAGCATTTTGGTGACCAGCAGTATACATATAGTACAGTACAGTAGGCCATTGCTGTATCTTGCAGCTCTGTGTCAAGTATACTATCCATATCTGTGCTGTATTATTGTGAGCAGTATATAGTAGGACAGTGCAGCATTTTGGTGACCAGCAGTATACATATAGTACAGTACAGTACAGTAGGCTATTGCTGTACTTTGCAGCTCTGTGTCAAGTATACTATCCATATCTGTGCTGTATTATTGTGAGCAGTATATGGTAGGACAGTGCAGCATTTTGGTGACCAGCAGTATACATATAGTACAGTACAGTAGGCCATTGCTGTATCTTGCAGCTCTGTGTCAAGTATACTATCCATATCTGTGCTGCATTATTGTGAGCAGTATATAGTAGGACAGTGCAGCATTTTGTTGACCAGCAGTATACATATAGTACAGTACAGTAGGCCATTGCTGTATCTTGCAGCTCTGTGTCAAGTATACTATCCATATCTGTGCTGCATTATTGTGAGCAGTATATAGTAGGACAGTGCAGCATTTTGGTGACCAGCAGTATACATATAGTACAGTACAGTAGGCCATTGCTGTATCTTGAAGCTCTGTGTCAAGTATACTATCCATATCTGTGCTGCATTATTGTGAGCAGTATATAGTAGGACAGTGCAGCATTTTGGTGACCAGCAGTATACATATAGTAATGTACAGTAGGCCATTGCTGTATCTTGCAGCTCTGTGTCAAGTATACTATCCATATCTGTGCTGCATTATTATGAGCAGTATATAGTAGGACAGTGCAGCATTTTGGTGACCAGCAGTATACATATAGTAACGTACAGTAGGCCATTGCTGTATCTTGCAGCTCTGTGTCAAGTATACTATCCATATCTGTGCTGCATTATTGTGAGCAGTATATAGTAGGACAGTGCAGAATTTTGGTGACCAGCAGTATACATATAGTAACGTACAGTATGCCATTGCTGTAACTTGAAGCTCTGTGTCAAGTATACTATCCATATCTTTGTTGCATTATTGTGAGCAGTATATAGTAGGACAGTGCTGCATTTTGGTGACCAACAGTATATAGTTGTACAGTACAGTAGGCCATTGCTGTATCTTGCAGCTCCGTGTCACTTCAAGTATCCATATCTGTGCTGCATTGATGTGAGCAGTATATAGTAGTACAGTGCAGCATTGTGGTGACCAGTATACTACAGTACAATAGTCCAGTGCTGTTCTCGCTGCTCAGTGTCAGTTCTCCGTAGTATCATCAGTGCTCAGTAAAATTAGTGATCAGTATAATCAGTGATTGATCAGTATAATCAGTTCTCAGTATAATCAGTGCGCTGTTGGACGTGCGCCCGTTTTCCGCCATTAGTGCATTGGGACTTAGACAATTGATGAAGTTATTGTGTCCCCGGTACAAAATCCCATCTAGATTCCACTTCACTAGGCAGGCGATATCGAGATTTTACCTATTAATATCAGTGATTTATAATTAATTATTAATTACAGTGATCTTGCCAAATGATTCCAGTGATTTTGTCATTTTCTTCCAGTGATTTGGACCAATAATACCATTGATTAGAACAAATAATTCCAGTGATTTTGTCATTTTCTTCCAGTGATTTGGACCAATAATACCATTGATTAGAACAAATAATTCCAGTGATTTTGTCATTTTCTTCCAGTGATTTGGACCAATAATACCACTGATTAGAAAAAATAATTCCTGTGATATTGAGGTGTTTGTGTCACTTAGCTTAGCCATCCGGCGACCCCGGTGCACCTCTTTTTCTCTTTTCTTTGCATCATGTGCTGTTTGGGGCCAATTTTTTTAAGTGCCATCCTGTCTGACACTGCAGTGCCACTCCTAGATGGGCCAGGTGTTTGTGCCGCCCTCTTGGGTCGCTTTGCTTAGTCATCTAGCGACCTCGGTGCAAATTTTAGGACTAAAAATAGTATTGTGAGGTGTGAGGTGTTCAGAATAGACTGGAAATGAGTGGAAATTATGGTTATTGAGGTTAATAATACTATAGGATCAAAATGACTCCCAAATTCTATGATTTAAGCTGTTTTTGAGGGTTTTTTGAAAAAAAAACACCCGAATCCAAAACACACCCGAATCCGACAAAAATTTTTCAGGGATGTTTTGAAAAAACGCGTCCGAATCCAAAACACGGCCGCGGAACAGAATCCAAAACCAAAACATAAAACCCGAAAATTTCCGGTGCACATCTCTACCTCCTTTATCTTCAATAAAACAACTCCACTGGCTAAAGCTGGCCATACATCAGGACGATATCTTTCCAACCAGCCAACTAGTTGGCTGGTTGGAAAGATAATGTGGCAGTGTGTGGGAGCAAACGATTATCAGCCGTTTGCTCCCACACGCTGAAAAACGGACAGAAACGGTCTGTCCAACTAGTTGGGAAAATCAAACCTGTTTGATTTTCCCAACCAATCGTTCAGGTGTAGGGGAAACTTTCCCCCCAACTGAACGATAAGTAGGCGGACACTGCCTGCCAGTGTCCGCCTACTGCGCCGGCAGCATGAAAAGCCCCCCCCCCCCCACATTACCTGTGACAGCGGGCTGTGCAGTGCGGGGCCTGAAAAGGGGGCGGAGCTACGGCGTCACGAGGGGGCGGAGCTACACGGAATAGAGGGGCAGAGCTACACGGGACCAGACAGCTTTGCAGTGACGGCCAGCCAGACTTGGTAAGTGGAGGGTGAGAGAGAAGTGTGTGTGTGTGTGTGTGTGTGTATGGTGGGGGTGTGTGTGTGTTTGTATATATGTGTGAAGTGTGTGTGTGTGAGGTATGTCTGTGTGTGCGCGCTTTATGGACGCCACTGCTGGGGGGGCCATTACATGCAAGGACGCTACTGCTATAGGGGGGGGCATTACGTATAAGGACGCTACTATTGCTGGGGGGGGGGCATTACATATAACGATACTACTGCTGGGGGGGCATTATGTATAAGGACGCTACTATTACTGGGGGGGCATTACCTATAACAATGCTACTACTACTGGGGGGCATTATGTATAAGAACGCTACTACTACATGGGGGCAATACATATAACGATGCTACTACTACTGGGGAGGCATTATGTATAGGAACGCTACTACTACAGGGGGGCATTACATATAACGATGCTACTACTACTGGGGGGGCATTATGTATAAGGAGGCTACTAATACTGCGGGGGCATTACATATAAGGACGCTACTACTGGGGGGGCATTATGTATAAGGACTCTTACTACTGGGGGGCATTATGTATAAGGACGGTGCTACTACTACTGGGAGGGCATTACATGTAAGGATGCTACTACTACTGGGGGGGCATTATGTATAAGGATGCTACTACTACTGGGGGGGCATTATGTATAAGGACGGTACTACTACTGGGGGCACATTACGTATAAGGATGCTACTACTACAGGGGTGGCATTACGTATAAGGACGCTGGATCAGATGAGTATAATTATCTTTTATTTTCAGGTACCCGTGGATTCTACTTGGAGAAGATGACCGACTGCTTCGTGTCAACATAGGTAAGTATGTGTGTGTCGACATGTGTGAAATAAAGTTTTACTGTCACGGTGTGTGTCTCCTGTTTTTATTTGGGTATTTTTTTTCCATTAGAACTACAGGTACCAGCGGGCCCGTTTTTCTCCCGCATGCTGGTACTTGTGGTTCTCCAAGTACCAGCTTGCGGGGGAGGCTTGCTGGGATTTGTAGTACTACTGGAAAAAACAATATTCTTTCAATTTTCTCAAGGCTATCAGCCCCCCATCCGCAGCCTTTGGATGGGGGGGACAGCCTCGGGCTTCACCCCTGGCCCTTGGGTGGCTGGGGGGGGGACCCCTTGATTGAAGTGGTCCCCACTCCCCCAGGGTACCCCGGCCAGGGGTGACTAGTTGGATATTTAATGCCATGGCCGCAGGGCACTGTATAAAAGTGACCCCCGGCTGTGGCATTATCTGTCCAGCTAGTGGAGCCTGATGCTGGTGTAAAAAATATGGGGGACCCCTACTCTTTTTGTCCCCCGTATTTTTTGCACCAGCACCAGGCGCAGAGCCCGGTGCTGGTTTTAAAAATACGGGGGATCCCCTGTCCGTTTTTCCCCCGGATTTTTAGAACCAGGACCGGCTCGAAGAGCCCGAGGCTGGTTATGCTTTGGAGGGGGTCCCCACGCAATTTTTTTTCGGGTTTTTCCCATTCCATTTAAAAAAATATATATATATATATATAATAATCTTTTAATAAATATATAAATAATACTTGTGCCTCCAAAAAAGAGGGCACCAGGCAAGCTGTACATTTTACTACATTGGGAGTGCCGAATATCTACATCTTATATATATATATATATATATATATATATTTGCCTTGGCAGCCCAACCATGCTGGTATCCATAGTTCAGTATAAAAATAAGTAAATCTAATAAATGTATGGTGGTGAAAGAAAAGCCCAGTTTCACTGAAAAAAAGACACTTCTGCATGTTTTGAAATTAAAAAACAAAACAAAACTGAAGAACTGTAGGCAGGCACTGTCCGCCTACTTCGGTGACATCACAAGTTGGACAGAAGTTGGAAGGTTGGTTGGTCTGATGAAAAGTTGGTTAGATGTGTGGAGCACTGGTAAAAAGTTGGTGAGATGTGTGGGGCACTGTTTTAGTTGAACAGACAAGTTGGATGGTTGGAAGTTTGGAGTGTTGGAGAAAAGTTGGTCTGATGTATGGCTAGCATAAGTAACTGGGCTGCTTGTAGTTGTAAAGCATCCACTGGTGTGTACAACAACTCTGCAATATCCTCAAGCCTGTACACAGTCACATGTATGTCCAACATTGACTACTACACACTGTTATGCAAATAAAATCATGTACATGCTTTTTACTTAGCCACCAGAATCAGCATGCTTATGTATTAGGGGATGCTCCTAATTCTGGAGTCCTTACTTAATATATCATTAAATCTCTGCACTGGGAATTTCCTGGTTGCCTCTTGGCTGTATAAAATACCCACAAGCAGTACATTGCTGATTCAGCTGATTTTTTTTGTATGGCCCTGCCATGTAGGCATACCTAAACAACTAAAGTGAATACAGGATTTGTACTGTGATAAGAGTCACACTTTCATATGTTCACACACACCTGCATCACTCTTAGCAGATTGTCTGCAGTTTTGTAAGAAAATATAAAATATTCATACTGTATGCAGCATATGATAGCTGTAGCAGATAAAGCTCTAGAAAATATTATACACAGGATGTATTCTGTTAGAAATATAAACACCAAAGAGAGATACTGTACACGTGTCCACATACACCTATCCTCAAGACCAATTGGCGCACCGCAGATTTTGCTACTAAGGGGGATATTTACTAAGCAATGATAAGAGCAGAGAAGTGAGCCAGTGGAGAAGTTGCCCAATGCAACTAATCAGCACTGAAGTAACATCTATAATTTGCATACTAGAAAATTATACAGAGCTGCTGATTGGTTGATGGGGCAACTTCTCCATTGGCTCACTTCTCCGCTCTTATCACTGATTAGTAAATGTCCCCTTAAGCCTACAGTATGTCATGTGTCCCACTCCCACCACACTGATTTGTACTGAAAATGTGTCATTTAACTGGAATGGGTTTGTTGGGTCAACCCTATTTAGGTCGACACTCATTAGGTCGAGCACTATGGGTCGACAGGCAGTAGGTCGGCACATGGAAAAGGTTGACATGGTTGGCAGGTCGACGTGGGAAAAAGTCGACATGAGGTTTAAAAAAAAAAAATTGGTGCAATTTTCTACGTAAAGTGACTGGGAACCCCAATCAGTGCACCCTGTCCCCTTGCATGGGCTGCTTTGCTCACCATGCTTCGGGCATTCCCAATCGTAGTCCACCTGGATTGTAAAGTATGAAAAGTAAAAAAAAAATGACAAAAAATGGGAAAAACTCATGTCGACCTTTTCATGTGTGGACCTTTGCCATGTCGACCTAATGCTCATGTCGACCTTCTGCAGGTGTCGACCTAATGCATGTCAACCAATAGTGGTCGACCTATTGAGTGTCAACCTAAGTAATGTCGACCTAAGGACCGTATCCCCATTTAACTAATGTGACTAAAGCACAATGCACGTGTACCCTGGACACTGCCACTGACATTGCATGCAGCAGCCATGTGCGAAACGGATTCTAACTTGGGTAAAAGGCAAATGAAATAAGGGGCCTATTTTTTAACATTATTTTGACAAAAAAAATGTGAAAAGGGTGTTTTCACACCTTTACATTATTTAGTATCACTTAAATGTATAAATGTCATGAAAACTGCTCCAAACCTTTTAATTCACATGTTTTTAGTAAACAGATCGCATTTCCCATGCTTATAATGGGAAATGCCATCTGGGCCAAATTTACCAAAAACATTTTTTTAAAAACCCGCAATGAGCCCTGCTATAATTTCGCCATCTCCAGCTGGCCTTATCACAGGGATCATTGCAAGGCCCCTACTTCTGCACAGCTTTCTCTGCCCCTGGCCGCTGCGCATGCGCATTACAGAACCATATACACTATAATTGACTTTGGATGCAGCTACAATGCAACACAGACGTTAGCCACTGGCAACAGAAGCCTTGTCTTCCAGTCCACTGTGCAGGCACGTGAGCCCACACAAGGGGGTATATTTACTAAGCTCCCGATTTTGACCAATTTTGTGCTTTTTCATCAAAGTGTCATCTCGGGTATTTACTAAACTCAAATCTCGGCAGTGATGAGGGCATTCGTATTTTTTTTGAAGTTAAAGAAAAAATACGAATGAATACACCATCGGTCAAACACGCCTGTTATTTTATACAACTCGGTCATTTACTAAAAATTAGAATTCACAATCACTGCCGGCAATAGCCAAACACTGCCGTGAAAAAATACAAATCGGAAAAGAAAGCAGTTTTCAAATAGACCTGCTTTTTTTTATCGTGTTTTGATAGGCATGCACGGATCAGTGAGATCCGTGCATGCTTATCAGTGGGAAAGGGTGCGAAAGAGTTATAAATCAGGAAAAAAATTTGCGTGGGGTCCCCCCTCCCAAGCATAACCAGCCTCGGGCTCTTTGAGCCGGTCCTGGTTGTAAAAATACGGGGAAAAAATTGACAGGGGTTCCCCCATATTTTAACAACCAGCACCGGGCTCTGCGCCTGGTCCTGGTGCAAAAAATGCGGGGGACAAAAGATGTAGGGGTACCCCATATTTCTTCCACCAGCACCGGGCTCCACTAGCCAGAGAGATAATGCCACAGCCGGGGGACACTTTTTTTTATATTGGTCCCGGCGGCCCTGGCATTAAATCACCAACTAGTCACCCCTGGCCGGGGTACCCTGGAGGAGTTGGGACCCCTTAAATCAAGGGGTCCCCCCCTCCAGCCACCCAAGGGCCAGAGGTGAAGCCTGAGGCTGTCCCCCCCATCCAAGGGCGGTGGATGGGAGGCTGATAGCCTTTTGTGTAAAAAAAAGAATATTGTTTTTTGTAGCAGAACTACAAGTCCCAGCAAGCCTCCCCGCAAGCTGGTACTTGGAGAAACACAAGGACCAGCATGCGGGGGGAAATGGGCCCGCTGGTACCTGTAGTTCTACTACAAAAAAAATACCCAAATAAAAACAAAACACACACACCGTGATAGTCAAATTTTATTAAACATACATGCACACTTACATACATACATACTTACCTATGTTGACACGAAGCAGTCGGTCCTCTTCTCCAGTAGAATCCTGGGGTACCTGTAAATAACATTATACTTACAAAAATAAGAATTTACTCACCGGTAATTCTATTTCTCGTAGTCCGTAGTGGATGCTGGGAACTCCGTAAGGACCATGGGGAATAGACGGGCTCCGCAGGAGACTGGGCACTCTAAGAAAGAATTAGGACTACTGGTGTGCACTGGCTCCTCCCTCTATGCCCCTCCTCCGGACCTTAGTTAGGGAAACTGTGCCCGGAAGAGCTGACACAATAAGGAAAGGATTTGGAATCCCGGGTAAGACTCATACCAGCCACACCAATCACACCGTACAACTCGTGATACAATACCCAGTTAACAGTATGAATAACAACTGAGCCTCACGAACAGATGGCTCATAACAATAACCCTTTAGTTAGGCAATAACTATATACAAGTATTGCAGACAATCCGCACTTGGGATGGGCTCCCAGCATCCACTACGGACTACGAGAAATAGAATTACCGGTGAGTAAATTCTTATTTTCTCTGACGTCCTAGTGGATGCTGGGAACTCCGTAAGGACCATGGGGATTATACCAAAGCTCCCAAACGGGCGGGAGAGTGCGGATGACTCTGCAGCACCGAATGAGCAAACTCAAGGTCCTCCTCAGCCAGGGTATCAAACTTGTAGAATTTTGCAAACGTGTTTGATCCCGACCAGGTAGCAGCTCGGCAAGGTTGTAAAGCCGAGACCCCTCGGGCAACCGCCCAAGAAGAGCCCACCTTCCTCGTGGAATGGGCTTTGACTGATTTAGGATGCGGCAGTCCAGCCGCAGAATGTGCAAGTTGAATCGTGGAGCAGATCCAGCGAGCAATAGTCTGCTTAGAAGCAGGAGCACCCAACTTGTTGGGTGCATGCAGGATAAACAGCGAGTCAGTCTTTCTGACTCTAGCCGTCCTGGAAACATAGATTTTCAGGGCCCGGACTACGTCCAGCAACTTGGAAGCCTCCAAGTCCCGAGTAGCCGCAGGCACCACAATAGGTTGGTTCAAATGAAACGCTGATACCACCTTAGGGAGGAATTGGGGACGCGTCCTCAATTCTGCTCTGTCCATATGGAAGATCAGATAATGGCTTTTACAGGACAAAGCCGCCAATTCTGACACCCGCCTAGCCGAAGCCAAGGCCAAAAGCATGACCACTTTCCACGTGAGATATTTTAATTCCACGGTCTGAAGTGGCTCAAACCAATGTGATTTTAGGAAATCCAACACAATGTTGAGATCCCAAGGTGCCACTGGGGGCACAAAAGGGGGCTGAATATGCAGCACTCCCTTAACAAACGTCTGAACTTCAGGCAGTGAAGCCAGTTCTTTTTGAAAGAAAATAGACAGGGCTGAAATCTGGACTTTAATGGATCCCAATTTTAGGCCCATAGTCACTCCTGACTGTAGGAAGTGCAGAAATCGACCCAGCTGAAATTCTTCTGTGGGGGCCTTCATAGCCTCACACCAAGCAACATATTTTCGCCATATGCGGTGATAATGCTTTGCTGTCACATCTTTCCTAGCTTTTATCAGCATAGGAATGACTTCAACCGGAATGCCCTTTTCCATCAGGATCCGGCGTTCAACCGCCATGCCGTCAAACGCAGCCGCGGTAAGTCTTGGAACAGACAGGGCCCCTGCTGTAGCAGGTCCAGTCTGAGAGGCAGAGGCCAAGGGTCCTCTGAGATCATTTCTTGTAGTTCCGGGTACCAAGTCCTTCTTGGCCAATCCGGAATGATGAGTATAGTTCTTACTCCTCTCTTTCTTATTATCCTCAGCACCTTTGGTATGAGAGGAAGACGAGGGAACACATAAACCGACTGGTACACCCACGGTGTCACTAGAGCGTCCACAGCTATCGCCTGAGGGTCCCTTGACCTGGCACAATATCTTTTTAGCTTTTTGTTTAGGCGGGACGCCATCATGTCCACCTGTGGCCTTTCCCAACGGTTTACAATCAGTTGGAAAACTTCTGGATGAAGTCCCCACTCTCCCGGGTGGAGGTCGTGCCTGCTGAGGAAGTCTGCTTCCCAGTTGTCCACTCCCGGAATGAACACTGCTGACAGTGCTATCACGTGATTTTCCGCCCATCGGAGAATCCTTGTGGCTTCTGCCATCGCCATCCTGCTTCTTGTGCCGCCATGTCGGTTTACATGGGCGACCGCCGTGATGTTGTCTGACTGAATCAGCACCGGCTGGTTTTGAAGCAGGGGTCTTGCCTGACTTAGGGCATTGTAAATGGCCCTTAGTTCTAGAATATTTATGTGTAGGGAAGCCTCCTGACTCGACCATTGTCCTTGGAAGTTTCTTCCCTGCGTGACTGCCCCCCAACCTCGGAGGCTTGCATCCGTGGTCACCAGGACCCAGTCCTGTATGCCGAATCTGCGGCCCTCTAGAAGATGAGCACTCTGCAGCCACCACAGCAGAGACACCCTGGCCCTCGAGGACAGGGTGATCAGCCGATGCATCTGAAGATGCGATCCGGAGCACTTGTCTAACAGATCCCACTGAAAGATCCTTGCATGGAACCTGCCGAATGGAATTTCTTCGTAAGAAGCTACCATCTTTCCCAGGACTCGCGTGCAGTGATGCACCGACACCTGTTTTGGTTTCAGGAGGTCTCTGACCAGAGATGACAACTCCTTGGCCTTCTCCTCCGGGAGAAACACCTTCTTCTGTTCTGTGTCCAGAATCATACCCAGGAACAGCAGACGCGTCGTAGGAACCAGCTGCGACTTTGGAATATTCAGAATCCAGCCGTGCTGTTGTAGCACTTCCTGAGATAGTGCTACTCCGACCAACAACTGCTCCCTGGACCTCGCCTTTATAAGGAGATCGTCCAAGTATGGGATAATTATAACTCCCTTCTTTTGAAGGAGTATCATCATTTCGGCCATTACCTTGGTAAATACCCTCGGTGCCGTGGACAGACCAAACGGCAACGTCTGGAATTGGTAATGGCAGTCTTGTACCACTAAACGGAGGTACACCTGGTGAGGTGGGTAAATGGGGACATGCAGGTGAGCATCCTTGATGTCCAGTGATACCATGTAATCCCCTTCTTCCAGGCTTGCAATAACCGCCCTGAGCGATTCCATTTTGAACTTGAACCTTCTTATATAAGTGTTCAAGGATTTCAAATTTAGAATGGGTCTCACCGAACCGTCTGGTTTCGGTACCACAAACATTGTGGAATAGTAACCCCGTCCCTGTTGAAGGAGGGGAACTTTTATTATCACCTGCTGGAGGTACAGCTTGTGAATTGCCGCCAGCACTACCTCCCTGTCCGGGGGAGTAGCTGGCAAGGCTGATTTGAGGTAACTGCGAGGGGGAGACGTCTCGAATTCCAGCTTGTATCCCTGAGATACCACTTGTAGAACCCAGGGATCCACCTGTGAGCGAACCCACCGGTCGCTGAAGTTCCGGAGATGGGCCCCCACCGCACCTGCCTCCACCAGTGGAGCCCCAGCGTCATGCGGTGGATTTAGTGGAAGCAGGGGAGGATTTCCGTTCTTGGGAACTGGCTGTATGGTGCAGCTTTTTCCCTCTACCCCTGCCTCTGGGCAGAAAGGACGCGCCTTTAACCCGCTTGCCTTTCTGGGGCCGAAAGGACTGTACCTGATAATACGGTGCTTTCTTTGGCTGTGAGGGAACCTGGGGTAAAAATGTCGACTTCCCAGCTGTCGCTGTGGAAACGAGGTCCGAAAGACCATCCCCAAACAATTCCTCACCCTTGTAAGGCAAAACCTCCATGTGCCTTTTAGAATCCGCATCACCTGTCCACTGCCGAGTCCATAATACTCTTCTGGCAGAAATGGACATTGCATTTATTCTAGATGCCAGCCGGCAAATATCCCTCTGTGCATCTCTCATGTATAAGACTACGTCTTTAATATGCTCTATGGTTAGCAATATAGTGTCCCTGTCAAGGGAATCAATGTTATCAGACAGGGAATCAGACCACGCTGCTGCAGCACTGCACATCCATGCTGAAGCAATAGCAGGTCTCAGTATAGTACCTGAGTGTGTATATACAGACTTCAGGATAGCCTCCTGCTTTCTATCCGCAGGCTCCTTTAAGGCGGCCGTATCCTGAGACGGTAGTGCCACCTTTTTTGACAAGCGTGTGAGCGCTTTATCCACCCTCGGGGATGTCTCCCAATGTACCCTGTCCTCTGGCGGGAAAGGGTACGCCATTAGTAACTTTTTAGAAATCACTAGTTTTTTATCAGGGGAAGCCCACGCTTCTTCACACACTTCATTTAACTCATCTGAAGGGGGAAAAACCACTGGTTGCTTTTTCTCCCCAAACATAATACCCTTTTTAGTGGTACCTGGGTTAATGTCAGAAATGTGCAACACATTTTTCATTGCCGTAATCATGCAACGGATGGCCCTAGTGGAATGTACATTAGTCTCGTCGTCGTCGACACTGGAGTCAGACTCCGTGTCAACATCTGTGTCTGCCATCTGAGGTAGCGGGCGTTTTTGAGCCCCTGATGGCCTTTGAGACGCCTGGGCAGGCCCTGGCTGAGAAGCCGGCTGTCCCACAGCTGTTATGTCATCGAACCTTTTTTGTAAGGAGTTGATACTGTCGGTTAATACCTTCCACATATCCATCCACTCTGGTGTCGACCCCGCAGGGGGTGACATCACATTTATCGGCACCTGCTCCGCCTCCACATAAGCCTCCTCATCAAACATGTCGACACAGCCGTACCGACACACCGCACACACACAGGGAATGCTCTGACTGAGGACAGGACCCCACAAAGTCCTTTGGGGAGACAGAGAGAGAGTATGCCAGCACACACCACAGCGCTATATAAACAGGGATTTACACTACACAAAGTGATTTTCCCTATAGCAGCTATAATATACAGTTTTGCGCCTAAATTTAGTGCCCCCCCCCCTCTCTTTTTTACCCTATGGAGCCTGGAAACTGCAGGGGAGAGCCTGGGGAGCGTCCTTCCAGCGGAGCTGTGAAGAGGAAATGGCGCCAGTGTGCTGAGGGAGATAGCCCCACCCCTTTTTCGTCGGGCTTCTCCCGCTCTTTTATTAATATTATGGCAGGGGATTTTTACACATATATAGTTTATTAGACTATATTATGTGTTTTTCTTGCCATTTTAAGGTACTCTAATTGCAGCCCAGGGCGCCCCCCCCCCAGCGCCCTGCACCCATCAGTGACCGGAGTTTGTGGTGTGCATAGGGAGCAATGGCGCACAGCTGCAGTGCTGTGCGCTACCTTAATGAAGACCGGAGTCTTCAGCCGCCGATTTCAAGGACGTTCTTCTTGCTTCTGGCTCTGCAAGGGGGACGGCGGCGCGGCTCTGGGACCGGACGACCGAGGCTGGGCCTGTGTTCGATCCCTCTGGAGCTAATGGTGTCCAGTAGCCTAGAAGCCCAAGCTAGCTGCAAGCAGGTAGGTTCGCTTCTCTCCCCTAAGTCCCTCGTAGCAGTGAGTCTGTTGCCAGCAGATCTCACTGAAAATAAAAAACCTAATAAATACTTTCTTTACTAGAAGCTCAGGAGAGCCCCTAGTGTGCAACCAGCTCAAGCCGGGCACAGATTCTAACTGAGGTCTGGAGGAGGGGCATAGAGGGAGGAGCCAGTGCACACCAGTAGTCCTAATTCTTTCTTAGAGTGCCCAGTCTCCTGCGGAGCCCGTCTATTCCCCATGGTCCTTACGGAGTTCCCAGCATCCACCAGGACGTCAGAGAAAAATCTGGGATAGATCGGTCCTCCCATGTTTACACATGGAACCCCTTTCCCCGACTGTTGGGACCCCCCATGACTGCTGTCAAAGAGGGTCCCTTCAGCCAATCAGGGAGCGCCACATCATGGCACTCTTCTGATTGGCTGTGCGCGCCTGAACTCTCAGTCAGGCGGCGCACTGTAGATACAATGTAGCGCAGAGGCGCTCCATTATATCCAATGGTGGGAACTTTGCGGTCTGCGGTAGGCCGCGAGGTTAAGTGGGGTCGCACTTGTGGTTGGCACCACTTAACCTCGCGGTCTACCGCAGACCGCAAAGTTCCCACCATTGGATATAATGGAGCGCCTCTGCGCTACATTGTATCTACAGTGTGCCGCCTGACTGAGAGTTCAAGCGCGCACAGCCAATCAGGAGAGTGCCATGACGTGGCGCTCCCTGATTGGCTGAAGGGACCCTCTTTGACAGCAGTCAAACAGGTATTCCGTTTTTTTATTTGACCAAGTCCCTGGATTATAGCTGTTAAGAAGAGGACCTATCTACCCCGGATTTTTTGTAAGTATAATGTTATTTACAGGTACCCCGGGATTCTACTGGAGAAGTGGACCGTCTGCTTCGTGTCAACATAGGTAAGTATGTATGTATGTAAGTGTGCATGTATGTTTAATAATATTTTACTATCACGGTGTGTGTGTTTTGTTTTTTTAGAACTACAGGTACCAGCAGGACCGTTTTCCCCCGCATGCTGGTGCTTGTGGTTCTCCAAGTACCAGCTTGCAGGGGAGGCTTGCTGGGACTTGTAGTTCTTCTACAAAAAAAATATTCTTTTTTTACACAAAAGGCTATCGGCCTCCCATCCGCCGCCCTTGGATGGGGGGGACAGGCTCGGGCTTCACCTCTTGCCCTTGGGTGGCTGGAGGGGGGGACCCCTTGATTTAAGGGGTCCCCACTACTCCAGGGTACCCCGGCCAGGGGTGACTAGTTGGTGATTTAATGCCATGGCTGCCGGGACCAATATAAAAGTGTCCCCCGGCTGTGGCATTATCTCTCTGGCTAGTGGAGCCCGGTGCTGGTGGAAAAAATACGGGGGACCCCTACGTCTTTTGTCCCCTAATGTTTTACAACCAGGACCGGCTCAAAGAGCCCGAGGCTGGCTATGCTTAGGAGGGGGGACCCCACACAATTATTTTCAGGATTTTTAACACTTTATACACTTTTTTAAAGGTACACAATGAAGCCTTGCACGGATCTCACAGATCCAGCCGAGATTCATTGTGTTAAGTTCGGCAGTGTTTTACTAATCACTCCCGTAAAACACTGGCCGAAATTACGAATGACATCGACATCGAAAAACACGACAATGCAGAATACGACAGCATAGTAAATGAGGCGTAAAAAAAACAAAAAGTTGCACATTCACACTAGAGATGGGCGGGTTCAGTTCGTCAAGATCCGAACCCCCCCGAACTTCACCTATTTTACACGGGTCTGAGGCAGCCTCGGATCTTCCCGCCTTGCTCGGTTAACCCAAACGCGGCCAAACGTCATCATCCCGCTGTCGGATTCTCGCAAGATTCGTATTCTATATAAAGAGCTGTGCGTCGCCGCCATTTTCACTCGTGCATTGGAGATTGAACGGAGAGGACGTGGCTGCGTTCTCTGCCTGAAAAGCTCCATATCTGTGCTCAGTGTGCTACAAATATCTGTGCTCAGTGTGCTGCAAATATCTACATTCTCTGCCTGAAAAGCTCCATATCTGTGCTCAGTGTGCTGCAAATATCTGTGCTCAGTGTGCTGCATTTTGGTGACCAACAGTATATAGTTGTACAGTACAGTAGCCCATTGCTGTATCTTGCAGCTCTGTGTCACTGCAAGTATTCATTCCATATCTGTGCTGCATTTTTGTGAGCAGTATATATAGTAGTACAGTGCAGCATTTTGGTGACCAACAGTATATAGTTGTACAGTACAGTAGGCCATTGCTGTATCTTGCAGCTCAGTGTCACTGCAAGTATCCATTCCATATCTGTGCTGCATTTTTGTGAGCAGTATATATAGTAATATGGTGCAGCATTTTGGTGACCAACAGTATATAGTTGTACGCAGAGCCGGATTAAGGGGGGGCCCAGGGGGTACATTACCCTGGGCCCCCCTGTCTTAGGGGCCCCCATCCCTGCTGTCCCCTACAGGCCATTTTAATGCTTTTTTTTTTAAATGACGTTAACCGCCCCTCAGCATACATCTGAGCAGCCAGCGCTGTGGTCACCGATCTACAGCTGCCATCAGAGACCATCACATGCAGGGAAGCAGTAACCTCACAGAATGCAGCAGCCCCATAGCAAGATACTCTCCTGCTGGACCCGTCCTGTGCCACTTATACGGGCTCAGATGGTGCCTGCTGCAAGGTAGAGGTTGTTTTTTTCAAGTTGCAAGTGAAAAGGGGGCGTGGCCAAACGGGCGTGATCAGGCCACGCCCCCAACTTTGCCGGGATTCGTCTTCTCCTTCTGTGTCTGGCTCCTGTGGTCTTGCCAGCATTCGGCAGCGACTTCAGACTTGGAGATGAGAGATGAGAGAGAGAGAGAGAGAGAGAGAGAGAGAGAGTTACTCTGTGTTTGTGTGTGGTCCAAATGTGTGTGGGGGGGGGGTGTATGATCCAAAATACATGTTACCAAGGGACTTAAATTGACATCACCAAATAGTATTTGTATATATATATATATATATAAACTGGAAAAAATCTCGGCGGCACTCAGAGTCTGTACACCTTCAATCAGCGTGAAAAAGCCATGTGCATTTATTAACGTTTCGGAGGGCGAACCTCCTTCCTCAGAACACTGCAAACAAGTGATAGCAAACAATATAACAACTTAAATACCTGCTTCTCCTGGTCCCCGTCATCTCTCGCCACGTCTGCGTTGTACACTACACCGGGAGCGCACCTCCGGTCACGTGGGGCACCCAGATGCCGGAAGTAACGTCCTCCCGCGATATGACCCGCTTCTGACGTGGCTGTGGACAAAGGGGAGAGGTTACCATAGAGACGGTACACAGTCTGCCAAACGGCGCCGTGTATCACGTCACTGGAAGCCAATCATGTGTTACATACAAAAGTTTCCATCTCATAATGTGCATGTAATAATAAGACACACTGACCCGCAGTGTGAAACATGGGTGATATAAATAAACAAGTGTTGTATGTGACCATCTTAGATAAATCAACTATCCAATCTAAATAATAGGAGGATAAATACATTGTTTTTTTAAAAAAACGTGATTAGCTGTGTGATAGACCAAATTTATACAAACTATACATCCTGTGTCTATAAGTATAGTGCCATCATTAATAATTCTGTAGAAACAGTGCTAAATATCGGCAGCTAATTATGTTTTTATCTTTTCATATAGAAGCTTATAATCTTATATAGGCATAACATATTCCGGCATAATTTATAAAAAACAGCTTAAATTTAATTTATCATTTAGACCTCTGGGGTGGATGGTGTCCAGTCTAAAAATCACCTGGCCTCGAGCTGTAATAACTTAATAGCCCTATTGCCCCCTCGGGCGGCTTCTGGGATGTGATCCACTATCTTGTATCTAACTGACGCTAGACTGTGCTTCATCTGAGCGAAGTGTCTGGCGACTGGTTGGTCGCTCTTGCCTGTCTGTAATGCTGCCCTAATGGCTGACCGGTGTTGGGCCATTCTTTCTTTGAAAAGACACTGTGTCTTGCCTATATAGTATAGGCTGCATGGGCAAATTAGCACATAAATGACAAATGAAGAGCTACATGTCAAAGGCCATGTTATGCTGATCTTTTTGCCTGTGTGCGGATGCGTGATGGTATCTCCCGTTAGCATATAGCTACAGGTCGTGCAACCCAGGCATCGAAAACACCCTGATTTGCGGCTCAAAAAATGTGGAGCCGCTGGTGTGGTTTTAAAGCCTGTGATATCATTTTTGACCACTAGGTCTTTGATGTTGGAACTGCGAGTATAACAAGGCATAATTTTACTATGTTTGAGAGAAGATAAATGTGGGTCCGTGGTAACTATTGGCCAGATTTGTTTAATACGTTTACTTGTTCTATCACTGGCGGTGTTATATTCATTGACCCACGTGACTCTCTCTCTCACTGGTCTCGGTTTGGGGTTCAATAAAAGATCACAACGATCCAAAGTGAGCACTTTATCACGTGCTTGTTGTAGTAACTCCTTGGGGTATCCCCTCTGAATAAATTTCTCGGTCATGATATTTAATTGATTTTCCAGGTCGTTAGGATCACTAGTGATCCTTCGGACTCGGAGGAATTGAGAATATGGGAGACCTCTCACCAAAGACCTAGGGTGAAAACTATCATACCGCAAAATGGTATTACGGTCTGTGGGCTTACTATATAGCGAGGTCTGAATCTGACCATTGTGTACCATAATCTTAATGTCCAAAAAACAAATTTCACTGGGATGTGTGGTGAGAGTCAATTTGATAGGGCTAGGTGACTTATTGTGTTCTTCAATCATAGCAGACAACATCTGTGGATCGTGTGTCCAAAATAACAGTAAGTCGTCTATGTATCGAAAATATAGTAAAATATGCCTTGAAATGGATACATTTTCAAAAAATAACTCGCGTTCAATTTCCCACATGTATGCGTTCGCCAGAGATGGTGCTACCGCTGACCCCATCGCACAACCTGTTCTTTGATTAAAAAATTTACCATTAAACAAGAAATAGTTGTGGGTCAGCGTAAATTCAAGTAATGTTATGAATAAATCGATGTCCGGTCCAGTATATAATGTATTATGTGTAATCAGGCGCCTCACTGCGCTCAGTCCCGCTTGATGCGGGATGCATGTGTACAAACTCGCTACATCTAGTGTAGCGAGTGTGGTACCTTCTGGTATGGACTCAAAGGACATCAGTTTCTTCAATAACATATTTGAATCTTTAAGGTGTGTAAATGTGGCTTGAACACAGGGCTGCAAGTAAGAGTCTAAAAAAATGGCTATGGCTTCACATAATGACCCTCTGGCGGAAATGATTGGTCTGCCAGGGGGCTGCCTAGCATCTTTATGTAATTTAGGTATGACATAAAAAATGGGGATGACCGGATGCTTGCATGTGAGTTTATTCAATACATCTAGTGAAATAAGCCCTTCCGTTGCTGCTGTCTCTAGAATGCTATCTAGTTCAGCCTTATATTCCCTGGTGGGATCTACTTGCAACGGACTATAAGTGTTAATATCAGCCAATAGGCGGTCACACTCTCTGATATATTGGTCAGTGTCCATGACCACGATTCCTCCCCCTTTATCAGCTTTTCTGATAATGATGTCCTGTCTTTCTTGTAAGGACTTCAGAGCTGACTGTTCATCAACCGTGAGGTTTTTATAGACTTGTGGAGGAGGATCGTCCGATAAGTTCTCCATCATACGTGTAAAGGTTTTGATCGACGGATTTAAAGATAAAGGGTCAAACTTCGACGATGTCCCTAATCTACGGATTTGTGCTGGAAGATCCGGTTCAGTAGAAGGCTCTGCAGATTTATTGAAATGTTCTTTTAATTTCAATGTTCTATTCAGCTTAAATGTCTCCACTTGCCTTGGCTGAAGATGGGACCCCCGGCTTCAAACTAGGGCCCACCAAATACAGTCCATGCAGGTAGCCCGGCACTCCGCTGTCCCCCTCAGGGGATAAATGCTCCGGTGCCTTCCTAGGGGTGTGCTTGCCCCAGTATAAACTGGAAAAAATCTCAGCCAATAGGCGGTCACACTCTCTGATATATTGGTCAGTGTCCATGACCACGATTCCTCCCCCTTTATCAGCTTTTCTGATAATGATGTCCTGTCTTTCTTGTAAGGACTTCAGAGCTGACTGTTCATCAACCGTGAGGTTTTTATAGACTTGTGGAGGAGGATCGTCCGATAAGTTCTCCATCATACGTGTAAAGGTTTTGATCGACGGATCAAACTCCTTCATCCCAGCATCCACAGCAGCGCCAGGCAGCCAATACGGAAGGAGAGGGGGATGCTGCAGCGGCGCTTACTACCAATGAAATAGCGCTGCTGCGGCTCCCTGCTCCCTCTCCCTCCTCCTCCTTCTCACCTCACTGCCTGCACCGAGAGGGAGATGCCAGCACGAGGAGCCTGTCAGCGGGGAGAAGGTAAGTATATCCCTGTCTCTCTCTCTCTCTCTCTCAGGGGGACACCGTCTGCCGCAATGTGTAAAAAGGGGTCCTGGCTGCCGCAATGTGTAAAAAGGGGTCCTGGCTGCCGCAATGTGTAAAAAGGGGGACTGGCTGCCGCAATGTGTAAAGATGGGGCCTGGCTGCCGCAATGTGTAAAAAGGGGGACTGGCTGCCGCAATGTGTAAAGAGGGGGCCTGGCTGCCGCAATGTGTAAAAAGGGGGACTGGCTGCCGCAATGTGTAAAGAGGGGGCCTGGCTGCCGCAATGTGTAAAAAGGGGGACTGGCTGCCGCAATGTGTAAAAAGGGGTCCTGGCTGCCGCAATGTGTAAAAAGGGGGTCTGGCTGCCGCAATGTGTAAAAAGGGGTCCTGGCTGCCGCAATGTGTAAAAAGGGGGACTGGCTGCCGCAATGTGTAAAAAGGGGGACTGGCTGCCGCAATGTGTAAAAAGGGGTCCTGGCTGCCGCAATGTGTAAAAAGGGGGACTGGCTGCCGCAATGTGTAAAAAAGGGGACTGTCTGCTGTAATGTGTAAAAAGGGGGACGCTGTCTGCTGTAATGTATAAAAGGGGCTCTACCTGGTGTAGTGGCGCTACTGTGCAGCGTAATTTGAATAATGTAGACTACTGTGCACCGTAGTATGAATTGCTATTATTTTGTGGCCACGCCCCTTCCCCGTGAAGCCACGCCCCTATAAAATTTCCACGCGCCTACGCCGCGCACTGCCCCTATCTTACATGGGGGGGCGGCACTGTCGTTTTTTGCATACAGCGCTAAAATGCCTAGTTACGGCACTGGCTGCACCCGCAAAATATTAATGCTAAAGTGCAGTGATAAAACATTTTATATTTCTGTGATAAATAGTAAAAGAAAATCTTTATTATCTCCATTTCTATTTTTATATACCTTTATCTCTCTAAAAGGGCGTATGACAGGACTCAAACAAATGTAAATGTAAGAAGACCTGCTCTCTGAGCCCTCGTTATGTGTACTGCAGCGTTGTGATCTTTCCGCTGCTAGGCAGACAGCAGATGCTTTGTGTGAGTCTGCCTTGTGGAAAGAATCTGAGGATCTCCCATGTTGTCCTGCATTCCACCAGCCCATGAATACAGAGGAGAGGGACTAGTGGTC